>NC_079203.1:16486871-17169371 GCF_026745355.1 Beta vulgaris subsp. vulgaris
CCAAAATCAGATTTCCGCATGAGTCCACTATTGAAACATGCTTCTTTATTATACACACATTTTTTTTTTTTGAGATTTCGAGGAAGACTTTAAATATACAATGACAAGTGCCATTGAATTACTTGGTACGCAAGGGAACATTCTAACATACAAAGTTTTTCTTAATGACATTGATGATTCTTCTCAAAAAGTCTCTTTCCACTACCCGGAGAAGACAATTAATTGTGAATGCAGAAATTTTGAAGAATTGATTGTGCTTTCATGCCATAAGAATTCTACACTTGCATTTTTTTTCCATCAAACACAGAGAAACATGCATATCATCAAGGTGGACAAGATTTGTAAAAAAAAATGTGCGAAAAATTTAATCATGAAAAGAGAAAAAAGGAGAAATAAACAACTTCACATCGTAGAGACTCCACATGATAAGGAGGTAACAATTTAAATTTATACAATTTTAATTTATATAATATAACAAAAAGTAATACACTATATCATATGATTGTCAACAAAACCACTATATAATATGCACTATATTTTTTAGAAAACCATTATATGATCTGTAAATACACTATAACACAATGAAACACAATATATATTTGTTTACTTATACTAACAAAAACTTTCATGCCATAAGGTACTAAAACTTGATATTAAAGAGCCACATATAGAGGAAAGTTTTTTTTTTTTATAAAAAAAACAAATTGAAAAGTTGAAGAAATAATAACGATTGAAGAAGCAAAAGAAGCAGCAGGAAAAGCAAAAGCTCAAAATAAAGTATTGCAAGAAGCAGTTGCAACATTACGAACAAATTAAAGTCAAGAAGATAATGCACAAGAATCAACATCAAGAAGAACAATTTTGGATCCAGATAGAGCAGTCACAAAAAGAAAGGAGATAGAACAGTAAGGAAAAGACAACAGGCGAATAAAATGCAAGACGACAAAATTAAAAGTTGTGATCATTATAATCCACGTGACTTCTATTGGGTGCACGCTAATTAGTTTGCATCGGGTTCATATGAGTTTCTTTTAGTTTCTTTCTAGAGTTTTGGAAGTCCATATTTATAAAATATTTACTATTGTTGATATTTTTATTAGTCGTCGATATCTCTCCAATTGATTAGGTTTATACAAGTATCTTTGCAATCTGATCAATTGTTTGATTGTATCTTGCTACCGACGAGCCATAGATCGAGAGATACTACACTTTAGAGTATCGTCCACAATTGACGAAGGAAATATGAGTGAATATCTAGAATTAGAGAAGTATGAGTGAGTCATCATCTTAATATAAGTTCATCCCAATATTGCATTACAAAAAATCTTGGAAAAAATTATATATCAAAAGGGACATTTATCTATTGTATAGTTTTGGTAATAATAAGTCTAATCAAATAGACAAAATGCTTCAAAACTACATTCTTCAAAGCAGCAACAGGATTTATCTATTGTATAGGTTCTTTCACTATCTTCAAAGCAGCAACAGGATTTAGGCAGCAAATAGACAAAATGCTTCAAAACTACATTCTTACTGGTATTTTTGAACAGCAACAGACAAATTCCTCAATAGTAAAAAGCTGCAAAACTATTCATCAATAGTGTAAAGCTTCAACAAAACAAAACTGTGAACAATTTAAAGCAGAAGACAAATTGTTCATACATAGTAAAACAACGTGACATTACCAGTTCTCCCCTGCCTATAAATTGAGGACTCTTCTTCAGTTGAAGGTAGAGCAAAATACACGGTTATAGAAGCTCATCAGAAAATCTCTCTCTCTCTCTCTCTCTCTCTCTCTCTCTCTCTCTCTCTCTCTCTCTCTCTTCTTCCACAAATAAAATTGTAACTCTCTTTAGTAGTATTAGTTTCAATTCAAGACGATTTTTAAGTCTTTCCTATGAAGCAATGGCTGGTTAAACCGCCTTATTTTTAATTGTTTTATGTTTTTTAAGTTTTTATACCTTTAAAATACTTAGAGGCGAAATTAAAAATAAATTACAAGACATCAAGTAGGCATGATACACTCCTTCATTAGACCCTTGGTTGTTGGGATGGCTCTATTTGCAACATTCAGACCTGCCAAAGCCATCAGTAATCCTTCTATTGTAGATGAGTGAGTGCCAGTTGGGAAAATATCCATTGATGACACAAGAGAACCTGAGAAACTTTAACAACAAAGATAGGGACACAAAAGTAGCACGGATTCGAGCCAGAGACTACTGACTTGTGAATTGTTCACAAGCAACAAGAGTCACTGAAAGTAACTCGGAAAGCATACTATGAACCCCCATTAAATGGGGAGCAGTGTTGAGATAGAAGATTTTGAAAGTGATAAAATTCAGTTTTATCACTAACCGAAAGTGAGAATTAACATTAGTTGACCTTGAAGACGAACTGACAAACCCGACTCGTGAATACCCACACCCCTTCCCCCTTAAGACTTTGCTCCTTGACACACTACCCAGGGTAATATCTGAACTCCATTCACAGGATAAATCGACAACAACAATGAACAAATCCACTATATTCCTATGCCATAATTTCCCACTGGTTAATGTCCTTAATCATCCAAACTGAACTATCTCACACAAGATATTCAGAACTAATACATAAACTCCAACACCATAAACTAACTTTCGAATCAACAACTTTAATACATAGTAAAACCAGCAGCTAAAGCACGGAGGCAAACAATCCTAACCACCTCTATACCAAACGTCAGCAAAGGTAGAAAGTCAGTAATTACCAGCACCCAATACCGAAAATAGAAACCCTAACCTGATTTTTACCTTTACCGTCAAGATCGAGGTGATTCCGAAACCGCAAGATGGCGGCAACCAGGTTAGCTTCGGCAACATGTAGACAATTACATGCACAGACCCAACAACCTCGAATTTAGCACTTCCTAACCCAAACAAGAAACCCTAACCCCAAACTTTACCTTTACCGACGAGATTATCGTCGGCGGCATTTGGGAAAGCTTTGAGAAAGGCTGCCCGAGGTTGAGAAACTGGATCTGAGAAGATCCTCCCAAGACCAGCTGAGCTGGTGAATAACACCACGAACCAGAAAAACTAGGCGGCGAGAGAAGCCGCAACTAACTGAAAGCACTACTTGACGGTGCTCTGAATTGGCTGAAACAGAGAGAACCTAGCAAGAAAAACAACGACCCTCTTACTTCTTCTCCTGCAGCCGGAGTACAGGATGAAGAGAGAGAAGCGTGTGTTTTGTTTTGCTTTTGGTTTTTTTTTTTAAAAAAGGGTTGTTGGTAGAGCAGGCTCACCGGCAACGGTACGGCGCCACCAATGAGCCATCTCTAGTCAGTTGGAATTCGCTAGCGTTTCGCTCTTTGTGTTTCTCGCTCTAGAATTTCTCGCTTAGATAGTTCCATGATGCAAGAATATATTGTTGCCTCTAAATGTAGAATTTTTTAAAAGTAATAAGTTATATTGCCTCAAAAAAGAGCTTTTAGAGGCAACCATTAGCAACAATTTTATTAGAGTCAACGATTAATTTGCTTCAAAAAGTCATCACAGGTTACATCTTTGTTTTTAGAGGCAATTATACTTTATCTTAGGTGATTTTTCTTATAGTGGATCAGATTTATTGTATAATATTGTCATTTAGATCTCAAACTATTTAAAACACAAATAAAAAAAAATTAATTTTTGGATACATCATAAAGGCAACAAAAATTATTAATGAATAGGAAAATTTGTCATAACAAAACTTTTACATAGTACTTTTTGCGAGAAACAACTTCTTAATTTTTTTAGCAAATTAGGTTCAAAAAAATTGTTAGCGAAAATAACCTTAGGCCACTTTTCGATCGGCTCTATTAAAGTGAAGGAATTCAATGAACAACCACCTTAAATAGTAAGCTACCATTATTCATCTTTACTATATGCAGTGAAGCTTTCCTCTTTTGTGCATTCATCATCTTAAAAAGACTTGGTTAACTGAAAGTGGTGTAAAGTTGTTTCTCGCAAACAATTTCATTTTATAGGTTTTAAGTTAGAAAAACTTAAAAGGTTGCTTCTCACAAAAAGTGACATAAAAGGATTTGTTGTGAGAAATTTCCTTAATCAATGCTCCATCTGTTTTTTTTTATCATTCTCACTTTTCTGTGCGCGTCTCCCAATGCACTTGTTTGAACTTAAATATTTTTCATTATATATTAGTAAAAATTATAACGATTGAATATTAATAATGTACTAATTGAGACGAATCAAACAAGACTCCACATGACTATATTTTTTCTTATAGATTGAAAACAATTGAGAAGATTCTCTCTAAGTATGAATAGTGCCAAGATTCTAAGTGAGAAAGATAAAAAAAACAGAGGGAGTATTACTTACTTCGTTCTTTTTCTAATGTAATATTTATGTGGATATTTTCACATTCTATTGTAACAATTCCACTTTTGGTATTAAAAATAACTTTAATTGATATTATTATCCTTATATTATCTTACTCAAACCATCTTTAATTATTTACGAACCCTCCATTTATTGTTCAAGGAGAATAAAGTGTTCATTTCTCTCTCCTACTCTAGTAAACTAAAGGAAACATTTATATTTGATTACCCACCTTTTTCACTTTTTTAAAAATTGCATCCAAATTTATTGTTTCAATAGAAAAAGGACGGAAAAACTTTCAATTATGCAAAATCAAATCTATAATATAAATTCTCCCTAATTGTATAATAAAAAACATGATTTTTTGTCAGAAAAGACCTAATAAAATACAAGTTTTGTAGGGAAGGATCTAATAATTTTTTTTTTGTCAAAAAGGACCTAATTAAATACTTCCGATTGTTAACAAGAACCACTTTATGAATTTCCGACCAAATTTACAATTTACCGGCGTTGACCCTTTTTTTACCCCTAGTTGACTCTTTAATGTTCTGTATCTATTACCGTAAAATTAGGAGGAGAAGAGAAATTACCGTAAAATTAAGAACCCTAATTTGCGTTTTTGGGAAAAACGTATAATAGGAGCCCTAAATTTCAAAAACCCTTAAACATTGAGAGAGAAAATTTTGAAGAGCAAAACATATCTTGGATTTGATGAAGGTTGCAGGATAAGATCGAATAGATTGATGCTTCCCTTCAATAGAGATTGCGCTGTTGGGAGGAAAGTGTGAGAATTCAATATGTTTGGGCCAGTTAAAATAGGAACAAAACATTAAAGAGTCAATAAGGGTAAAAAAAAAAAGGTCAACGTCGGTAAATGGTAAATTAGGCCGGAAATTCATAAAGTGGTTCCTGTTCACAATCGGAAATATTTTATTAGGTCCTTTTTGACAAAATATTTTTTATTAGATCCTTCCCCACAAAACTTGTATTTTATTAGGTCCTTTCTGACAAAAAACCCTAAAAAACATGCACATGAAAATGTAATCTTTTATGGAGATTAATATGAATTTATGCGAGAAGCTAACTTAACACTATAGGATCTTTGGTGTTATTAGCGAAATTTCAAAAAACCATTATCTAACATCAAATTAACCAAAATCACATACATAAACTACTAATTAATAAGTTAGAAATGATACTCCTATAGCGTGTTTTCCCTTTCTATAATAATGCTTCTATGTCCAAAAACGAAGATCAAGAACACTTAAAAGTGTAGTTCTTTCTTCATATAGGCACCATGATCAGTGTGATGGTCAAATAATCTGTTCTAAAGTCTAATCTTAGAAGTTGTGGGACTATCTATATTAATTCAACCATTACCTTCCCCCTCCACAGCTGATTCTGCTGGCTGCACAAATGTACATCAAAAGCCAATTTTTATAACTAATAAAAGTAGAAAAGGCGAATTCCAGACAAGAAGGAAGTTTCCAATATGATGTATCATTGATTATTATAGGTCAAAACAACTTTCCTTTTTGCACACAGCAAATCACAACAAACAATCAAATGTAACAATCATACACTTTATAGTCCATAAAGTAGCTAGGCAGCATCTTCCTCCCTCCCACAACCTCCATTATCAATCTCTCTAAAACAAACTCACAACTTTCATTCTTTTCTCTTCTTATCTCCCATGCAATAAACACAAGTACACAACACAGCACAAATTAAAAAATGGGCAACCTTTGTACATGCTTATCTTATGAAGTTGTGAACCCCAAGCAAAACCCAAAGCGCCTATACAATCGATCAAGCTCTGCTCCTGCTAGCAGCAGCAATCGTTGGTCTAAATTCCGATCATCGAAGCGCGAAAATTTCAAGTTTGATGATCCTGTCCTTCATCAACAAGCGCTTGCTGCGGCTGCCATCATTCTTCAACAACAACAGCGCCAGAATGGGTCCCTCCCCTTTGATCGATCCACTTCTGTACGATACGCAACTTCAAATAATAATGGGAGTTCTAAGAATAAAAATGGTGTTACTTTGCCTCGTAGTTCCAGTTCTCGAGCTCGCTCTCTTACTGATCCTCTTCTTCAACCTCATCAACTTCTTAATCAGGTTTCTTTCTTTGCTTCATATACAATATAGATTGAATGTGGGATTTAATTGCTTGAATTTGGCATAAGTTCATAATCATCAAATGTGATCAGGTGGGTAACTTTTAAATTAGTTCGTTATTTATATTAAGAACAACAAATGCCATCATTTTCATCTCCGAGATGTATAAATCATCCAAAATCTTTGGTTAGATTCTAGGAGTGCATATATAGATTCTACAACTTTACCTAAGAATATTACAATCAAATCATTTTCTTACAAGTAAAAAGAAAATCACCCTTTTGTATATTTACCTTCTACGACCCTGTATGGGTGATGTGTTTATAGGTATAAAAACACCAATTAATATACAAAGTTAGTACATCTTGGAAATGATGATGTGTCGACATGTGTAGCAGCTAAGACCAAGTCATATGTTTATGAAAATATGAACAAAACATTGGACTGTGTAAATCACCTGACTTTTAAATGAGATCGATAAGTTCAATTTTGTTTTGTCCTTTACGATTGACATAAGATACTTTTGTTTTCCATATGTTTGGAGTTATATGTTCATTTTCCGCAAGTGCATTAGTATAGGTTTGGCCAAAATCTAGGTCCTTGTTGCAATGCTAAACGTCGGCAATTAGAGATTTTATTGTATTATTTCTTTATTTTATTGGAAATCTACGCAATAGGGGAATAGTCTGATGTAGCATTTTAGGATTCTCTTGTGAAGAACGTGTAGTTTCGAGTAAAGAAATTAAGAATGATAATTTATATGTAGTTGAAATGGCGGATCAACTTTGGTAGTCTGAGTCCATTGTAGCATATTCGGCTGACACCCCTTCTTTGAAATTGCATCCTGCTCCTACTTGAAAGTTTTATATTTTAAACAATTTATAACTACTGTTTTATGAAAAATAATATAGGTTACGACTTACGAGTAGCAAAACTCTTTTGGCCCATTTGGTAAGAGGTCATAAATGATGGGAATCATAATGCATTATAGTATAAATTCGTAAAAATCCAATGTATGATCTATGGTAATGCTACTTTATCCAAAATATCCATTTGTGGTATTGGGTGGTAATGAAAATTTATATAAGGAAACCCATGTTTTGTGATAAAGATTCATTCCCATGGTTATAGACAAGAGAACTTCTTTACAAATTTACACTAAATTTCATTACAATTACCACTATCTATTACCACTAACTAAACGGGTGGTTTGTGCGAACATAGTACCATGAAATTAGAGTTGGTAAAATATTGTGTTTGAGTAATATCCTTGTTTTATATAAACGGGTTGGGAAAACGTTGACACTTACCCAACCTATTTAACAAATTTGTCATCTCGTGTTAACCCATTTAATTAAACGTGTGAAATATCTCAACTAACCCACTTTTTTTGGTGTCCAGTGTTTTGTTGTAGTGTTAAGCTAATTTTTTTGATAATTTTTGACCATTTTAATATTAATATCTTATACTTTTATAGCAATTGTGTTAAACGAGTTCAAACTTGTCATATTCGTTTTGGAAACCTCAATACTAACCCAACCCATTAGTAAGACGTGTTGTGTCGTGTTGATCCGTTTCATAAACTGGTAGGAGTGTGGTGATCAAATGTATTAAAATCAGGTACTACTCGATCCGAGTTCAATACCTCCAATTAACATAATGTTTGGAGCAATTTTAAAGTAACTCTCACTTTTAATATCAATTAGTTATTAGGTCCGGGCATAGCCCGGGTAAAAAAAAATTTCATTTATTAATATCATATTTTATGATAATAATACTAAATACAACGTAGTTTAGCGGTTAAGACTTTAGTGTATGTACTTGAGGTCTTTTTTTTGTTAGTGTATTTGAAGGCAAATAAAAAAAAAACTATATTTCAAAGAAATAAAAATAATAATTTGTGGATACTCTCACCTTCCCTTTTTTCCTTCCTATTGTTTGTCATAATTGGTTGTTGTTTGTTAAGTTCCACTTTCGGTCCGAGAATAATATGAAGATGATAATGATGTTGATAGGTTCTATGAAGCTTTTAGTGATATAGAAGTAGCTTTAACATTAAAGTATTTGAGTGAAATATGAATTGATTGTATGAGCTTAACATAAAATAGGAGTCGAAATCTGCAAAAGCTCCTACATTTAGTACCTAGCTTCTTCAATGGTCCCAACTCCTAACTGTTAATCTGCCAGGTGCTTCATTACCATAACTTGTACTCATCCTTTATTTTTTCCCCTCTGATTCTGGTTCAAGGGTTGCATGTGGTTGCTTGGTGACACTTGACAGCATGATAATTTATTAATTGAATCAGTTGTGGGTTGTTTTTATTTTTATTTTCTTTTTGTCTTTTTGGTAGTGGGGTGCAGGGGGTGGAGGGGGGACCAATCAAGAGCAAATAATTTGCCTCTCATGCTTTTTTTTTTATATATTAAAATTTATTCTTGTAGATTAACGTGGAAGAAGTTGGAGTTTGGTATTAGAATGTTTCATCCTTAACATTGTTTTTCGATTTTTTCTTGTTTTCCTATCCAAGAACTGTAGGAGTTGCCGGGGTTTTCTGTTTTTTGATATTTTGATTTTCAAAGTCATATGATATATGTTTTATAATGAATAAAAAATTAGTCAAATTTATTGGGAACATGATGATTTTGAAAACTGACAACCAGAAAGTCAAAATCACTTTTTCTGGTCTCTTATTTTTGGTTTTTAGTTTTAAATAAACAGAAAAAAAAATACGATAACGAACGAGCCCTAAACTTGATTTGTTTGTTTGAGAATTGAAAAAAAAAATAAAAAAACATAGGAAGTAGAACTTTCTAGAAAGTGCAAGATGAGTTAGTTGTTTTGTTGACCAAAAAAAAGTTGGTAAAATGTAGGAAGGTGCTCAACTAATCCCCTAAGCAAGTAGAAGCTCATGTGGAAAGGTGCTGAACTAGTCCCCTAAGCAAGTAGAAGTTCGTGTGATAGTAGCTTCCCTCATTGGTAACCAAACAAATTTCTGAACTCCTGAGAATTTAAATTTGGCATTCATTATCCGTGTAATTGAACTTCATGAGAACTTTAACTTCCTAAGTTTTAAGTGAACCAAACGACCACTTAAGACTAACTATAACATCCACATGATGAACAAAAAAAGAAGTTATCCAATCTTTTAAAGGAGAGATTACCTTTATCGTACTTAGGCTTCATTCTTTTCTCACCTGTATTTGAACTTATTGGAACATAGTTAGTCTTTGTTAGAGTGTGTCTTAGTTGTGAACTTGTATGTACTAATTGTATTTCCTGAATGTTATCGATTTAAGGTGGAACTTAGAAAGACTTATGTTGGTTTGATATTTGAACTGTTCTTATGACAGGATGGAGGACTTGATGGTGTAGAAACTAATAGTTTTGTGCTTGTCCATGGGGGTGGTTTTGGTGCTTGGTGTTGGTACAAAACAATTGCACTTCTGGAAGAATGTGGATATAAGGTTACTGCCGTAGACTTAACTGGTTCTGGTATTCATTCATATGACACCAATGGAATTACAAGTCTTTCACAATATGTCAAGCCACTTACCAACTTTCTTGACAAACTTGCTGATGGAGAAAAGGTTATTTCTTCATTTGACTTCATTTCTGTTATTAAATAGCTCAACTTTATTTCTTAGAATTTATTCTGTTATCTATATGTCCTTCCAATCAAATAGCCTCTTTTCGAGATCAATCTGTTAGTGAATTGACTTGGCTATAGATTTTTGATTTGTACGCCTTTAAGTAACCATACCTTGTTATTGAACTACTTGGTTATATGTTTCCTCTTGTTCCATATTGCAGGTGATATTAGTGGGACACGATTTTGGTGGCGCTTGCATATCATATGCCATGGAAATGTTTCCATCCAAAATATCAAAAGCTGTTTTTGTTGCAGGAACAATGTTGGTTAATGGACAAAGTGCTCTCGATGTCTTCTCACCGCAGGTTTACTCTTGTTGTCTTTGCATTTCTTGTAGTAGCAAGCAATATGAAGTAGCCTCTTTAAGATATGACATGAGCTTGAGGGAAAATCCGACGGATTTAATCTACTCTACTGCAGTATTTTACTTGATTCATATTCAGGCAAATTTGCTGTAGTATAACTCTTTAGGGGAGTATTACTATCCTTAGGGGAGTATTACTATCTTACACCATTGTTCTTGCTTGCATCAGGAAGATTCCAAGGATCTAATGCAACAGGCTCAAATTTTCCTTTATGCAAATGGAAAAAATAATCCTCCAACTGCTATTGATCTTAACAAGTCATTGTAATGAATCAACCTAGGGAGAGGGGTATTCTTGGTATTGTAATAATTAGTTAGTGTTAGTAGTAGCTTGAAGAATAAGCTAGGGAGTTAGGGAGGAAGTATCTCTATAAATAGAGGAGATTAGGGAGAGAAAAGATCATGAAGAAAATATTGGAAAGTTCATTTTAGTTGTTAGCTTTGGGAGTGTGTCAAGTCACTCGAAAACTTGATAAACTATCTTTATTTTCTGTTATCTCCATTGTTATCAATCAAAGAACATCATCTTCTTCCTGTATATTTCTGCTCAAATTATCAGTTCATTACAAATGGTATCAGAGCAGTTCGATTCAGGGAAGTTAAGTTGCTGATTTTTCGATTTCAAAAAAAAAAAAAAAAAAAAAAAAAAAAAAAAAAAAAAAAAAAATCTGCAATGGAGTTTGCTTCGCAGGAGACAAAGAAATTCGCTGCAGATTTGAATGAGATAATCAGGAAAGGTTTTGAAAAATTTCAACAAGACCTAATAAACGACCTCAAGAAAATAATTAGTGACACTGTTGCTCCACTCAAAAGGGAGTTGAATCTTATTCGAAAAGAGATGGAGGATGAAGACATCCACAAAGATTCAGAGGTGGAAGAGAACGAGAGGGTGAAAACAACCGACCAAACAGCCACCAATGACTTTCAACACTCAGGTGACGAAGAAATAGAAGCGGAATCTAAGAAGGGTGCATCATGTGGTGGTTTAGGTGGTCGCCTAGGAGGACAAACCGGTGGATGCCGAATCATCATCGCCCACAACCACAATGGTGGAGAAGTTTTCGAAAAAGAGGGTGGAAGAAGAGAATCTTGTGGAAGGCCCGGTGACTTCGCTGGAGGATTTACCGGTGGAGGTAATGGAGACTATGTTGGTGGGTTGAATGTTTGTGCGGGTGGTCTGATTTTTGTTTGGGTTAAGAGAAGAAGAGGAGGAAGAGACGCCAAAGACAGATCTGTGGGATGCGGGTCTGGTGGTGGCCCAGGCGGAGCAGAGTGGCAGTTTCAAAGCTGCTTGCAGGAGGTTCCAGGGATGAACTATGCGAGCAATTGGACTGGAGATGGTGCTGTCCTGGAGAAGAATCCAGAAATGGGTACTAAGGGCAATCTTGTAAAAAAGCTTAATGATGACATCATCAATGAGTCAGGCTGCTGGGACCACTATTTTAGGGAGCATGGCGTGCAAAGTGTGATGGATTTTCAGGTCATTCTAAGGTTTGACAAGTTCATTAAAACAATTGGGCCTGATCCTTCTGAGCCCAATTTTTCTATTAATAAGAAAAGGGCTGTGGCTAGATTTATTATTTCTAAGTCCATTCCTACCAACCCAGCTAACAATTATGAAAGTCAAAGGAGACATCTGTCACGTGGGAATAAAAAGAAGCAAAAAAGGGACTCAATTACTATAAGTGAGGTAAGGTCCACTTTAAACCTAACCATCCTTACTAAGCCCACCCAGTTTTCCACTTGTGATTTAAATGGGATTGAGCCAGTCTATGGGCTTTGTGACCCTTATCTTGGTCTGTTACCCAAGTTCTAAAACCCAACCTAGCTATTATTGTTCCCACCCAATTGTGTGCTAACACCGTCACAGCCTTCACCCCTAATTTCTTTTCGATTTTTTGCAACTCACACATTTCTCCTTCAACTTCATATTCTACCCACTTCACTCATAAACAGACCCTTCCCCTTGATAAGCTGCTGGATGTTTCTACCATGGGCGAGCCACTGAAGCTGCTACACTCCACTCCCAACAAGGAGGAAAGTAAACAACAATGCCAACTGTACTTTGAAGATGACACAAACCACTACTGCCTAGACCGAGAATTGAGCGCCAATTTCTATCCACCTTGAGGACAAGGTGAATGTTTGGGCGGCCGGTAATGTAATGAATCAACCTAGGGAGAGGGGTATTCTTGGTATTGTAATAATTAGTTAGTGTTAGTAGTAGCTTGAAGAATAAGCTAGGGAGTTAGGGAGGAAGTATCTCTATAAATAGAGGAGATTAGGGAGAGAAAAGATCATGAAGAAAATATTGGAAAGTTCATTTTAGTTGTTAGCTTTGGGAGTGTGTCAAGTCACTCGAAAACTTGATAAACTATCTTTATTTTCTGTTATCTCCATTGTTATCAATCAAAGAACATCATCTTCTTCCTGTATATTTCTGCTCAAATTATCAGTTCATTACAGTCATCACTGAAGGAGTTTCTATTTAACCAGAGTCCAACTAAGGTGAATTATATTTTTCTAGTTTGAACGTCTAAATGCTTTTCAATATTATTCTTTGTTTGGAAAATTTAAATGAAGTAAAAACCATGACTAGCATTATGGCAAGGATACATACCAAAGTATATTATTGATCATGACAGGCGATGGAATCACTGATTAATTTGAGTTTACGCGTTATAAAATTAAACTGCCTCTTCTGGTTACTGGTAAGTGATAACAACAATATATGTTTGTGGCTAATCATACAGCCTAATGAAATCGGAAACATCATTTGCTTGCCTTTGGAAGTTAATCTTTAAATTTTATATAGCTGACAGTAAACTGTTGTTATGCAAAATCTCCTGGCACTAGAAATGCAATGAACTAAAACATGAAGAAGATAAACAGGGAAATTTATCCTGCGCTGTTCAGTTAATATTGTCAATTAATGCCTCTTCCTCTGATCCTGTTACTTTCATCTTGGTGTAGGATGTTGCTTTGGCATCTGTGTCAATGAGACCAATACCATTTGCACCAGTTTTAGAAAAACTGTGTCTTTCAGACAAGAACTATGGTACTGTGCGGCGATTTTACATAGAGACTACAGAAGATAATGCAATTCCTGTCGCGGCACAAGAAAAAATGACAAAAGCAGCCCCTCCAGAACAGGTCTTTTGTCTCAAAGGTGCAGATCATTCACCATTCTTTTCAAAGCCGCAAGCATTGCACAGACTCTTGGTTGAGATCTCAAAAGTTACCTGAGTTTGTGACTCCTTTCTGTGCAACGCTAATATGAAGTTACATTGCCCTGATGCAATACTTATATTCGCACATGAATATAAACAGATGTGGTGTGCACATTGTATAGGTCGCTGACTACTCATGGAGCATTTTCAGTAGTTCCACAGCTCTAGAGTTTTGCTGTTACACACCTCAACAAATTTAAGTGCTTTGTTTTCGGGGATGGTCACTGTAGTAGGTTCAGTGCTTCATCAGCGAAAGATGATAGGTGTTTGTGAATAGAGCCATTATTTTGGTACAACTCTTAGGTGGTTCCGGGTACACCTGGAGTTAGGTGTATACAAGACTTATTTTGTGATTTGTGTATTTGGATGACTTCAAATGAGTATAAAAGTAGCCTCAAATGAGAAAACAAATAAATAGTAGACCTCTTTAGACTTAAGGTAAGACATGTAATTTTTTTTGACTTGAAAGTGTTTTTTCTCAAAGAGGTGTGTAGAGAGAGGGTTTTTGAAATAATATTTTGGGTCATAAACACTTTTATTTTGTCTATAATGTTCATACTAATGCTAGCACGTGGAATTAAGACGGACTAGATTTATAATACAAAAAAAGGGGAAAAGCTGTACGTGGTCTAGCTACCACGAAATAAATTAAGACGGACTAGATTTATAATACAAAAAAACTTAAATAGACCTAGTTCATACTAAATGTAGTGTGGACCTAATGCTAGCACGTGGAATTATAGGTGAGAAATAGTATATAACAATATAGAAGAAGAGTATATATATATATATGTTAAAAAGAGTGATTACACGAAAAAAAAAGGGTCACTAAGTTAGAAAATACTACGTGAGTTTCACTATAGATGCACCATTTCTATATGGCACACAAACCAAGGGTGAGAATAGAGAGGATTGTGATTACGTAACTCACGTGCAATAGTGTTAATTACTGAGGTTATAAAAATTTGAAGAGTTTTTTTTAATATAAGAATAATATATACATTTGTATTTAATTGTTTTAAAAGTAGAAATATTATCTTGTCTTAAAATTATTATTATTTCCACAAAACCTAACATGAGATTGTAGAATAGTTGGTTATTCCATTCGTATATCAAATGAAAGCTTATGGGTTTCAACTTTCAAGTCTTAAAACTAAGGGTGTTCATAAATATCCGATCTGTTTGATTCTATCTGTGAATCGAACTAATTTGTTAAATCAAATATACATTTTTCCTAATAATAAAAAAATATAATTTATTGCAACCAAGATTCAATCTAACTTAAATAATTCATAAATGATAATATTGTAGGATTAAGATGAAATGGGAAGAGAGAGAAAGCATGGTGAGATAACATAGAGGACGATTATTGAAAGTAAGAAATATATAAAATCAATTGAGATGAATAGGGTATGAGTAAGCTAAAAAAGAGAAAAAATAATAAAATACTCCCTCCGTTTTCTAAAGATTTTCCCTCTTTTCGTTTAGGTGCGTTTTTAAAAGATCTTCCCTCTTTTACTTTATTCCTTGAAATTTTTTTCCCTTTTTACCATCTCATATCCTTATCATATGGTCCACCATTACATTATTAATTGAATTTTACTCTCTTTCTCTCTCCTACTTTGACCCATTTTTATTTGTTTATTTATCTTAACCCATTTCTCTCTCTTACTTTACCCACCCCACACTCCAGACAAATGGATCCTTCTTGGTATTTGTAGAAACAGTAACAAGGAAGATCTTTAGGAAACGAAGAGAGTAATTGAAGACCATAGATCATTGGGTAATCATTAGGTTTGCTCTAAGACCACAATAGGATTACCCACCCTCCCCCATCATATATACTTATTCTATTTGACAAATAGAGTTTAGAATTTACTATTAGAATTTTAACTTTTTGTTCAGTAGATTTAACCGTTGATTTGACAACTTTTTTTTATAAATGTGTTTGGTAAAAATTAACTTATTTCTAAAAGCTTACTGCCTTTTTTTTTTTTGTATAAAATGACATTTATAGACATTTTAATACATATGTATAGTATTATTATTAGAGGCAAAAAAGTCATTGAACATATTTCTACCTAATCTTCTAAAGAAAAAGCTCATAATATGAGCTTTTTCATTTTGAGAGTTTTTATTCCAAAACTCTCTCTAAAACACTCTTTTACCAAATACCCCTTTTAGGGTTTTTGACTAGTCAAACCCTAAAAGTGGTCCAAAGCTCTAATTGCCAAACACCCCACGGTTCTCCCCCCTACTTTGTCAATTACTTGGTTACATATTCATTATCTGAGTGTCATAAATTATTTGTCTAAAAGTAGTTTTCTAAATCTATTTGTACTTATAAATGGGTCCACATACATCCACCCATTAATTTGTACTGCAATTTTAATTGCTTTAAATTTTGGCCAATTTAATGTACAAAATAAATGTGCACAAAGAAATTGAATAGTTTTTTATACTTGCGAGTTAAGAACTGCAATGTAGCAAGTGTGGTACAGACGGAGGTAAGACAACCGTAAGAAATAAAAACACGAAGGCTGATGGTTATATACAGATTATTCTACAACTAACAGATTATTTTCCGTTATCCCTTCTCCAATAGTTGGGAACTCTGGTGATATTTGCCACTCCCCATCAACCAAAAACTTGATCTCATACCTATTTGAAAACGATACATAATTAACATTGTCATGATTTTGTATCTAATTTCCATTAGCTTGCCAGACATGAGTTAGTATAAAGCATTTGCTTTGAGTTTAGATAATAGACAAAAGGAGGAGGACGAAATAGCGGTGGTCAAATAGAATCATACCGTCCAGGTCGGAGCAACAGAGTCGTGGAGAACTTCGTATATGAGCCTGTGTACTCTGGGGATAGGTGCTCTCCTTGACTCCATCCATCAAAGCTACCCATGACTTGTACACTCTGCAACCACATCATAATTTTTAACAAAGTAGGCTAGTAGCACTCCATTGTCTTCAAACTGAATTTCAAAAGACAACTAAAAGATAATGCAACGAAAAAACTTGAACCTCAAGAGCTTGTCTCAAGCCAACAGGGGAAAGATGGTGAAACTATTAGAAACATCTGTTACGACCATCTGGTAAATGATAAATGCTGGTAATGATAACAATATTATATGATATTTTGTAAGGAAAGTCTAGGCTATGTCCAATTGTCCATAGTATGAAATTTTATCCCCCAAAAATGGGTTTTACTTCCAATAATGATAATAGCAACTTTAGAAGGTGATGGATGGTATGGAAATTAATGAAGAAAAACAGATTTTGGGATAGGCAAGCAATGCGTTCATATTGCGTATTAATTCATTGTCATTACCAAGATTTACTACCACCTACCAAACCTCAAATTGACAATAAACATCTTGTCAATTGTCCAAAAAGAATTTGACTAGTGGCAGAGTTTTTTCCTATTTCTTTTATCTATTTTCTTTTTCTTGAAGTGGATAGTAGCATAGAGTTATGTTGAATCCCATTGATGCCCACATGTGAGTGTCCCACATTCGAGAAAGAAGATAGACTAAACCACTTTATAAGCTTTGGTGTTGCTCCTCCTATCACCAATTGTTTTAGGATGGAACCTCCTTGGGTTTGTAAGTGGGCTAAACTGTCCTTCTCCTTATTAAGTTACCCAGGCCCATTTCATATAATCTGAAAATTAACAAGTTAAAAATGCATAGTGGTTTAGATATTGCTTGATTGAGTGCATAATGGTAATTGGCTCAGCAGGGCCAGGTGTGGGTATCATGCCAATTTGTGTTACCATTGTCACTAAAACATTAGAGCCAAGGAGGCTAGTACACCACATTGCCAGCATTGCATTCATATTGCATATCGCTACTATTATCCAATAAGCTAGAGGTTTACATGGCATGGATACAGGATTGCTGACTATTGTAAAAGTAAAATGAAAAAAAGGTCATAACCTCAATTAAAAACAAGTAATCCAGATTCAGGATGCATACTTCAATTTAATGTTTTTCACTTTGTTTGGATAGCAACATGGAGGGAAAAGGAAGGGAAGGGGGAGAGGAAGAAGAGTAGGGGGAAGAAAGGGGAAGGTGGAGCTCCATTTTTCCTCCAAACCTCTCCACTTTTAGAAGGATGGTGTTCAAGAAAATGGATCCCCCCTCTCCCTCCCCTTTTTCTCCCCAACCCCTTATCCAAATAAGGGACTTTGTTCCCCTCCCTTTCCCTTCCTTCCCTATCTTTCCATTTCCTCTTATCCAAGCAAAGTGCTAAAATGACAAAACATGTTCCAGTAGAACGAATCAGTGATGAAGATTTCATACTTACCTCAGCCATACCAATCCAATATACTTGCACCTCCTTGGACTGTGCAACAACCACATCCTTTATCTGATTCTGTAATTTATGCTGTACAGCTGCAAGGGAGACACTTGATAATGAATTTCTGATGGTCCTATACTAATTTTGGGAGTGGGTCAGGATTAAGAAATGAAAAGTAACAAGATATTTGAAGTTGAAATGACTTGAGCCTTGTGAGCACTTCGGATGAAACACATTAAATCAGAGCACATGGCATGATCCCCCATACAGGTAATAGCCAAATGACAGTTAACATCTAGTTTCCAGTATCCAGAGGGTATAGATCAGGGACTTCACTGACTCCTCCGGTACAAGTATGATGGTTCCTATCACAACATCCTACTACTTGAGCATACCTCATAAAATCCTAAAAACTTGCCTCTGTACTGCCATCATGAGCCAGTGATTTCTGATCCTCCCACCCCAAAATTGCTAGGAAGACTCATGGGTGATGGGAGATACTGTATGGAAGGTTTGGTATAAGCATGATTAGCTACCATGGAAAATATTCTAAGCACTATGAGATAGGACCACAGCTTAATATATCCAACATCCAAGAGAAAACCTTAAATCAAGAAAAAAACATAAAAGGGTCAATTTACTTTTTAGCCGGGAAATTAGATGGGAGTGGATGTATTTCCCATTGATCTTCCTAGAACCTTCTGGAATGCCAGCTTTCGTTATTTCATCTGCCAGTGCAACAAGTGCCTGCACATGACAAATTTCATATTCAAAGAGAAAAAGTTGTACATCTTCTTGCAGGGACAAAAGAAAAAGTAACAGCATAATTAGCACCTAACAAGAAACATTATCTTTTTGTCAATGATTGATACTGATGCAGGAGCATCCGGCCTACGAAAGGCTAAAACAAAAATTGGTGTGTTTGATATAAGATGCTGCATTATAGTTTTCAGTTGATTCTAAGGCATGACTAACTTTAGCATCCAAGTCATTCTTAATGGGTATTGTGGATTGTTATCTCTATGCGAATTTTCCTATGGCTTGGTTTTTGTAACAGCTGTAATTCTGTCCAATCAGCTGGAGTTTGAAGGTGATATCCTTTTATATATTATGTAGTGCTTTTCCTTACACTTAAAGTAACATACACTTTTTTTTTGACAATGAAGGTAATGTACACTTTTTTTTGACAATGAAGGTAATGTACACTACGTATGGGTAATATGCATGAAATGGAAATTACCCGACATGTGTTTTGTGGCATTATGGTCATGTGGGAGAAACATTTGCACTTTGCTTCCTTCTATCCTCTAAATCATGAGTTTGTATTTATGTTTTGCAACTTCAAATCTTCATCTCGTTCATCCCAATTCCCAAGTGCTATTCACTTTAGTAGTAGAGGGGAGTGGGAGTTTATTAAAGTGTTCCACTTGTTTCAAAATCCTTATTTCTTTTCATTTTCTTAAAGATGTTAAGGGTCCTTATGAACAAGGTTCTTGTGAACTTGCAATATTTGTGTGTGCGGCTTACAAATGTATACAATAGATACAGATACAAAAGCTTGAACAAAATATTTATGTGACGAATAGATTTGAAAATTTCAACCCTATCAGTTTGATCAGAGTAGAGCATTTTACATAGTATATATGATTGGACCAACTGAATGCAATAGTCAGTAAGCCCATCGAAAAGGAACGTCTTTAAGCCCATTACAGCAAATGGAAACCAGAAAGGGCTCAAGAATAATAAATAGATAAAAAATTGCAAATGCAATTATTGAGAGTGGGAATTGAACCCATGCCTTTTCGGACCAGGACCTTAAGAAAGCATTTTAAATTGATACCTGAATTTCTCGTTCCAGTACGGCAAGGTCACCCTTGAAATTAACCAAGGCCTCCTCTCTCCCTTGCAACTGTAGAAAAAAATTAAAACCAATCAACATGAAGTCATGAAATTTTGAAGAATTTCTACTAATTAAGTGCGCTGCCCGCTAGCTTCCAAGGGAGAGATATCTATACATTCAGATTGTCATGAACGGGCCTAGCCCACCACTGAAATATGTGTACAGCAGGCGCCAGAAGTAGTAGAAGTTCTATAAGCTTCAAGAAGGGTGAGCTGGCCCATACCAATGATTGGCAATCATTGGGGGAATTGGCTATTTTGTCTGTTTGCAGGACCTCAGCTATCTTGTCCTTTCCTTAGAATAATTCCGTTGGATTAGCAGATATTTCTAGGGCAATCTTAGACTACTAGACTATAAATATAGAGAGAATATGTAAAGAGAGATATCCAGAAATGATTGAGTGAAACTTGTTTGTGGGAGGAACCCAGCTCCTCGAAGGCTGTGGAATTTCTCTCTATAACATTCTACTACTTTCTCTCTTGAAGTTTGCAAGCTTATTGTTGTTATTTCCCCACCCCCCAGATTGGTTCATTACATCTTGGTATCAGAGCCAAACTCTGGGAACCCCTATGGCACCCCCATCCACCGCACAGAGAGTAGAAACCATAGAACAAGAACTTGCCTCTATCAAGGAAACTCTACGGCAAGGGCTGAGCAACCAAGAGCAGTCCATGAGGACTGCGTGAGGAAATCTCACTCCTAGCCACCACCTTTGCCGAATAGCAAGGGAAGTTCAGGGAGGAGATTCTCTCCACCTTGGCCACCATTCCTAGGAATGATGAAGAAGAAGAGTTACGAGAACCCCCTGGATTTGCGAGCAGATTAACCCCTCCATTGGGAGGAGGACAAGGAAAAGGGCAGGGAAGTATAGAAAACTTGACATGCCTCTCTTCGACAGGTCAAACCCCGACGGGTGGATACTCTGGCCGAAAGGTACTTCGACTTTTACCGGTTGAAGGAAGAGGAAAAATTAGAAGCTGCGGTCGTGTCTCTCGAAGATGACGCGTTGGCTTGGTATGAATGGGAGCACTGTCGTAAACCGGTGCACCGATGGGAAGAGATGCAAGAACAATGGTTGGCCTTGGAGCAAGAAGGTACGGTGATGGAGTATAAAAGAAGTTTCATAGAGTACGTAGCTCTTCTTGATAATGTGCCTGAGTCCATGATAATGGCCAATTCATCAAGGGGTTAGAAGAAGAAATCAAGGCAAAGATCCATCTAATGGGACCCAGTAACATTGACCGGGGTTAGAAGAAGAAATCAAGGCAAAGATCCATCTAATGGGACCCATTAACATTGACCAAGCAATGGACTTGGCCTTAAAAGATGAGGTGAAACTAAACTGTGGCCCAAAAAGCACCCAGCCCAACAACGGACCACCTAGGTCCAAAAGCCAAACCTTGTCCTACCCAAGCCCGAACCGGAATATCAGTGGAACAACCCACACCACCACAAAAACAACACTCTCACTTAACCAAAAACAAACGCAACTCTTTTCCAACCCACCTCCTAAAAAATGACCCCCACACCTAGACTCACCTACCCAGCCACCCGAAACCCACCTACCGTTCGCCTGTTGACGGAGCGGGAGCTCCAATACTGCCGTGAAAATGGATTGTGCTTCAGATGCGATGACAAATGGTCCCAAGGGCACCATTGTCAAAGCAGGAGTTCAGTGTACTTGTTATTGATGGGGAGGAGGACGCACCACCGGATCTGGTGGAGGAGCACAATTCTGAGGAAGAAAAGAGCAGTGAAACCACTGCCGAGTTATCTCTAAACTCTATAGTGGGGTTGACATGACTGAAAACCATGAAATTTGTAGGCCGAATTAATGGGAGCGAAGGCGTGGTTATGGTGGGCCCGGGGCCATCCATAACTTTATCTCCCGACGGTCAGTGAAGGATTTGGGGTTGAAGATAGATGGAAACACCAATTTTGGTGTCTCTTTGGGCACCGGCGCCACCGTGCAAGAGAGAGGGAAGTGTAGGGGAGTGATCATGGAGATTCAAGGACGTGATTCAAGAAGATTTTTTACCCTTGGATCTCGGAAACTCCGACGTCATTTTAGGAGTCCAATGGCTCGAGAAATTGGGGTTTTGTGACCACCAGGAAGTCGCAAGTGATGAGGTTTAAGGTAGGAATGGAGGATGCGACATTACAGCGCGATCCCTGATCCCTCACTAGACAGAACTAAGATATCCTTGAAAGCCATGTTGAGGGCTTTAAGAGCTGAAGGGCAAGGGATGAATCAAATAGAGGAGGAAGGCATGATGGCAGAAGAAGCTGCCATACCCACCCACTAGATTGCAACCCCTCATACACCGTTACCAGAAAGTTTTCAATATGTAAAATGGGCTACCCCCGATAAGGGAGAAGGAGCACGACATAATACTGAAAGAGGGCGGCAACCCGGTTTCGGTTAGGCCTTACCAGTATCCTCAGGTGGAAAGACGAGATTGCAAGGTTAGTGTGAGACATATTAAGCGCCGACATCATCCAACCTTCCACCAGCCCCTTTTCTAGCCAAGTCCTCCTTGTGAAGAAAAAGGATGGGTATTGAAAATTTTATATTGATTACTGAGCCTTGAACAAAGAAACCGTTCCCGATAAATACCCTATTCCGGTAATAGATGAGTTGCTTGACGAGTGAATGGCTCGGAAATTGGACTTAAAGTGCGGCTACCACCAAACAAAGTGAAAAAAAGGAAATTCTTGAAACCGCCTTTCGCACCCACGAAGGACACTACGAGTTTCTGGTCATGCCATTCGGTTTGACCAACGCCCCGGCCACGTTCCAATCATTGATGAACGAAGTCTTTAGGCCATTTTTGAGGAAGTTCGTGCTTGTGTTTTTTGACGACATATTGGTTTACAGCCTCGACGAGAGTTCTCATGCTCATCACCTCGAGCAAGTGCTCTATACTCTAGCCGAACACCAGTTATACGCCAACCCGGGAAAGTGCGAGTTTGGCTGGCCACAAGTAGCCTACCTAGGCCACGTTATTTCAGCACAAGGCGTGGTAGCAGATCCGGAGAAGAGACAAGCCATGATATGATGGCCCTTACCTCGAAACATTCGAGAACTCAGGGGATTTCTTAGGCTAACGGGGTATTATTGCAAATTTGTGGCCAATTATGCCAAAAAATGCATCACCATTGACAGACTAGCTGCAAAAAGATAATTTCGTTTGGAATCAAGAGGACACACAAGCCTTTGAGGAACTCAAGAAAGCCATGGTGGTTACCCCTATATTAGCCATGCCAGATTTCATTCAATCTTTCATCATTGAAGTCGATGCTTTTGGTTTTGGACTAGGGGGTCGTACTGATGCAAGGCCTCAGGCCCATTGCCTATTACAGTCACGTTTTGAGTCCTCGAGGCCCATTGCCTATTACAGTCACGTTTTTAGTCCTCGAGGTCGCCTTAAGTCAATCTACGAAAAGGAATTAATGGCCATCGTTTTTTCTGTCAAAAAAGGGCGACACTATCTGTTGGGCCAAAGGTTTATGATAAGAACGGACAAGAAGAGCCTTAAGTTCATTATGGAGAAGAGAGAAGTAGGTGCGGGGTATCACTAATGGGCTTCGAGTTTGAAATCCATTACAAACCGGGTTCGGCTAAAAGAGTTGTTGATGCCCTTTCCAGGCAAGGGCTCAACACCCCAAGAAGATGATCTCCACCAGTGCAAAACCAATTAAGGGAAGACCCCTACATACAGCAGCTTGTAAAGGATCTAGAGAGTGGGAACCAATCCACGGAAGGGTTCACCATTGAGAACGGTCTAGTTATGTACAAGGGTCGCATTGATTTATCCCTAATATCCCCCCTGATTCAAATACTCAGGTTTTACCATGACGGATCCAATGGTGGGCATTCAGGCAATCTCAAGACATACCTTCGTATAGCCTCCAAATGGTATTGGCTCGGTATGAGGAGAGTTGTAGCACAGTATGTGAGGGAATGCAAAACCTGCCAGCTAAACAAAGCATCCCACCAAAGTCCAGCAAGCCTTCTTCAACCATTACCCCCTCCAACTTAGGTTTGGGAGGATCTCACCATGGATTTTATTGAGGGCTTACCTCCATCCAAGGGCGTGAATACCATATTTGTGGTAGTTGATCGATTCACCAAATTTGCACACTTCATAGGCATCAAGCACCCGTTTACAACACCTCTGTAGCGGGACTCTTCATCAAAGAAGTGGTATGACTCCATGGATTTCCGGCTTCTATTATTTCAGATCAAAATAAAATCTTCATGAGTTTGTTTTGGAGGGAGCTTTTTAGGCTCCAAGGCACAGATCTAAAGAGAAGCACCGCTTATCACCCCCAAACCGATGGGCAATCCGAGAATGTGAACAAGGCTTTGGAAACCTACTTGCGATGTTCTGTGAATGGACAACCGAAACAGTGGTCTAAGTGGCTCTCCTGGGCAGAATTCTGGTATAACACCTCCCCTCATGTCTCCACTCACATGACTCCGTTCAAGGCACTATATGGACTGGCTAAACACATGTGGACTCCCTTGACAACCTCCTCCAAGAGCGAGATGCAATCCTACATGATCTGCGAATGAATCTTGTGAGGGCTCAACAAAAGATGAAGTATTGGGCTGATAAGAAGAGAAGAGACCTCCAAGTAGAAGTTGGGACCTACATCTACCTTAAGCTGCAGCCATATCGGCAAAAATCCTTGGCCGGGAGACCTTTTGAGAAGCTGGCAGCCCGCTATTATGAACCCTATAAGGTGCTAGAACGGATTGGATCAGTCGCCTATAAGCTTGATCTCCTACCCAGCAGCAAGATACATCCGGTCTTTCATATTTCCCAAATGAAGCCAGCGTTGGGTACGTTGAGTTCCCTCCAGCACCCCTGAAGAACTCTCCCTGATCTGGAACTGGTGGTTGAGCCTAAATCACTCCTTGATTTGCGCTATGGTACCACCGATCAGGAACAACCCCTGGAAATTCTCATTAAAGTGGAGGAATCTGCCTGAGACTGAAGCCACATGGGAAGAACTAACTGCAATGAACCAAAGGTTTCCCTCCTTCCACCTTGAGGACAAGGTGAAACTTTGGGCCACGGGTAATGTCATGAATGGGCATAGCCCACCAATGAAATATGTGTACAGCAGGCGCCAGAAGAAGTAGAAGTTCTATAAGCTTCAACAAGGGTGAGCTGGCCCACACGAATGATTGGCAATCATTGGGGGAATTGGATATTTTGTCTGTTTGCAGTACCTCAGCTATCTTGTCCTTTCCTTAAAATAATTCCGTTGGATTAGCAGATATTTCTAGGGCAATCTTAGACTACTAGACTATAAATAGAGAGAGAATATGTAAAGAGAAATATCCAGAAATTATTGAGTGAAACTTGTATTTGGGAGGAACCCAGCTCCTTGAAGGCTGTGGAATTATCTCTCTATAACATTCTGCTACTTTCTCTCTAGAAGTTTGCAAACTTACTGTTGTTATTTCCCCACCCCCCAGATTGGTTCATTACACAGATGCCACATTATTGTACTCTTAGAACAACCAACATAAGAATCCGGGACACATTTTGTAACACTCACAATGAATTTGATGCAACGTTACACTCCCACCAAATCAACAAATAATACACTATGGGATATGCATTAAAAACGCAGGCTTCTGATATTGCACAGCACATTGCTTCCACTGCCTAGAGGAAAAGTCATCACCAGAAACCACCCCGAAACAAACCTACTAAGCTCAAAGCTAAAATTCTCTAATGTCTTTACATTGAACTAAAAGTCAGCCTCCCATTCGAAACAATGTTGCAGCTTAAAATTATACATAACATTTAAAGAAAGTTCCCGTGCTAATGTGGTGCAGCAAATAAAATCATAACAATCAACCACTTTCAAGGGGATTTTCCTTTTAAAACACCACAGCCGCAATTTTCAAGAAGTTGGGAGATGGTGCAATTATCCTAAACAAAATTTTCAAGACATGTTTTATAGGCAACACCTACTAGAGAGTAGAGAAGCCCTCCGTTATCATGATTCCATTTCAATCACAATAGACTCAGTTTACAATGAACCAAAATCTCATCTATCATGTATTAGATTTTGAAGCTGCTGAACAAAAGCATCCATAATCTTACATGCAGCCTTTCACAGCACAAAAGAAAGTGCCCTCCCGCCCTTCTTCCGTATGGTTTTTTTTCTTCTCCTCTCCATGACACTCTTCCTAGGTCCTTTGCAAACTTCCTCTCTCTGCCCCACTCCATAAATTCAGGGTTGGTTTGTTTGTTTGAGAGGCATATGCCTCCACTCCATCGTCCAATTACCCTAGCTAATCCTTCTAGCAGATAACCAAAGAAGGAAAATGATACTTCCACGAGTGAATTTATTGAAATGTTTATGCTATAAGAAAGGAAATTCAGTTGAATTCTGAATTTCATCTCTCTCCTGCGACTTCTCTCAGCGTAAGAAGGTTCACACCAAATCCTACGCCTTTTGCATGGAAAAAACTCGTGGGTTAGAGCAGAATAGCAACTGAGCAAAGAACAATGGTAGGAAGAAACAGAAAGGTCCACAATGCTCTAAAAAGAAAGACGAAGTCAGCTGAGAAATTTTGGGTGGTGATGAAGACAGAAAACAGAGAATTTGAGGAGAAATTGATGTTTTCGCTTACATCTTCTCTGAAAGGAATTAGAGAAGTCAGAAACAAACCAGTGAGAAGAAGCAATTAGATCAATTGTTATATAATCTCAAAAGCAATGTAGATGGGAGAAGATTTATGTGCGCGGAGAAAATTGAAAAATGTTGAGCAAACCTTCAATTAATGTTGGAGTCAACAAAGGCAATTCAAGGACAGATTCAAGCAATCTCGTTGAGAATGAAGTTGAAGATTCAAGATGAGGTAAAGTTTCTGGGAATCTTCAGTCGTTTGTAACATCCTTGGGGATAATTAAGTGATGGAAGGGTTTTCTAGATAAATTTGGGGAAGTATGGGAATCAATAAGATTAGATAGTCGCTAAAGGATTATTTCTGTTCTGATTCACCACTATGAAGAATCAAGCCAAAATCCTAGCAACTAGGTTCTTGATGTAAAACGCCAAAACCCCTAATTTTGAAACCATGGAGCACTGTTATGCAGTTCCATAAACAAGCAGTCAAAACTGTTCCAATTCGGATACAATTCCATAATCTTGATATTAAGTATTGGGGACAGAAAAGTCACTTCAAGATTACAAGTTCCATAGGGAAACCCATCAAGATTGTTCAAGCTATAGCAAAACGTGAAAAATGGTGTATGTTGAGTCCTTACTGAAGTTGGAATCAAGTAACATATTATGACATTTCTTTTGTGAATGAGAAGGGATTAATTGTTGCACAGAATATTTAATATGAAGGGAGGCCAACAATCTGCTCCAAATGTGATAGCTCATAATGCTTAGAAATGCAACAAGCACAAGGAAAGAGGGTGTGGCGGGTTAAAGAACCTCAACCTGCACAAAATCCTAGCAAACAGTCAGTGATGGCTGAAGAGGGTCTTCAACAGGTTTTTACATGCGTGCATGACTGTGTCATACCCCATTGCATTGGTCGGAAGTCCTGAGGTACAAGCACTCACTACTAGCAATCAATTTAATGTTATATGTGATTACAGATGTGTTAAAATGGGTCATGAACAGCAGATTATAGACCAAGATAACCCTTGATCACCATGGATAATGTCATGGTGTGGAATGTAAAGGGGCTAAATAATAAAGATAACAATGTGAGATTCCACATTTTTCACATTCTCACAATGTTAGATTATTCACCCCCACTCGAAACAAAGGTCAAATCACCTAAAATGGGTGATTTGTACCTCAATTTGTGTCCTAGTTGGTGCCTCACTTCTATTAGTAATCAGCATCCTAATGGAATAATTGTTGTCGCTTGGCTCTTCATGCTTTCACTGCAAGTATTCTGCATAGCCTCCACAAGTGATTCATTGCCATCTAAGTCCTGCTTCTGGAACTAAAGCATTTTTATGCACACTTTTAAATGCATTCAATAAGAGAAAGGATAGATGTTCCTTATGGAATGACTTGAAAGATATTGCAGATAAACAGCCTGGCTCATAGTTTATTATGGGGGACTTTTAATACTATTCTTCATTTGGATGAAAGAATAGGATCTAATGTTAGAGAAACATAGGTGACCCCTTTCACAGATTGAGTTCAACATAGTTCTTCAGCTGACATTAAGTGTTCTGGGTACTTTTTTATATGGAACAAAGAAAAGAAGGTGAGGCAAGGGTACTTTCAAAAGCTAAATAGAGCTATGGCAAACCCCCAAGGGGAGCAATAATATTGAAGAAGCAGCTGACAGAAGTTTTGATCAGTGTCCTGGTCAATTATGTTTATCTTGTTCACACAGAGAAGAAGCCTTTTGGATTATTCAGTATGTGGGAAAATTCTCCTATGTTCCATGATATAGTACAAGCTAGTTGGAGGAAAGAAATCCAAGGCTGTAGCATGTATAGGGTTGTAAAGAAATTAGAGGTTCTCAAAAAAAGACATTAAGGAGTTGAATAGGGAAGGGTTTTGTGACCCGATAAACAAGCTGAGGAAACCCAAAAACATCAGAATCTGTTACTTTAACAAAATCAGATGCAACAAAATCCCTGCAATACAGAGATTGCAACAAAGAGAGACTGGCAGCTAAAGAATACAGAATAGCTCGCAAGAATCACATGTCTTTCGTAAGGCAGAAGGCAGAATTGGTGTGGTTGAGCCATGGTGATGAGAACTCCCATCTATTCTATCAGAGCATTAAATTGAGAAGAATGAGCAATAAGATACATGTCATTCAAAATGCAGAGGATGAATGGATCAATAACCCTGATGAAGTTCAGGAGGTGGAGAGTGTTCCTCCAATATGATTACAACTTGCACGGAACTTGCAAGACTGAAAGTCTAACAGAATGAAGATGAAGGATCTGAAGTTGGATAAGAGAAAGAAACTAACCACTGATCAGATTGACAATTTCCATTTCAATTCACTGCTGAGTTTTCGTCTCAATCCCTAATGATAAAGCTCCAGGTCTAGATGGCTACAATAGCTACTTCTTCAAGAAAACTACAATATCACTGGGATGAGGTATCTAAAGCTGTCCTTGAGGTGTATACTACTGGTAAAATACTGAAGGAAATGAATGTTACTTACCCTCATACCCAAGGTCAAATGCCCTACAAGTGCTGCTGACTTTAGAATAATTTCAAGTTGTCAGTTCATGTATGTGCATGACTGATCAGTGAGAACCTAAACTCTGGTATTGCCTCAATTGATTTCCAGCACTCAAGGTCAATTAGATAGTATTCCATTATCCCTTGGTCATAATATAAACGTTTTTATGATACGAATTACCCATTTTATACAATTGTTAATAGTCAACAGTATTCCATTATCACTTGGGATCTATTCAAGACATCCATAGGAACAAAATTTATTTTATTTTAGGGGCTTAATCTAAGCATAATATGTCCTCAATAGCCAACAAATTCCTAACATCAAAATCAAATGAGAGGTTACATCCAACTTTTCATCTCATCTTCCATTATCATAGACCCTTATTGAGAAACAATTTTTTTTGAAAGCGATCGTCAACTATATGGTTAGTATTACTAACTTTTTGCACTAGGTAGGGACAATTTGGCACATAACAGTAAATACTGCTGCAAAAATATATTAGGAATAGTAATTGAAACGCAGCAATATATATAAATGAAGTGAAAACCTGCCGTTTCAGAAAGCGATTGTGTTGATTAGCTTCACTCAACTTTTTAACCAGCTTTGATCTCTCAGAATCTGCAAGCAATGTCTTTAACTGCAACCAAACATAAGAGCAGTTGGAGATCAATGTTACATTGACTATTTCACAATATTGACTCTATATCACTATTTTGTTTGTCTCCGGTATAGGTTTCACATTGTTTGAACCAGTCTGAGTTGATATAAACCAGCCACAAGTATGCTCGTTTCATGTCTTCCAGCAACCATAACTCCTGATAACTTAATTAATGCAATATATGTTTCAATGCATAGAAACTGACGCATCTGGCACTGATTTACTCCAATCATTTTACAACTCTCAGTTATGAACACAACAATTAGAAAGAAATGGTGGACAAAACTAATGCAGCAAGGGTACAGAAAGTTGGATGGAATGGGAAAGTAAATACTCCAATCTGAATGTATAAGTATGCTATACGTGAAGTAGAAAGGTATTGAGTCTGGATAAAACTCACATTTGACAGAAAGTCTAGATCAGTATACAAAAGCAATATAGTTCTTGGCCAAAATATTAATAGGTCAGCCATTCAACTCCTAGGTTCCAAGTAACCAAAATATACATTTCAGTTGTCCTTCTAAAATTAGTAGAAGGTTCAGCCCAATTCATCCACACTAACTTTTAATCTGTATACTAGACACATTAAACTTAATGAACCCTTAACCTGCCAAGGTGGGCACTAACATAGAGGGAATTAAAACTCTCCCGTTCCGTTACAGAACGGTCGTTCTGTAACGGATTTTGGATTTGCCGTTTCGCGAAATCCCGTTACGGAACGCCATAATAAAATTCACGAACTTCTCACCGCGTTGTCCGTTCCGTAACGCGAACTCGCCGCGTTAGAACGATTTTATCCCCGTTACATCCGTTCTTTTCAAACATTGGCCAATTTTTTTTTATGATTTAATTATATAGTTGAGGAAACATGATATTCTATTAGATTTGATTATATTATGTTGTAATAATGCTTCATAAACTAAAAAAATGCAAATAAGGTTAAAACATATCAATGTGAATTTTTTTAAAAAATTCACGCCGCGTCGGCTGTGAAACGTTCTATTTCGCCGTTACAAACCGTTCCCGCGACAACGCGACCGTTCCCGCGAACGCGACCGCGAGCGCATTTTTTTTCCCTACTAACATATTAGGTAAATTTAGTGGGACCTGGGGAGTATGACTATGAAGAGAGCTTCATTTGAGTTCTCAAAATTGAAACATAAACAAACACAGGTTTCTTATGTAAGCCCCAGATTCAGTTCAGCAGCAAAAGGACAATACGCAAACCAATGGAATGAAGAAGTATGGCCTTGTGCAATTATTACGCACAATATATAAGAGCAACAAAATATAATAGAAAATGCTTTGCTGTATTGTTCTCTAGATGTGATTGCTAAGTACTAAACAATTAAACATCATAGAACAAGAAGAAATGATAGAGAATGCTTTTCATCACTTATTCCTTATGTCCCAAAAATTTTTCTGGGTTGCTAGCATTATTTTTATAGTGCGACTTCAACCCCCTCCCCCCCCCCCCCTACACACACACAAAAATAAATTAAATAAAAGAAATTTTGAGGGAATTAGCAGTAGAGTTTCTTCTTAGAAAGGAGCAGATAAGGATTGTAACACATAGAATTTACTCAAGCAAAATACAAAAGCTCAAGATACTTGATAAAAGCTCTATTAGTCACTTAACATGTCATCCTCTAAGTTGCTATAATGCAAATTTTTTCCCATATACATCATTTAGACCACTTTCTAATTTAGAGGCAGCATAGTTCCACAGTCGAATAACTCTTTTCTTGTCAACAAGCTCCTTCGAATATAAACAACTTCAAACAAACACTAAGATCATTTTGGCTCATAAATTTATGAAGCTTACCTCATTACGACTAAGTGGCCTAGGCCTTTGCTCTTCAGCTGGATCTGCAAAATCAGTCTCATCACCCTGGAACTCTGAAGATCCTGAGGAAGACTGCTCTTCCAAGCCAAGTGACGTAGAATAAGTCCGCCATGAGCTATGAAATGGTGTATATCTCCCAGTCGAAATTCGCTGAAGACCACTTAAGTTGTGAAAACCAGCTCCTAGAGCTTTTGATGCCAGATTACAGCGAACGCCATATACATTCATATTTGATTTAATTGAACTCCAGGAAAGGCACAGCACTGGCTCATCTGGGAAATACCTGCTTTCCATTTGTGATTAAAGCTACAAACTTTTAGATTGCAAAGAGCAACAGATAAGAGACTTCAGCATCACCAAGCATAAGTTTTTCAGATATATCAAGTCTTCCCTTTTCCTATTTATTTTCCCTTATTTTCTCCCTTCCAAAGCTAAGAGATTGAAACATGAATCTCCAAACAGGAAATTCAAAAATATCAAGCATGCACTTTGCCAAATTAGCCGTGACGTGCTGCTCAATTTATGATTTTGCATTTGACGGGCCAAGTGTATAATTTGGTCCATACTGGCTGATCATATAACCAGCATGCGGTGAATTTATGGCAACTTAACTTCAGACTTCATTTCAAAGCATAACAAGCCTTACTGTCAATAGCACTATGGAAAGCAAAACTAGATAATTTTGCAATTTTCTAACTAATAAAATAAATAAATTTCCAAATTCCACCCAACTTTCTCCCTCATTCAATAAAAAAATACTCCAACAACTCCTATCAGATCTACTTATCAATAAAATAACATTCAATAACCACATTATAATTTATCACATTAAACTACGTGTCCTGAAAGTTTTCAATCAAGTGATTAAAAACTAGAGAGAAACTTGAGAGAAAAATATCTCATGTTTTGGATTGTATTATTCAATAAATGATTTTGAACTAAAGCAGAGAAGATACTTATATACATGAGGTAAGAAGGAGAAAAGAAGCTAACAAACTTCTAACTGAATCTCTAACTAACTTGCCATGCAAGCTTATTACAACTAACTTATGGTTTGAACTAACAGTAAGAGAAATAAATTAAGTTCTTAAGCTGATGTAGGAACTGTTGTATGAGTATCACCAATATGTCCCAACAAGTATCCAGATCTTCCTAGGACAGAGAGAGTACATTATAATTATTATTGACTGATTTGTCTTCATATGTACTTCCGTACAATTTTTGTTATTTATTTATTTATTTATATTAACATATACTAAGAGAAAATTACTGTCAATGTTTTTTTGGAGCTCGTGACAAAAAAAAAATAGTTTAGAACAAAACTAGAAGTACTTTAGAACATTACTAGTTGTACTTTAGAACATTACTAATAGTAATTCAAAACATTACTAGTAATAGTTTTGAACATTACTAGTAGTACTTTAGAACATTCACAGAGAGTCCAAGAATGTTGATAGCTTCCTTTGTAACCTTATCATACGTTTGAATCAACAAGAGTTTCAATACCCGACAAACATTCAAATTCAGTGACCCAAAAACTATAGTATGAGTTTCAATTAGAATCTAAATTATACTAGCAATAAAAATTGAAACGAAATGCATAAAATTAAGTCTACCTAACAAGACCAATTGCGTGGCACGCCATAAATACCTGAAAGAAATTGAAACCAAAGTATGGAACAAATTAGTAAAATGGCCATTTAGAATATTAAATTGTAATTGTAAGTAGAAAAGAAAAGAATGTGTTGTGTGAGTATGAGAGATATACCTGAAAATTGAGAACAGCAATGGAGGAGAGAGAAAAGCTAAAAGACAATTGAATTTAATGAAAATGTTTGTAATCACTAATCACTAATCAGAAAGTAGGAACTATTAAGTAAGTAGGAAGAGTGAGAGTCTGAGAGATGACGAATGAAATTAGAAAGTATGAATATACGAAGAGAGAGACTGAGAGAATGAGAAATGACGAAGCAAGAGTGGAATTCCGGTTAACCTCGTCGATAAACACAAAATAAAACCGGTAAAGGCCTATTCTCTACACCTTACTTTATCTTGTCTACTAAACTTTTTTTTATATTTAACAAAAAAAAAAAAAAAAATCTTTTCAGCTTTTTCAATTTTTCTTATTCTTTTTAACCAGTATGAACAATTTAATTTTTAATATTCTTTCTGAACTTTTTTTATTTTCTTAACTTTTCTTATTTTTTTTAATGAACTTTTCTTAGCTTTCTGTTATTTTTTCTGAAATTTTCTTACTTTTAATGAATATGAGCGATAATAACATGAAAAGAACATAACGTAAATTACGTATTATCCCCAGAATTTTATGTTAATTGTGCAATTCAGTCTTGTAATTTTAGTCAAAGCATATTCGTCCCTTAATTACTTAAAGCATGTTTAGTTCAATATATTTGAGCTCTAAGAAATGTAATCTAATACCTAGTCCCTTTATTTTTGTTTGGTTCTGCCCCCCGAACCTTGTTACTCTCCCTTCAGTCCCTTCCCCCTTTAAGTAACAAAATTTATTTGTTGTTGATAACGGTTTCCTTTCTCTTTGCATTTCAAAGTTTAAACCAAACACCTAAGGGCCCGTTCGTTATCGTTTTTTGTTTTCAATTTTCAGTTTTTTTGAAAACTAAAAACCAAAAACAAGAAACCAGAAAAAGTGGTTTTAACTTTTTAGTTGTCAGTTTTCAAAATCGTCATGTTTCCAATAAATTTGATTAATTTTTTATTCATTATAGGACATATATCATATGACTTTGAAAATCAAAAAACAGAAAAACAGAAAACCACAGTGATACCGAAGGAGCCCCTAAGGTAACAAGTTCTATTACCATATCACTCCTCTATTAAATTCCATTACCTTTCTATTGCATGACTTCAATCAAACTTGCTTTTAATTTATGACTCGTTTTGTAAATAACTATCCAATACCTCGTCAGTTTTTTTTTTTTTTATACTTGCAACATTTCTTATTCTAGGAAGTGTTTTATTACTTGCAACGTTTATAATTTTTAGCAATATAATATTTTTTTCTCTCTCCTAACTTATGAAGCTTTTTATCTATCTATCTCCTCTCGTGAGTCCTTATAAATGTTTCAGGCGGTGCAAGTATAAAAAATGGAGGAAGTATAATGTTAGGTTTATTTTATAGGGTATCATATGCTCTAGTGTAGTCTATATTGTATCCTCAATATTATTTTCTCAAATTGTACCTTTGACTTTTTTTATTTGTTCTATATTATACCCATTAGCTGGAAAATTTTCGTACGACAAATTCACTTTGTTGCTCCATTGTGTCCAATCCTTTTTAAAGCTGAATAATTTCTCACCCTCCTAATGTCTAATGTATTTATAGTGAGTTGAATATAAGAAAGTAAAAGAAAACTTAACAATGACTTGACAGATAGGTACAACATAGAGCAAATTTAAAACGGCATTAAAAACATTGTAACACATTGGTACCTTATAGAAAACGCTTATATATATCTAAAACTGAAGGCAAAAACATGTCATGTTGCCACATGTACTCCCTCTTTCCGCACACAATCAAATGAGACATATTAAACAACAAAAGTATGTGATCTTTGTGCTGGTCTTTGTCGGAAAGAAAAAGATTTACCTGCGTACTTCCTCTATACTGAAATAAGTGAAACACTTCTCTCAGCATAAAAGAGAAAAGTGAAAAAACGAGGTAATATACATAATGCATGTTTCCTTGATCATCGTAGAATTCATGAGATGAGAGAGAATCATGGATGCAATTGCTCTCTAGAGAGAGAAACCCAAAAAAGAGGAAAAAGAAAACTTTAAAGCCTACCCCCTATTGCGTCTTCCCTTAATGTTCTTCACCATCTCTTACTGCTTTGCTAACGCTTTGTTTCCCTCCCAAACAGATACCTCCGAAAACTATAATTGCCCCCCAAAGAAGTATCCTAATTACGCCTCTATTGTGTCTCTTCCCAAGATCCCCAAATCTTTTAACCCCTCTCTTAACCGAATTTTTAATTTCCAAATCTCACCCACTGCTATTAGTAATAATCACACATTGGCGGTCGGAACAGTGATACTTTCATCTAACCTCGAGATGCAGCGAAAAATAATCGATTTTCCTCCCAAATTAATTCCCACAAATATTATCACCACCAATAGAATTGCAAGGATGCCCATCATAATGGAGTTGTCACAATTCTCTCTCCTCTATCAAGTTACTGCCAAGATCAACCCACCCACAGGGAAGCTCTTCTATCTCTCTCTTGGGTTTTACGGAAGTTTTATTATGCTTGTCTTTTATTCATGATGCTTCCCCTTCTTCTCTCAATATCTCCCTTCCTCTTTTTTAAATTTTGGTTTTTTGGTTTTCTACTGCTCTTCTTCTTCTCTTCGTTCTCGATTCTCGATAGTTCTCATGATGATTCTCCATTGCTTGCATTCCACTCTTTCCTTCCCGGCCCTCCAAATTCTCGACTATAAATACCCGCCCCCTTCTCTTCAATCGGTCTCACCCCTTCAACCACGTTACTTAGCTACTTCTAAGCTCCCTCCACAGTTTCTTCATCCTCATTTGACTCCCATGTCGGATAACCATTCCCGCAACTACCCTGATGTCGTCAAATCCTCTAGCCCTCCTAATACCATTTCCTCTAACTCTCATAGGCCCTCACCACCTCCAACTGCCCCTTTGGATCACAGTCCTAGTTCGTCCATCCCCTCAACCATCTCCCTACCCCTCCTAATGGGCCATAACAGTGACTGTTCATCTCCCCCTCCCCTTCAACCAGGGGACTCGGGTACTCCTATCCCAGACCTTTCAAATACACCTACCCCAAGTATAACTGTCGAAGCTCCCATAATTGAGGATGCCACCCTTGAAAAGCTTAGGTCCTCTTATCTGTTTGGAAAAGTCTGGGGTGACCCCGTCCCTACCCCTGCTGTTATTAACAGCCTAAGGAGAGACTAGAAATTCATTCATGGGGAGGTCTCTATTCGCTACTTAGCAAAAGGGTGGTTTCTTATTTTCTTCGCCAACCCCCTGGATAGAGCTGATGTCTGGGACCGTAGACCTTGGTTCGTCCAAGGTCTAAACTTTGTTTTCCTCCCTTGGAGACCCCTCTTCAAGCCTTTCTTCACTCGCATTACCCAGGTTGACCTGTGGGTGAAAATTCCATTTCTACCGAATGAGTTATGGTCATGGACTCACCTCACCACCCTCACCCAAAAAATAGGCCAACTTATCAAGCTGGATAAATTCACCCTCCAAAACGATGAAAAAGCTCAGTTTGCCCGCGTATGTTTAAACATCAATCTCACCAAACCAGTTCCTCGGTCAATTACCATGACAGCCAAAAATGACTCCCATGAGTTCTTTCTTTCCTATGAGGGAGTCTATGAGGTATGCCCTCTATGTGGCGCAAAGGATCATTTCTAAACACCTGTCCCTAGAAGCATGCGACATGCATTGAACTTGTGGTGGCTTAGATGGAAGCAAATAGCCTTAACTCTTCTATTAACCCTCACTCTAATGACTGGATTATAGTTAAGCCTCAAAGAAGACAACGCTTCCACTGATCAAACTCCTATTCTCACCGGACCATTCGACCCCCTCTCTCATCTCAGGCCCCTCTTTTACATCCCCCCCACCACCGAAAACTCTCTCCTCTGCAACGAAACCTATCTCCAGAATGACATGATTCCACCCACTCATCAACCTCCAGCTCCATCCCCCACCATCCCCCTAGCAAATGCTTTCTCATCTCTCGCTGAGTTCCAGATCTCTTGTGATGCTGACCTGCAACTTAACCCGCCTTCTGCGTTGCTTGACCTCCTTGATAATCTCAACGACCCTGGCGAAGATGACATAGATGAAGAATTCCTTCAGGCCCTTGGAGTCATCCATCATAACCCCCACGTGCGTTTCGACGCAGATATAACGGAGTGTGCTTCTCCTTAATGCACCATCGGTGAAGACCAAGCTGCTAACGACGTCACAGACACCCCAAAGAGGCGCAAAAGGAACCTCTATGAAAAGTCTCCCTCGTCTTCTTTTCCTAATTTATGATCATCTTGCTAAACATGTTTTTGTTCCATACTATGAGGGTATTTTTTTGCTGCTCTGTTGTCAATGTCTAGCTTTTGTGTTTCCCATTGTAATATCTCAACTACTAGACACCCTCATCAATCTATCTCTCCTTCTATGCTTAGTCCTTTCATGTATTACCTACCTTCAAGGGCTTTAAATTTGATGTGGAACTTGATGCTCCAGATGGATATGGAGGTTTCTTGATTATTAGAAACAATTATGGTTTGTGTTTGAAGATCATGGATAGAATCTTGAAGGCAACGACTTCAAGTTTGGAACAAAGGCAACGACTTTGATCCACTAGTCAAGCTAGTCTCTAAACTTTCTCTCAAGTATGCTTTGCAATACTCTCAAGGATTCTCATGCAATAATCAACAACATCTATTATATATATGTATATATATATATACACATATATATGTATATATATATATATATATATGTATATATACATATATATACATATATATGTATATATACATATATATGTATATATATATATATATATATATATATATATATATGTATATATATATATGTATGTATATATGTAGTACAAGCCATGCTCTAAGCTAGCCGACCTAACTAACTCCAACTGACTTAACTCCTACTCTACTTTGGATAAGACAAACCGACTCCTATTAAAACAAAACAACATAAAAACATAAAAGGAAACTATTAGAGTAATTACATGACACACAACTGCTCTATACCATTCCAAGTAACACAAGAACAACTTGGCCCTCGTCCAAATGACAATCCAAGCTCCAATGCGCCCAAGTCTTCCATGTCGAGCTTCGCTTTAGTTGCCTGGACAGTAGTTAGCACTGTGTTGCAAACAGTGGCCAACACTATCTTGTTGCTAAATGCTTTACCACTTCTAGTAACACTTGGCGCCTCATGATCCATATCAAAATTTTATGTACTTTGCTTCCGGTTATGGGATTGTCTCATTTCTATTTTTTTATTTTACTTATGGTTCTTTTTACGAGTTCCTATTGTTCTCTTGCCATATTTTCTTCATCTGCCTTCACTTTGTTCTCTTTGCAATGGATACTCATATAACTAAACTACAGGTCACTCATCCACCGTATGACAAACTGGAGTGTATGTAATTTTTCTGGTTCGATCTAATTACGAACTCGACTTCCTCTTTCAGACTATTACATTTTGTTCTGTTTCCTTGGACTCAAGTGTTTTATCACTTGCAAATGACTCGAGTGCTTCATCACTCGCAATGCCTTAGGGGATTTTTCTCCATCAATGTCTGCTTTTCCCTTGGGCCACATCTCTAACACGAATTTTGGACTCACCATATGTTTTCTTCTTTCTGATTTGTTGTGTTGGACCGGTCACTTTTCCAACCTTTCTGGCCCAAAATCTATCTGGTTCGTGACTTATCTGGACCAAGTTGACAACAAAGCACCCAATGGTTCCTTTTTTTCGCTAAGGCTCAGTCCACATTCCACGAATATTGTTAAATGAAGATCATAGCATAGAATATTTAAGTGGGAGGCCCCATGCGCTAGCTGAATTGATTTATTTAAAAAATAAATTTCAACCCGACATTATCTTTATATTTGAAACGCTTACTAATTCGCGCAACAGCACAAAAATTCTAAATGCTCTACATTTTGAAAACAAAATAATTATTGATCCCATAAATCACTGTAAGGGACTTTGGATTTGTTGGAATAATGCAAACATTCTACTTTATACCACATGACTACAGCTCGTTACGCTAATCTGTCAATTACCTATAAACCAACCACAAAAAATTACTCCGTAATAGGAGCATATTGCCCTGCTCAAGAAAACGAAAAACAAATCTTATGGGATCAACTAACAAGTGACCTCCAACAAATTACTATGCCATAACTTCTCGTGGGTGATTTTAATGAGATGTTGTCTTCTCACGATAAGCTTGGGAGACGCTCTCTACTACCACATCAGCTAAAGAGATCACTACTACATTTTTAATTAAACGCAATGGTTAAAATAAGCTAATGCAACGGTTATTTTTTATACCGTTGCAGTAGGATCATCTATTGCAACGACCCATTTCAATTTAGGTTCATAAATTAAGCTATTGCAACAACTTTATAGTAACCGTTGCATTAGATATATCTATTGCAACGACTTGGTGATGGTCATTGCATTAGATATATTATCTATTGCAACGACTTGGGATGGTCGTTGCATTAGATATTAGCTTATTGTTGCATTGCCACGTACTCCATCCACGCACAAAATATTATGCGCAACAATCCCTCAATTTATTTCACGAAAGTTTAAAACTTCTCAAAGTTTGATCAACTAGCATCTTATCTCCCTAAAAACAAGGAAAACCATTGCTCATGGTCAGGTAAATGAAATCACGAACTGAATTTTACCCTATCAATTGCATGTTTGCCAACAAATTTCAATCTCCCATCCCAAATCTCTCCTATGAACTGAAATCACGAACTGAATTTTACCCAATTATATACTAAGAGGAAGAGGGAAGAGGCGAAATTCACGAACACTACTTCACAGAGGCAAAATTCAAAGAAAAACAAGCAAAGAGGCGAAATTTCGAACTTCAAAGGTGCGTTCTTCTGTTTTGGGAATTCTGGAAATCCTTCAAAAGCCACAAAATCCAATCGAGCTCTAAAGTTAAGGTAGTTTCTTGAATTTTGTGAATTATGGAAATTTTCAATCGATTTCTGGAAATTATCTAATATTAAAGTTATTGTTTTGGTCCATGTTAATAGGATATAAATTTAGAGTGTAAATTATTCAAGAAAAGACACCAAAGAGTTGAAATTCAAGAAAACCCAACAAAAGGGAAAATTTCGGATCATTAGTTGAGCTTCATAAGGTATGTTCTTCAATCAATTGTTATTGGAATTTTATGTTTTAGGAATTCTTGAGATTATTGAAATTCGTGGATATTGAGATTCCGCTATGTTTTAGGAATTTTATGTTTTAGGAATTCTTGAGATTATTGAAATTCGTGGATATTCTGCTATGTTTTAAGAATTTTATGTTTTATCAATATCCTCCACATAACTTTAAAGTAGTGGCCAAATTCATAGAGGGAGGAAAATTATGTGAACTGAGAGATGATGTGCGTTCTTTATATTTTCAGTCTCGTAAATTTGATCCAATTCCTGGAAGAAAGTAATACAAACAAAGGAACTGTGAATTTCAGAGGATAGTAGGGATCTAGAGGAAGAGGAACAACCCTGGCTTCCTCTCCTTTGTTTTTTATAGCAATCAAGTCCATGGGGGCTCCTTCTTATCAAAACTGTCTGTAAGCTATCATATTTTAATATTTTCTGAATTGTGGAATGTTAGCATTATGTTATTGAAATCTCAAGATATTCTGCTATGTTACAAATGTTATTGAAATTCTGCTATGTTATTGGAATGTAGTTAGCAGAATTTTCTTGAAATGTTATTGAAATTCTACTATGTGATATGTTATTGAAATTCTGCTATAGATATAGAGGCATTGCAATATACCTTATAGATGACGCAACGGCTCTTTACATCTATTGCAACGGATTTGTGGTAGCCGTTGCAATAGGCCCCAAAAGTCGTTGCACTAGGCCTATTGCAACGCCTCCAAATGCAATGGTTCAAAACCGTTGCAATAGGTCTACTGCAACGACTTTTGAACCTATTGCAAAGATTTTTGTGTGTTGCCTTTGCCTTTTAATGTAGTAGTGAGATTACCACATCTTCTGACCCGTATGAATGCAATTGATATTCCATGTCTCCAAAACGCATTCTCTTAGAAAAACAATCTTCAGAACCAACTTATCTATGAACGTCTTAATCGCGCCATCGCTCACCATACATTTAGAAATGACTTCCCCGACGACACTATTGCATATGGCAATTTCTCCGTCTCCGACCATGCACCCGTTTTTTATTCCTCCAATGACATACACAAAACAACACCTTCGCTTTTCCGTTTTCAAAACTTTTGGGCATTAGAACAAGAATCCCACTCCATTGTCAAAAAAAATTGGAACCTTTCTTTAACAGGATCGCGGTTTTATCGAGTCCAACAACGTCTTTCCCGCATTAAAACAACCTTAAAAGCATGGGCAAAACAACGTTTTCATCATAAGCAAAATAAGCTTCTCCAAAATGAAAACAAAACCCAAGATCTACAGGCAAAATTATGGCAACAACCTTTCAACCCAATCATCAAGAATCATATTCATGAAAAACTCCTGCTCTATGGCCAGAGATGTTGGGGTGCCGCAAGCAGGAAGAATTGGTTGGTCCAAGGAGACCGCAATTCCAGATACTTCCATAACAAAATGAAAAAACAACTGCTTCCACAACAATCTACATACTCAAAAATGAACTCAATATCTGGGTTGATTCTTATTCTGACATATCACAACTCCTAACCAATTCTTTCAAAAAACGCTTCACCTCTACAATCGATCCAAATCGACAAATAGATCTCGACTTAATCACCCCAATAGTCAATGACGCTGACAAAATAGCCTTTCTATCTCCAGTTTCCAAACAAGAAATGACAGAGGCTTTCAACAACATCAACCCCTATAAAGCCCCCGGTTTTGATGGGTTCGGGAGTAAATTTTTCCAAGCATACTAGCCAATTATAGAAAATGATGTTTGTCTAGCCATTCAAAGCTTCTTCCATCACGACAAGCTCCTTCTTTCATTAACTCACACGCTCATCACGCTCATTCTGAAGATAGATCATCCAGAAACGCCAAACCATTTTCGACCGATAAGTCTCATAAATACCATTTATAAAGCTATCTCCAAACTCTTAGTCCACCGACTCTCCCCGATTTTAAAGAGGGAAATCTCCCCCCTCCAAAACGCTTTCACTGAAGATCGCTCTATTCACGATAATATCCTCATCGTCCAAGAAATTCTTAATGTATTCCAAAAATCACAAAACAAAACAGGGTTGTGTGCTTTAAAGCTAGACACGGAAAAAGCTTATGATCGTATTGAGTGGGACTTTCTCTGGAAATGTTTAAACTCCTTTGGCTTCCCCTCACAATGGATTGTTTGGATACGAGAATGTGTCACAAACGTTTCCTATTCGATCAAAATCAATGGCCAAAGTTCTCCGTAGTTCAAACCATCACGAGGATTACGCCAAGGAGATCCTCTTTCTCCATATTTATTCATCCTTTGTATCGACGTGTTTATAAGAAAGCTCTCTCTGGCTAGTCAACAACCCAATTCAGGCATTAGCTTCAAACCTGTTCCACGCGGCCCTAGCATCCTGTGCCTAATGTTCGCAGACGACAGTCTACTTTTTTGCAGGGTAAATTCCAGGACTTGCAATAATCTAAAATCGGTAATCGACAATTTATGTGCTCAGTCCGAACAATTATTTAATTTTCACAAATCGACTATTATTTTTTCTAAGCATGTCACCAATACTAGAAAAGCCTCCCTAGCTGCTCAATTTAATATGCTCTCAACTCCCTCCTTAGGACTCTATCTAGGAGTGTGCTTCTCCTCCTACTACCCCACAACAAATGAATTCAAAAATGTTATTCATAAAACAGATGAACATATTAACAAATGGGAAGCTGGTTTTCTTCTCCAAAGCATGGTGCCATACTTTAATACAATCTAATCTGGAGCTCTTCCCTCTTATATATGCTATTCCTCTCTTCTCCCGACAAAAAATGCCTCCTCACTTGGTACATTACACAGACAATTTTTTTGGAGACAACATAAAGAAAAGAACGCCATACCCCTAGTTGCTTGGGATAAAATTTGTCGCCCTAAGGCCCTTGGGGGTATAGGACTCCGAAGAGTATTACCGCTCAACCAGGCTTTCTTAGCCAAATTAGGGTGGAAAATTTAACCGAGCCAAACAATCTTTGGGTAAATCTTGTTTCACAAAAATATCTTTCCACTCAAAGCTTCCTCAATTGCAAACCCAAAAATAGTGCCTCCTTTATTTGGAAGCATATTTTAAAACAACGTCCTATCTTGAGAAGAGGTATCCGCTGGAAAATAGGAAATGGTCAACTAATTAATTTCTGTTGCGATAATTGGCTCCTTTCGGAAGATTAATTCCGAAGCACTTTTTCTAGTATAGTAGACAGAATTTCATTGGTCTAATTCAGGATTTTTCGATTCATTTCCATTTTATTTAGTCTACAAACGTATCAAGATCAAAGAATATCGAATCAGTCCTTAGATTTATTTATGTCTTTTGAGGAGTCGTACTCCTCACCTCCCTCAAACTGCAACCTTCTCAAGTGAATATGGATCTTAAGGTGGCAAATCTTATTACAACTGACAAAACTTGGGATCTGCACCAACTTAACTCCCTGGTCCCTAACCACATTGTAACTCTCATAAAAGGTATTTGTTGACCCTTGAGTTTTGAAGATGACCTAACCACAAAAGACATAGTATATTTTATTTATGTTGTTGCAAGGTAATTCATGCTCGAGCTAAGAGAAGACTTGATTGAAGATTAAAGCGGAGAATAAATCAAGATCGAAGTAAAGATGTTCGAGAAATGAAGAATCAAGCATGGAATGAAGATTAGAATACATTAGGGTATTTATTAATCTTCTTGTTAAGGTTGAGTAATAGCTTTATTAAGTTCGTGGTGAATTCTCAAAGGAACTTGGTTCTGTTCCCATGAAAGGAACAGACCTGGCACTATAGGAACAAGGCTTGGAAACAAGACTTAATAATTAGGGAACAAGACTTTAAAACTAATTTAGGAACTACTAAGTGACTAATATTGTGCGCCTAAGGTAATTGTGTGCCCAATATAGTTGTTAGAGTTTTTAGGGATAATTTGACTAAGATCCATAACTTTAGGAAGTTAGTTTAAGTTTGTTAGGAAAAGATTTTAAATAGATTTTCTGATTTTAAAATAACTGATTTTCAAATCTTATCTTTTTAAAATATATATTTTATCTTTTACATTTTATTTAAAAGATTTAGTTTTCGAAAATATATTATTTCCGGTTTTCAAAATGTTTCGGATTTTTTGAAATACAAAACTGTTTTCCGGTTTTTATAAAAAGATTTTGAAAAATATTTTTTCCTAAATATTAGCTAAAGGATTTTTATTTATTTATTTCCTAAATTCTAGCTTACACGCCTAAATGATTTACTGCTACATGTTTATGGAGTTAGTGGATTTAGTGGCCTAAGTTAATTATCCTCCAAGTATTTAAATAAATTAAATAAGATTAATTATTCTCCAAGTTTGCAAAACCACGTACTTTGTTACTGCTTCTATGGAATGAAGTAATGGATTAGTGGATGATGTACATGACATGGAATAATTAATTTAATTTAATTAATTAATTAGAAATCATGGAGAACATGTGATAATGGTCTAAGTTAGTGGAAATCATGTCTTGTCTTAATAGTCTATAAATAGGCGCCTAATTCATTTGAGAAAAATTGTGTCTGACTTAATTAATTTGTCTTAAGTTATCTAAAGTGTCAGTGCCTTTCCTTAAGAGAATTCATACTTACCACTAGAGCTGGCCACGGGCCGTGCTGGGCCTGACCACGGGCCAGGCCCGCGGGCTGAAGTGGATTACGGGCCGGGCCAGGCCCGTGGCCCATCATAGCGTGCCGTGCCGGGCCGGGCTGAATAATGTGGGAAACTTGTCCATGGCCCGTCCCGGCCCACGGGCCTGGCGGGCCGGGCTCGTGCTCACCGCGGGCCGGGCTCGTGCTCACCGCGGGCCTGGTCCGAAAATCACGGTTTTTGAAAAAAAAAAATTTGAATTTATATTGTAAGTAAGTTTATTTTTTATTTTATATATTTGTATTTATAAGTTAATTATAGTGAAAAACAAAAAGTAAAAAGTAAAGAAAATTTATTTACGGTAACATTGTAACTTGAAAAATACCTCAAATTTATTATTGAACTCTTGATAATATTGAAAAGGAACAAAATAACTAGATGTCTAGATTTTAACAACTAAGACATTAGAAACAATAAAAAAGTTACATTTCATCATCATCATCATCATCACTATTTCTTGTTCAAGATCGTCGGCTAATTGAATTGATTGAGAACTATTAGATCCAGAAGCTGACGTGCCTTCATCATTATCGTTTAGTACATACGACTTATCTTGAGATCGATCTTCGGCATCTAACCAATCTTTGAAAGAGACACACATTTCAAGAGTTTCGGGTTTTAAACTTGATTTCTATCATCTAGCACTCTTCCTGATGCGCTAAAGCTCGTTCAGATGCAACTGATGAGACTTGGATAGCAAAAATATCACGAGCCATCGCCGCCAAAATTGGATGCTTTGGCTTGTCCTTTCCACCACTCCAGTAGGTCAAGTCCAAACTTTTCTTCATCATCCATACCTTTCATAAAATCATAGCTTAGATACATTTGTAATTCAGAAACATCACTTTGAGTTCTTCGGATGATTCACTACCAGAAAATTTAGACATCATATTAGCAGCTTGTGCAAATAAACCTTTTGACCGTTTACTTACGCTCTTGGATGATTGAGAAGGAGCAAATCGAGACTGTTCCATATTTAATTTCATAAATTCTAAATAGTTCGAAAAATCGAGTGCTCACATTATTTTAAAAGCTCCAACATCACTTTCAAGTGCATGCATTGAAAATAAATATCAACTAACAAGAAAGTACCATCATATTTTTGCCTTGGATCTAAAATAGAAGCAAAAACATAATATAGGAAGCTCCGTATATATTTGCGCCATTTCACCTCCATTGCTGGAAGATAATCATCATAAGTTTCTTCGCCACGATGCTCATAAAAAAGTTGAGCAAGTAAACATGCTTACTAAGAAAAGATTGAGAACATGGATTATAAACAGAAGAAAAGCAATGGGTCATGCTATATAACATGTAAGAAGTTCAATACTTTTCACAATTATTCCAATCACTTTCTAATAAAGCCATTTGTGGAAATTTTTGATTGAAGAAAATCGTTATTGGAATTCTATACTCGATTGCCCTACTCAACATGTCATAAGTGGAGTTCCACCTAGTTGGACAATCGGCTTTGAGTTTTACCACTTTTAGCTTTGCTGACGCAGAAATGCTTTCCACTCCTGAAGTCTCATAGAAGAACTGTTAATAGAAAGAATTGCAGTTCTAATTTTCTCATAAAAAGGACCAATAGCAGTAGTTCCATCTCTTACACATAAATTTAAAACATGACAAATGCATCTAATGTGAAGTGCTTCTCCATCTAAAATTAAATCAGGTAATTGTTGTTTGACCATGTTTGCACTATATGTCATAGATGTTGCATTATCAAAAGTCATGGACATAATTCAGTCCTAAGACCATACTCATCAATAGCTTGCATTAGATGATGAGCAATGTTAAGACCAGTATGGGGTATTCTAACATTCTAAAGAATAATACGCTTTTGCAACAACCATTCATCATCTATCCAATGACAAGTCACACACAAGTAATGTAGTCCATAACCACCATCCCATGCATCTGCAGTTAAAGAAACTCTACAAGGAAGATTACTTAATAGTTGAATTAACCTTTCTTTTGCTCTAAATAGTTTCTCATCGCAGATGAACGAGCCATTTTTCTAGAAATTGGCTTGTGTTGAGGTTGTAGTGCTTTGTTGATGTAATTATTAAAAGGTTCATTCTCAGCAAAAAGAAAAGGTTGTTCAGCATGCACAAGCATTTGTGCAAGTTCGTCCCTATCCCTCTCATAATTGTAAGTGAAACCGTGTGGATGATACTGAGAGATTTTGGGTTGTGCTGGATCGCTAGAGGGTTCACCACATTTTTTGGGTGTCTAACTAAGTGACCCGTCCTTGTTTAGATATAGCAGATAAAATCATGTTAATGTTTTGCACTTAGCTTTGCTTTCATTCTTATTTAATAAAAAGTAGCCCCAAACCTTACTTTTTCGATGTTTCTTAGTTGCCATTTCCTCTTCCGTACACCACTCATCTAATGGATTTTGGGATTCGGAGAAGGGCCTATCCACTGATTGCCACTAGATCCGGATCCCATGCTAGGCATTGTTGATGAAAATTGAGGTATAGTTTGGGTGGAATGGTAAGAACTAGGATCTTGTGGTGTGCCAAATCCGTAATAGGGTTGGTATGAGTTTGGTTGAAATCCCGGAGGGGCATTCATATCGAATGAAGAAAACGGTTGGTTCATTGGCTAAACTGATTAAATCCCATGTTTGAGGTGGCGGCATAGACATGTTTGGGTTTTGTTGGTCACTAGAAGTAGCAATGTGTTTGGCTTTTTTGGAGGAGGTATTTGGTTTTGATGCCATTGCAGAAACAAATTCACAAAAACAAATTATACTCAATTAAAATTAACAAAAATAACACTAATTAATATAGAAGGAATCAATTAACAATAATAATTAATAGCTAATAACGTACTAATAATATAATTGTAAATAGAAAATGATTAGTAATAATAAACTAAAAATAATTGAAACAAAGTTGAGTTAGATCTTACAACCAATATAGTAGAAATAGTATTAGGAAATGTGAGAATCGCAACTTCAAAGGTTTCTTGAATGATCTCCAAAAAATCTTTCACCCAAACAACAAGTAATTTTGTAGTAGTACTATTAATAATTTTAAGAGCAAAGTGTTAATGTATAATTGAGAGATTTTGTTATTTAGGAATTGAGAACTTTGATAATTCTGAATTGAGGAGATTGAAATAATACAGAAGAATGAATGATGAGAGAGTGATGAGTTGTTTGGAAAAAATGTGGAAATTTTGGTGTATTTATAGAGAAAGAAAAAAATTAGCCGTTATAAATTTAGCTGTTGTGAGTTGTGACGTTGGAAATTTAGCCGTTGCAAAATTGATTTCAGCATTTGTGCATTTGTTAGTACTGAACAATTACTGATACTCTAGTAGTAGGCTTGTAAAATTTCTGCATTTGCATGGAGTGAATTGTGACTTGTCATTGTCACACAATGTCAAGTCACATCACCCTTTGTAATGAAAAGCAAAATGGGGAGAGGAAATTGCTTTCAACGGCACTGCCAGCCAACAATTTCAGAGAGTGTAATTGATTAGGCCCACGGGCCAGGTCACGGGCCCAGCCCACGGGCCAGCCCACGGGCCTGAACGGGCCAATTTCACGGGCTCGTGCCGGGCCCGGGCCGAAATCTGAAATCCCCAACGTGCAAGGCCCACGGCCCATGCTATGGCTAGCGGGCCGTGCCGGGCCCACAGCGGGCTCGGGCCGGGCCGGGCCTAAATCGGGCCGGGCTCGTTCAGCCCGCGGGCCAGCCCGGCCCATGCACACCTCTACTTACCACTAGTGGAAAAATGAAGAAGGGCTGCGCTAAAAAAGGCATGTAGGGCTGCGCTTTTTGACAGCAGCCTTTTCAGTCGCAGCCCTTCACTTTTTAAGTAGGGCTGCGCTAGAAAAGCGCAGCCCTTTAGCTAGAAGGGCTGCGCTAGTTAGGAAAAAGCGCAGCCCTTCTAGCCCAGAAGGGCTGCGCTAGTTAGGAAAAAGCGCAGCCCTTCTGGGCTAGAAGGGCTGCGCTTTTTCCTAACTAGCGCAGCCCTTCCTACCAAAAAACAAAATAAAAATAAAAATTTTTTTTTCGTCATTTTTTTACTCATAATCTCACATTTTCTGAAATTAAACAGAAGAGAAACGAAACGAAAATACTAAACCCAAAACAATAAAAAGAATGAAACGAAAATGAAAAAAAGGAACAAAAACTAATATACAAAGAGAAGTATACAATAATATACAAGAACATTAATCAAAACAAAGATGAAATACAAGAAATTATATACAAAGAGAAGTATACAAGAACATTAATCAAATAACAAAGAGAAGTATACAAGAATAACATTAATCAAATAAACAAAGAGAAGTATACAAGAACATTAATCAAACAAAGAGAAGTATACAAGAACATTAATCAAAATATATAAACAAAGAGAAGTATACAAGAACATTATAAATCTGAAAAAAATAGAAGAACTACAACCTAATAATGTTTAAATACATAAAACAAAACCCAAATACATAATTTAAGAAAAAAAAAAATTCGGGAAAACTTAAAATGGTTATTTGGAGGCTTAAACGAACTCGGATGGCTTAAAAGCCTAAACGTCACGGCATAGCCGTGTGTTTGACTCGTTGGCTCGTTCCGCTTCCGAAAAGGTATCACAATAGGCAATCGGACTCCGTCGCCATGTTTAGTGCAAATCATTTCAAGGTTTTTGTCGCAAATGTTCATGTGAGTTTTTGAGAGAGAAGAGAGGATGAGAGAGAAGAGAGGATGAGAGAGAAGGAGGAAAGGAATAATGAGGGACGTGAGAGAGGAGAGGAATGAGGGGTAATATATTTGACGAATCCCGCTCAATATTTCAAAACCCGCGATTCCGAAATTTCAAATTTTTTCAGGAAGGGCTGCGCTTTTTTAAAAAAGCGCAGCCCTACTAAGGGCTGCGCTTTTTAAAAAAGCGCAGCCCTTCACTTAGTAGGGCTACGCTTTTTTAAAAGCGCAGCCCTTCTTACCTACAGAAGGGCTGCGCTTATTTAAAAAAGCGCAGCCCTACTAAGCAGAAGGGCTACGCTTTTTTTTAAAAAGCGCAGCCCTTCTGCTTAGTAGGGCTGCGCTTTTTTAAATAAGCGCAGCCCTTCACTAGTAGGGCTGCGCTTTTACGAAAGGCGCAGCCCTTCCTGCGCAGCCCTTTATGTTTTTTCCCCTAGTGTACATTAATCGAGTTTTTATTACTCTTCCATTGTTTTACAAAGTGTATTTTTGAGAAAAAGGGTTTGACTGAACTCTTGTAAGTGTGAGAAAGCTTTGAGTGAAGCAAGAGAAAGAGAAAGAGAAAGAGAAAGAGAAAGGAACTTCGAGTGAAGTTTGAGAGAAAACGTCAGTTGTTGGGAACTGTCGTTGGGAACTTGAGTTGAGTGACTTAAGTTGAGAATCGAGAGAAAAGTAATAGGTTGTAATCAGAGTTGTTTTGGCCTATTATAGTGGAAAGTTGTTTAAAATCCCTTGTGGTCGAGGTTGTTTCTTCCTACTAGGCCTAGGAAGTTTTTCCTCGTAAAATCTCTCGTGTTCCCATTGTTTGTTCCCAAGTTTACTTTTAATTCCGCAAAAAGTAGTGCTTATTCTCTCACTATAATTCACCCCCCTCTTATAGTGCTCATATTATACAACAATTGGTATCAGAGCGGGAACTCTAATATTCAGGAAACCCTGTTGAGTTCAAGATCTTGAAAAATATGAATACTAGAGAGAAACTGGAAGAAGGGTACTCTACGCAGAGGCCACCAATGTTCAATGGTAAGTTTTACACTTACTGGAAGAACAGAATGGAGATCTTTATCAAAGCCGACAATTACCAGGTATGGAGAGTCATAGAGGTAGGTGATTTTGAAGTCACTACCACTAATGACAAGAATGAGGTAATTCCTAAATCTATATCTGATTTTGATAAAGCTGATTTCGAAAAGATGGAAATTAATGCTCTTGCTATAAAATTGCTTCATTGTGGTCTTGGTCCTCATGAACACAATCGTGTCATGGGATGTAAAACCGCAAAACAAATTTGGGATCTTCTTGAAGTCACTCATGAAGGTACGAGTGAAGTTAAGAGATCAAAAATAGATCTTTTGATGAACCAATATGAACTTTTTCAAATGAAATCAAAAGAGTCTATCCAAGACATGTTTACACGCTTTACTAATATAATTAATGAGCTAACATCTCTTGGTAAAGTGATTACATCTGAGGAACAGGTACGAAAGGTCCTAAGGAGCCTTCCTAGGGATCGTTGGATGGCTAAGGTAACTGCCTTCAGGAAACTAAGGACTTTACTAAGTTCAATTTGGAACAACTTGCTGGTTCCCTCATGACTCATGAGTTGCAATTGGACAATGAGAATGGTATGTCCAAGCAAAAGTCGATTGCCTTAAAAGCTGATGAAAGTGAAGGCTCAGAAACAGATGAAGAAGAATCTGCTCTCATGGTCCGAAAATTCAAAAGAATGTTTAGGAACATGAAGAAAGGTGATTACAAAGGTAAGAATAAGAAATATTCTAACAAACTTGTTTGTCATAAGTGTGGCAGTTCTGAGCACTTCATCAAGGATTGTCCCCAATGGGAACAAGAAAAAGGCAAAGGAAGGGAACAGAGCAGAGATAGGAACAAAGAATACAAAAACTCCTATACTCGATCTGACATGAAGAAAGCTATGGTTGCTGCATGGGGAGACTCTGACTCTGAGGAAGAAGATGATCCTCAACCAAATGAGGAGACTGCAAACTTCTGTCTTATGGCTCTTGACAATTCCGAATCTGATGAAGAGATTGAATCTCTTGAGGCAAGTCTAGACACCATCAAAACTCGTCTTAATTCTTTAAGTAAAGAAAAATTATTTGAGTTTATTGTTGACGCTGTAAATGATTGCAAAGATGAAACCATTAAACTAAAACAATGTCAACATGCTTTAAGTGTAGCAAAGGAACATACCTCTTGGCTTAAAAGTGTTCATGTTGATATTGAGAAAAGATTTTTCGAATTGTTTGACAAAAATCTTAAATTAAAAGAGGATTTCGAAAATCTTAAAAATGAGAACTACTTGTTGAGCCTTGAGTTGTCACAACTAAAAGAGTTTGTTCCTGAAGTAAGTTCATTTGACATTAAGTCAGTTCCCTTGCAAAGTTTCAAATCTGAAATAAACGAATTGAAAAATCATGTTTCATTTTTGGAAATTGAAAATAAGGAACTTGAAGGGGAACTGCACCAAATGAGAAATGAAAAGAAAATGCTACCTATTCCAAACTGGATTAAGAACCCTCAAACAAAACGAACTGAAGGTCTTGGTTTTAATCACAAAAAGAAATTTGAAAAACCTAAAAAAGAGTTGATTTACCAAGTGATAAAGTTTGTATGTTTTGTGGGAACACTGGTCATTTTAGGAACTCTTGTCCTAAAAGACTTGGTCGCATCAATGAGAACTTGGAAACAAGTAAAGTAATTTGGAAAAAGAAATCTATTGTTCCTGAAGGAAAGGAACCCAAGAAAGATTGGGTTCCTAACTCTAACAATTAGTTTTCTTGCAGGTTGGAGTGAGGGGGAACAACACATGGTACCTAGACAGTGGTTGTTCTAAGCATATGACTGGAGATAAATCAAGATTTCTCTCACTCTCAGCCTACAATGGTGGAAGTGTGACTTTTGGTGACAACAAGAAAGGTAACATAGTTGCCATGGGCAAAGTTGGTAAGTCATCGTCACATTCCATAGAAAATGTGTTTCTAGTTGATGGATTAAAGCATAACTTGTTAAGTATTTCCCAATTCTGTGATAGAGGGAACTGTGTGAAGTTTAATAGTGAAAAATGTTTGATAGTCAACAATAGCACAAAGGATATCATTTTGGAAGGAACAAGGAAAGGGAACACATATGTTGTGGATCTCAACCTTGTTCCCAAAAACAAATTCACATGCCTTAGTGTTATTGATGATGATTCATTTTATGGCACAAGCGTCTAGGTCATGCTAGCTTTTCCTTGCTTGACAAACTGCGTTCTAAAGAACTAGTTTTAGGTTTACCCTCTACTAAGTTTCATTTAGATCATGTTGTGATGCATGCGCAAAAGGCAAGCATGTTAGGTCCTCTTTCAAGTCCAGAATGTGGTGAGTACCACAAGACCTTTAGAGTTAATACATATGGATTTATGTGGACCTATGAGGATACAAAGTGGAGTGGAAAGAAATATGTGTTAGTAATTGTAGATGACTTCTCTAGATTTACTTGGGTTATTTTTCTTTCTAGCAAGGACGAGACTTATGATGAGTTCCTTGTCTTTGCAAAGAAAGTACAAAATTTGAGTGGTCATAAGTTACTTCACCTTAGATCCGACCATGGTAAAGAGTTTGAAAATTATAAGTTCGATGACTTTAGCAGAGACAATGGATTAGATCACAATTTCTCAGCCCCTAGAACACCTCAACAAAATGGTGTTGTTGAAAGGAAGAATAGAACACTAGAAGAGATGGCTAGGACTATGTTGATAGCTAGTGGACTTCCTAAAAACTTTTGGGCAGAAGCTGTGAATACTGCTTGTCACATTATAAATCGAGCCATGGTAAGACCTTTATTAAATAAAACGCCCTATGAGCTGTATTTTGGTAAAAAGCCCAATATTACATATTTCAGAACATTTGGATGTAAATGTTTTGTTCATAATAATGGGAAACAAAATATTGGAAAATTTGATGCTAGAAGTGAAGAAGCTGTATTCTTAGGATATTCTTCTAGTAGCAAGGCTTATAGAGTGTATAATAAAAGGTCTATGTGTGTAGAAGAAAGTGTGCATGTTATTTTTGATGAAACAGATAAATTTGATGCAAGCACACAGGTTGAAGATGACTTCGAAATAGGATTGACAAAAGACCTAAGTCTTATTGATGAGACTTTGGAAGACGAAGTCATGGGAACAAAGCCAAGGGAACAACATCCTGTTCCTGTTCCCAATGAGGAAGAAGAGGAACTAAGTGATGATGCACTAGTGAATGAATCCACTATTGTTGAACCTGGTTCCCAAGTACAGGGAAATGAAGATGATCAAGGAAACCAAGTTTCCATCCAGGATTTCCAACCAAAGCCTTGGAAAACTCATCGTTCCCATCCTGTGGAACTAATAATCAGTGACATAAATAAGGGAACTCAAACGAGATCTCAATTGAAAAACTTTTGTGCTTTTCATGCTTTTCTTTCTATGTTGGAACCTAGGAATCATGAAGAAGCTCTCACTGATGCTGATTGGATCGTAGCAATGCAGGATGAACTTCATCAATTTGAAAGAAACAAAGTTTGGCACCTTGAACCTAAGCCTAAACATAACAAGGTTATTGGTTTAAAGTGGGTGTTTCGAAACAAATTAGATGAGTTCGGAACTATCATAAGAAACAAGGCCAGGTTAGTTGTGAAAGGATACAATCAACAGGAAGGCATTGATTATGAAGAAACTTTTGCTCCAGTTGCAAGATTGGAAGCAATTAGAATCTTCATAGCTTTTGCTGCCTTCATGGGTTTAAATTGTATCAAATGGATGTAAAATGTGCTTTTCTAAATGGTTATCTTAATGAGGAGGTATTTGTAGAACAACCTCCAGGTTTTGAAAATAAAGAATTTCCTAATCATGTCTTTAAGCTTGACAAAGCTCTTTATGGGTTAAAGCAAGCTCCAAGAGCATGGTATGAAAGACTTTCTAAGTTCCTTCTTGAAAATGAGTTTAAAAGAGGAAAATTGGATCGAACCTTGTTTTTAAAATCAAAAGGAAAACATTTATTAGTTGTTCAAATATATGTTGATGATATTATATTTGGTGCTACTAATGAATCTTTGTGCAAGGACTTTGCTAATCTCATGAGTAAAGAATTTGAAATGAGTATGATGGGTGAGCTCAACTTCTTCTTGGGGTTGCAAATCAAGCAAACAGAAGAAGGAATCTACATCCATCAACAAAAATACATAAAGGAACTATTGAAAAAGTATGGTTTGGAAGCATCCAAAGTTAATCATACACCTATGGGAATCTCAACCAGATTGGATGAAGATTCTATAGGAACAAGTGTGGATCAAACCAAATATCGAGGTATGATTGGCTCATTACTATATCTAACTGCAAGTCGTCCTGATATTGCTTTCAGTGTAGGATTATGTGCAAGGTTTCAAGCCAATCCAAAGGAATCTCATCTCACAGCTGTGAAGAGAATCCTAAGATACCTCAAGGGAACAGATGATTTAAGCCTATTCTATTCGAGGAGTGATACCTTTGAATTGAAAGGATTTGCGGATGCTGACTATGCAGGAGATCTGGTCAATAGAAAGAGTACATCAGGTATGGTTCAGTTCCTTAGTCATAGTTTAGTTTCTTGGAGCACCAAGAAGCAAAACACAGTTGCTTTATCTACAGCAGAGGCTGAATATGTTGCAGCAGCAGCATGTTGTTCCCAAATGCTATGGATAAAACAACAACTACGTGACTATGGAATCTACTTTGAATGTGTTCCCATCTATTGTGATAATACTAGTGCTATTAGTATTTCTAAAGATCCCGTACATCATTCAAGAGTCAAACACATCCATATTAGGCATCACTTTCTGAAAGATAATGTTGAAAAGGGTCTTATTAAAATGGAATTCTGTGAGACTGAACGTCAAATTGCAGATCTTGACAAAACCCTTAAATAGAGATAGGTTTGAGAAATTGAGACTTGAACTTGGCTTAATAAATTGAAATGATTGCTACATTATTCCCCTTTGTGTTAATTCTTTGGCATTATGTCTTGATGTGCATTTTTTATGTTTTTATTTGCTTAAATACATCACAATTCTTATATGATTATTTCATATGTATAAGTAAAAATGTCTGAAAACTGCTCACCAATGTCCAATAATATTCCCCTTATTGTTCATAGGACAATTCTATGCCTTAAGTGATAACAAAGGATTAAAAGAATTAATGGAGTTCCAAAGTAGCAAAATTTCATTGTTCCCATTCACTGTTCCCAAACGCTGTTCCCAATTCCCAGCGTATTAGAGTTATTCTTTTCAAAATTCGAAAAACCAAAAATATTCTGTTCAGATTTTATTTCCGAAAAATCTGATTTTTCCTTATATCTCTCAAGTTAGTTGAAGGTATTTTTTAGAAGATTTTTTTTCTTAAACACGTGTAAATACACGGTTTTATGTTATTCTTTCCTTAAATCAAAACAATTTTTTTTCCTTCCTTCTCATAAAACCGAAAATTACTCCACAAAACATGACTACCAAAAACACATATCACTCTCTCTCCTCCCACAAAGCCGAAAAACCCTCTCCTTCATCTCTAAAATTGAATCACCAACACCCATGGATATTTCTCCAATTCTTCATCAAGAATTCTAAGGAAAAGGAAGAAACAAGAAGAATCGGTTGAAATGGAGGTTGAAGAAGCTCATGCAACTAGTGAGGGGGAATCAGATGTTCCCGAGAGAGGAACAACTCGGTTGTTCGAAAAAATTCCACGGCAACTAGGTATGTGCATGGACTTTTTATTGATGTTTCTTGGTGCAAAAGAGTAAACTTTCGTCAATTACTTAATATGATTAAGTTTCAAGGTTGGGAAAATCTTTTTGTGAAATGTATGGAAATAGTTTGATTCCTAAATTGATGGACGAATTTTGTGAAAACTTTTCCATGGATGAAGAAGGAAATTGTTCCACTTGGTGAAAGGAACTCAAATTGATTTTAATGCTAAAATTTGGGTAAATGCTTGGTGTTCCCGTGAGAGGAACAAATGTTTATTTCAAGAAACAACGTGGTTCATATCCATTTTCGGACATTTCCTTTGATCAATTGATTGTTAAGTATGGTGGTCAAAAGGGAAAAATGTTTCTTGATCACAATCTTCTTTCCCCTTATCACAAAATTTTGTTTCACATCCTCAAGAAAGCTTTATTGCCTCGTCTTTCCAAACGTGCTCAAGTTAGCATGTTGGATTTAATTTACATTCATTGTTTAGCTCTCACAAACACATAAACTTTCCTTCTTTAATGATTCAACATTTGAGTCATTGCATTGAAAATGGATTTGTTGTTGGTATGGAGCCTTAGTAACCGAAATTCTACTTAAGTTTAAAGTGAAAATTTCGGGAACTCAGTCCATAAGTGTGTCCACGGGAAATATGTTGAATGTGCGTGCCTTGAATAACTTAAATGTTTGTGTTGTGAATGGAGAAGTTATTAAGGGACGTGCTAATCTTGATGATGATGAGGATGATGATGATGATGATGATGTGGATGATGAAGTGGAAGAAGAAGAAGAAGAAAAAGAAGTTGAAGAGAAGAAAAACGAAAAAGAAAAAGAAAAGAAAAATCAAAAAGAAAAGAAAATTGAAAAAGAAAAAGAAGAAACTAAGAAGAAAGGGAAGAAGGTGGTTGATGAGGTGGTGAAACCGGTTATGAAGAGCACTAGAGCTAGTCAAAGGGTTCAAAATATGAAAGTGCTTAATTTTCCTATCTTGATGCCGAAGAAAGTTGTGAGGAAGATGAAGTAAAGGTGATTGATAGGGAAGATTATGAATCTAACCTACCTCCTTCTAGGGAACCGACTCCTGTTCCCATGGAAACCAATCCTCCTTTTCCTCCATCTCCACAAAAATCTGCCTCACCCTCTACCCTAGCACCACAAAATGATCTATCCCTCCCTCTACCTCAAAACCCTCCTGTTCTGTTCCTAAAGCTAAGGAAACAGTTGGTGTTCCCATTCTAGAGGAACAACCTGCTGTTCCCAAACCTAAGGAACAAACCGCAAACCCCAAGCCTTCTCAAGCTCCCTCGTCTTCTCAAAATCCTACCATTGGTTCTACATATACTCTAGCTCATGCTAGAAGGTTGGATTCTTTGTTTTCCTTGGTTATGGGTCATTCGGAAGCAATGATGGAGTTTGCTACGGAAGCTAAGGATTTAAATGGGTTGGTAAAAGGGGTTATGAGCAAAGTTGACAAAGCCTTGGATGGACAACAAGAAATTATGGCTCGGCTTGGTGAACTTTCTTCCTCGATTCAAGCTATGAATTCTAAATTGTTGAAGTTGGAAGATATTGTGCTCAAGGGAATGATACATTGGCCGAAAATCATCAAGAAGTGATGGCAAAGCTTCATGATGTGGTGGAAGAAGTAGAACAACCTCCCTCTCCTAAACATAAACTTTTCTCATTTAGCTTGTTTTATTTTGTGTGGGAACATGAACTTTGTTTAATATTTGTCTTTTCTATCCTTCCCCTTTAATCATGCTACAATGGAACTTTTATTGGTTTGCTTAATTCTAAGTTTGATCTTTTTGCATGTGTGCGTCTAAATGAATGGCTAATATTCTTGGATTGCGGTTTTTGAGAGTTGAATGCTTTATTTGCTTATACTAACCAACTTATTTCTTACAAGTTTGGTGGTGTGATGTGTTTAGTGAATAATATTCATCTTTTTGAAATCGTGGACTATGTTTTTGAAGATGCCAAAGGGGGAAAGATAAGGCAAATCAGAGTAAATTTTTTTTTGTCATGGATTATGTTCTCATATTTCGACTTTACAAAATAAAATAACGAGTCTATAATACTTAATTTAACTTGGTTACATACTTTGTTAAAATTATTTTTATATGACTTATATATAGTATATGCCTTTTGTTGCCATCTTCAAAAAGGGGGAAATTGTTGACCCTTGAGTTTTGAAGATGACCTAACCACAAAAGACATAGTATATTTTATTTATGTTGTTGCAAGGTAATTCATGCTCGAGCTAAGAGAATACTTGATTGAAGATTAAAGCGGAGAATTAATCAAGATCGAAGTAAAGATGTTCGAGAAATGAAGAATCAAGCATGGAATGAAGATTAGAATACATTAGGGTATTTATTAATCTTCTTGTTAAGGTTGAGTAATAGCTTTATTAAGTTCGTGGTGAATTCTCAAAGGAACTTGGTTCTGTTCCCATGAAAGGAACAGACCTGGCACTATAGGAACAAGGCTTAGGAACAAGACTTAATAATTAGGGAACAAGACTTTAAAACTAATTTAGGAACTCTAAGTGACTAATATTGTGCGCCTAAGTAATTGTGTGCCCAATATAGTTGTTAGAGTTTTTAGGGATAATTTGACTAAGATCCATAATTTTAGGAAGTTAGTTTAAGTTTGTTAGGAAAAGATTTTAAATAGATTTTCTGATTTTAAAATAACTGATTTTCAAATCTTATCTTTTTAAAATATATATTTTATCTTTTATATTTTATTTAAAAGATTTAGTTTTCGAAAAATATATTATTTCCGGTTTTTAAAATGTTTTGGATTTTTTGAAAAATAAAACTGTTTTCCGGTTTTAATAAAAGATTTTGAAAAAATATTTTTCCTAAAAATAGCTAAAGGATTTTTATTTATTTATTTCCTAAATTCTAGCTTACACGCCTAAATATTTACTGCTACAGTTTATGGAGTTAGTGGATTTAGTGGCTAAGTTAATTATCCTCCAAGTATTTAATTAAATTAAATAAGATTAATTATTCTCCAAGTTTGCAAAACCACGTATTTGTTACTGCTTCTATGAATGAAGTATGGATTAGTGATGATGTACATGACATGGAATAATTAATTTAATTTAATTAATTAATTAGAAATCATGGAGAACATGTGATAATGGTCTAAGTTAGTGGAAATCATGTCTTGTCTTAATAGTCTATAAATAGGCGCCTAATTCATTTGAGAAAAATTGTGTCTGACTTAATTAATTTGTCTTAAGTTATCTAAAGTGTCAGTGCCTTTCCTTAAGAGAATTCATACTTACATTAATCGAGTTTTTATTACTCTTCCATTGTTTTACAAAGTGTATTTTTGAGAAAAAGGGTTTGAGTGAACTCTTGTAAGTGTGAGAAAACTTTGAGTGAAGCAAGAGAAAGAGAAAGAGAAAGAGAAAGGAACTTCGAGTGAAGTTTGAGAGAAAACGTCAGTTGTTGGGAACTGTCGTTGGGAACTTGAGTTGAGTGACTTAAGTTGAGAATCGAGAGAAAAGTAATAGGTTGTAATCAGAGTTGTTTTGGCCTATTATAGTGGAAAGTTGTTTAAAATCCCTTGTGGTCGAGGTTGTTTCTTCCTACTAGGCCTAGGAAGTTTTTCCTCGTAAAATCTCTCGTGTTCCCATTGTTTGTTCCCAAGTTTACTTTTAATTCCGCAAAAAGTAGTGCTTATTCTCTCACTATAATTCACCCCCCTTTTATAGTGCTCATATTATACAACAGTATTCCCCTTCCTCTTTCTGATATCCAAGATGAGCCCGTCTGGGGACCTTCACCGAGTGGCAAGTTCACTATAAAATTTGCTACTTGGATCGCTCACCACCTTCAGCCCACTCTGGAAAATGGGCTTTCTCCTGGATATGGAAGCTTGATATTCCACCGAAAATCCAGATTTTCCTCTGGTAAATTTGTCATAACAGTCTGGGAGTACGTCACATCCTCCACCGGAGGAAAATTATTCCCATCTCCACTTGCTCATTATGTTCCCTTGAAGAGGAAACCATTGACCACCTCTTTCTAAATTGCCCGAAAGCAAATCTTCTCTGGAAACTCCCCCAAATAAAGTAATGGCTTCATTCAACTTTTGTCCCCACATCCCTCTTATATGATCTTCAAACTCACAAAGCTAACAAAAAGCTAATTTCTAAGGTTGTGTTCCTCATATGGGCCTTATGGAAGGAAAGAAATGACATTATTTTTAACAATGCTTCTCTTGACATCCTCAGGGTTTATCACAAGGCAACCTTCTACTATGACGAATGGGATCACCGGCTATCTCTCGACCACTGCCTTCTCGCAAGTACTCCCTACTCTACTCCAACTCCCTACCTGGAGTCCACTGCTACCTCTCTATCACGGCTTGTGGCATGGTTTGCTCCGCCACTCTCCTTCCACAAATTAAACTTCGATGGTTCCGTATGCTCTTCTTCCGCGGCAGCAAGCATTATTATTAGAGACCTTCAAGGTAATGCTCTTCAAGCAAAAGCTTTCAACCTATGCTCTGCTCCCATTCTAGTGGCCGAGGCTATAACTCTACAAAAAGGCATCCTAATTGCTATCGCATCAGGTTACCAAAACATCGAAATTGAAGGTGACAACCTCTTAGTCATCAACGCGGTTTTAGGAATTTGGTCACCTCCCTGGCAGATTGCAAACATTGTCCAAGATATCAAACTTTGACTCACCCACTTCCACACTTGGAAGCTTCGACACATTTTCAGAGAAGCAAATGAAGCAGCAGATTGGATTGCCAATGTCGGCCATTTAATCACTTCCGAATAAAGTATTATAGATTTTGCAAATTCTGCGTTAACACCCATCCTTGTACATGACATTTTCGGTGTTCCCCTTGTGCGGAGGGCCACCTAAAATCCTTTTCCTTACCTTATAAAAAAAAAGAGAAGTGTTTTTGTAATATCTCTAGTTTTAACTTTATTTTATTAATAACTAATATTGATTATAAAACTAAAGGCGATCATATTTCACTAAGTAATATACACTAGGTTTTTTTTTTTTAATAATCCCTAAAAAAAAACGTTAGTTTTAATAATACTTGGATTTCTAAATCGTGTTAAAAAGAGTGTTGAATAATTTGTTAATGATAATGAAATTTAGCTATATTTAAGCCAATACACATTTCCTTTTCAATCAACTTTGCAAATATCATAGGAATTGAAACTTTGGCCATTTTGTGAATTTCAATAGTGCATAGTGCATATCCAATATCATGAACCCACACAAACAAAAGGAAATCAATAAGCTGAAAATCAAGCCAACTTAATTCATCCCAAACTGCTGAAAACAAAATAAAAGGAAAGAAAAGCAATAAAAAGTAGAAGAGAAGGCCATAACTGCTTCGTCATATGGTGTATAAGACTTAACAAACTCAAAACCATGGTTCACCTCTTTTTCCTTGTATTACAAAACCAGCAAATGTTTTCTACCAAATCTTACTCTCACAAACACATTTAATCCAATTCAGCAAAAATAGTGTAACAGCCGGTAAATAATGAGGGTTTAGTATGTGATTAAGTAACCTAATCATGGAATCTAAATGTGATCGTACGTAGATAATACGTATGATAAGTTGTATGTGAAAATAAATTGTGCTTATGTGTAATTGTTGTGTAGAAAAATAAATAAATAATAGTATCATTAGTTAAATGAATAATGTATCTAGATTCTAGGATTGGCGTATTATTTTAAGAAGTTGGAATTGTGAGAGTGGAGGATTATTGAAAGATAGGAATTATATTTCAACTATTAAGCAAATTAACGGGTATGCTTAATAGAATGGACTTTAGAGTTCCTTTTAATAAATGAGTTTAGGTAAATCAAGGAAATCTATGTTAAGGATATTTGGGGTGGAATGATCATCTTGTGGGAAGTTAGACCACTAGCATGTAATATAATATAAAATTAAGGATTAGATTAGTACAAAAGAAGAGCAGAAAATTTCTGTGAAGGATCAAGTATGAATAGAGACCCCATTTAACTTACTGAAGGGCAAATTATGTGAAATAAAAACCTCCAAACATAGTTCGGATGTACCCAAAGACATCACAAAAATCCAAGAAAACGTTGCTGCCCAGAACAGAGTTTCTCACTCCTTCTTGCTCGCCAGCAGACCTGCGGTATTTGCAGGATTTGGATCCCTCTTCGTTTTCCATAATTTTTCTCTCTAAAATATTGCATGCAAAGCCTAATTCGTATTCTATATATATATATATATATATATATATATACATATATATATATATATATATATATATACATATATATATATATATATACACACATATATATATATATACATATATATATATATATATACACACATATATATATATATATATGCATAATGAGAAGGTAAAAATTAAAGCTTTAAGTGCCAAAAAGTTCAAGAAGCAAGTCCATTTTCTTCAATCAAGGAAACAATAAGTGTATTGAATGTTTTGGGTGAATTAAGGTACTTGCTTTAGGTATTTTCTTATGAAATTTTGTGTGAATTTTACCTTGTGCTTTAGGAATAGAAAGAAGTAAGAATCACACCTTGAGAAGAAGGAAAAGTCGAGTTACTAACTTTGGAAGTGAAGGTACACAAAAATCAACCTCTTTTGGAACACTAGTTATATGTAAATTTTGGAAAATTATTAAGAATGATTTTAAGGATGAATTTATTTGTTTTAGGTTATCATTAGCTACTGTATATTAGTCTCAAATTGGAATATTCATTGCATGTTCATAAACCAAGTGGAATTTGTGTTCTTTTTCTATACTAGAAACTAGTCACATGTTTACTGATTTTGTTCATGGGATTTTTTTTTGTGTTGGTATTTGAAGTATTTTGGAATGATGTTTGGTTGATGGAACAATAGCTTAAGTGATGATTAAGAGGTTGCATGTATATGTATTCATGGTTAAAAAGACATTCTTGTTTGGTAATTGATTTTTACATTAAAAGGGTGACTAAACTACATTGTTTTTCATGTTCTTATAAGAATATGTTTAGCAAATGTTAAGTGAAAGTTTTTGGAGAATTTATTTCAAAGACTCATATCATTAAGCTACTGTATTTGAGTATTAAACCTTGTTTGAAGTGCTTTCTTATTCAATAACACACCAAAGAAAGAGGAAATACACTTAGAAATCGCATTTTTAGTGACAACTATGTTTAAGTTTTGTTTGAAAATTTTGAAGAATGGATTTCTTTACATTAGTTGGAAATTTCAGTAGGATAAAGGTTTAAAAACTCATATTGTCAAGGTTAATTTCAAAATTATGATTTATGCTAACTAAATCTTCGTTTAGGAAAGCTAAAAATATCTTTTTTTTAATTACGATAATTCAAGTTCTTTACTAGTTGAACTATATGGTCAAATCTTGATTTTGATAAGTCATTATGCACCTAAAAATTGTCATTGAATTACAGAACATTTGTAAATTGTTTTAGAAATTGTGATAGACGATTTTGAGTTCTTTTTTGCGTATAGAAGAGGAATGTGTGTATAAAGTGTGAGGACATGTCCTATAAAAGCTTGAAAGCGAGTAAATAGTAGGATTTAAACTCCAAATTGTGTGGAGGTCTGCATCTTGATGCACCTCAATGTGTGTCTTCCTGCGCATCAATATAAAACCGTTTTAATCTTGTATTTGTATTGAGATGTTTACAATGAACTTGTGAACATTTGAAGTCTGTAATCTTATGATAGTGTTGTTTTCCCAAAATATTGATTTGCATAAGAAACCTTGGAGTGTGATTACTCCTTATTTTCAGCCACCATAATTAGTTTTTGGGTTGATTTGTGTACCTGCATTAGCTGATTTTTGTTCTATGAACCTATCCTGGTGGGGGCAGACTCTTGTGCTGGAAGTAGCAAGCTAAGGTAGGCAGACGAAAAGCTCTAGAGAAGTTCAGTCTCAACAATCATAGCGGACCAAAGCTTGAACATGATCATCTTTTGCAACATAAACTCTGTCTTTATGAAGAATGTTTGGATGCACATTATGATATTATTATGGGCCTGTAATAACTAAACTATATTTTGTGTGATGTATGATTTTTTTTAAAATCAGCTCGTAGAGTCAACTCAGCCATATTAATGGGTTGACTCAAGCAGGTGACAGCCTCCACCATTTTACTATGATTTGCTTCCGCTAATGCTATTAAGTATAATTTTTAATTGATTTAAAGAAAGCTATAATAGGGGCTGTTACAAATAGTATGTAAAGCTTCTTGTTCCTTGAAAATAAATGAATGCTCATGGTTTTGAAATTTTAAATTATGAAAATCATCTCCGGATATAGTCATCCCTCTATAAATAGGATAGATTGAGTTGAGTTTATGCATCCCATAACAACAAACAAATTTAGAAAAAAATAATAGAATCAATTGAAAATACAATATTTACCTTATCCGTTTTGTTTTTCTGTTCTTGGAAACCCAATCAACCACCACACACATGGGCGGATCCAGGATTTTAGACCTGGGGGGCCTAATATATACGACTAATAAGATAATTAAAAAAAATCCATAAAATTACCCACAAAAAATTATTTTATTTATTTCGATCACAATCTAACTATTCTTCTAAATAAACTCTTACAATTGTTCACGTCGAGTTTTCATATTTTGAAATTTATCTACAAGATCATCTAGGCTTACTGTCAAAAATAAATCTTTTTCTGAAAAAACAAACCAAACAATCTTTGAGTAACTGATCTGCCACAGTAGTACGCAATTTGTTTTCTATTATATTCATTCCTGAAAATACTCTTTCGATACTTGTTGTCACCATGGGAAGAAGCAACACTAACTTTAGAAGAAGATATACTCTTGAATGTGTTTCGTGCTTTCCAGTCTCAACAAGTTTCATGGAAAGCTCACTAAGGCTCTTCAACATTGAAAATCTATCTTCACTTTGAAGATCAATAATGAAATTTCGAAGTGAATCTTCCATAAAAGAAAGTTCAACTGTTGGAAATTCATTAGGATAAAATTCAGCCAGTCGTCTCAACTTTTTTATGTCAAACGAAGAAAACTGGTTAGCAGGAGTAAAGGAAGACATACATATAAGTAATTACTTGCTTATCTCATCGAACTGATTTTCAAGTTCTTGTAATTGTAGATCAATGACGCTTAGAAAAACTTCAACTCGGAAGTGATAAAAAGATTTGTCACTTGTGGTCTACTACCACGAAACTTCCTTCTGCCAGGGTGCACATATTTTTCCTCCATATTAGGAATCTCAATTTCATACTTAACCATAAATAAACGAACATTGTTCATATGATTATCACATCCATCATCTCTGAGATTCTGCAAATTTATCTTAGTCACGTCGACCATTTTCATTGCATTCACTATGTCTTGATCACTTTTTTGCAAAGCCACGTTCAACTCATAGTAATCGCAAATATACTCTTCATCAAATGTGCCATAAAAATAAAGTCAAATGACATCAACAAGTGTGTCAGTGATTCAGCTCGATTCCGGTCAACACTATCAGCATCAAGTGACTCAAGAATTGTTGGATATAAATTAAGGACATTCAAAATTATTTTGAAATGAGATCCCCAACGTGTGTCACCCGACCTGCTCAAACTAAGCTCTTGATTTAAGCCAGTTCTAGATTCAGGTTGACCTAGAGATAATGCCGCTACCACACGTTCAGCTTGTTTTTCTTGAAGAAATTCCTTTTCGTGTGGGTGAACCACCCACAAAATTCAGTAAAGGTGCAAGTACATCAACAAACAGCCAACCACAATCAGCATTTTTCTTTGCAAGGGCAACAAGTGTCAATTGAAGTTGGTGAGCAAAACAATGAACACAATTGTAACGCCCCGAAAATTCTTAACCTTAATTAAACACAATTGCTCATACTTAGCAGCGGAAATGGAACTTAAGCCTGTGGGATATGGCCCACCAATATAATGCAACCTTAAATAGTCCTTGATAATTATACATAAATGCCCGACTCAAATAATAATACTAATTTCTCTAACACAAGATACCGCACACTTTCCCTTGAACGCGTTCCTTATTAACAGGGCACTTGCAATGGCTATGCTCATACCTAAAACAGAAAACAAAACATCATGAGCCGAAGCTCAGTAACATTCTACCCTAACAACGTAAATTCATTTCAATTCATTTTATTTGCAAACAGGGAGAAGAGAATATAGTAAAACATATTTCAAATTCTTAATGAAATAATAGCAAAGTAAACAATTATAAATAGCATCTTGATACTTCATAAGTTCCCATTATCTTTTCATCTTTTAACATGGTAACTGGCGAGTATAGACATGTGGGACGTCTCCCACCATGTGATGATCCTCAAGGAGCCCAGCTCCCTTTTTGGATGCACCACCATACGATGATCCTCAAGGAGCTCCGCTCCCTTTTTGGATACACCGCTCGCACCAAAATAGCATGCGGTACCCCTCAAGGAGCCCGGCTCCCGTTTTGGGTGTACGGCGGGTGCGAAGGTACGTGCACGACCATAAAGTAGATAAGCGTAACATTATACTATCAGAGGCCCTTTCACTTTAATTTATCATGTTTCGTTTGTTTTGCATTCATCGGCATAAGCCATAGGTCTTTCATGAATCATACTTGAGCATCAATAACTCATAAGATCATCATTTACGAAACTCATTCAAAACAATTTAATCCCACAATCCATATAAAATCACATTGCAAAATCCTTAACATAATTATAAACATCATTTCATAAACACATTTCGAAGAGGATCGTGGGTGTTAGCAATAGATGTTACCTCGATTCCTGCTTAATAACCTTGAAAGCCGGGGGAGGCTGTATTATCCTTTCCCTTTAATCTAACCATGAAATGACGCACCAAAAATATAAATATTCGATTTCTTTTAACAATTGACCTTTAGTTATTATTAATACTTTTATTATTGAATATCGTTATTGACGCTGCATATATTCATTATTAAGCTTTTATGATTAACTTTTCCTACGTTACTTTGATTAATAGAATTTACTTGTTATATATTTATACTATGGGTACCTTATTCAATTTAATAGGTAAATTAGTTTCAACAAGTTTCATAATAATTCAAGTTATCGTAGCCCAACTAATCATAAATTACTAATATTCATTTATTATTTTCATATTACAAGAGTAAATTGATAATTACTAAATGACGTTATTGCTAAGTTTTCTTGTCAATTCGTAATATTATACGTTTATCATAAATAGTTGTCGTAAATTTATAATTTAATAAACTAACTTAAGTAAGTCTAACAGTTTCATTTTACAAGAATAAGGTGAACCATTGGTGATAATTAACTAAATTAGTTTAGGTCTTGTTGCTTGATTAGAACAACTAATTAAAGAAGTAACCTAATTAATTAGCCCATTAAGTCTAACAAATTAAGTACATGGATCTTATTAGTGGGTTTAACTAAAAATTAAAACCAGATTTTAAGCCCATGTTATAATTAATTAACAATGAGTTATACTTGGGCTTAAACTACAAAAAGAAACCAAAGTTTTCAAACAGAAGAAGTGAAGAGGTATTTTCATACCTCTGCTCATTTGAGCAGGCACGAAAATAGGGAAGAGGAGAGAGATTGGCTGCGGCTTAGAGCTCCAGCAGCAGCAGCGGAAGGCGCGAGGGGTGGTTATGGCGGCGCTGGGCGTGGTTCGTCGGCGCGGAGATCCAGTGGTGCTCGACGAGGACCGTCGGCATATCAGAAGGCAGAAAGGGGATTGTGAGAGGAAGAGAGTTGGGGCGAGAGAGAGAAAAGAAGAAGAAGAAGAAGGGGCGCGCGAGAGAGAGAAGAAGAAGAAGGAGGCGAGCGAAGGACGGTCAGGTGGTGCGACGCGGGTTCGGAAGGAGATGGTGTGGTGGTGATGAGTAGAGGCGGCAGTGCGGCGGCGCTGCGGTGGGGGTGTGGTGGCTGCCCGAAAACAAAGGAGTGAGAAAGTTGCGAAAAAAACAGAGGCTTGGGGGGCGTTTTCCAACGAATATGATAGTTTTCCGACGATGGTTTAAGTGGAGTTGTGAGTGGGTGATAATGGTGGAGAAACCATGGCTATTTATAGCCTAGGGTTGAATTTTCTGAATTTGGGTGGGTTTGATTTGATGAAAAATTAGATTTTTAGGTGGATTTGGATTGAATTAAAGTTTTTAATCGAAGTTAAGTTTGTTTGTGTATAAAAATCTGTAATGAATTACAACTCCATTGTCGGGTTGTTTGTGAAGGAAAATGGAAATGGGTTGAAATGTTGATGAAACAGTAGTTTATGTTTTTTTATTTTCTTTTTATTTTCTTTTCTCTTTTTCTTTTCCTTTTTATCCTTTATAGCATTAATTTGTTCTAACATTGGATTAGAAGTACTTGCAAAGTTTTAGTGTTAGTTTGATTATTATTCTTTCCTTGCTTTAATTAATATAATTATTTAATCTAACATAACTTGTTATTATTTGCAACATAAATTTACTTAACGAATTAATTATTATTTTGCTTGGGTATAGAGTAACAAAATTTAGTCATACCTTATAATTAGAGAAAATTTTTAATTACTAATTATTATTAATTTATTTAGGGAAGTTTAAATTTTCGGGATATTACAACAATATGCAGACGGAGATTCATTTAGAATTAAAGTTTTAAGGCCATTAATTTCACCTTGCATATTGCTATCACCATCATAACCTTGGTTGCGCACTCTAGAGAGAGTTAGAAAGTGCTCAATTAGTTTTGACTCAATTGCTTCTTTCAATGTCACAGATATGGTATTAGCAACATGTACAACACCAAGAAAGCGCTCCATAACTTCACCTCTTTTATTAACATATCGCAAACAAAGAGCCATTTGTTCTTTATCAGATTATCCGCAGACTCGTCAGCAAGAATAGCAAAAAGATCTCCATCAAGTTCTCTCATAATTGCTTTAGTTGTCTCTGTTGCACAAGCATTAATAATATCCTTTTGAATTGAAGGAGTTGTCATTTGACTATTACCCGGTGCATTTTTAAAACAACTTTATCAACATATCTTCTTTTTCGGAGGAAAGAAATTTTAAAAGTTCACTGAAGTTACCTCTATTAGAGGAAATAACACTTTCATCATGGCCACGAGCAGGTAAGCCTTGAAGCAGAAGCCACATCAAACACTTAATAGAAGCTTCTAATCGCTTCCGATATTTAATCTTGCTTTCTTCTGATTGATTAGTAAAGAGAGATGGAAGACTTGCATTTTATTTTTTAAAATCTTCAAGAGAACGCACATAGCATTATTATGAGCACTCTTATGCCCTCTGAAATGCTTCTCGTATGCATTTGTTTTGTTCTAAGCTCTGAATCCTTCATTAACAAATGTATCTCCTCCGGGTGTGTTTTCTTCCTTGAATAAATAGCAAGTAAAGCAAAAAACCGCATCCTTTTCAACACTGTACTCAAGCCATGATCTATACTTATTTAACCAATTTTCATTAAATCGGCGAGGTTTGTCCCTAAAAATTCTATAAGGGAACTCATGGTTTGTTGGTTGACAAAGTTTTCTTTGAGAAGTATAAACCCTCTGAACTATATCTTCATCATCTTGATGGAAATCGAGAATTTTCTTCGTTTTCCCTGGATCTTGAGGAAGATTAGTAGCATCCACTTCAGTAAAACTTATTTGTTCATTTGCGGCTTGAGGCTTAAGATTTGTATCAACTCTAACTATTGTTTCATCTCTTTGATTTTGTGGAATATTATTAGTTTCTTGAGTTGACGGGTTATTGATTGGCGGACAAAAATTTGTTTGAGATCGGTGAGGATTTGGCGTAGAGGGATCTCCATTATCTGCGTTAATTCTTTTTGAAAAGAAACTCGCAATATCCTTTTGTTTTGTTCTCTTCATTCTAAACTTTTTTAAAAACTTTAGTTAGTTCCTAAATATAAACAATCTAATAATAAGGCAATAATGTAACATTTAAATCATACGATCCAATTGTAAAGCAATAAATTGATGGTTTTTATTTAAATTTTTTAATAATATTATTTAGTTAATAAGAATTTGAGCATTAAATTCATATTTCAAATATCACAATCTACAAATTAAAATCATCAATGAACGATTGAACATAAAAAATAAAAAAAAACATGCTTGCGCTGCTAGTTTGCAAAATAATATAACTGCAATGTCCACAACTCCACAAGTAGTGGTCTCAGAAACAGATCTGACCGCTGAGTCAACCTGATTCTGACCTGAATTGAACCTGGTTCAACCTATGAGTCAGTCCCCAGACCTAACCGAAACCTGACTTGGGATTACCCAGACTTGACCGGCACCTAGGAAGATTATACACTAACCTGACCAGACAGACCTACATTCAAACTCAAACCCAACTGTACTCAACCAGATATTACTAAAATTCAATTATTTTTTTATATCTACAGAATCATTTGAATATATTAATTTTTAATATTTATTACATTTAATAATTAATTAAATAAAAAATTAAAGTACATTTAATTTAAGGCTTAAACTTTGAATATCATGTACTTGTTTATATTTTCATTTAATTATCCAATGTCCCCATTTTCAAATAATATTAAAAAATATCTGGTTAAACCCTATACTTTCAATTTATTATCCCATTTTAATATTCTACAAAAATTTTCTCATTTTTTCTACCATTTTTTCTATCAAATATTCTACCAAATTATCCCATTTTAACATTCTACCAAATATTCTACAAATTATTATCTCGCATTCTCGTAACCTTATACTAAAAAATTTGCAATAACCAAATTAAAACTTACAAATTCACAATGTCCAATATGCCAAATTAAACGGAAGAAAACAATTGCCACGCACAAAATCTCATACATTAACATGAGCAATAGAAAAAAAAAACCAAATGCGTAAGGCAACCATAGAAAATTCAGACACTAAAACAAAATTACAGATTCATTTTTCTTTATACTAAACAAACCGATATGAAAAATTCATATAAGACCTACCTTAATTTCATGACAAACAAAAAAATAAAATATTGCAAAAATAGATATATTTATTGAATTTGAGAATGTCAAAAGAAAATTACAATCCCGGATCTAAGTTTATCAAATAAAAAAATTTCAAAAAAAAGGTAAAATAAAAACGAAAATTCAGTAATCTTACAAGCTTTCTTGCTATCACTACATGTTTGGCTTGAGTTTTTTTTTTGCCTTCAGATTTAACATTTACAAACCCTAACATTGGATCTTGAAAAAGGAAAAATAAATTACAAAATAGTTAAAAAATGAAAATGGAACTAATAAACTAGCAACAAAGTGAGGATGCAAGATAAGCCACAACGACACTGGCGACGCTTGTGGAGTCGAGCAAGAATGAGAGATGAACGAAGGTGAATGAGGATGATGAGCGGAAATAAGATTTACACGATTTTGCCATGAAATATTTGTAGCAACTGCTAATATTTATGATGTCTTTTCCGACCAAAAGATTTGTTATGCTCTATTGGAGAAGACAAGTCTGAGAGGTGAAATCCATTCAATTTCACGAGGAGGCAGTTTCCTTCCGACAATGACGACGGACTTGGCTGAGTCAAGTGAAGATTTCATTAATGTGCAGCGAGAATGACGTCGATGTTCAGTGAGGATGATGTGAGGCGAACGAACATATTGGTTGTGGAGGATGAGAGAGGCTAGCAGAAAAGAGTGAGAGATGAGAGAGAAAGAACAGCGACAAAGGGAGGAAGGGTGGTGGTGGTCGAATTCCAGCAAGGACAGAGAAATGGAAGGAAGGAGCAGCGCAGAGAAAAGCAAGGGAAGGAGCAGCGCAAAGAAATAGGATTTTTAGGTTTGGAGGAGAGATGGGAGAAGGTAATAGCGTAGGAGATTATCTAACGGTTCACTTTGTTTTATGACATGTATCCAACGGTTAATATTCATGATCCGTGTGCTTTGTGTTATTTTCTTGTGTGCCCTTGATTATGATGATCTAACGGTTTAGATTTTGCCCATTAGATCATTTTGGATTTTGCCTTAAGAAAACAAATAATCCTACCAAATTATTATTCATAACAACTAATCTCCATGTTTCACATCCCTAAACCCCAAATCTCATACCTTATAACCCCATTTTCAAATAATAGTATAATTATTTATAGTAGTAATCTCATATCCACTAATTAATCGTATTTTCGTAGTTAACATATAATACTCATTATTATTATCGATAATTACACTATTAGAGCATATTAAGAGTCTATACTCATTAATAATCAATCGCGTATTAGTTAGAATGATTCCTATATTATTATATCGTACTAAAGTATTTAATTCTACTGATAAAATAGTTTGTTTATAGTCACTATATACAAAGTTAAGACATATATCTCAAATAGATTTTTTTTGTTCTACAATGCATTTCTTACAAAGACGATCAACTCAAATATTGTATTGTTATCGTAATTAGCCTATCAACTACCATTGACACATTCATTTATTATAATATGTTATTTGAATCATTCAAGTAGATGTTTTTGTTTATGAAACACATTACTCTCGAGGACGATTATCATAATTATTACCCACTTACATTGACTAATCTATACACTAATCCATTTGTATTACTTTGTGTTTATACTAATGTATACTAGCTAGAAATGTAATACATTGATCTATACACTATCTATACATTGACATATAATCGAAATGCAATACATTGATCTATGTACTAATCTAGTTTAGCCTAGTGATTATCCCCCTACATTGATATGAGATTTAAGAAATGATAATGCTTATGGATAAGGGAATAACCGAGTAACTGACTAAGTGTTAAGTTACTATATGGTTGTGCAACTTATAAAACCGGCCTCATTATAATCACTTAGATCTCATATGAACCGTAGTTGTAAACATATGAATGTATAATTGTTATTTGTTATAGTATTATAACATATTAAGAGTCGTTATACTAATTTATAATCAATAGAGTATTAGATTGGTTTTACAATTATTTTGATATCAATCTTATATTTAAATGATTCAACATATTAGTATTTATATTGTTATTGTTATTGTTAGTATTCTTGTTCTCATTTGTATTACTATTGCTATTATTAGCCTTGTTGCTATTACTGTTATTATTTGTATTTTACCTATTATCATTGTCGCTTTATGTTTATTAGTATTATTATTATCATTACCATCATAACTATTTACAAAATTATGTATCAATCATAATGCTTATAATAATAAGTCATTTATATAAAGTTTGGAATTAATCGTCTATTCGTTATTATTGTCGTTTGTTATAATATATAATATTAAAACATGAAGAGTTGCTCTACTCCTTTACTCCTTAGAGTAGTTTTACGCAGTTGATCATTCGAAATAAGAGTTGACTAAGAGAATACACTAAACATCACGATAATCAATATAATGTTTTTTATTTGTTTTTCATTGTCATCCATATATTTATCACACACACATACGTATATATATGTCGATCTTAATACTTTTATTAATATGATTCATTTACAATATCCATAACAAAGTCAAGATGGCCCACTCAAGAGTTACCCGAAGTTGAATTGACGTTCAATAGCGAATGGACCCGATGTTTCACAATGATCGAACTAAGGTCATTACTAATTCAACCCGAGTACATTTGACTTAACGCAAACGTACATGAAAACTAAATACGACCTGCGCAAACCCAGCAAAAAAAATGTCAATGGGTGATCATATCCGGGAATGGATCGACTTGTAAATGGAACGCTCAGACCTGTTCGGCACCCGAGAATCCAATGATTCAAATGTGTTCGACCCAATTGAACAAAACCTGGCGAATCATGACCAGGGGCGCTGACAATCAGAATCCTGACCTGTTCGGGTCTGACCTGGTTCATCATGGGTATACCCACCTATTTTGACACCACTATCCACAAGTAACCATTATTATAAATTTATAATCCTAAAAAGGATGCTACTTGCTAGGAAAATTGCAAAACAAGGAACAAAGTCAAACATCAATCATAATTTCAATTTATAAAACTAAAATAAAAACTTAAAATTTATAGTGTGAATTGTGATATTGATACAATGTTCGCAGGCTTGGCACAGACGCGCAATAGGTCAGTGGTAGTAGCGTGCAGCGTGCTGCCCCTTTCAATTCCAAAAGTAAAATTTGTAGTTTGTCTAATGTGACTGCTTCTCTCTTCTTTTTACTCTTAATTTTTTTAAGGGATAACTGACTTTTGTAGTATTATTGGGATTTGTTTGGTATATAAATACTCTAGACTTCTAAAGTGTTAATACTACCTATGTGCTTCAGAAATCTGTAACTATTTTTTTTTTTTACTTTTTTTTCTAAAAAAACTCTTGTTTTTTCAAAAAATAATTTTGGGGCCCAAGCCGCCTAGGACCCCTCGTGGGTCTGACTCTGACCATACAACCACCACTTCACCTAACGGTCACCACCAACCAACTATATACCAGAACCACCTAATCACCGCCAGCTACCCCCTTCATTCTCGTCGCACTCCCCGCATCCATCTTTCACTCTCGTCTAGTCTCTCTCCTCTACGTGAACTCCCGCGCTGCTACAACACCCTCCCCCACAATGTTTATCTCCGCCTATTGCCCCCACCTTTGAACCACCATCAAACCTGCCACACCATTAGGGCTGCCGCAGCACGCCACCCTTGCCTCCTCTCAACTCGCTGATCTTTTATCTCCTCCTTCGAACTCTCACTCTTGCCCATTCTCGCTCCCTGATTCTCACACCACCGTACCACCTCTCCCTCGCCGCCCTCTGCCGACCTTTCCTGCCGCCTATCGCCGCTAAGAGGCCTTCCCTTGCCTCATGTTGCTGCCAAGAGGCCTTCCCTTCCTCCTACCGCAGCTAGTATATCATCCCCGTTTCCCCTCCTTCCTCTCTTCGTGCTCCAAAGAAGCCAACTTTGTTGGAACTCGTTCCTCGAAGCTCAGTAAGAACCACCTTAAAACCATAAAAAAAAGGAGATTTTTATACTACAACTGAGGTAACAACTATTGCTAGTATCCGCAATTCTCTTAAAATGTGATTTATGAAATTATAATATGCTAGTGTAATGATGATTATTTATAAACATGTTTTCATTCTCAGTTGCGGGATTACTATTCACATATGTTTTGATTAAGTATTATGAGATTCATACGATTCAATAAGATGATATATGATAATCATTGATCATTGAAAATGATATTGTTTATGAGATATTACTGAAAGACTAAAAGTTATTGCATTAATGAAGTATATTGATCATTGTTCAAGTAAAAGAAACGTAACATGATAAATTACAGTGAAAGAACTAGTTGGTTATATCCATTGACTAACAGATCATCGAACAAAGGACCATCAGCCAGAGCGAGCTGATGGTGCTGCTCCATAGGAAACTCGACAGGTTTGGCACCAAGCAATCCGACCTTAGAAATAATATCCAAGGCATAATTCCTTTGGCTCATAAAAATTCCCTGCGGCCCCCGGGCAATCTCAAGACCTAGGAAATATTTCAGAGCACCTAAATCCTTTATTTTGAAACATTTCCCAAGGTAAGCTTTGAAGTTCAGTAAAGCTTCCTGATCATTCCCTACAATAATCATATTATCCACATAGATAAGAACATTCAACTGAATATTGTTCCTGGTCAAAGTAAACAAGGAATAGTCAGAATAAGACTGCTTAAACCCATAGGCTTTAAAAGCAGTGGCCAATTTGGCAAACCAACACCTAGGTGACTGCTTCAAACCATACAATGATTTTTTCATCCTGCATACTAGTTTAGTATTGTCCCCTTGAAAACCAGGTGGAATTTTCATGTACAGTTCTTCCTCCAAATCACCATGCAAAAATGCATTATGGACATCCATCTGATGAATATCCCATTTCTTTACTGCTGCAATTGCCAGGAAAGTCCGTACTATGGTCATTTTTGCTACAGGAGCAAATGTTTCATTATAATCAATTCCTTCTACCTGATGATGCCCAAATATAACTAATCTAGCCTTCAACATCTGAAGGTTTCCTTTCTTATCATATTTCTCTGTATACACCTATTTGCTCCCCAAGGCCTTCTTGCCTGGAGGAAGAGGTTGCAATTCCCATGTGCCTTGATCCTCCAGAGCTTGTATCTCAGCTCCCATGGCTTCATGCCACCGTTCATGTTTCATAGCCTCTTTAAATGACTTGGGAGGGTGCCCTGCAGTTATAACTGCGAGAAATCTACGATGTTTATCAGAATAATTTTCACAACTAACATAATGTGAAATAGGATAGGGAGTACCTGAGGACGATGTTGAAACAGGTGCCTGAGTTGATGAAGTTTTCTTTTTCAGTACAGTATGAGTCACAAAATCTTGCAACTTTTTATTTGGAATTTTGCTTCGTTTCCTCTTCCCAACACCTCAACATTCTCCTCACTACACCCTACCTGCATGTGCGCCCCACTAGGAAGCTGTCCATAAGGCGCATGTGGGCCATCATCGAGACCCACTAGAACCTCCACAACCGGCGCCCCACCCCCCGAGTCACCACGACTGCCTTCAACCTGCAAGAGAACTTCAACAAGGGGGATAGACATCTCTTCCTCATAGCATTCCACCCTATGAGATACATCAGCCGACATCGGCAACGACCCAGACTCACCAAAGGGGTACTTATGTTCAATAAACTTCACATCCATGTAAACAAAGTATTTCTTGGTCTCTAAATCATATAGTTTTCATCCCTTTTGAGTATAAGAAAAACCAAGAAAGACACACCGTCTGCTCTTACTAGCAAATTTATCACCCCCATAAGAAATATTATAGGCATAACATAAACAACCGAAAATCTTTATATCTGTCATCGTAGGTGGCTTACCAAACAAACACTCATATGGGGTCTTATAATCAAGGACAACAGAGGGGGTTCGATTGATCAAATGGCAAACAGCTTGCACACAATCCCCCCAAAATTTCAAGGATAAATTAGCCTGGAACCTCAAAGCACGTGCAACATTTAAAATATGACCATGTTTTCTCTCCACTCTACCATTCTGTTGCGGGGTTTTAACACAAGAAGTCTAAAAAATAATTCCTTGTTGCAAAAAATAAGGCTTGAGGCAATTAAATTCAGTCCATCATCACTGCACACACATTTAATTTTCTGGTCAAATTGGTGATCAATCAAAACCACAAAATGCAAAAAGATAGTCTCAACTTTCAATTTATTATATAATAAATATGTCCAAACAGAATAGGAAAAATCATCAACTAATGTCAAAAAATATGAAGCACCACAGGTAGACTTAGTTCTATAGGGCCCCCATAAATCACAATGAATTAATTCAAAAATCCGACTAGCTCTACTATTGCTCTTAGGAAAACTAGTTCTAGGTTGAGGAGCACGAAAACAAACATCGCACCCATCTTTATTGCAATAACTAACACTAGAGGGACTCACACACGGTAAATGCCGCAAAACTTTCTCCGAAGGGTGACCTAAACGCTTATGCCAGATATCAATATATAGATGCCATGCCATCTACAACATTGATTTTCACCTTTGGAAAGCCCGGGAAAAAGAAAAGTCCATCTTCCCGCTCACCCGCTCCCATCAGCGTCCTCGTTCTACGGTCCTGTAAGACACATAATGTGTTAGTGAACTGAACGATACATTTGCAGAATCTAATAACTGCGGAATGGAAATCAAATTACAATCAAGATTAGGCACAAATAAAACATTATGGAGTGTAAGATTTCCAGGAAGAATTAAATCTCCCTCATGAGTAGCTTCTGCAGAACTACCATCTAGCAAACCCACCGGACATCTAGGAATTTTCCGTGTTGCACACAACTGCGAAAACTTTCCTATCACATGATGTGTAGAACCCGTATCAATAATCCATAAACACTCACCAGTCACACGATCCTTTGGCTTAGGCAAGTTCAGCAAATCCAAGAGAGTCTGCCACTGTTAAGTTGTGATGCCAGTAAGACCCGCGCTTACTGGATCACGTGGTTGGGAAGCCGAAGGGCGCCATGCGCTTGTCTTTACTGTCAAACCACCACCACCACCACCACCAGCCACGACTTTGTTGGTGCGTGCTGGTGGCGCACTCCTACTGCCACGTCCGCGGCCAGCCCTGCCTCCCTGATTCACCTCAGCTCCACGCCGGCCACGAGGGCGGTCCCCCCACCACACAGGGTACCCAAATAATTCAAAGCAGCCCGAAATATCATGTCCATCAAGGTGGCTATTTATGCTAAAATTTGTCTCTCACGACAGAATTAAAGTTTAGGACGATTTAACCAGATTATGAGTATGACAATGCAAGAAATGAATGCAATGGGGATCAAAGGGATGAACACACAAAGATGGTGACGCGGAAAACCCCAATCAAGGTGGGTAAAAACCGCGGGTGGATATGGATCCACCAATCTACTATTGGTGACTGTCGCTATAGATTAGTGACCATCGTTACAACTTATGCCCTCTTTTGCTCTAAGTACCAAAAAATGTCCAATGGTCTATTCGAATGATCTTCGTTTTTCTTTTGTACGTTCTTTGCCATATCTTTCTCCTTTGGCTTTTTCTAAATGAATGAACTATTAATTTCTTTGATAATTACAATATAGTAACCGGTCCTTTAATTGATTTTAGGAGATTATCTTAATCAAAGCTTTATCTTGCCGGAATTTGCTTTCCTTGTTCAAGTGAGTGATTCTCTCCAACGACTACATGAGCTAAATTGTCGCCGGATAAAACACCTTCATTTCTTGGACAATTGGTTACTAATCTTATTTTGACTTAGTCTTATCGCCTCTCCGTCGCGTCTTAGTGTCAAAGTCCATGCGTCATTATGTCAATGTCATCCTGCAAAAATCAGCCATAACAGTTTGCCCCCAATTGTCGAATCGGGGTAACACAAAAACCATGAGACAATTGTTAAAAAATCAAAGAATCAAGCAAAATATCTTCAATGTAATCAAGATACTTTAGCCAAAAAGTATAGAAAAAATCTTGCATGACAGGTATAGAAAATATCCTACGGAGATACTTAGCAAAAAAGAAAGGGGATCCATAAGGCAGCCCAAAGGTCTCAAATAAAAAGGTAGTTTTTTTTAAAGAGCCGTTAATTTCTAACCGTTGGCCCAAAATGATGATTGCCTTTGGAGATATAAATAACGTGGGCGGTTGAAAACTTCAATCCACCAAATCTTTCTTTCTTTAAAGCAAGATAATTTCCATAACTTCCATAATTCTCTCCGCCGGAAAACTGATCTCTAGTACCATGTAAACTTTTGCTTTCCGTCCATTAATCTCTTTATTTCGCACGTTTCCTTTCTTCCTCAATTGCATCCATGGCACCTAGTAGGCGTAGCATTAAGACGTTCGTAAAAAACCAGGAAAAATCGAGAGGTAAGGAGAGAATCGTAGAACAAAGAAGCGAAAATGAGGACGAACAATCAACCATGTCAGAGGAAGACATGATGATGTTTCTAGAGTTAGGAAATTTGCCCGACAACACGGTTATTAAAAACGCAGAGTCGGGCAAACCACCAAAGACATGCCCCACCACATGGGTGGTACTTTACGAATACCCTTTTAAAATAGGCCTGAGACTCCCTTTCACCCCCATAGCCAGAGACTTAATGCAGATCTACCAGATCAGCCCTGGGCAGATAATGCCCCAAGTCTGTCGAATTCTGAGCATCGTTGACAGAGTGACGGCGTCGTGGGATGAAGCCTTTACTCTTCACGACCTCTTGCTCTACTATGAAATTAGGGTTAAGGCTAAAAATAGGATAACCCTATATGCAAAAGCCAGACTAGAGCCTTTGGTGGGGGAGTCCAATCAAACGACAGAGGTTGGAAGAACAGATATGTGTTCGTGAAGAAATCATCTCTAGGGGAAGCTGGAATACAGATTGTTTTCTTAATTTCAATTACTGTTTCCTTTGCGTCGTGTCGTTAACACTACTCTTACATCGTTTCTTCTGCAGATCTAAACTCAAACTTACTAACGCATCGCGACGAATCTCAGAGTCTCTGCGACATGTTTCTAGAAGTATCAGAGGAAGACAGACAATTTAGACGAGTCCTATTCGCTACCCAAGACAGCTGTTCATCTATGGCATCTGGTAAGTTTGCATTTTCTCTCTGTTTTAGGTTATAATGTCGTCAGAAAAAATTTCTTTATTGACTAAACGTTTATTGACAGGTTCATCACAATCGCGTCCCAGGGGAAGTATGGATAGTCAAGCATTGACTGAAATGCTGCGTAAACGCAAGAGGGAATCCTCTACTGAAACTGTCAGATTCTCCACCAAAGGTGGAGGAGAACGCTCCGTCCTGCGCAGGTTTTATTGCGTCGGATGTGCCACCCGACCCAGAGACCGAGAAAGAGGTCCCAGCCGTCGTACCGTCAGCTGCCGCGTTGCCGAAAAAGGAAACTAGCAAGATCTCTGACGCTTAGTCTTTAATCATTTTACTTTGTGTTCTTTTGCTTTCATCTTTTTATGATTTTACTAAACTTTGTTTCAGGTCACTCACAGTGACTTTTTCTATTGTACTTTTGGGTCACCTATGGGGGTGGCCATAACTTTGACAACTATATGTTTTAAGTATTTAAATTTATGTTTTTCGCTTGTGTGACATGCGTGTGTTTCTGTCATTATTCTGACGTTTCTAGGGCATAACCTGGCGCTTAGTCAGCCTTCACTGGTCGTTCAGACGAAACATTTGGGCTTAGAAACTTAGATTACATATGAGAAACACATAGATACTTACATATGATCATTAGGAAAATAGATGGAACATTGCAGACAATTGTGGCTTTAAATGGCAATGCCTCTGTCGTAACATTTGGCTGGAGCAGGAAAAAATCGAAAGACTTTGAATAGTGACAATCGTCACCTCTTGTTTTACTGTGCAATAAGATGTAAGTCTACTCATCGCGTCGTAAAGACCGTCGCAACGTTATTGGAACAAATGGGAATGACTTTCCTGAAAGACAACAAAACACAATGAGAGAACACTAAGGTCGCTAACTATTAGTGACGTAGACATGATGGCAGTATCATTTACTTTTTTCACAATATGGAGAAAACAAAACGAATTACTTTACTTAAAAAAAGTATCGTTTGAGATGTGTGGCGTTCCAACTATGTGGCACGAAGCTTTCGTCACGTCGAACCAATTCGTAGGCTCCATTGCCTACTACCTTACTAATTTGGTACGGTCCTTCCCATTTAGGCCCTAGCTTACCAGCGTTAGCTTCTTGTGTGTTTTGAAATACTTTCCTTAGGACCCAATCACCTTCAACAAAGGATTTGGCTTGAACATTTTTGTTGAAACTCCTTGCGACTATTTGCTGCTGAGCCGCCATACGTACCAATGCTGCATCGCATAACTCCTCAATCGTATCCAAGTCGTTGACAAGCTCGTTGCAATTCTGCTGCTCCGTCGTTAGACCATATCTCGCAGTCGGGACGTTCACTTCAGAAGGCAGGACAGCTTCACACCCATATACTAATGAGAACGGTGTTTGTCGTGTCGCAGTGCGCGGTGTCGTGCGATTATCCCATAAGATGGAAGGCAACGCCTCTGCCCATTTACGCTTCTTGGCTATAAGTCGTTTCTTCAAGGTGTCAATGACCGTCTTATTACTAGACTCAGCCTATCCGTTGGCTTGCGGATATCTTGGTGTTGACGTTAACAACGTTATGTTCCATTCATCACATAAATGCCTTGTATTGTTGCTAGTAAACTGCGACCCATCGTCGCATATTATTTCGGACGGAACACCAAACCTGCAAATTATGTTAATATATATAAAAGAAATCACTTCCTTGTCACGTACCTGTTGAAAAGAACCTGCTTCCATCCACTTAGAAAAGTAATCAATTAGTGCCAACATAAAGACCTTTTGACCTAGGGCTGGAGGTAACTTGCCAACTACATCCATGCCCCATTTCATGAAAGGCCAATGTGTTAAAGTAGGATGCAAAATCTCAAAGGTTTATGCGTCATACCTGCGTGTCGTTGACAGCTATCGCACTTGGGAATACCTTATCGCGTCTTTCTTCATTGTGGGCCAATAGTACCCATGCGTAATGCTCTGTTGGACAAGCTACGCCCTCCCGAATGATTTCCACATGTTCCTTCATGCAGGTCTTCTAAGACTTGCCCCCCACTAATCTTTTTCCCAACAACACAAGTAGGGCCCTGCGGCAGATTTTTTGAACAACACTCCTTGAATGAGCACGTATCGTGACGCTTACCGAATTCTGCGCGCCTCTGCTTTGTCTGCTGGAAGTACATCGTAAGATATTCATAAAACGGTTTTGTCCAACTGACACTTACCTCCTTAACACTGGGGTCGCTCGTTGCTGCAACGTTGCTTGCATCACTAACGACATCTTGGTCGTCTTGAAGACGTTCACTCGTTGTCGCGACGATTTCTCCATTACTCCTGACGACTGCAGGGTTTGCTAGATGGACTATAGGGACGAAAGTGAATGAAATGTCACTCAAGGAGGATCCGAGGTTGGCCAACACATCTTCTTGCGTATTCTGGTCTCTTGGTATCTGCAAAATGTCAAACGGGTTAAATACTCTACTCTTACGCTGAGCTATTTCTAAGTACATTGCCATTTTAGAATCTTTTGCTGCGAATTCTCCCTTGACTTGGCTAACTATCAACATTGAGTTGCTGAAGACTTTTAACGCCTTTCGCTCCCATGTCTTCTGCTAACGTCATTCCTGCTATATGTGCTTCGTACTCGGCTTCGTTGTTCGTCGCTCTAAATTCGCAGCAAATGGCTCGTACTACCTTGCCCCCTTGTGGCGACTTTAGCACAACACCTAGACCTGCACCACAAAAATTAGAAGATCCATCAACAAATAATACCCAAGGTTCGTGGTCTACATGGTTAATCTGCGCGACTTCGTCATTTACGAGCCTTTCTAGCTCTGGGATAAAGTCCGCCACAAAATCTGCCAAGGCTTACGATTTAATGGCTATTCTGGGACAAAACTGAATGTCGTACGCACTAAGCGCTATTGCCCACTGACTCATGCGTCCTGTCAATTCGGGACGTTGCAAGACAGACTTAACAGGATAGTTAGTCATAATTATAACAGTATGTGTGTCAAAATAGTGCCTAAGTTTTTTAACAACAACTACTATAGCCAAAATGAGTTTTTCCAATGAAGAATACCTGGTCTCCGCGTCTAGCAGAGACTTACTGACGTAATATATTGGGAGTTGCTGACTTTCTGCTTCTCGCGTCAGGACAACACTCACGGACACGCCGCTCACAGCGAGATAAAGCTGCAGCGTCTCTCCATCGTTAGTTTTTGACAGCAGTGGTGGTGACGCTAGGTATTTTTTGAGTTCTTGCAGTGCGTCTTCATGTTGCTGCGACCAATCGAAGCCTTTATTCTTCCTCAGGACGTCATAGAATAAGTGACATCTTTCGGACGACCGGGATATGAAGCGATTTAGCGCGGCTACACGACCGGTCAATTTCTACACCTCTTTGACGTTCCTTGGGGACTGAATATTGATGAGGGCCCTTATTTGATCCGGGCTTGCCTCGATCCCTCGTTGTGTTACGACGTACCCTATGAACCTTCCTGCAGACACTCCAAAAGTAAACTTAGTGGAATTTAACTTCATGCCATACCTTCATAGGACGTCGAAAGCTTCTGTCAAATGTTGGACATGGTCGCTTGCTTGTTTGGATTTGACGAGCATATCGTCTATGTATACCTCCATGGTGTTGCCCAATTGGTCTTTGAACATCTGGTTGACCAGTCGTTGGTAGGCGGCACCTGTATTTTTCAAACCAAAAGGCATAACCTTATAACAATATATAACTTTGTCAGTGACGAACGTTGTCTTTTCCTGATCGTCCGAATGCATTAATATTTAATTGTACCCAGAATATGCGTCCATGAATGTCAAGAGCTCGTGGCTTGCCGTCGCGTCAACCATCGCGTCAATATAAGGGAGAGGGAACGAATATTTGGGACACGCTTTGTTCAAGTCTGTGAAGTCTATGCAAACTCTCTACTTCCCGTTCTTCTTGACCATGACCACGACATTGGCTAATCAGTCTAGGTATTATTTACTTCGCGAATTTTCCCAGTGTCAATCAGCTTTTAGACTTCGTCATTGATGATTTGGTTCCTCTCAGGCGCGAATTTATGTCTTTTTTGCTTTTCTGGCTTGTGACCGGGATCGACGTTGAGTTTATGCGTTATGACGTCAGGACTGATTCCTGTCATATCCTCATGGGACCAAGCAAAACAATCTTGATTAGCCTTCACAAAATCAATTAACTGAGCTCATATGTCTGGCAACAGCGTTGCTCCTATTCGAACGACATGATCGGGGATGGACGGATCGAGCATCACTTCATCCGCGTCCTGCTCACTGGGCGCGTCGGGCGCTGATCCATCCTTTAATTGTTAGATGGCTGCCTTTGGAGGCTTGAGCGACGAGCTATAACATTCTCTCGTGGATTTCTGCTCGCCCTTTATTTCTTGGACGCCCCACTTGGTTGGGAACTTCAGCGTCTGATGATAAGTTGACGGGACGACCTTCATGTTGTGTATCCATGGGGTGCTGAGAATGACGTTATATGCAGACGGGTAATCCACGACGTTTAATCTGGTCGGTAGGTTGATGCCTTTGGCTAACGTTGGCAACGTGACCTCTCCGACAGTGTGTTGGGCTTCTCCGCTGAAACCAACTACAACAATAGATTTTTTAGTAATATCTTTATCACACAATCCCATACCTTCGAGAGCGCTTTTGAATATGATATTAGATGAGCTGCCCCCATCGACCAATACTCGCTTCAATAGGCAGTTAATGACAGTCAAGGATATGACTAGTCCATCATGGTGCTCCACGTCGCATACGTCATCGTCGTCGAATGTAATTGCCATTGCTTCCAGTTTGCGTTCTTTTGCTGACCTGCTAGATTTAAAAACGGCGGACGAGGGGGTGCCCTCTCTTGCTAGCCTTTTGGCTGCGAAGTACGTTAGTCCACATACATCAGATCCACCTGAGATAACATTAATTACCTTTACGTGCGTTGGTGACGCAAGCGGGACGGACTGCACAGGATTCCTCTCGAAGGACGCTTTGCCTTTCTCGCGTAGGAGATCTTTGAGATGCCCCTTATTGAGCATGAACGCAACCTCGCGTCGCAACGCAATGCATTCCTCTGTCTTATGGCCGTGATCATGATGGATGTGACACCACTTTGTCTGATCTTTTTGCACCTCTGGTTGGTCACTCTTCCTTGGCCAACGGACGGGTGCTCCGATCTTGTTTAAGGCATTTACGACGCCTCCAACATCGACGGAGAATCCATAGGAGTCGAGATCTGGGAAGGCTGGTGATTCCGTCCTTGCGTCATTACCTGCATTATCGACAACGTCTGTAACATTGTTTACCTGATTTGAGCGACTATATGGATGGTTTCGCCAATTATTCTTCTTGGGGACGAAAGCCTTCCGGTCGTTGGGATTTTCTGGTGCACGACGCATTGATATGGTATTGAGGATGACATCATCTTCTTCCAGCCTCATCTAAGCTAACGCTCGTGATTTGACTTCCTCGAACGTTTGACATGGATACTTCGTCAGACGGTTGTAGAGTTCTGATCGCAGAATTAGACCTTTCCTGAAACATTCAATAGCAGTCTTAGTATCAAGATCTTTAATGCTAATCATTTCTTTATTAAAGCGATTATAATAATCGCGAATAGATTCTTTAGGTCCTTGGACGTCGCCATATAGGTCGCTCGTCTGCTTTTCTAGGCTGCGACTGCCTTCAAACTTCTCATAAAACTTGTTGACTAGAGTGGAAAATTACCGATGCTTCCTGGCTTAAGGGATCCGAGCCATTTGAGGGCAAGACCGGTGAGCGTGGCTCCGAATGACTTGCACTTGCAGGCCTCCACCAAATACCAAGGAATTGACGCTTGCCACATCCGCTGCTTGTATTGGGCGACATGCTCCCCTGGATAAGTCGACCCATCATAATTGGCAACCATGACGAGCAGATTGAGCTTCTTGGGGAGCACGACCCTCGAGATTCTCTCTACGAACGGTGACTCCGCATAGCCATCAGGATGCTCCACGATGCTTGGCCATAGGATTTGCTTCTCCTTCGCCAGGGTCATTCTCTTCGTTATTCAAGGGCTCTTCATTCTCGAGCTCTTCGCCATCTTCGGATTCGGCATTATCTGAGTCAGAAAGATCCCGCATAAGGCGGATGTCCTTCATATTGGCACAACGTCGGACCTTTGAAGCTTTGGACGACGCTAACTCTTCTTGCAATTTTTCAATCCTTTCCTGCGATGATGAGAAGTCAGTAGCTAACCGCTTATTAGCTTGCTTCATTTCGAGCATCTCTGCTTCCATTTGATCATATTGCCTCTGCATTTCGTCGAGATTTGGTGTTTCTCCCATTTGATGGATTTTGAACAGTAGTTGATCTGGTTATGTCCCACGGTGGGCGCCAAATTGTTTATGCTAAAATTTGTCTCTCACGACAGAATCAAAGTTTGGGACGATTTAACCAGATTATGAGTATGACAATGCAAGGAATGAATGCAATGGGGATCAAAGGGATGAACACACAAAGATGGTGACGCGGAAAACCCCAATAAAGGTGGGTAAAAACCGCGGTTGGATATGGATCCACCAATCTACTATTGGTGACTGTCGCTACAGATTAGTGACCATCGTTACAACTTATGCTCTCGTTTGCTCTAAGTACCAAAAAATGTCTAGTGGTCTATTATAATGATCTTCATTTTTCTTCTGTACATTCTTTCCCATATCTTTCTCCTTTGGCTTTTTCTAAATGAATGCACTATTAATTTCTTTGATCATTACAATAGTAACCGCTCCTTGATTTTAGGAGATTATCTTAATCAAAGCTTTAACTTGTCGGAATTTGCTTTCCTTCTTCAAGTGAGTGATTCACTCCAACCGCTACATGAGCTGAATTGTTGCTGGTTAAAACACCTTCCTTTCTTGGACAATTGGTTACTAATCTTATTTTGACTTAGTCTTCTCGCCTCTCCGTCGCGTCTTAGTGTCAAAGTCCTTGCGTCATTATGTCAATGTCATACTGCAAAAACCAGCCATAACAGTGGCAGTGAGGGAAAATCATAGATTGAGGAGAAGATCGTGTTTTGGGGTGAGTTTTAACCTTAAAAGCCAAGGATTCACCCGACAAAGGCAAGGAAGAGGCGTGGGTGCCCCGTAAACGCTCTTCTTGAGCAATAATTTGATAGGCGCGAGCCACCGTGGGAAAAGATGCCTGCGCGAGAAGATGAGAGCCATAGGGCCCATAACAATCAGCAAGGCCAATAAAGAAACGATGCAAACGATCGTCAAAACATTGTTGTTCGAGAAAGCGAATGACTTCACATTGCGCGCCACCCTTAGAGCAAGTTGGCGCCACCTCCTAGAGGACAATTCGTCCCATAGTGGATTCAAACGGCCAAAATAATCGACCAAAGGTTCCGTCTTTTGCTGCTTGCAATCACTGATCTGAGATTTGAGTTGGCAAATTCTAGTGCCATTAGAAACGCAATAACGTTCCTTCAGATGAGACCACAATTCATGAGCAGTGTCATAGAACGAAACTAAATTGCGGATGTTCGGAGAGATCGTATTTAAGAGCCACAAAACAAGCGTCGAATGTACCGTGCTCTAGTTTGCCAATTTTTCTGGCGTAGTAGGCTTGGGTATAGTACCATCCAAGAAGCCAAGTTTACGTTTTGCATTCAAAGACATGCGAATCGCGCGTGCCCATTCATCAAAATAGTCATCTTTCAATGAAATCGGAGTGATTAAGTTGCCTGGATTATCATTAGAGCCTAGAAAGTAGGCTGGGTCAGGTTTAGAGACGGTGGTTTTGGAATTTTCAGTCATTATGACTCCCCTAACACCACGAGAGTAGGTGCGAAGAGGAGAAGCTATGATGAAGAATCTAAGAAATCCGAATCTGAAAGACATGAATCAAGGTAGCAAGGTCGAGGCTTGAAAAAAAATTCAAGGCTTTGGTTCGGTTTTTTCAAGTTTGTGTGGAGAGGAATTTTCAATCTTAGGCTCTTGATACCATGTTAAGATAGGTTAAATTCTCGTCCTCCTTCGCATTCATTAATCACATATATTTATACATCCTGAGTCTAGAATCCTATTAGGAATAACAAACCTATTTCTAATATCTATCTTAAATAGAGTCCATATTTATCCTAAACAGAGTCCTAACAAAATCACCCCTATAAAAATAATTCCACAATTTTTGTAAATAGCTAACATTTTTATGGCTCCATTGACATGTGATGCTCTAATGAAAAAGGAAAGATATGTGACGTCATTCCTACATGAGCCGTCTAACAGTGATTCGACTTGAGACATGAGTCAAATCCAAAATGACCGGACCGATCCGAACCCAACTGAATCAGACATACTCAAATTTGACCCGACTTGAAATGACTCGACTTGAATAAATTTGAACTATAACGTCAACTATAATTCCCCACTATATAGTGAACCAAACTTTAATTTTTTAGGTTGTCTTAATACTGCATGTATTATTTGCTTTAATATTATTTTTTTTTATTTTTTTTATTATTTGCTACTATTTTATTTTGTTTAGTAATATACTTAATTCATAACATTGTCTTAGCCTAAAACAAAACATATTATAATCCGCCTGCCAAAGCAGATTCGATCCAAAATTAAGAAGACTCGAAAAAGGCACAACCAGACCCAGCTCCTATCCTACCCGAATAACCCTTTTGCTACCTCATACCTATGATTAGCCATCTATGCACGCAACACATGTGTCGATTGTTTCGATATGTTCTTAAATTTAATCTAAATATAATTTTGAAAGTGTAATTTATAATCGTAATAGTATAAACTTATGTAATTTATAAAGTGTTTAGAAATTGTGATGAACATTTAGATGTAAAGTCTTATAGTCACATTAAATTAATAAAAGCTTTTTTATTTTATTTAGTAATCATTTTTCTTATTATTTCAAGTTATTTTGTTAATGCTTATTTAGTTTATTATTGGAATTTTAAGGAGACACCAATACAAACTATGATCCCATCTTTAAGTAGTAAATGATATAATTGTAGAAAATTCTAATATTCAATAATATATTTAGCTAAGGACAAAAAAAATCTTTTTATAGTGTAACACTATAGCTCCCCTTGGTTTATACTTCCTATGTACTTTTTCTATTGCAATAATTGGATTTTTACACTATTCATTTACCATCCCTTTACTATCTATTATGATTTTTAAATAAAGATAAATATGCTCATGTGGGGTCTTGCTAGATTCTTCTCGATATATTTTTAAAATATTATGTAATTTTAAAAAATAATTAAGAATATTAAGAGTTAAAGTTGTGCATTGTCAATCGTGAAAACTCAAAAACGGAAGAAGTAAATAGAGTATGCGCACATGTGCGATAAGGTGACACAAGGTGTGTAAAAAGTTTTTATCCAATTTGCTGTATCCAATTTATTCAAAGCAAGGATTTCAGTTGTGACATAAAATGATATTAATATTAATATTTTCAGAACTTTGGTTTTAGATTTATCAAAATATACATCTGAATCATTTAAAAAAACAAGAGGTTGAACAGCTTGGCAAATTGTGGTCCTTATCTTTCTGTTGCTTTGTGCCTTTGAATTTAATAATCCTCAAGCTGATCACCCAAAACATTCCCGTCAAGTACGATGTATACTTTTGAAAATAAATGTTAGTCACTTTTTTAGACTTGTAATACCATTATCAGTATTCTCCCTTCTCCAACTTAATGAACAAGACTTTTTGGTCTCTATTGGAGTGCTAGAGAATTGGTCAGTCCTTTTTTTTTTACGTGACAAACTTTTCCAGTTTTTCTCCTTAGTTCCGCCCTACATATAAAACGGCTCCTCTCTTTTCTCTTCATAACTCATGTACTTCCCCAACCTTTGAAACCAACTCAAAGTCTTCTCTTTATCTATATCTTCCTCTCATCACATACAGCAGCACATAACAGCAAATAGAAATGGTGAACATAAGCAACGCAATGGGCGCGCTTCGCATTCGAATCAAACGTGGTATAGATCTCGCCATTCGTGATGCTACGAGCAGCGATCCCTATGTCATCGTTCTTCTTGATCAACAGGTTCCTCTTCTTCTCCTTATCATCATTTGATTTATGATACATTGATGCTTATTATTTATTATGAACATATTGAGGTATTAATATCTCAACATAGTATTAAAACTTATGTTGTGTTTATGTTATTGTGGTTTCAGAAACTCAAGACTCGTACCATCAAGAAATCTCTTAATCCAGTATGGGATGAAGACCTCACTCTTTGTGTTACTAATCCAAATGAACCACTTAAACTTGTAAGTATGCTGAACTTACTTTTTATATATAGTTATTATATATGCTAACATCTGGTTAGACATGCAAATTAAATTTATTTTTCATGAAAAACTTATTTCAAGAAATAACTCAATTATGAAACATGGTTCCAAAGTCATCATGAAATTACTTTCCACTAGAGACACTTGGGGGAGTGCGACATCCTAATTATAACATACCCGCAAGTTAATATTATGATATAATGGATTATCTCCTTATATATATGAGACTCGGTTCGAGTCCCATACTTAGCTTCTACCTAATGATTGCAGTTGCACCTAATATAAACTGACTATTGCTCATCTCCTTCTAAATGCAGTTTGTTTATGACTATGATATATTCTCGCCGGACGATCGAATGGGAGAGGCAGAGATTGATTTGAGGCCGTTCTTAGAGGTAGTTAAGTGGAATCTTAAAGGCGTTTCTAATGGAACCATTGTCACACAAGTCAAACCAAACAGGCATAACTGCATCGCGGAGGACAGCCCCATAGTCTTCAGTGATGGTAAAGTCACACAGAACATATTCCTCCGACTACGCAATGTTGAGAGTGGTGAAATTGAACTTCAATTGAATTGGATTGATCTGCCTACTTCTAGAGTTGCGTAATTCTTGTCGCCGTGTATAGTGGTCTTCTAGTACATAACTATGTTCTCGTGTAATGTGGTATTTGAATTTTGTAGATCTCATGTATAAAAACATTACTTCATTCTTTAATTTGTTTTTCAATGAAAGACAAATTATAGTCTTCTCTCAAGCGAAATTGTACACTAATTGATGTACGCACTTTTGGTAAATGAGAAAAGTTGTTATTTAACAACGTTTAATATCCGGCAAAGTCATAGAGTATACCAAATTTATAAAACAATACTTTGTAGTTGATTTAATTATGTATATTGAACCTTAATTTGATGATAAACTCACAATGGTTAAATTAAAGAGTGTGTATTGGGTATAATATGTTACACTGTAACTTGTTGTGTAATATGCATAATGACTTAGACTCTAACAAGGATAGTATGAAGAATAACTCTTGTAAATAGTAGTTAGTTAATGCTTCCTATAGTTAGTTTTCTACTGTAGTAAAAATAACAAACTCAGTTAGTTGTTATAACTAACTTTCTTTGCTGTTGTCTGTAAGCTACTATAAGTAGCATTCTTCTCCCTCTTTTCTGGTTATGTTAATACAATCTAATAGAGACTTTCTCTCTCTACATTGCTTCTTTTTGCATCACTTCATCTCTATAATAATTCTCATGGTATCAGAGCAGCATACTTAATTCTTGCTGAAAATCTATCAATTTCATTCTATGATCTTTGTTTCTTGATAAGTATTTTTGAGATATACTGGTAATATGTAAAAATGTTGGAAGTCAGTACAAATGGAGGCGATAAAGAAGATCAGAATGCTGAAAACTCGAATTCATTTTCTGGAAGCATCTTCAATGTAAGTGCATCCTATAATGATCCTTTCTTCATCTCAAATTCTGATCAAACTATGAGCAAATTAGTTGTTGTTAATCTGAATGGCAACAATTACATTAGTTGGAAACGTAACATTCGTAGAGCATTAATAGCTAAGAATAAAATAGGTTTTGTTGAAGGAAGTATTGCAAAACCTGAGGAAAATGATAAGAACTATAATCAATGGATGTGTTGTGATTACTTGATAATATGCTGGTTGATGAATTCTATGAATGAAGATATAGGAGAGAATTTTACCTTTGTGGAAAGTTCTGCACAACTATGGAATGAAATTGCAGAATGTTATGGTCAGTCTAATGGACCGCAAATTTATCAATTAACACGTGAATTGGATAATTTGCGTCAAGAAAATCAGTCTATCATGGTTTATTATGGCAAATTGAAGAAATGTTGGGATGAATTACAAAATCTGAGAAGTATGCCATCATGTACCTGTGGAATATTGTCTAGATGCAGTTGTAATTTCTTGAAAAGACTTTCTGAATTTGAATCTGAAGAAAAATTGATGCAGTTCTTATTAGGCCTCAATAGTGGGTTTGATAATGCTATTAGTAACATCTTAGCTATGGATCCACTACCACCTATTAGCAGAGCTTATTACTTAGCTCAGCAAGTTGAGAAGCAAAAAGAAGTTAGTGGTTTAAACCATAGAAATGAAGTTAGTGCTCTTCTTGCACATAAACAACCATTTCATGCTAAAATTCCTTACAAGAAAGACTGGAGGAAAGAAAAGACTGATAGAGTGTGTGAGTATTGCAAGAAACAAGGACATACCAAATATACTTGTTTCAAACTCAATGGTTTTCCTGATTGGTTCAATAAAAAGTATGGAAACAATAGCTCCTATGGAGGTAATTCTTATGGAAGTTCCTCAAAGCTTGTTGCTAATGTTGCTGTTGAAGATTATGGTCTGGAAAATGATCCTCTGGAGTTCAATATGGCTGGGCCAGCAAATTACACCAATGATAATGCTGCTGGTGATAAAAATGGAAGTATATACCCTGTAATGTTTCAGAATATTATGCAAGAAGTTATGAAAGTCATGAAAGGGAAGCAAGGTTCTGGTGAATCTTCTCAAACTGAACATTCATTTGCCAACTGTGCAGGTAAAACTTCTTCTGTTTTACATTGTAATACATGGATCATTGATTCTAGGGCCACAGATCACATGATTTTTGATGATCAAATGCTGATTAACAAGAGAAAATTGGTTAAAATGATTGAAGTTGGTTTGCCTGATGGAAGTAAAAATCATGTTTCTGTAATTGGAGATGTTATGATTACTGTTGATTTGATGCTTAGAGATGTATTATTTGTGCCTTGCTTTCAGCATAACTTGATTTCCATTGGTAAATTGGCTTTGGATTCTAGTATTGAAGTAGTATTCAAACACAATATTTTCCCCTTCTATTCTAGATAAAACTCCCCTTAAACATAATTAAACATGCTTAAATTCATAAGTTAAATCAATTTCATAGTTTATAACATGCTAGTATCATTTTTCAATCTTCAACACCCTAAAAATCTATGCTTTGATAATTAAAATTCCAATTTAAACATAACAATCAAATCTGAATTTTTATTCTTTCAATACATAATTTATATAATGATAGATTCATCATTAAAACAGTAAATTAAAGCTTCTAATCATAATTAGTATTAAAACAAAACATAAAAACATAATCTTTAATCAAAACTTGAGGAAGTAGAAAAGTAGTAATCAAATCAACACAAGAAGAAGAACAAGGGGAAGAAGGCCCCGGAAGCCCAAGTTAGCGGCAACAGCAATAGTGGTCGGCGGTGGTGGTGGTGGTGTTGTGAAGTTGTGGAGTTTCTTGTCGAAGAAGAAAGTGTTTCTTAAAAGAGAAGAACGAAGAAAAAAACGTGGAAGGAGGAAGAAGATTATGGGTGGTCGATTTTCCTTATGTGGGAGGAGGAGAGAGAATTTTGTGTGGGTAAATATTTGGGCTTAAAGGTATTTATAAGTATATTTTACTTTTGTGCTTAGGAAAAGGCAATTGGATTTTAAGTAAGATTGAATGATGAACAGGATTGATGATTTAAAACTCTTAACATCACTAGAAATCCTTTTCCTAGTCCAATTAGTATTTGGGTTCCTCAAGCTTCCATTCAAACTCCTTTTTCAAATTCAAATATTATTTTAAATATTTTTAAAGCATGCCTTAACAAAATATTTTAACTTCCTTAAATCCTTAAAATAATTCCTTTGACCTTCAAAATAGTCCACTTTGTAAATAAATGAATTATTTTAACTAAATTATATATATATATATAATATATATATATATATATATATAGAAATGAGTTCAGGTGAGAATAATGTTTTATATGAGAAGTGAGACCTAATATAAACCCTTTGATTAGCTTGTTTAACGGCCCAGATTAATGGGTAAAAGTTAAATGAAAAATTCAAAGCAAATGTCGCGCATTTAATTTGGATCTAACAATATCTCCTTTTAATTCTCTCTCATCTCGTCTCTGTAGAAGGTATAGGAATAAGGTTAACTGGTTAAGCATGGCTGCCTTTTCTCTCTCTTCCCTCCTTTCTGCCATTACATCTCTCATGATATTCACCTCCTCAAATTGATTGTGCTTTTCTTCTCTTTAGAAATTCAGTAAACTCCAGTTTTTATCTATTTACATTCAAGTCTTACCTCCCTCTCAATATCTCTCCTCAATACCTTGGAGCTCCAACAATAATGGCGGAAGAATCTCATACTACAAAGAAGGAGGGAGCATAATCGCCAATAGAGAGGCCGAAGAAAACAGAAGAAGAGGCTGCAATGGTGGTTAATTGTGATGGTGGTGGTCCGTAAGGAAGGATAGATAGTAGGGATTTTTTTTTTTACTTTCGACAACAATGGTGATGTTGAAGTTAAATTTGATTTTATTTTTGAATTTTGCCTCAATTTTGCACTCTAATGTGTTGCAACTTTGATTTAATTTTCATCTTTGAAAGAATTTTTTGGTTTTTTATGAATTTAGCCATAATTCTAATTTGTAATTGTTATAACTCTAAAGAGAAGTTCCTACAACTCTGAATATTAATGGCTATAACTCCAAAGAAATGTTCATATAACTCTAAAGAAATGTTCATATAACTCTAAAGAAATGTTCCTATAACTCTAATTAGTAATTTCTATAACTCTAAAGAAATATTCCTATAAACTCTCATTTTTAATTTTGCACTCTAAAGTCCAATGTCCTAGTGGATTTATCGGCAAATGTTGGTGTAACTCTGCTTAATACTTCCTATAACTCTAAACAAGTGTTAGTTGTAACTCTAAAGAGGTGTTGATATAATTTGTAACTGTTATAACTCTAAAGAGAAGAGTACTGATGATTTGATGAAGCAACGTTGGATAATCTTGGAGTACTGGCAGTTGTAGAAAGTCTAGAAACTAACAGGGTTAGTCCTACTCCACTTTATGATGCAACGGCAAGTGATTAGTAATGGTAATATGTTTTTTTTTTAAAAAAAAAAAAGAGGGAGAAGAGTGTGTGCAAGAGATAGAAAATCTGGAATATTAGATCTATTGAAATCGGACGGTTGTAGTTCTTTCTCATTTCTCATATAAAATGCTTTCTCACATGATCTTGCCCCTCTCTCTCTCTCTCTTTCTCTCTCTCTCTCTCTCTCTCTCTCTCTCTCTCTCTCTCTTATATATATATATATATATATATATATATATATATAATATATATATATATATATATATATATATATATATATATTTATTTATTTATTTATTTATAAAATCCATAAATTTACGGGGAATTATAAATTAACTAAGAGAATAATCCAAACAATAATAGAGAAAGCAATAAAAGAAGATTACCAAACTGAAGAACTATATTGAACTTGCGAATACTCTAAAGGTTTGATCTTGAATCCAAAGAGAAGAGTAATAAACTAGTGTTCTTGAATTACTCTCTAGAGAAAACTATGAAAAAAAGGGGCTAAAACAAAGATGAATAAAAGATATTATGATTTGGGTACTTATACTACACCTAAAATAATTAGGAAAAGTATTATAAAAATATCCCAGAAATCATTAAATGCGCGTGATGGGTTAACCGCCCGATCGGGCCAAGCATGCTTGCTGAAATCCGGCGCAATAAATGCATAACCGCCCAAAATGACCAGCGCCTGATGAAATCGGGTCGCCTAATTGTCCCCAGTAGCGCATAAAACAACACTCTCAAGCATGCCCGATGGGATTGGGCCGAACCTCCCGATTGGGCTTTAACAACCAATAACGATAGGGCAAAAGTGCCCGATCGCGCCCGCAACCAAACTGATTGTTGCCTCTCGTGGGCGCCCGATCCAGCTAGGCCGTCTGATGGGACCGCGCATGGCCACTTTTCTTTGTTCTTGACTCCAAGTGCCAAGTTTTCAACTCTTCTTTTGCTCAAGGGTCTCGAAAAAGTGTCCTCGGGACCTTGGGACTCAGCATCAAGCCTCTCCAATCAAGTGTAGTGGTCCTATAATAGTAGAAAATAGGGTCCCTAAAACCTGCAATTCGACATAAAACAAAAATCCACAACTAAATGGACATAGTTAGTGTTGGAACACAAGGTGACACTCAAGAAGGGGGGGGGGGGGTTGAATTGAGTGGTGAAATCTATTCGATTTTCGCAAAATCTCTTTTATGGCTCAGTGCCTGGCACCGTGCCAAACACTCGTAAATCGCTGATTTGAGTTTTTGAGAATAATAAACTGAAAGTATGTGAGATTGATACGCAAACACAGGATATAACATGGTTCAATCTCACCTCTGAGATCTACGTCCACACGAAACAAAACTCTTTATTTCTTTGAACCCTAAAATATCAAACTCTTGATACAATAAGATTCCCCCACTACTAACCCTAGTAGTGCCAATCAACCCTTAACTCTAAGAGTTGTAACTCTCTATAATAGTGAAATTACAGAAAGAAAGAATCCTCAATCGTGTGCTTCTTAGTCAAGTAATTAGAGGACAATTACACTCGTATAATAGTAACTTGAATCTGACTAGCTCAGTGCTATGCTCAGTGCCGTAGGAAATAGTTTTCAGCTCTTAATATTTCTGATTTTTCTCTCTGAAAACGTGAGATCTAAAAGTGAATTATAAAACCCTTTTATAGGACATGGTTTGGACGACCATCCTTCAAAAGATATCTTTTTAATTCCTTAATTTAAGCGATTTAATTCTCTTTTAGAAAATCAAACTTTATCTTTTTCCATCTTTATCTTTAGTCTCAAAAAGATAAGTTTTCCATATTAGATTTTCTTTTCAACTCAAATTCTATTTTTTTTCAAAATGTATTTTCCAAAATAAAATCTGATTTTATAAAACTCGTTTTAGGAAATCTCGGTTTTATAAAAATCTTTTAAAAACACGTTTTTATGGAAACACGTTGTTGTAAAATCTTTTTCTAAAACTCTTTTAAAAACACGTTTTTATGGAAACACTATTTTGTAAAATCTTTTTCTTTATTTCGAAAACTGATTTTGTTTTTATATAGATATATAATATTAATATAATTTTTTATTTCCTTAACTCTAAGAAAATAATAATTATACTAATTTTATATTATCTATATTTCGACGCATAGCATATCACCAAGTTCGAGCATATTACATTTGAATCCAATGTAACTATTCTAAGGAACATATAAACTTGACTTCAATCTTGATTCTTCTTTTCTTCAAAGTCTTCATTTATTGATTCCTTTCTTCATGCATCTGTTCAACTGTTACATACTTTCATACTACAACATATTATATTAATTTTCATCATCAAAACATAACATGTATATGCACAACAAATTCCCCCTTTTTGATGATGACAAACCATAAATATAATATTGTTAGAAAATCAATTATTCCCCCTCAAAGTATGCATATGTTATTCTCTTTTATTCCCCCTCAAGGTATGATGCATATGTTGTTGTGATGCACTTACCCTTTTGAAACCCTATTCATACATTAGATTAATAGCAGTCAATTTCCACTTGTTTTCACATGCTCATTTTATATTCGATTTACTTAGTATAACCTAGGATATCATCATGACACAAAGTCAATATTATATACGTTCTTTGCCCCCTTTTGTCATTCTCAAAAAGTGCAAAAAGACAAAAAATCATACACACAATCAGAAGAGTTTAAAATTACCCCATAGCTCAACTATTTAAGCTAGTGATGCTGGTGCTACAACAAACTCCAATTCACAATCTCCAATATAATCCAAAAGAGAACATCCAAAAAGCATCAAAACAGTTTAACATAATAGTTTAGACATAGACAAAGGTACATAGTAGGACTAGGATTAATGGTTTTTATGGTTTAGACATAAGCTGGCGATGTTGCTGTGCTGCAAGTGTATCACTAGCACTCCCAAAATTTCAGCAAGATTTTCCACAGACAAAGTTATCACGATTTCGTTCACAGTGGAGGAGAGAAGAAAATTTTCGGAAATTCTAGGTTGTTATAGAATTGACAAACCTCCTCTACATATATAGCATCATTAAAATCGAGTAGTTTAACCCACCCCTGATTTTGAATAGATTCTAGAAGAAACTGGAAGGCAGAATTACCTAGCCACTTAGTGGGAAAGATTCGACCGGATAACACTCTAACAGACGCCGAAACTCGTGGGCGTTTAGACGAGGAGGAAAGGTCGTTCGTACCAGCAGCAGCGCGCCGCTTTCGAGTCGGCGGAGTTTGTGAGGTGGTAGCAGCGAAAGTCGTCGGAATTTTCCGGTTGGATGTTCAAGTCGAGGGTTTCGGTACGGGTTTTTTCGGGACCAGATTTTTTTTTTTTTTTTTTGTGGAGTTTTCTTGGACGGTTTTTTCGTGACTGGGGATTTGGAAGCAAAGGTTTTGAAACGTTTGAAGGGTTTGGAGGTAGAAGTGGGAGGGTCATGGTGTTGAGGTGGAGAAGGTGGTGGTGACGGTTGTGGGGGGTGACGGATTTCGTGGAGATGACGAGGGTGTCGGAGTTGGTGAGGGAGAAGGGGTCGCCGGTGAGGTGGTCTTCTTTTTAAAGATCCGGCAGGTGGTTTTTTCGACCCATGGGTTAGTTTTTTTTTTCCTGTTTTCGAGAGAAGGATGGAGAATTTGAAAGTGTTTTAGGGTTTGTGTTTAATGGGTGGACCGGATTTTGAAGTAGGTTAAGGGGGGCCGGTTGTTCTGTATAGTGGGGAAGGTTGTGCTTAGGTTTGAGTCCACTATGTCCTTCTAATGCCCTGCATATTTTTTTAAAAAAATTTTGAAAGCCAATTTTTGAAATTATTTTAGTTTTATCAAAGCAACATCAATGGATATTTTTTTTTTTTAAAAAAAAACATGATACTTTTGTTGGAGTTTTTCATGGAATTTTTCTGAAGCAACTTAGGTGTCAGTTATCAAGACAACATCAATATCCTTTTCAGGAGTTTTGGAATAAATCAAAAATCTGACTTAGTGTAGATAGAATCTTTCGAACTCTTAAGCATGTAAAGGGGTCAAATAAGCACATAAATCATCTAAGCACCAGAAATCAATCCCGAGGCTAATCTAAGTTTTTCAAATCTTCACGAGCAAGTGGTTTAGTGAAAAATCAGCTATTTGGTCTTCAGTACAAATAAATTCAAGGGCTATGTTACCTTTTTCTACATGATCACTTGTTAGGTTTAGGAACCCAAATTTGCTTGGGTCCTTTTTTCTTACGTTGAGCATCTCGTATGTCTTTTCTAACCCAGATTTGAGTAACATGTTTGATATTCTTTGCAATTCAATTTTTCTTTTTGTTGCACTCGTCAATTAGATGACCATTATTTCCACAAAAATTGCAAATTAGATATTTAGGAAGGCCCACGTATTTTCTCTTTCGAAAGTCTCTTTCGAAGGTTCTGGCACTGAGCCTGGCACTGGGTTGCTGATCAGTATATCCTAATCCAGTTTTGTTCATGTCGTTTGTGGTTCCAGTTAAGTAATTTAGAGCATTCATTCCATTAGTCCATTTTTCGTGCATCTTTCGAGCAATAGAATGTTGTGATTCCAAAAATCAACTGATGTATTTAAATCACTACTTCTTTTTCGGAAATCTCTAAGTCTCTTTTAACTTTATCAAGTTCTTTTCTTATTTGCATCACTAGGAGCATTAGTGGAACAATCTAGATTTTGTCTTGAGTTCTTAAGTTCATCAACTCGTGATTTAATGTTTCAATTTGTTCTCAAGACTGATTTTTCAGCTTGAACTCAGTGCTGGCACTGAGCATTTACGAGTCATCAATTAGAGTCTTTTCGTGTTTTAGTGTGTTTATCTCTATGTCTTTCTCATCAATCCTTTTCATCAGAGTTTTATTTTCTTTCAATAAATCCTTATATTCGTTCTAATCCAATTTTTAGCTGGTCAAGTTTTTTATTTCCTTTTTCATGATATCAAAATTATCATTCATGTTTTGACAATCATCAATTACGTTTCCAAGCAAAGTGACAAGTTGACTTTTTGAAAGAAGATGAATTGAAGGTTTTAAGGAAGTTAGGCTTACCTCACTGTCTTCTACCTCTTCAGAGGGTTCGAACTTTTAGCCATCAAGCATAGATGTGAGTCGTCAGGCAAGTGCCGTCTTCAGAGTTGTCTGTACAGCATTCAGACATAATTTGCCTCGTGGCATGTGCCTGCACTGATCTCGTCAGAATCCGAGTCTCCCCAGACTGCCGCAATCATAGCTTTCTTGTACTCTTTCTTCGACTGCTCTCGTTTTTCCTTAGGCTTCTTCTTCCACAGAGGGCATTCTTTAATCCTGTGATCAAACTCACCACACTTGAAACAACCAGAGTGAGTAGCACTTTTCTTAGGGTTAGAAGTAATTACCTTTGAAGTTTCCACTTCTCCTGACGTTGTTGCTCCTGTTCTTTTTTAAGAAATTTTGAAACTTTCTAGTTAGAGACGCTACTTCTTCATCACTTTAACAATCATCCGTTTCTACTTCAGTTTTTAAGGCCAACCCTTTATTCTTTGGTTCATTTGATTTAGATCTAAAACAAGTTCATGGGTCATTAAAGAACCAATTAGTTTTCTAGTGAGAGTTTTGTTAGATCTTTAGCCTCTTGAATAGCAGTGATTTTGGGAAGCCATTTATTAGTCAAACTTCTTAACACTTTTCTAACTAAATCTTCAGAAGAATAGATTTTTCCTAAAGATCGTAGTTCATTAGTTATTAGTGTGAATCTGGTAAACATATCTTTAATAGATTCGTCCTTATTCATGTAACAATTCATATTGTTGGACTAGTAAATCTATCCTAGATTGTTTTACCTCATTTGTACCTTCATGGGCCAACTCCAGTGTGTCCCAAATTTCCTTAGCTGTAGTACATGCCGAGATTCTCGAATATTCATCAGGTCCAATTCCAGATTGGAGAATACTCATAGCTTTGTAATTCTTTTCAGCTTTTCCATAGTCAACAGAGTTGTAATCATCTTCATCCTTGTCGATCAGATTTCCTTCAGTATTTTTGACTTGAATAAGAATAGGTCCAGTCTTTATGATTCTCCAGCATTCAAAGTCAGAACCTTGAATGTAAATCCTCATCCTCGTCTTTCACCATCCGTAATCCTTTCCGTTGAAAGTAGGACACTTGGAGTACCTATCACGATAGTCATCATGCGTGTTCATGATTTCTATTCTCTAGATATTAGTCTTACGAGAATAGCCTGGCTCTGATACCACTTGCTGGAACACAAGGTGACACTCAAGAAGGGGGGTTGAATTGAGTGGTGAAATCTAATCGATTTTCGCAAAACTCTTTTATGGCTCAGTGCCTGGCACTGTGCCAAACACTCGTAAATCGCTGATTTGAGTTTTTGCGAATAATAAACTAAAATTATGTGAGATTTGATACACAAACACAGGATATAACATGGTTTAATCTCACCTCTGAGATCTACGTCCACACGAAACAAAACTCTTTATTTCTTTGAACCTAAAATATCAAACTCTTGATACAATAAGATTCCCCACTACTAACCCTAGTATTGCCCATCAACCCTTAACTCTAAGAGTTGTAACTTTTTATAATAGTGAAATTACAGAAAGAAAGAATCCTCAATCGTGTGCTTCTTAGTCAAGCAATTAGAGGACAATTACACTCGTATAATAGTAACTTGAATCTGACTCGCTTAGTGCCATGCTCAGTGCCGTAGGAAATAGTTTTCAGCTCTTAATATTTCTGATTTTTCTCTCTGAAAACGTGAGATCTAAAAGTGAATTATAAAACCCTTTTATAGGACATGGTTTGGACGACCATCCTTCAAAATTTATCTTTTTAATTCCTTAATTTAAGGGATTTAATTCTCTTTTAGAAAATCAAACTTTATCTTTTTCCATCTTTATCTTTAGTCTCAAAAAGATAAGTTTTCCATATTAGATTTTCTTTTCAACTCAAATTCTATTTTTTTTTTCAAAAAGTATTTTCCAAAATAAAATCTGATTTTATAAAACTCGTTTTAGGAAATCTCGGTTTTATAAAAATCTTTTTAAAACACGTTTTTATGGAAACACGTTTTTGTAAAATCTTTTTCTAAAACTCTTTTAAAAACACGTTTTTATGGAAACACTATTTTGTAAAATCTTATTCTTTATTTCGAAAACTGATTTCCTTTTTATATAGATATATAATATTAATATAATTATTTATTTCCTTAACTTTAATAAAATAATAATTATACTAATTTTATATTATCTATATTTCGACGCATAGCATATCACCAAGTTCGAGCATATTACATTTGAATCCAAAGTAACTATTCTAAGGAACATATAAACTTGACTTCAATCTTGATTCTTCTTTTCTTCAAAGTCTTCATTTATTAATTCCTTTCTTCATGCATATGTTGCAACTGTTACATACTTTCATACTACAACATATTATATTAATTTTCATCATCAAAACATAACATGTATATGCACAACAGTTAGTACAAAATGGCTCCCAAGAGCACCATTTACATCCTTTTTAGCTTATAAGTAGGGGGAAAAACTCTTCATAAAAGCATAACATCAAACGTATAACAAGAATTCTTGGAATTCCTTAGGGATTCTTGATTGGGGCTTAGCTAACTATAGCACAAAGTCGTATCTCTTTGGTTAATAAGATCCAAAATGTTTTTCGATCCCGGGAGTGCAGATCCATTGTAGGCATATAGAAATTGTTGTACGTTAAACAATATCAAAAGTCATGGTTTTAGAAGATGGAATGTATAAATTTTTATTGCCCGGAGAACCGAGTGGCTTGTTTAGAGCGGAAGGAAGGAGACAGGCTTTGAAAGAAGTGATATGTTACCGAGCTACCTTATTGGGAATAACGAGAGCATCTTTGAATACTCAAAGTTTTATATCCGAAGCGAGTTTTCAAGAAACTGCTCGAGTTTTAGCAAAACGGCTCTATGGGGCCGTATCGATTGGTTAAAAGGACTAAAAGAAAGCGTTGTTATGAGGGGATGATACTCGTTAGTACCAGATTCAAGGGATTCTTACACCATTCAAGTCAGCATAAGGGCATTTCCTTGAAAAAAAAGAATCTATTCGAGGGAGAAATGGTAGATATTTTGTTTTAACAAAGAGAATTATTTCACCCAAAGCAAAATTACAACCTCTACATTTGTTGGCAAATTAATAAGATTTAGAATAGGGAAGAATACGATCAAATCATGTTAATCTTTGTATTGCTTTTCTCGCTCACTATATATTGTTTGCTTACAATGTCCTAAAGGAGATGATATACATAGTTTAGGAAATAGTCATATATAGCTTAGGAAATAATCTTTTTGATTGCTACATTTTAGGATAATAAAATATCCTAACACCCCCCTGAATTTGAAGCATGAGAATTCAAAATGCTCAACTTCCGAGAGAAAAATAAACTCAAATTTGCTTTTGCCAAGAGTTTTAATAAAAATATTAGGGAGCTGAGTACCCGTAGAAACATAAGATGACGCAATGAAACCATCATTTTTGCATCGTGGAGAAAATGACGGTCGACCTTGATATAATTTGTGCGTTCATGGAAAAATGGATTCTTACACTAGTAGAATAATTGCTTATTGTTGTGGTTTTACCCATACGCAGCAATATATCATGTAAAAACTAAAAGTAAAATATAAAATAAAGATATTGCTGCGGTTTCGGCCTAAAACCGCATCAATATGGTGCTAACAGAAATTTTTTTGAAATAAAGTTGAGTATTTGACCAGACATATTGCTGCAGTTTTTGTCAAAAACCGTAGCAGTATATTAAAATAATATTAAAAAAATAATATTTTAGTATATTGTTGCGGTTCTTGACAAAAACCGCAGCAATATTATTAAAAACTATTTAAAAAATGTATAAAACGCCTGTGAGTTAGGATTTTTTTCCCCCTCACATTCATTCTCTCACTCCACACCCGTCGTTTCCCTTTCATGCTCTCACTCCTCACCCTTCACCCTCACTCTCACAGTGATTCACCCTTCACCCTCATCCTCACCCTTCACCCTCATCCTCCTCAGTCCAACGAGTGTGAGTCGGCCGGTTCACTCCGTTTGCTATATCTTCGACCAACGCATGTCACTCAGCCGGTTCGCTCCGTTCGCTATATCTTCGGCCAACGCGTGTCACTCGATCGTTTGCATCTCCTTGCGCGATTTCGAGACTACGGGATTTCGCCAACCAACCATCAAAATTTGGCGGATGCGAAGTGGTGCTTGTCGAAATCTGTCTCCGTTCGAAATCCGATTGAGTTTCTCTCTCCTTTGTGCGACGAGCAGTAATTGCCATGCATTTTGATGATTTGCAGTTTTGATATTTTGTAATTAGTTGTTGTTTGGTTGTAATTAGAGGTTGTTGTTTGGTTGTAATTAGAGGTTCTTTATTGTTTATTCTTGACTGATTTTGTTAGATTTCTTCACTCCTTAGTGCAGTAAGTTGATTTCTTGGATTTTTGTTTTTGTCATAGATTTTTTGGATTTCTTAGTTTTGTTTTGTTTTTCAGATCTCTTAATCCTTGATATTTCTCATTTTTTTTTCAAGTTTTTGTATTTTTGGTTTTTTAGTGTAGCTGATCCTTTTTTTTTGTTATATTTTTGGTAATCACTTCTTGGTTTGCGGTGGTTAATGGCAGGGTAGACCAATGGTCTTGAGTACATTTTTTGACTTTTGTTCCAATGGGGAGGACTGTATTAGACATAGGGTCATAACAGACCCATTAACTTTGGAAAAACAGAGAACAGGGCCAAAATTTGCCCTGTCTATTACTCTCTTCAGTAGAAACTCACTTCTTTACCTGTAGTAAAAGAAGAGCATCTTGTTCTTTTCCCATGTTAACTCTCTTATTTACGGCTCGAGAAATTTTAATTTTTTTTTTACCTGCCCAACGCTATTGCTGCGGTTTTAGGAAGAAATCGCAGCAATATGTCTATTTTTTATTATTAAATACAACATATTGCTGCGGTTTTCCCTAGAAATTGCAGCAATATGCTGTATTATTTTGATATAAAATGCTAATATTGCTGCGGTTTTGCATAAAAACCGCAGCAATATGTTCAGATATTGTTGCGGTTTAAAACCGCAACATTATATTAATTACCTATTGTTGCCCCCTTAATTGATGCGCGGCCAAAACCGCCTTAATAGGTCACTTAAAGACCGCGTCAATAAGCGTTTATTCTACTAGTGTTAGCAATGTGAAGGGCGGATTGACTATCGCAAAAGAGACAGACAACTTTAATTAGGGTGATGCACACCTAAGCTTAACAACAAACCTTTTAACCATTTGATTTCACATGACACAGCGGCCATGGATTGATATTAGACTTCAGCCAAGGAGCGGGAGACAGTGGTTTGCTTCTTGGTCTTCAAACACCCAGTGAGAGACCGCCTAGTAATAGGAGATGCGACCGAATCTGAGTCACACCAACCTTGTAAAGTAAGATTGTTGTCGGCACACTAATAAAGAAAAGAGAGATATGGTTCACTTTATAATGTAAAGCGACAACTCCCATTATTGTCATATGGTTTTAAGTTAGAACCGCGCTATGAAGTGCAATCTCTCTCCTCGTGATGGACGGGGTACATGCCCATATTTAAGAGGGTATAAGAGCCATGCCCACAAGTGGTATCGCCATTTATTTTGAGCCAATTGAAAAATGGACCTCACATGTGAGGGGGTGTCTTAATTAAAGCTATGATGCATAACTCACAACACATGTGAGTGTCCCACATTGATAAAAAATGAGAGATGCGTTCACTTTAGAATGCAAAGGGGTTACTCCCCTTATTTTCATATGGTTTTAAGAAGCTCTTTGTCTTATGAAGTGGACTCTCTTTTCTTATGATGGGCACAATCCAGATTTAACAAACATATGATGTTGTGACATTTTTCCTTTTTACAAAATAAAAAAAAATCTAAAATTCCTCCAAGTAACTCAATTAGTGTCTCATCACTTTTATAAGATTAATGACATCATTTTACACATACTTAATTAACATCCCACAATTTTTATTAAATTAATGTAAGTTTAAAATCTTAAATAGAATTTTCGAATTAGAAAAATAATTGGTAAACATTCGAACTATAAACTAATATTATGATAAAATATCTACTTAATGTTAAAGCAAAAATATAAAATGATCAATTGTAAAATAATGTTAATTCTTTTAGTGAGTTTGGAGAAAGTTAGAGAGATAAAGTGTAAAACTAGGATGAGCATTGGGTGAGTATGAAAAAGAAGAAGTATGTAAAAATTAGTAAAAAGAGGTTTTCTTAATCTAGTCATGGATTAAGTTTGAGAGATTAACACACCATGAGAATCTGTTTTGCAACTTTTGCATCTTAAATATTCAAACTGCAATTTTTAACAAAATTTAATTCCCAACTTTACACTTAACTGTACTCATTATATTACTATGAATACACATTGTAAAGATTTTGTATGAAATGTCGTCGGGCAAACCTGTTTCTCTGATTTATTTGAGGAGAAATAGTATATCATACTGGAAAGATATCATATGACAACTGACTATTACTAGAAAAAACAAGTCACTTTTATGTTAAACAATAAAGTTTCCATTAGTTACTTTTCTGTTTATATAATCAACAATTAATATTATGTTAAAAGCTAAGTAACTCTTCTATATTTCTCTGTAGAAGAATACAATTAGTCAATTATTACTTCTTTTTTTTTATTAAATTCAATCATTAGTTTTAGTTATCGATCCTTTCATATTTATTGATTAACATTTCTTCATTAAGGTCACCAAATATTATTGGAGTGTTTGGCAAAGGAGAGTTATAGACCACTTTTAGAGTTTTGACTAGTCAAAAACTCTAAAAGAAGTGTTTGGTAAAAGAATTTTAGAGAGAGTTTTGGAATAAAAATATTCAAAATGAAAAAGCTCATAATATGAGCTTTTTCTTTAGATGATTTTAGGTAAAATATGTTCAATGACTTTTATGTCTCTAACAATAATATTACATATGTGTATTAAAATGTCTATAAATGGCAATAAGCTTTTAGCAATCAGTTAATTGTTACCAAACATATTTATAAATTTATTTTTGTCAAATTAGGAGTCAAATCTGCTTAGTAAAAACTTAAAATTCTAACAGCAAACTTTAAACTGTAACAGCTAAACTCTAAACTCTATTTGCCAAACAAGGTCTATAATTATACAATTTATTGAATAAGGTAACAATTTTAATAGATCAACTAACATGTGTTGCTCCACCGGGAAAGCTAACGTGTGTCACGTCAAGCTTATGTCACCCATCTAAAAGGCTTGTGTATATTAGGGAGAAACTATTGGCGTCTAATTGTGAGACGAGAAAATGGCATCACATTGTTACATCAATTACCAATATCAAAGTATCTCACTTTGGTACCAAAGTAAAGTATAAGTTGATACTAAAATTATTTGCACTTTGATACCAAGTAAGAGTTGCTTTAATATTGATAGCAATTAAGCTTTGGTATAAGTTAGTATCAAAGTGTAAGAGTTACTTTAGTATTGGTACCAATTTTACTAAGTTTTGGTATCAGTTGATATCAAAATTTACTTGCGTTTTGGTATTGAATAAGAGTTACTTTGGTATTGGTATCAATTCTAGTGATTTTTGATACGAGCTTATATTTACTTTGGTACCTTCAACTTAATAAATTTTGTATCCATGTTTTTTAAATCCATATGAGCCATCAAGGCAGTACAAAGAAGGAAAAAGGGGGATTAGAATCTGTGTGACTACTTATCGTTCCCAACACCTCAATCTTAACCACTAGGCCACGACATCTTTGATAAATTTTGTATCCATGTGAGATGCCAAAATTTTGGCATCTCACAATGAGATGTCTATAAGCTCTCTACATTAGATGATCTAATGCATCCATAATGCAGAAAAGAAAATATTCCATATATTTTTTTTGACTTTGTTTATAGCTAGAATTTCGGTATTTACATGAAAAAGAATTTGGTATCTTCAGAATTTTGGTTTGAGATTTATCAAAATAGAAATCTGATTCATTTCAAAAAGAAAAAAAAAAGTTTGAAATACGATCTTCCAAAAGTAAAAGGGCTGAACAACTTGAAAAATTGTGTGGTTGTTATGCTTTTGTTGCTTTGACTTTGGTGCTGATCTTGATCACCCAAATGATTCCTCAACAAAAACGGTATACTTTTGAAATTAATATTTTGACCTTATTGCTATAGGAGAACTAGTCAATCTATTTATCTTCAGCCTCTTCTTCGTTAGTTGCGCCCTATAAAATAAACGGCTCATCTCTTTTGTCTTCATAATCAATATACTTCCCCAAGCTTGAAACCAACTCAAAGTCTTCTCTTTATCTATATCTTCCTCTCATCACATACAGCAGCACCTAACAAGAAATATAAATGGTGAATATAAGCAACGCAATGGGCGCGCTTCGCATTCGAATCAAACGTGGTATAAATCTCGCCATTCGTGATGTTACGAGCAGTGATCCTTATATCATTGTTCTTCTTGGTCAACAGGTCCTTTTCCTTATTATCATCTTATCTATGATGGTTATTATGAGCATATTGATGGCATTATTAATTATAACTCGACATAGTATTAAAACTTATGTTGTCATTATGTTATCGTGGTTTCAGAAACTCAAGACTCGTACCATCAGGAAATCTCTTAATCCGGTATGGAATGAAGACCTCACTCTTTGTGTTACTAATCCAAATGAACCACTTAAACTTGTAAGTATGTTGAACTTACTTGTATAGTTGTTTATACACAGTCATTATGTAAACATATGGTTAGACATGCAAAACTATTTTTGAAGAGAACCTTATTGCAAGAGACAATTATGAAATATGGTTTTGAAGTCATAAAACTACTTTCCACACGATACTTTAGGGAATGAAGACCTCACTCTTTGTGTTGAACTTACTTGTATAGTTGTATATACACCTGATATAAACTGACTCTTGCTCATCTCCTTCTAAACGCAGTTTGTTTATGACTATTATATGATCTCGTCGGACGATCGAATGGGAGAGGCAGAGATTGATTTGAGGCCGTTCTTAGAGGTAGTCAAGTGGAATCGCGGAGGACAGCCCCATAGTCTTCAGTGATGGTGAAGTCACACAGAACATGTTCCTCCGACTAGGCAATGTTGAGTGTGGTGAAATTGAACTTCGATTGAATTGGATTGATCTCCCTACTTCTCGAGCTGCGTAATTCTTGTTGCCCTGTATAGTTGTAATCTAGTACATAACCAAGTGCTCGCGTGATGTGGTGTTTAAATTATGTAGATGTCATGCATAAAAAATTACTTTATTCATTTTGGTTAACAGTTGATAGGGAAAATGCAATTGGCATTTGGGATAGGCTTCTCTTAAGACTGCAGTAATTACTTAAAAAAAAAGAATAATTTAGAGGAAATAAGAAAAATTTTAATTTAACAAGTTATAATTAGGGGTGCTAACGAACTAGGACGACTCGCAAACTATTCGGATTCGGCTTGGTCCAAGCTCAATCAAAGCTCGGCTCAGAGGTGCTCGATCAAAGCTCGGCTCGGAGGGCTTGATTCGAGTTCGGGATCGGCTCGAGACCTTCACGAGCCGAGCCTGAGCCTAATAGAGTATCGGCTCGAAAGCTCGCAAACATGTTCGATAAAATTTACATTACTATTTATACTTTAATATGTAATCCAATTTGGAACTTAAATAGTACTCCACTAGGCACTAAAGTCCCACATTGGTTAAGAAAACAAGTACCAATCTGATTTTCTTTAGAGTTTGATTTTGTACCTCCTTGATTGGAAAACAAACTTTATACTCTATTTTATTCACAAAAGGAATGAAGTATATTTTAAAATATTTGATTATTTAATAATTTATTATTTAAATGCACTTAGAGTCTTGTTATTACAAGGTTGGATGTTTTTTAAATAAAACATTAAGTCCCACATTGAAATTTTAGTGAAGTTAAGAGAGAAACCAAGTTATAAAAGAATATGTAGGGTGAGTTTTTCTCTTAAACAAAACATGGAGTCCCACATTGAAACTTTAGCACTGCTAAGAGGGAAATCAAGTTATAAAAACATATGTAGGATGACTTAAACAAAACATGGAATACCACATTGAAAACATAGCAATGCTAAGAGGGGAACCAAGTTATAAAAACATACGGTAGGTGAGCTAACAAGCTCACGTACTTTCTTGGGAATACTTGGCCTATACAGTTGGACCTACCGCCTAAGTGTAGCTTTAGTTGTTAACTTAGGCCTACATGGTTGGGCCTAAGCCCAACTTTTCAAACTAAGTTTCGAGCCAAGCCGAGCCTGAGCATGTTTGGTCTCGGTTTGGCTCGTTAACACCCCTAGGTATAATATTCTGTGAGTTCATCGTACTATATATCATATATATAAAACAATACTTTTTTTAAAAAACAAAAGGATTAGTTATATATATTAGATAATTACCTTACAGACATTGTTCCCAACTTGCCAAGCATTAAATTTCCTTCTACTACACAGACAAAATTATATATAAAAACAGCATCAAAATAGTTAAAACTTCATCTTGAGTAATTAGACATCCAACTTGTATCCCAAGCAACCTCCTAAGCTCCTTCAAGTTGTGCACCAAGATAATCTTTTTCAAATTTTTCCTTAATATAGTCTGGAATGAGTACATGAATTCTCGAAAATTCCTTCTGTTGAACCCTAGTTTTGATGATGACAAAGAAACAAAGATACAAACTAAGTAGTGAACTAATTAGTTATTTAAGTGTATGGTGTTTAAGGTATCAATGAAAGGAACTGGGAGAATACGAAGTCAAGGAATAAGTCAAGAGAGGATTTCAGAGGCTAAGTAAAGAAGTTTCTATAAGTTGATACTGGAGCAAGCATTGGATCAAGAAGAATAGAAGCTAGGCGTTTTATTTCTAGTTCCAATGTAAAGGAACAAAGTAAGAATGATAAGGAACAGTGGCAGCTTTATTTGAGAATGAGAGTTTGTTCCTTTGTAAGGAACAAACTAAGTGGCACTAAACGAATATGTTAAAGGAACTTAGTTAATAAAAGGAACTAGACATAGGCGTGCAAAAGTATAACGGTTAAAAGTGCAATTGAGTAAGTCATGCCTAAATTATAGGAAATTAGTTTTATCTAATTTCAAATGATAAAATCAGTTTTAAAAAGAAAATCCGTTTGAGTAAAAGATTTTGTTTTTCGGAAAAAGGAAGAAAATAAATATCCGGCTATTAAAATGTTGCATTGTGGACTTGGACCCCATGAGCATAATAGGATCATGGGATGCAAATCCGCAAAGCAAATATGGGATTTACTAGAAGTGACCCACGAAGGAACTAATGAAGTTAAAAGATCGAAAATTGATTTACTTATGAATCAATATGAACTGTTCTGCATGAAATCTAAGGAAAGCATCCGAGACATGTTTACTCGTTTTACTAACATTATTAATGAGTTGGCTTCTCTTGGAAAGTTTATTTCATCTGAGGAACAGGTTCGCAAGGTTCTTAGGAGTCTTCCTAAGGACAGATGGATGGCTAAAGTCACTGCTCTTCAAGAAACAAAAGACTTCACTAAGTTCAACTTAGAACAGCTGGCAGGGTCACTTATGACTCATGAGCTTCACCTTGATACTGAATATGGTGAAAGCTCCAAAATCAAAATCAATTGCTCTCAAAGCAGATGATGAAGATGATTCGGATTCAGAAGAAGAGAAGCAGCCCTCATGGTTCGAAAATTTAAAGATGAGGAACATGAAGAATGGAACTTCAAAGGTAAAACTAAGAAATTTTCTAACAAAGCTGCTTGTCATAAATGTGTAGTACAATCACTTCATCAAGGAATGTCCTCTTTGGGAAAATGACAAACCAAAGAAAGGAAAAGGAACGCTTGCTGAAAAGGAATAAAAGAATGCGAGATTAGAGACGGAAGAAGAAGAGGAACAACAACTGAAGAAACAGCAAACCTTTGCCTCATGGCAAACACTGACGAAAAAGAAGATGAAGAAAAATTGAGGTAAGTCAACATGGACTTGAGTCAGCTATAGATGGTAAAACTAGGCTGAAATATATGATCTTCTTTATGATGCAATTCTTGAATGTAGAGATGAACGTGAAAAACGTGAACAAACGGAACAAGCCTTAAAGTTGCAAGGAACACATAGAATGGCTTAAGAAAATGAGAACAGATGTTGAAACAAGATTCTTTGATTTATTTGATAAAAACTTAAAAATCAAAGAATGTTATGAAAGTTTGAAAAATGAAAATTATCTAATTAATTTAGAGATTTCACACTTGAAGGAATTTGTCCCTGTTCTGAGTTCCTTTGATATAAGATCAACCCCTTTGAAAGGATACAGATCTGAGATTGAAAAATTTGAATAAAGAGAAAAATATTTTAAAGGAACAGATCTCTAATCTTAAAAAGGAACTGGTTGTCGCAAGGAACAGAGGCAAAATCATGAAAGTTCCTAAGTGGATTGAGAAACCACAGACCAAAGGAAGGAAGGTCTTGGTTTTGAAAACTACAAGAAAAGGAACAAGACAAAGAAATATGTTGATCTACCTAGTAAAGTTTGTATGTATTGTGGCAAGGTAGGTCATTACATAAATCAATGTCAATAAAATCTGAGATGATTGGGAAAAATGTGACAATAAGTAAGAAAAAATGGGTTGTCAAAACAAATCCTAGTCAAGAACAGGAACCCACGAAAGATGGGGTTCCTACAACTAACACTTAGTTGATTTTTGCAGGTTGGAGTGAGGGGGAACAACACATGGTATCTCGATAGTGGTTGTTCCAAGCACATGACAGGAGACAAAACGAAGTTTCTCTCACTCACAACCTATGAAGGTGGAGTGTAACATTTGGTGATAATAAGAAAGGTAACATAGTTGCTATGGGTAAGGTCGGTAAGTCACCATACACTCCATTGAAAATGTATTTTTAGTTGAAGGTCTAAAACATAATCTATTAAGCATTTCTCAATTCTGTGACAAAGGAAATACTGTAAAATTTGATAAAGAAAAATGCTTGATCATCAACATTAAAACTAAGAAGGTTATCTTGGAAGGAACAAGGAAAGGGAACACATACATTGTGGATCTAGACCTTGTTCCTCAAATCAATTTAACTTGTCTTAGTGTTATTGAAGATGATTCACTTCTTTGGCACAAGCGTCTAGGACATGCTAGCTTTTCATTACTTGAGAAACTTAGATCAAAAGATCTTGTTTTAGGATTACCATCCATAAAATTTCATATTGATCAAGTTTGTGATGCATGTGCACGAGGTAAGCAAGTAAGATCCTCTTTCAAATCTAAAACGATTGTAAGTACCACTAAACCATTAGAATTAATTCATATGGACTTATGTGGACCCATGAGAATTCAAAGCAGAAGTGGAAAGAGGTATGTACTTGTGATTGTAGATGACTACTCTAGGTACACTTGGGTTATTTTTCTCACTAGTAAAGATGAAACTTATGATGAGTTCCTTGTCTTTGCTAAAAGAGTTCAAAACTTAAGTGGCATAAAATAATGCACATTAGATCAGATCATGGCAAGGAATTCGAAAATTATAAATTTGATGACTTAAGCAGAGATAATGGCCTAGATCATAATTTTTCTGCCCCTAGAACACCACAACAAAATGGTGTTGTAGAAAGGAAAAATAGAACTTTGGAGGAAATGTCTAGAACCATGTTAATTGCTAGTGAACTTCCAAGGAACTTTTGGGCTGAAGCTGTTAATACTGCTTGTCACATAATTAATCGTGCCATGATGAGACCTATCATTAATAAAACTCCTTATGAACTTTATTTGGAAAGAAACCAAATAATCACTATTTTAGAACATTTGGTGCAAATGTTATGTGCATAATAATGGAAAAGATAATCTTGGAAAATTTGATGCAAGGAGTGATGAAGCAACATTTTTAGGATACTCCTCACATAGTAAAGCTTATAGAGTATACAACAAAAAGAACTATGTGTGTTGAAGAAAGCATTCATGTAATCTTTGATGAATCTGACAAACATAATCCAAGCATACAGGTTGATGACTATGAGATAGGGTTAGCAAACCAAGTACAAGGACGCATTCACAAAGAAGAAGAAGAAGTGAAAGAGGAAAGGAACGAGGAATTTGAAAATAATGACATCAATGATGTTCCTGTTCCTCAAGGAGGAGAAGATGCTCCTGTTCCTCAAATGAAGGAACTGAGTCCACCGAGGCTAACAGAGGAACAACTGAGCAGAGTTCCTCATCTACTCAAGGAACTCATGAGGAACAACATGTTCCTATAAGAGAGTTTCAACCAAAACCTTGGAGATTAAAAAAGTCACATCCTGTGGAACTCATAATCAGCGACATATCCAAAGGTACGCAAACTAGATCTCAGTTAAGGAACTTTTGTGCATTTCATGCGTTCCTATCAATGATGGAACCAAGAAATCATGAAGAAGCCTTAACTGACTCTGATTGGATTACTGCAATGCAAGCTGAATTAAATGAGTTTGAAAGAAACAAGTATGGCATCTAGTTCCCTCATCTAAACAACAAAAAGTAATTGGCTTAAAATGGGTGTTTAGAAACAAACTAGATGAATTTGGAACCATTGTAAGAAACAAAGCTAGACTTGTAGTAAAAGGTTATAATCAACAAGAAGGAATGATTATGAAGAAACCTTTGCTCCTGTAGCTAGATTAGAAGCCATTAGAATTTTAATTGCATTTGCTGCTTACATGGGATTTAAACTATATCAAATGGATGTTAAGTGTGCATTTTTAAATGGCTATCTAAACGAAGATGTATATGTTGAACAACCCCCTGGCTTTGAAAATAATAATCTCCCAAATCATGTCTACAAGCTTGATAAAGCTCTTTATGGGTTAAAACAAGCACCTAGATCATGGTATGAGAGATTATCAAAGTTCCTTTTAGAAAAACAATTTAAAAGAGGAAAGGTTGATAAAACCTTGTTCCTAAAATCTAAAGGATAACATTTTGCTTGTTCAAATATATGTTGATGACATCATATTCGGAGCTACTAATGAAACATTGTGCAAAGAATTCTCAAGTCTCATGATAATGAATTTGAAATGATATGATGGGTGAGTTAAATTTCTTTCTTGGATTGCAAATCAAACAAACTGAAAAGGGAATAATTGTACACCAACAAAAATACATAAAGGAACTATTAAAGAAATATGGCCTCGAAAATTCAAAGATAAATCACACTCCCATGGGAACTTCAACTAGATTAGATGAAGACTCCATAGGAACAAGTGTTGATCAAACAAAATATAGAGGAATCATTGGTTCACTTTTGTATCTAACTGCCAGTCGTCCAGACATAGCTTTAAGTGTTGGTTTGTATGCTAGATTTCAAGCAAATCCAAAGGAGTCTCACCTTACTGCTGTAAAGAGAATTCTTAGATATCTTAAAGGAACAGATGATCTTGGACTCAACTATCCAAGAAGTGATACATTCGAGCTGAAAGGATATGCAGATGCAGATTATGCTGGAGATCTTATAAATAGGAAAAGCACCTCAGGTATGGCACAATTCCTTAGTCATAGTTTAGTTTCTTGGAGTACCAAGAAACAAAACACAGTTGCTTTATCCACTGCTGAAGCAGAATATGTAGCAGCTGCTGCATGTTGCTCTCAAATGCTTTGGATAAAACAAAAACTCAGTGACTATGGAATAAACTTTGATTGTGTTCCTTATCTATTGTGACAATACAAGTGCAATCAGTATTTCTAAAGATCCAGTGCATCATTCTAAAGTTAAGCATATACGTATCAGACATCACATTTTAAGAGAAAATGTTGAAAAAGGTTTGATAAAACTTGAGTTTTGTCAAACTGAAAACCAGATTGCTGACATACTAACTAGGCCTTTACAAAGGGATAGATATGAAAAATTAAGGCTTGAGTTAGGGTTAATAAAATTTAAGTAATTGTTCCTATATCATTTCCCCATGTTTCACTAGTGGAAAAATGAAGAAGGGCTGCGCTAAAAAAGGCATGTAGGGCTGCGCTTTTTGACAGCAGCCCTTTCAGTAGCAGCCCTTCACTTTTTAAGTAGGGCTGCGTTAGAAAAGCGCAGCCCTTAAGCTAGAAGGGCTGCGCTAGTTAGGAAAAAGCGCAGCCCTTCTAGCCCAGAAGGGCTGCGCTAGTTAGGAAAAAGCGCAGCCCTTCTAGGCTAGAAGGGCTGCGCTTTTTCCTAACTAGCGCAGCCCTTCCTACCAAAAAAAAATAAAATAAAATTTTTTTTTTTTGACATTTTTTTACTAATAATCTCACATTTTCTGAAATTAAACAGAAGAGAAGAGAAACGAAACGAAAATACTAAACCCAAAACAATAAAAAGAATGAAACGAAAATGAAAAAAAGGAACAAAACTAATATACAAAGAGAAGTATACAATAAGTATACAAGAAGTATACAAGAACATTAATCAAAACAAAGATGAAAATACAAGAAATTATATACAAAGAGAAGTATACAAGAATAACATTAATCAAAATAAACAAAGAGAAGTATACAAGAATAACATTAATCAAAATAAACAAAGAGAAGTATACAAGAATAACATTAATCAAAATAAACAAAGAGAAGTATACAAGATATACATTAATCAAAATAAACAAAGAGAAGTATACAAGAACATTAATCAAAACAAAGAGAAGTATACAAGAACATTAATCAAAATATATAAACAAAGAGAAGTATACAAGAACATTATAGATCTGAAAATACAAGAACTACAACCTAATAATATTTAAATACATAAAACAAAACCCAAATACATAATTTAAGTGAAAAAAAAAATTTCGGAAAAACTTAAAATGGGTATTTGGAGGCTTAAACAAACTCGGATGGCTTAAAAAGCCTAAACGTCACGGCATAGCGGTGAGTTTGACTCGTTGGCCCGTTCCGCTTCCGAAAAGGTATCACAATAGGCAATCGGACTCCGTCGCCATGTTTAGTGCAAATCATTTCAAGGTTTTTGTCGCAAATGTTTATGGGAGTTTTTGAGAGAGAAGAGAGGATGAGAGAGAAGGAGGAAAGGAATAATGAGGGACGTGAGAGAGGAGAGAGAATGAGGGATAATATATTTGACGAATGCCCGCTCAATATTTCAAAGCCCGCGATTCCGAAATTTCAAATTTTTTCATTGATGGGCTGCGCTTTTACGAAAAGCGCAGCCCTTCCTGCGCAGCCCTTTATGTTTTTTCCCCTAGTGTTTGAATCAATTTGAGTGACTTTGTGTGTTAAAATAATTGTGTTTAATTGCCTAAGACCATTGCAAACTGGAATGTTGCAAAACATAAACATGAATTCAAAGAAATTAAACAACTCACAAATGTCACATAATACTCCCCTTACTGTTCCTAAGGTTAAGAAACATGCATGATATGAAGGACATTGATATGTAGCATTAGTTGTTCCTATAGCACAAGTTCCTTAGCATTTATTTCTTTCAAAAATTAAAACTCATAAAAATCCGAAAAATCCCAAAATAAAAGGAATCAGATTTAATTAAATCTTGATTCTTATTTATCATCTTTTCGTTTTCTTTTTCTTTTTATTTTTATTTGCTTTATTTTTTCCCGCGTGTAATAATCACTATTACATGCAAAACTCCCTCCTTCAATTCTCTTTATTAGAAACCGTGTTCCTCAATCTCTTCATCTTCACCATAGCCGAAACCTTCATCACACCTCTTGATACCCCATAAAAACCTCAAATCCTCTCGAATCATGGCAAAAACTTCGAAATCTCCCTTTCCCACATAAAACATACCAACACTTAAAAATGGAAAATACTTCATCTCCAACCAAAACCCTTGAAACCGACTCAATTCAAGAAACCCCTAAGGAACAACAATTAGAATCTCCAGAAGGAGTATGCTAGAAGAAAGTTAATTGGGGAAGATGATGAAGAAGAAACCCCGGAACAATCTCAGGGGAAGAAGAAGAAATCACACCTGTTCCTTCCAAGGAACTGTTTCTTCATCTTCCAAGAAACGGGTCGAACGAAGTGAATCTAGGTATGTTTTGGGTTTTTGCGTCGATTTAGAATGGGCAATAAAGTTGAATTTCAAGAATTAACTCCATTCTAAAGGAACAAGGCATGGAATTCTTGTTTGAATTCGCCTTTAATAACGCTCTTGTTCCTTAGCTATGGATGAATTCTGTGCAATTTTGTCAAACTAATGGATTGCACACTGAGTTAGAGGAAAGAAAATTAAGGTTTAATCAAGCCACATTAGGGAAAGTTGGGAAGTTCCTTGCAAAGGAACTGATTTGTACTTTAAACGGAAAGGAACTGTTTCTTTTCCGAATTTTCCTCAAGACAAAATTTAGAATATTTTGGAGGAACTGCTGGTCAAAAAAAACTAAACCATAACCTACTCTCTCCCCTTCACAAAGTACTATTTAATTTGGTATGGAGAGCACTCATTCCTCGAACTGAAAAGAGGAATGAAGTGGGTCTCCTGGATATGTGTTACATGTTTTGCTTGGACCACCACATTCAAATCAATTTCCCTTCCCTCTTCATTCAACATCTAACCTCACTGATTGAGAACAACTGTGTGATTGGTACGGTGCTTTGATAACTTCTCTACTTCATCACTTTGAAGTAAGACTTACTGGTTGGATACATAGGGTAAAACAAGGGAACATTTGAATGAGAAGACTTAAATGGACTTTTTGTCTGTCCAAGAAGGAGTCTCACTCAAGGAGGATAGTTCCAAGTTCCTCAATAAAAGAAAATGCCTAAGTTGACATTAGAGAGAAGAAATGATGTTATCTTGGGGAACCTGTTCCTAAACCGGAGGAACCAAAACCTAAGAGGCGCAAACACATTGCTACCAAGCCTAAAGTTTCTGTTCCTCAGAGGGTGAGGAAGAGCAATCGCTTAAAAATTGCTCCCAATGTTTCTGTTCCTTCCAACAAGGACTCTCCTTTAGTCCTTTCGGATAATGAGGAACAGGAACCCTCAACTCTCAAGGAACCTACTCCACCTCCATCTCCTAAACTTTTTGTTCCTTTCACCACACTGCCTTCCATTTCTCCCTCATCCTTCTCTGTTCCTTCCAGCTTTGAGCAGTTGAAGGATGAAATAAAAGGCCCAAATCCTTTTGCTTCCACCTCCACAACTCTTCCACCCACACCACCATTCCTTCCTCCCATTTATCACCCTTCACCTTCTGTTTCTATTCCCGGAACAGATGAACCTACCATTCTAACCGCTCCAGTTCCTCCACTAAATACACCATCTGCCTCAGGTTTCAAGGGTAAGGAACAGGAAACTTCGGATGATGCTAGCTGGGTAAATGATGTTTGTCTTCCTGCTCAACATATGATCAAATTTTATAATCATCTTCATTGGACTTTGGATGCTCAAACTGATACAATGGTAAGTCTTATGAAGAGCTTAAGTGCTACAGTTGTTGCGCAACAAAAGAAGATGGACTCTATGGCCCGGCGGAGGAGAGGAGAAAAGTTGGATTCAACCATGGGGTGGTGATGAAGAAATTAGAGGATGTGGTGGAAGAAGAAGTTGTAGAGGAACACCATTCCCCTTTCCAATCTTAGTTTTTTTTTTGTTGTTGTATCTGTTTTTTTTTAAGGAACACATCTTTTGTTAATCCTTTTTTCTTTTCTTTCTTTGTCTTGCTATGGAACAAGTGCTATATAATCAATGACTTTTGCTATAATGTCTGTGTTTCTAAATGATTTGCATAATTTCTTCCTTGGAATGGCTAGTATTATGTGATTGATGTTTGAGCCAGTTTACTCTTTGATATTCTAACTTAACCACCAATGGTGCTTGTATATTGGTCTTAAGGTGTTAACTCAATTCATCAATACATGAAGCGTCTGTCCTTTTTGAGGATGACAAAGGGGGAAAATGATTTAATTAACAAACTGTACATAACTTGAAAAAAATTGAAAAATGAAAAAAATTAAAAAATAGGTTAAGGTAAATGAAAAATCAAAATTCAGTTACTCACATAATTGTGTTTTATTTTTTTTCTTCTTTATGTTTTTGTCATCATCATTCACTTATATTATTTGTTATTTTCCTTAGTTTGTACCTTTGTTGTCATCATCAAAAAGGGGGAAATTGTTGAACCCTAGTTTTGATGATGACAAAGAAACAAAGATACAAACTAAGTAGTGAACTAATGAGTTATTTAAGTGTATGGTGTTTAAGGTATCAATGAAAGGAACTGGGAGAATACGAAGTCAAGGAAGACGTCAAGAGAGGATTTCAAAGGCTAAGTAAAGAAGTCTCCATAAGTTGATACTGGAGCAAGCATTGGATCAAGAAGAATAGAAGCTAGGCGTTTTATTTCTAGTTCCAATGTAAAGGAACAAAGTAAGAATGGTAAGGAACAGTGGCAGCTTTATTTGAGAATGAGAGTTTGTTCCTTTGTAAGGAACAAACTAAGTGGCACTAAACGAATATGTTAAAGGAACTTAGTTAATAAAAGGAACTAGACTTAGGAGTGCAAAAGTATAACGGTTAAAAGTGCAATTGAGTAAGTCATGCCTAAATTATAGGAAATTAGTTTTATCTAATTTCAAATGATAAAATCAGTTTTAAAAAAAAAATCCGTTTGAGTAAAAGATTTTGTTTTTCGGAAAAAGGAAGAAAATAAATATCCGGTTTTTAAGAAAGAATTTGTTTAAAAGATATTAAAAATTCAGTTTTAAAGATAAAAACTGTTTTTATAAAACTGATTTTCGGATAAAGCTCAAGGAACTCCTATTACTTAGGAGTAATGGCTAAAATATATCCACGTTCATTTTTAGATCATGGGATCATGGGACATGATGTGAAATGTGTTCCTTAGGGGAAGGAACATCATGGGTTAATGGACTTAACATGTAATCAAGTTTTATATCCCACGTTCTTTATGAGTATTACTATAAATATTGAAGTCTAGATAAGTTCCAAAGTGTGTCTGACTAAGTAATTAAGTGAGTTTAACTAATTAAGTGTCAGTGCCTTCATTCTCTCATAATAGCCATTTGTTCTTTGCTTTCTTACTTTAATTCCACTAAGCTTATTTCGATCAAATTGTATTTTGGTTTTTGGGTAAGGGAACTTTGAGTGAAGTTCTGTAAGAGAAAGGCTTTGAGTGAAGCTTGTATGAGTGAGGAAACTTCGAGAGAAGTTGAGAGGAACTGCTGTTAAGGGAACAGTGGCTCAGGAACTTGAGTTTAGGAACTCAAGGTGTGGCTCGAGTTAGAATTAGGTTGTAACAAAGTTGTTTGGCCTAATTACTGAAAGAGCTGAGTTTAAAATCCCTAGTGGTCGAGGTTGTTTCTTCTTGTTGGGCCCAAGAAGTTTTTCCTCGTAAAAATTCCTCTTGTTCCTCTAGCTTGTTTATTCGTTTAAGTTTTAATTTCCGCAAAAAGTTACGTTTATTTCTACACCTACAATTCACCCCCCCTCTTGTAGTGTTCCTAGGGAAATAACACCTTCATTTCTTGTCCAAACTTTGCTAACTTGTGAGCCACCATATTTGCTTCCCTTTTTACATGAACAAACTGGGCTTCAAAATAGGTATCAATTGCAGCTTTGATCTCCTGTATAATCATTTAACTCATGCATTTCAATGTCTTCCACCTTCTTCAGCAGTTGATGAATGACTAAGGCATCCATTTCCACCTCATGTTTTTGCAGTCCAAAGTCTTTAGCTAGCTCAATGCCCTTTCTTACTGCTAGCAGTTCTGTAGGCGTTGGGTCCTTCGCTTAGGTTTTAAAGGAGTATCCCAAAAACCAGCTGCCATCATCTTTTCTGATTACCCCTCCCCCACTGCCTTCAGTAGTTGATTTTCAATAGCCATCAGAATTTATTTTGTAGAAACTAGAATGAGGAAGCCTCCATTTGACACGCACATTATGCTTATGTGCTTTGCTTCTTCCCTTTGTCCTGAAAAGAGTTAAAGTTTGCCACCAAATTTGTTGTTAATCTATTAAAAACATAAGAGCCATGACTCATTTTCTACTGGAACACTGCCTCATTTCTATTTTGCCATATATTCCAGACAGTGACCCCAAACACCATCACCCAATCTTTATTACCTCTAGTGTTATGCAACATCCAAGTATTCCAATCACTATTCATGAACACCTTCATACTAGGTTGGTCAATGTGTCTGTTTGAGTTTAAAAGCCTATTCCAAATAGCCCTAGAATTGCAACAGTTCCTAAAAACATGCATATGATCATCTTCTTTATCAATACATCTAGCACAGTTAAGATTAAGATTTGGAATTTTAAATTTTCGAATTGTACCAACAGGGAGAATTTGGTGGCAAAGATTCCACAATAACATGGTGTATTTATAGGGTAAAGCATTTTATCAAAGCCTTTTTCAATTAATTAAAGAGTGTTTGAAATAATTATTAGGAGGAGAAACTATCCTATAAGCACTTTTGATATCATACCTTCCAGAACTTCTTGGCCCCCAAGCTAACTTACCTTTTTATGTGAGTTCAAAGGAATAGGTAGTGTTGATATAATGAGATTGATCAAACTTTTCGGTGGGTAAGGTCTAATATCATCCACCCACCACTATCCATTTCTAATCATTCTACTAACTCTCCAATGTTCTAAATGATCTGGAATTTTTTGCACAACACATTTTATTAGATCCTCTTCTCCTACCCATTTATGAAACCATAATTAAGTGTCATTGTCATTCCCTATTCTATGAATTAAATCATCCTGGAGAACATTCCTACCCTTTAGGATATCACTCCACAAGGGTGAATCTCCATTTTTATGACCATAATTTATAAAGGACGTTTTATTTAGATATTTCGAAGTTAAAATTTTTGTCCACAATTTTTGTTCACCCTTAATAAAGCTCCAACCTAACTTGGCCATGAACGTAATATTCCAACTTTTTAAATTCCTAAAACCCAAACCTCCCATATGAATAGGTTCTCTGACTTTGTCCCAACTCATTCTAGGCAAATAATGCTTTTTCTCTATGGCATTCCCTAATTTTTAATTAGGCAAAAGTGAAGATTGCATTGCATAGAGAGGATAAGTGTTTAGGACATACTTTATAAGAGTAGTTCTTCCCGCAATTTTAATTAACTTATCTTGCCATCCCCTAATTTTTTCTTTTGTTTTATTTAACGTTATGTTGAAGCATAATCCCCTTTTCTTAACTTATTGGGCAAAATACTAACACACAAATGAATTGGTACTAGACATATATCCCAAATGAATTGGTACTAGACATTCTCATTGCTTTACTAATAAGATGCCTATAAGAGGGACTTAGTTTAGGGAGAAAAATAATTTTTGATTTTTGCAGATTAACAAAGAGAACTGATTCATTCCTAAATTTGTGTAACACCTCCATTATGACTTGACAATTTGCTACAGAAGCCTTATCAAATAAGAATACATCATCAGCATAAAAAATGTGAGAGATGTCAATATTCTTAGTTATTTTGAAAGGCAACCAACTTTTTACAAAACCTTTGCTTGTATTAGACGAGAAAGTCTTTCCATGTAGAGTGCAAATATATAAGAAGACAATGGATCTCCTTGCCTTATTCCCCTTGAAGGACAAAATTGATTGGTAATTTTCCCATTCCATAAGATTGAAATTCTAGGAGAGCAAATGCATTCATGATGAGTCTCGTGATTTGAGAAGCAAATCCAAACAAATCTAATATTTCTTTAATATAGGACCACTCAAGGCTATCATAAGCTTTAGAAAGGTCAAATTTTAAGGCCATAACTTTGACATTTTTTTGTGCTTTTTTAAAACTATGAGCTACTTCCTTAATAACTAGAAGAATAACCAAAATATTTCTGTTAGGAACAAAGCTAGACTGGATAGGATCAATAATATCCTCTAGATGGGGTTTATGTTATAGTCTTTGTTAAAATTTTATAAATAGTGTTACAAAGACTTATAAGCCTTAAGTCTTTTAGCTCAGAAGGATTATCTACCTTTGGAATCAAAGTGATGAAGGAATCATTAGTAGACCGTGGAATACTTGCTGACATAAAACAAGAGATGACCAAATTTAAGATAGAACTTCTCACTACCTCCCAATACTTTTGATACAAAACTGGTTGAATACCATCTGGTCCATGAGTTTTAGTATGATGCATGCACCTAAGTGTAGTCCAGACCTCTTCCCCTATATAAGGCTTATTCAAATTTGTTCTTGCTTCCTCATTAATACCCACGTTTAATTCAGGTTGCTTAGTAACACGAGAGTTAACCTTAGTCGTAGCAAAAAAATTAACAAAATGGTTGACAACTAAGTCTTTAATATCCTTGCTTGCACTAACCACTCTCCCTGAGTATTTTTTAAAGTGACAATTTGTTTTCGGCTAGTTTTAGTCTTAGAGATAATGTGGAAGTATTTGGTATTCCGATCCCCACATTTACGCCAATCACATACAGCCTTTTGTGCCCACTCAATTCTTTTCAGTCTAAGGATTTGATTGTACTACAAAAGTAAATACTTTTCGAAAGATTCAAGGAAGGGAGAATTTTTTTTGCATAAGGCGACTTGAATACCATTAAGTCTTGCTAAAATTCTTATCTTATTATTAGGAGTAGAAAAATAATGAGAATTCAGCCATTTTTTAACTACAACAGTAAAGAAATACCTACTCTTTTCAAAATCTAAAGATTTTACTCCCCAAGTGGTTTTAAAAAAATCGGGTAATGATCTATGAGAAAGCCATGATTCTTTGCAACGAAAAGGGAAAAATTTTGGAGAAGCTGAGATTTGGAAACAATTAACTAGAATTGGACAATGATCCGAAAAATTTCTCGGTAAATAAAGTACTTGAGTGTTTGGGAATGGGGTTATCCATTCCGAATTAGCAAGTGCTCTATCAAGCCTTTTACTGATTAAGTGAATACCCTCTCGACAATTACTCCAAGTGTAGTCTGGCCCTTTATACTTGAGATCCATCAAACTAGCATTGTCAATCCAACTTTTCATATTTCTGCCTTGCATTCGAGTGACCTTTCTTCCTCCCATTTTCTCCGATTGATCAACCACCTTGTCAATATCCCCAACTACCAACCAAGGAGTATTAGGAGGTAAAGGATTATCCTTTAACTCCTTCCACATTTCATTTTTTCAAAAAGAGAATGAAAGTACCTATCTAAAGGCCCCACAAAGTTAATGAGCTAAACACTAGTTTTCCAAATCATCCAAATGCCTCCTTTTCTGCCAACTGGAGGAACCACCTTATAACCACAAAAGCATATATGTTCCATTGCCTGCTTCGATTTATCTTCCTCGACCTTAGTTTCAAGAAAAATGATAATTTCTGGATTATGGATATGAACTAAAGATTTCAAGTGCGGAACAAATTCATTACTTCCCGATCCCCTTATATTCCAAAGTAAAATAAACATTTTGTCTATAGCTAGGGGTTTGATTAAGATCCCATATGTCACCATCATTTCCCTTGTGATTGACATGCTACATGTCCAGCTATCAATCTCTCCATTCCTCCATTCTTCCCATTGTCCATATGTCCTGCTCCAACAGAGGGGTTGCCATAGCAATTATCTCCGACGCTATGTTCTTCCCTCCTATATACCTTGCTTGCATCTGAATTCCCAACTAGAGTCCGTGAAAGTTGAAGATTGAGAGCAGATGCGAAATGATGGGATGCGAAATGATGAGGGTGTTCTTAGAGGTATCACTCGAGCGCTTGGGAGAACTTCTGAGGGTACCAACTCTGCCTTAGACAACTCCGATTGATGTTTCATAAGATAGTCTATTGAAGCTTTGATCAGAGCTATTTTTGTCTTGGGGAATGGCTTCATTTTGAGGAGTGCCCATAGTTGAGGGGTGGGAAAGGATGGAAATAGGGGGAGAGTATGTGGTGCCGGAATTTTGGTTATGTAGTGCCAATCTGCAAACCTCGGAGGTAGCATTTTGGTTAAGTTTGGGTTTGGGGGTGGAAGCTAGATCTTCCTGTATGGATGAGGGAAAGCAGAGCTCTAGTGAGGATACAGAGGTGGCTTTTGGGCTAGGGGTTTGATTAAAATTGTTGTGGTTGAGTTTTCCGTGTTTTTCAATTCTAAGTTGGAAATTTGAGGGGTTAAGAGTGGTGTTTGAGGTGGTTGTGGTGATAATTGCATTTCCTTGCTCACTTCCATCGGAGATGAGCATTCCTTTCTCTTTCGTGGTGCCTTTTGATGTTCCTCCATTTTCAGTCAGATTATTTTGTTTCTTAGCGTTGTTTTTTTTTCTTTACATGTACTTTCTTCTGTTTCCCCTCCTTTCTTCTTTATAATTTGTTTTCATCGCTTTTAATAAGTTGTTAGGAATATCAATCGGATTTTCAGAAACTATCGATTCCTTTTCTAGAGCTCCCGACCTTTCTTCCCCAATTATTTCTGCCTCTTTTGCATTTTCTATCTTCTTTAATGCGCTAATTAACTGGTTGTTCTCCATTTGTCCCTCATCCTCCCTACCTGGCAATAACTTCCAATAGTTGCTTGGGTTTCCTTCCCTTTTTTTCTTCCACCATTGATGTCCTTTCCACTACCTAAACTCTCCTTTCTAACCCGCCAATTAACTTTACTTCTCCTACCCACTTCCTCATCATTGTTCTTTCTTAACTCATTCCATATTGTTTTTCCTTGAAAATTCCTCCTTCTTTGCTCACCAATAGCCAAGGGGCATATCCATTCTCACCTAATTCTGGTATTTTATACGAATATTTTCCCGCTTCAGATTGGTTATCGCAAAACTTTTCTCTGCTCGTATCTTTTGGTTCTCCTAGAGAAGTGGCAGCCCCACTTCCTGAAATCTCCTCGAGCAATCCATTTTTCCCTCGCTCCTTTCTTATTTCCTCTAGTTGCATGTTAACTGACTTTGATCAGTTCACTTGACACTTGTCTTTCAAATGCCCAATTTTTCCACATGCAAAACATAATATCCCTATATTCTCATACTCCACGCGCTGCCATGCAGCACCAACTCGCGCTTTTGTTACCAAATTATTTACTAGAGAAAGCTCACTACTTATACAAGTTTTGTAGCTTGTCAAATTATGTATGAACTTCTGTAGCGACTAGCAAACAAATTTTAAATTGGAGGCGGCTTTTTTTAACCTTAGCAAGATTTATCGCATAAAAATACCCTTGAAATAAAACAAAGACTACAATTACTAGATTAAAAAAATACTCCCTCGTTTTTTTAATTGTTACTCATTTTTTTGGCCATTTGTTTAGTTCACAATATTTTTACTGATCTGATTTGAACTTATTTTTTTCTGATTTAATAGAAACTAATATGAAATTTTATAAAATATATTATTATTAATATTATCATTAATGTGTATTCAGTTTCTACTATTACTATTACTACTATGATTTTTTAATTGTTACACTACTTTCAATTTTTCCTTCTATGATAACCTATTAAATCAACTTGTTACACTTTGCTACCTTACATACCCAACCACACATTTCACTAATCCACCCAAAACCTTCCGACCTACCATATTTTTCTCTCTCCTATAATGTTTTGATGGTTGTTTTACAGTTCACGAAATCCAAACATACTAAACGCGATCAACATGAGCACTGCTTGAAAATGGGCGCGTTTTGGGAAACTATTTTTTGACCTACAATTTGGGCCGCAGGATACCTCAATTCGGATAATTAGCCTTAATTTGGGTTGGTCTAAAAATGGCTCAAAAAGTTTGCTTGGTCAGCCAGAAATTTTGCTCGGGAATTTTCGCCCGAGGCATTGGCTCGAAAAATGCCACTTTTTTGGCCTATCCCGGTGGTAAGAGGTTTTTAGTGTGTCGTTAAGATACCAAAAATCACTTTCAAAGAATATTTAACAAGCAATTACTAAGAATGTAGTAAAGGCAAGTCAAGGGTCGATCCACAGGGAAAATTGGATAAATTAAAGTCTATCAAGTCTAAATTACTTATTTAAAGGGGTTTTGGGGGGGGGGGGTTGAAAAGATTCAGTAACAACTATGATTAGCAAATAACATAAATTAAAATATCAGATAGGAAGACAATAGAGTTAAGGTTACTAGTATGAATAAGAATGGACAATGATCGTTAATGCGATTTTGAAGCAAAGGAGACGACTATGCAAGGTTTAGTTTTCCTATAAAATACTCGAATCCTCTCTCGAATGGTCCTCAAGAATAATTACTTAGTCAATCAACTAAATACTCGAATCCTCTCTCGAATGGTCCTTAAGAATAATCACTTAGTCTTTAGTAAATTGATTAAGAAATTCAATAAATTCGGAAAACCCCTAATGAAGGATCTCCTTAAAATTCTACCCAATATCTTGGCCTAGAAATTAAGTTGATTCTTGGGGATGAAAAAAGAGTTCAATATTCGATTTAAAAGCATTTAAATCCTAAATACCAAAGCATAAATGTGATCAATATCTATCCTAAGGTCTCAAAACACCAAGATCAATGCATAAACTTCCTTAAAACATCAAAATCACATCAACAAAACATTTAAACCCTAATTCATACTTTCACACTAATCCTAGATAAGAAACTACTCACTAATCATGGATTCTAAGCAATTAAACATGAAATCTATGACTAATCTAGGGCTCAACATGATTAAGATATAAATAATCCATAAAAAATAACAATTCTGAGACTATAAGAATGGAGAACTAATAATAACAAAGAACAAGAACAACCACGAAAAGATAAAATAAAAACTGACACTTGAAATTAGATTGAATGAAAAGTACCTTTAATGTTATAGACATCACAAACTATGATCAATGAATCTCAATTCTAGCAACAAGCTTAAAGTTTTTCTCTCTAATATGAACCCTAGAATAACTCTCTGTAGTCTAGAATAATAAACCACAAGTTAAACTAAAAACAAAAACTATCATTTTTAAGTTGGCTCGAATTTTTCTTTTCCGGAAACAAATGGTGTGGGCGCACCAAACCCTCCTGCCTCAAAGCCAAAATCCATCGTCAAATGGTGCGGGCGCACCATTTTGAGGGTGCGGGTGCACCAATGTGGTGTGGGCGCACCTTATGGCTGGTTCGAGCGCACCATTCCGTGCTGTTTTTTGTCTTCTTAATCTCCTGATAGTGTGAGCGCACCACTTGGATATGTGGGAGCACCTATCTATGAGGGCGCCTAAAGCTCAGTGCGGGCGCATATCAACCTCCCTGGGTCTCTTTAACTCATCCCTTAAGTCATATCTCCCAATTCTCGGCATCAAAAAGGTCATACCTACAATGAAAACACGAGAAAATATGGTGAAAGCATATGTACTAAAAATTCGATCAAAATTGATCGAAAATCTAGAAAAATGTCACTATGATCAATTAATGATCAAGTGAAGGAAGTAGAAAGAGAAATGACGAGAAAAGAGGGGAGAAAAGAGAATAAAGAGGATCAAACCAAACCAAAAGAAGGTCATAAAGTGCGTTAGAAACGCACTTATCACCCGACCCATGATCACCTTTAAAGTATTCTTTGGTTGTACATCTTTTATGCTTTTTATATAATTTCCTTCGTTCTCCCACAAGGTGAAGTGTAACAATTAATTTAAAACAGATGGAGTAATAAAAAAAAGATAACAACAGCTTTAATATAAGAAACTCTTACCATAGACTCTCAAAGTAGTCTCATGCTTTTATTAATCCATATTGGGTGTAACATGTTAAATTATAATTTACTTTCTAACAAAATCTCACATGTGCAAGCTAATTGATGATTTCATATCATTATTGGTGTATTCATATTAATTCGAAACTGTTTCATGTCAATTATAAAACTATTTCATGTCATTATTGGTATGTTGTATATCATTTCAGAATTCTTTCACGCCATTTAAATATTTTCATGTCGGTGTTGGTATGTTTATGTCATTTAGACTTTTTATTTCATTTCATTTTGTAACTGTTTCATGTCATTTATAGAACTCTTACATGTCATCATTGATATGTTTCATATCAATTTGAAACCGTTTCATGTCATTTATAAAACATTTTCATATCCTTACAGGTAGGACGGTTCGAGGGTTGGGTTGGTGCGATTTGGGAGGTAACCCGAACCAAATCGCACGTATACGATTTATCATTTTTCCAACCCTAACCACATCGGTTATGCCTTTTGTCGTCTAGTGTTCTTTTAAGAAATATTCATGTAATGCGTTTTGGTTTTACAAAGATTCAAATTCAACCCAAACAGCAAATAGCGGTTTGCTTGAAATCACAAGCCAACCCACAATTAGAAACTGTAAACCAACGCAAACCGCGAAGCAACGGCTTGGTGGTGCGATCCATAACACACTATGAACCACCCTAATTACTGATATGTTTCATATATTTTATGATTTCTTTCATGTCATTTTAGTTCTATTTGATGTCATTTTATCATTAGTATAATCATTTTTGATCTGTTTTATGTCATTTCAGTTTTGCTTTATGTCATTTTTGGTGAGTTTTGTATAATTTTTCGAAAATTTTCGTATCATTATCCCTATTTCTTTATCTTTTTTCACAAAAATACTATATCATTTTCAAGAGTTATGTGTGATTTTAAAACTAAATTGTATCATTTTACTCATATACTGTATCATTTTCAAAATCAAAATCCAACTCAGCCCCACTTGAACAACCAAAACCACTTCCATCATCCTTTGCCACCAACTGACCCACCCCAACACCACTAGACCCCACCACCGTCACCCTCACCCTCACCCTCCTTATCATTCTCTTTTCCACAAGTAAACAATTCAATCCCATTAGGACAAAAAAGATAAAAACAAATTGGGTAAATAGTAGGAAAAAGAAGATCAAATAGCGTCAATGAGTGACTGAAAATTCTAAGGTTGTCTTTTTTTACAACAAGAACTTGGAAAATGTGGGGTCACAATGAATGTGAGCCACACACCTCAACTTTCTTTTACCTTTTCCTTGCTACTTTAAAATGATTTTAGAAAGGAAAAATTGTCAAGAATAAGTCAACCTTTGCGTTGACCGCATTTAACAAGTCAACCTTCGTTTATTCCAGTAGCAAATAAAGCTTGTACATGAATTAGCTTTTAACAAGTTTTTTTAAATGATAACCGGCAATAGTAGGTTCCAACAGGTAAGTAAAGATTCGTTAGGTAAGTAAAGACATTGTTTTGTTTTTAATCTAAATATGCCTAGCAATAGTAGGTTCTAATGGATCTTTACTTACCTGTTGGAACCTACTATTTTAGGTTACCATTTAAAAAAACTTGTTAAAAGCTAATTCATGTACAAGCTTTACTTGCTACTGGAATAAACGAAGGTTGACTTGTTAAAAGCGGTCAACGCAAAGGTTGACTTATTCTTGACAATTTTTCCTTTTAGAAAATACCAAAATCCTTTATTCTAATTTCTGAAAATATTTTTCATAATCGAATAAACAAAATAAAAAAAATTCTAAAAAATACCGAAATGGGTATGGATTATGATTGGGTAGGTTTGTTAATGCCAAAACTGTGTTTAGTAATTACCAAAAATCATGTGATCTGAGGTTAATTTGGGCTTTTTAGTATGATGAAGGAGAACTTGAGCCCAAAACATAGATCAATGGGGTTTTGAGAGGTTTTAGGCTTAATGAACCATGTGTCATGATAGGATTGGTTTGATGAGTAATGATAAAGGATTGTGATTGGGATAACATCTTCCACTTAGTGGTTTGGTAATCTCAAGAGCATGTTTTATGGTTACCTTAAAGCATTGGATTGGGGTTAATTTGGGCTTTTTAGTACAAGGATGGACAATAGAGACCTAAAACTCAACTTCATGGGGATTGGTGAGGTATTGGGTCTAATGGATCCAGTGACATAATTGTTCAATCTTCAAAGGATGGCTTTGATGAGTAACGGGTATGGATTGTGATTGGGTAGGTTTGGTAATACCCAAATATTGTTTGGTACATACCTAAAAGATGTGAGGTTAATTTGGGCTTTTAAGTACAAGGAAGGACAAAGAGGGCCCAAAACACAGGTCAATGGGGTTTGGTGAGGTTTTGAGCGTAATGGACCTAGTTACAGGTTTTTTCAACCCTTATAGGATTGCTTTGATGAGTAATAATAAAGGATTATGATTGGGAGAACATCCTGCACTTAATGGTTTTATAATATCCGGAACATATTTGGTGGTTACCTTAAAGCATATGATTGAGGTTTATTTGGCTGTCATAGTACAAGGATGGACAATGGGGACCTAAATCTCAAAATTTATGGGGTTTTGTGAGGTATTGGGCCTAATAGATCCACTGATATGATTGTCCAATCCCCATAGGATAGCTTTGATGAGTAATGTGGATTGTGATCATGGGTAGGTTTGGTAATGCCCAAAACTTGTTTGATAATACCTAAAAGCGTGTAATATGAGGTTAATTTGGGGTTTCTAATACAAGGATGGACAATGGGATACTAGAACTCATGTCTATGGGGTTTGATGAGCTATTGGGTCTAATGGACCCAATGACATGATTGTTCAATACCCATAGGATAGCTTTGATGAGTAATGGGTATGGATTGTGATTGGGTAGATTTGGTAATGTCCAAACCATGTTTAGTAATAACCTAAAAGTATGGATCTGAGGTTAATTTGGGCTTTTAGTACAAGAAAGGATAATGTGAGCCCAGAACTCAGGTCAATGGGGTTTGGTGAGGTTTTAAGCCTAATGGACCCACTTGCATGATAGGATTTCTTTGATGATTATGATAAAGGATTGAGATTGGGAGAACATAATCTACGTAGTGATTTGGTAATCCCCAGAACATGTTTGGTGGTTACCTTAAAGCATATGATTGGGGTTAATTTGGGCTTTTTAGTACAGTCAATGGGGATCCAGAACTCAACTTCATAGGATTTGGTAATGTATTGGGCCTAGTGGATCCAATGCCATGCTTGTTCAATCCCCATATGATGGCTTTCATGAGTAATGGGTATAGATTTTGATTGGATATGTTGAACCCTAATTTTGATGATGACAAAAGAACGAAGATGCAAACTAAGTAGTGAACTAATGAGTTATTTAAGTGTATGATTTTTAAGATATCATTGAAAGGAACAAAGAGAATACTAAGTCAAGGAAGAAGTCAAGAGAGGATTTCAAAGACTAAGTAAAGATGTTTCTAGAAGTTGATACTGGAGCAGCATTGGATCAAGAAGAATAAAAGCAAGGCGTTTTATTTTCTAGTTCCATTGTAAAAGGAACAAGTAATGTTGGTAAGGAACATTGGCAGTTTTATTTGAGAATGATAGTTTGTTCCTTTCTAAGGAACAGACGAATTGGCACTAAACAAATCTGTTAAAAGGAACTTAAATATTAATAGGAACTAGACTTAGGCTTAAAGCAGTATAACGGTTCAATTATGGAAGTTGAGTAAGTCATGCCCAAAAATAGGTAACCGTTTTCTATCTAACAGAAAATCAGTTTTTATGGAAAATCTTTTTAAGGAAAAGATTTTGTTTTTCGAAAAAGGTAAGATAAATATTATTCGGTTTTTAAGGATTTTATTTTAAAAAGATAATATTTCTTAAAAGATTTAATTTCAGTTTTAATATTAAATCTGTTTTAAATTAAACTGATTTTTGGATAAAGCTCAAGTAACTCCTATAAACTAGGAGCAGTAACAACAACATGTCCACGTCCAAAACAACGATCATGGGATCATGGGGTGTGTTAAGGAACGTGTTCCTTAAGGGAAGGAACATCATGGGATAATGGTTTTTGACATGAACACAGTTTTAATTCCCACGTTCTAAATTATTGTTACTATAAATATTGAAGTCTAAATAAGTTCTAAAGTGTGTCTGACTAAGTAAATAAGTGAGTTTAACTAATTAAGTGTCAGTGCCTTCATTCTCTCATAATAGCCATTTGTTCTTTGCTTACTTACCCTAATTCCACTAAGCTTATTTCGATCAATTGTATTTTGGTTTTTGGGGTAAGGGGACTTTGAGTGAAGTTCTATAAGAGAGAAGCTTTGAGTAAAGCTAGTAAGAGTGAGAAAACATCGAGTGAAGTTGAGAGGAACTGCTGTTAAGGGAACAGTGGCTCAGGAACTTGAGTTTATGAACTTAAGGTGTGGCTCAAGAAAAGAATTAGGTTGTAACAAAGTTGTTTGGCCTAATTAGTGAAAGAGTTGAGTTTAAAATCCCTAGTGGTCGAGGTTGTTTCTTCTTGTTGGGCCCAAGAAGTTTTTCCTCGTAAAAATCCCTTGTGTTCCTCTAACTTGTTTATTTGTTTAAGTTTAAATTTCCGCAAAAAGTTAAGTTTATTTCTACACATACAATTCACCCCCCCTCTTGTAGTGTTCCTAGGAAAATAAAATTGGTATAAGAGCGAGAACTCACGACAGATAGGAAACCCTATTGAGAAAAAGATCAAAGGAACAATGAATACCACCGACAAACTTGAGGAAGGTTACTCTACGCAAAGGCCTCCCATGTTCAATGAGAAGTACTACAAATACTGGAAGAACCCCATGGAGATATTCATCAAAGCTGAAAACTACCAGGTATGGAGAGTCATTGAAGTTGGTGATTTCGAAGTCACAACTACAAATGACAAAAATGAGGTAACTCTAAAACCCCTCTCTGAATATGACAAATCTGATTTTGAAAAAATGGAAGTAAATCCCATGGCTATTAAACTGTTGCATTGTGGACTTGGACCCCATGAACATAATAGGATCATGAGATGCAAATCCGCAAAGCAACTATGGGATTTACTAGAAGTAACCCATGAAGGAACTAATGAAGTCAAAAGATCCAAAATTGATTTACTTATGAATCAATATGAATTGTTCTCCATGAAAACTAAGGAAAACATTCAAGATATGTTTACTCGTTTTACTAACATTATTAATGAGCTAGCTTCTCTTGGAAAGTTTATTTCATTTGAGGAACAGGTTCGAAAGGTTCTTAGGAGTCTTCCTAAGGACAGATGGATGGCTAAAGTCACTGCTCTACAAGAAACAAAAGACTTCACTAAGTTCAACTTAGAACAGCTGGGAGGGTCACTTATGACTCATGCGCTTCACCTTGATACTGAATATGGTGAAAGCTCGAAATCAAAATCCATTGCTCTCAAAGCAGATGATGAAGATGATTCGGACTCAGAAGAAGAAGAAGAAGCCCTCATGGTTCGAAAATTTCGAAAGATGTATAGGAACATGAAGAACGGGAACTTCAAAGGTAAAACTAAGAAATTTTCTAACAAAGCTGCTTATCATAAATGTGGTAGTACAGATCACTTCATCAAGAAATGTCCACTTTGGGAGAATGACAAAACCAAAGAAAGGAACAAGGAACGCTTTGCTGAAAGGAACAAAGAATCCAAGGCACCTTTCTCTAAGGCAAACGTACGCAAAGCAATGATAGCTGCTTGGGGAGATTCAGAGACGGAAGAAGAAGAGGAACAACAAAATGAAGAAACAGCAAACCTTTGCCTCATGGCAAACATCGATGAAAAAGAAGATGAAGAAAAGGTTGGGGTAAGCCAACATGGTCTTGAGTCAGACTTAGATTGTAAAACTAGGCCTGAAATATATGATCTTCTTTATGATGCAATTCTTGAATGTATAGATGAACGTGAAAAACGAGAACAAACTGAATAAACCCTTAAGGTCTGCAAAGAACACATGGAATGGCTTAAGAAAATGAGAACAGATGTTGAAACTAGATTCTTTGACTTGTTTGACAAAAACTTAAAAATCAAAGAATACTATGAAAGCGTGAAAAATGAAAATTATCTAATCAATTTAGAGATTTCACACTTGAAGGAGTTTGTCCATGCTCTAAGTTCCTTTGATATAAGATCAACTCCTTTGAAAGGTTACAGATATGAGATTGAAAATTTGAATAAAGAAAAAATTTCTTTAAAGGAACAGAGGCAAAACGATGGTTGTTCCTAAGTGGATTGAGAAACCACAGACCAAAAGAAAAGAAGGTCTTGGTTTTGAGAACTACAAGAAAAGGAACAAGACCAAAACGTATGTAGATCTACCTCGTGACAAATTTTGTATGTACGTGGAAAGGTAGGTCATTACATAAATCAATGTAAACTAAAATCTGAAATGATTGGCAAGAATGTGAAGATAAGTAACAAGAAATGGGTTGTCAAATCAAGTCCTAGTCAAGAACAGGAACCCACGAAAGAAGGGGTTCCTACAACTAACAATTAGTTGATTTTTGCAGGTTGGAGTGAGGGGGAACAACACATGGAATCTTGATAGTGGATGTTCCAAGCACATGACAGGAGACAAAACTAAGTTTCTCTCACTCACAACCTATGAAGGTGGAAGTGTAACATTTGGTGACAATAAGAAAGGTAACATAGTTGCCATGGGCAAGGTTGGTAAGTCACCACTACACTCCATTGAGAATGTATTTTTAGTTGAAGGTCTAAAACATAATCTATTAAGTATTTCCCAATTCTGTGACAAGGGAAATACTGTAAAATTTGATAATGAAAAATCAACTTAACCTATCCTAGTGCTATTGAAGATGATTCACTTCTTTGGCACAAGCGTCTAGGACATACTAGCTTTTCATTACTTGAGAAACTTAATTCAAAAGATATTGTTTTAGGATTACCATCCATAAAATTTCATATTGATCAAGTTTGTGATGCATGTGCACGAGGCAAGCAATTTAGATCCTCTTTCAAGTCTAAAACGATTGTAAGTACGACTAAACCATTAGAGTTAATTCATATGGACTTATGTGGACCTATGAGAATTCAAAGTCAAAGTGGAAAGAGGTATGTTCTAGTTATTGTCGATGACTACTCTAGGTATACATGGGTTATTTTTCTCGCTAGTAAAGATGAGACTTATGATGAGTTCCTTGTCTTTGCTAAAAGAGTTCAACATTTGAGTGGTCATAAAATAATGCATATTAGATCCGATCATGGCAAAGAATTTGAGAATTATAAATTTGATGACTTAAGCAGAGATAATGGCCTAGATCATAATTTTTCTGCCCATAGAACACCACAACAAAATGGTGTTGTAGAAAGGAAAAATAGAACTTTGGAGGAAATGTCTAGAACAATGTTAATTGCTAGTGAGCTTCGAAGGAACTTTTGGGCTGAAGCTGTTAATACTGCTTGTCAGATAATTAATCGTGCCATGATGAGACCTATCATTAACAAAACTCCTTATGAGCTTTATTTTGGGAGCGAAAAGGCCAAAATAGGCTAAAATAGGCCGGAAATGGCATTTTCGTTCCCGAAATGCAACCAAGAACAAATTAAAGCCTAAGAATATACATACTAGTTATAATATGCCTCATATAATCATGTTCAAAGAGAATTTGGGGTTAAATCACTTCATAAGTACATTTTGGGAGCGAAAAGGCCAAAATAGGCCGAAAATGGCCTTTTCGTTCCCGAAATGCAACCAACAAGAAATTAAAGCCTAAGAATCTACATACTAGTTATAATATGCCTCATATAATCATGTTGAAAGAGAATTTGAGGTTAAATCACTTCATAACTACATTTTGGGAGCGAAAAGGCCAAAATAGGCCGGAAATGGCCTTTTCGTTCCCGAAATGCAACCAAGAACAAATTAAAGCCTAAGAATCTACATACTAGTTATAATATGCCTCATATAATCATGTTCAAAGAGAATTTGGGGTTAAATCACTTCATAAGTACATTTTGGGAGTGAAAAGGCCAAAATAGGCCAAAATAGGCCGGAAATGGCCTTTTCGTTCCCGAAATGCAACCAACAAGAAATTAAAGTCTAAGAATCTACATACTAGTTATAATATGCCTCATATAATCATGTTCAAAGAGAATTTGAGGTTAAATCACTTCATAAGTACATTTTGGGAGCGAAAAGGCCAAAATAGGCAAAAATAGGCCGGAATTGGCCTTTTCGTTCCCGAAATGCAACCAACAACAAATTAAAGCCTAAGAATCTACATACTAGTTCCTCATATAATCATGTTCAAAGAGAATTTGAGGTTAAATCACATCATAACTACATTTTGGGAGCGAAAAGGCTAAAATAGGCCGGAAATACAACAAACAACAATTGGAAACCTAAAAGTTACATACCTTTCGAAGATCAACAACATCTTTGCAATAGTTGACGATATCGAGCATGAACCTCATGACGTAATACCCACACGCAAGTCCACCTTCTTGTACCGGACACTAAAATTCACCAAAGATGCAATAAATGACATGTTATATGTGTATTAGTTTTGTATAAAAGGATGCAAAAAATATTACATGTTACCTCGACTAAATACCAAACAGGAGCTTTTCCTTGTCGAAGTCCAGCTGCAGTATTCTTCTTCATCACACTACATCAATACACATTATGATAAGATTAGATGTACATTTAATATTTAATAAGCTAAGTGTGCATATATAGTTTCGATTAGGCTACCTATTTAACAATGATTTGACTAGTAAGGACCGTATTGTTCCTTTACGCAAAGAATCAAAGTGGTAGACTTCGTTACGTGACACACATATTGCAATGAGTGTCCAATGGTTCCTACAACAATAAAAATAATGTTATTGTTATCGTAGAACAACTAATAGGTCAATTTAATAATTAAAAAGTCAGTTTAAGAAGCATACGATTCAATGTAAGGAAGAAGAACGATCTTATATCCAAGACGAGAACATGCGTTCAAAGAATCCTTGAGATATACTTTCACCTCTTTTTCGTTTTGTACGCAACCGTCGTCTCGTACAAAGCTTGGACATAACCAACCAAAGATTGGCTGACTTGATCGCCTCACATCATTGTATAATAGCCTGAGAATTCATATTGATAAAAATAAAACTTACTTATTATGGAAGTTATTATTAATTGGATTGAATACTACTTAATTAATAAAGTATTACCTCATGAATGTTTGTATCATGGAAACATTCAACTCTTCCCCAAGTAAGAATTCTCTAATATCAACCTTAGAAATGAAGGTCGATGTTTCCTCAACGTAGTGGAATTGGTGGTCCGACAACTTAATCTCAATCATTGCTTCATCGTCTGCATCGCTAATGCACTCATGTAGCCAGAAGCACGGTTTAGTAAGGCGTTGCACCACCTCCATATCCGTAATCAGTGGATACTTTGCCGTAGAATTCTTTCCCACTTGGGCACGTCGGCCTCCCTGAGGTGAAGCTACCTTCTTTCCCTTCCTGTCGGCCTTCCCCGAACCCTAGTAATTAGTTAAATTAAAAGATATTACTGACAATCATATATAGGAACTATAAAAGAAAACTATGTATATAACTTATGTTAGAGATTGTACCTGATCTGATAACCGCACCAATGCACGCGGCCGTAGAATATAACTGCCAATGGAATCAGACAATAATTGTAGACCAACTGCTGCATTCGGCAGCGGAAGAGGAAATGCTTCGAAACCGGGCACAATGTCTGAAACGCTTACCACATAGTGAATATCAGCGACTGGCTGGTTGGGCTGGGGGGTCTGCAGGGGGGAAGGGGGGCAGTGGGGGATGGGGTCTGCAGGGGGGCAGGGGGGTCTGCAGGGGGCAGGGGGAAGGGGGCAGTGGGGGGCAGTGGGGGGGGGAAGGGGTGTGCAAGCAGCAGGGGGAGGTGGGGAGCAAGGAGGAGGGGTGGGGGGAGGGGGTTGGCAGCAAGGGGAGGGGGTGGTGGGGGGGGGGGAGGGGTGTGCACGGTGAGCGAAAAGGCCAAAATAGGCCAAAATAGGCCGGAATTGGCCTTTTCGTTCCCGAAATGCAACCAACAAGAAATTAAAGCCTAAAAATCTACATACTAGTTACATTATACATCATATAATCATGTTCAAAGAAAACTTGGGGTTAAATCACTTCATAAGTACATTTTGGGAGCGAAAAGGCCAAAATAGGCCGGAATTGGCCTTTTCGTTCCCGAAATGCAACCAAGAACAAATTAAAGCCTAAAAATCTACATACTAGTTACATTATACATCATATAATCATGTTCAAAGAAATTGGGGTTAAATCACTTCATAAGTACATTTTGGGAGCGAAAAGGCCAAAATAGGCCAAAATAGGCCGGAAATGGCCTTTTCGTTCCCAAAATGCAACCAACAAGAAATTAAAGCCTAAAAATCTACATACTAGTTACATTATACATCATATAATCATGTTCAAAGAAAACTTTGGGTTAAATCACTTCATAAGTACATTTTGGGAGCGAAAAGGCCAAAATAGGCCGGAAATGGCCTTTTCGTTCCCAAAATGCAACCAACAAGAAATTAAAGCCTAAAAATCTACATACTAGTTACATTATACATCATATAATCATGTTCAAAGAAAACTTGGGTTAAATCAATTCATAAGTATATTTTGGCAGCGAAAAGGCCAAAATAGGCCGGAAATGGCCTTTTCGTTCCCAAATGCAACCAAAAAAATTAAAGCCTAAAAATCTACATACTAGTTACATTATACATCATATAATCATGTTCAAAAAGAATTTGGGTTAAATCACTTCATAAGTACATTTTGGGAGCGAAAAGGCCAAAATAGGCCGGAAATGGCCTTTTCGTTCCCAAAATGCAACCAACAAGAAATTAAAGCCTAAAAATCTACATACTAGTTACATTATACATCATATAATCATGTTCAAAAAAAATTTGAGGTTAAATCACTTCATAAGTACATTTTGGGAGCGAAAAGGCCAAAATAGGCCGGAAATGGCCTTTTCGTTCCCAAAATGCAACCAACAAGAAATTAAAGCCAAAAATCTACATACTAGTTACATTATACATCATATATCATGTTCAAAAGAAATTTGGGTTAAATCACTTCATAAGTACATTTTGGGAGCGAAAAGGCCAAAATAGGCCGGAAATGGCCTTTTCTTCCCAAAATGCAACCAACAAGAAATTGAAGCCTAAAAATTGGAGAAATTACACACACCTGAGTTTATGTCTCATGATTATTGAGCTTCCGCCTTTTCTTAGGATCCTCAAGTACATGTATCCCTTCCGTGTGATCTACACGCATATAATTCTCCGACATATTTACATCATCTTCCACACGAATTTCAGGATAGGTAAAGGGGGGAGGTCCTCAAATGCATCATATTCTTCCTCATTATCAACATCACCAATACCGAGGATACTCCTTTTACCAGGTACAACAATTGACCACTTATGATCGATCAGCAGGATCAGTTACAAAAAATACTTGCTTCACTTGTGATGCAATTACAAATGGCTCCTCAGTTTCACGTAAACGACTAAGGTCAACAAGGGTGAAACCGCAAGGATCATCGTTTCTTACACAACGGCGATTATTGTCAACCCACGTGCAACACAAGAGGCAAATATTAAAAGTACAGTAGTCCAGCTCCCAGATTTCTTGTATTCGCCCATAGTAGTTGCTTTCAGCATGTACAGGCGACTTATCTTTCGAGCTTGCATATTGTGTAGACGACGCCACAAGTGAAACACCACTATTTTGTTGCGATCTTGACTTGAGATCTTGACGTTCAGTCCAAAAAGTATACCCATTAATATCATAACCCTCATAAGAGCGTACAGCTTCACGAGGACCAAATGCTAACCACTTGACTGTTTCAGGAACACTTTCATCCAAATCATTGAGTACTCGTTTATGAAACCAATCAATGAAAGTCTTGTTATGCATTTGCGTCAATGCCCTCACTCCTTTTCCAGGATTGCTAACACGTAATTCCTCCATATGTTCACTTAAATAAGGATGGACATCTGGTACGTGATGCAATACAAATAAGTGAGCTTGTTTACGCTTTTCTACGGAAGGTGTGATCAATTTTGAACCAATTGTACCCTTGCCCTCAAGTCTGCCCTCGTGTCGGGATGTCGGAAGTCCAACAGGATCAACACTAGCAAAATACTCAGCCACAAAATTACTGATCTCTTCACCCACAATCCCTTGAATTATACTACCTTCTGGTTGTGCAGGATTACGAACTTTATCTTTCAAAGTTCCCATATATCTCTCAAAAGGATAGCACCACCTCAAAAACACTGGACCACACAGCTTAATTTCTCGAACTAGATGGACAATGAGATGGACCATAATGTCAAAGAATGCGGGGGGAAATACATCTCAAATTTGCATAGAGTTTCAACTACTCTAGTCTGCAAGGAATCGAGGGTCGACGGGTCTAGGACTTTGCTGCAGATTGAATGAAAAAATGAACACAGTTCTGTAATGGTGTGCCTCACATGCTTTGGAAGTATCCCACGAATTGCAATCGGTAAGAATACTTGCATCATGACATGACAATCGTGCGATTTCATACTCGATAACTTCAACTCACCATTTAAGGTAACAAAGCGCTTCATATTCGATGAGTAGCCAGTAGGGACCTTAATGCCATACAATGACTCGCAAAAAATCCGTTTCTCTGCACGCGACATCGTGTAGCAAGCTGGTGGCAAATAATTCTTCTCCGAATCCTCCACCTTTTTACTTTTCTGAGTTTCATCATCAACCCTTTCCTCCCCTCTTTTCTTCTTCCTTCCGTCCCTTTTCTGAGCCCACAACTCTGGTCGAATCCCCTCTTTTCCAAGTAAAGTCGTGACGCCTTAACATCTTTTGTCTTGTCCCGGAATATTCATAAGTGTCGCGATAATAGCTTCACAAACATTCTTCTCTATGTGCATGACATCCAAACAATGTCTGACCTTTAGATCTTTCCAATATGGGAGTTTCCAAAAAATGGACTGTTTTTTCCATAATCCTGTAGGTCTATCAACCTCACTAGCAGGTTTACCAAAGACTGTTTCAATGCCCTTCACCTGATTATAAACTTCAGTACCAGTTAATGGTCTATGAGCAACTTCTTCTTCAACCGTCCCATCGAATGCCTTCTTCTTAAACCGATAGGATGGTCGCGGCTGAGGAGCCTTCGTGTGCGCATATACACATGTTTGCAGCCCTTAAGGTGTGTAGATTTCATGTCATCTAAACAAATCGGGCAAGGTTGTTTTCCTTTAGTCTTATACCCAGATAAGTTCCCATAAGCTGGATAATCGTTCATAGTACAAAAAAGCATGGCACGCAGAGTGAACATCTCATTAGCATACGCATCAAATACTAACACTCCTTCGTTCCACATCTTCTGTAAATCTTCAACAAGCGGCTGAAGGTATACATCTATGTCATTTCCAGGTTGTTTGGGCCCCGATATAAGAAGCGACAACATCATGTACTTGCGTTTCATGCACAACCAAGGAGGCAAGTTATAAACCACTAAAACTACTGGCCATGTGCTATGCTGCGAGCTGAGATTGCCAAAAGGGTTCATGCCATCCGTACATAATCCAAGCCTCAGATTCCTATCCTCATTACCAAATGACTTATGCACCCTGTCGATAGTTTTCCACTCAGGCGAATCAGCCGGATGCTTGAGCAGACCGTCTTTCTTCCTACGATCTGCATGCCACCTCAAATTCTTCGCATCTCCTTTCATTGAGAACATGCGCTTAAATCTAGGTATTATGGGTAGATACCACAACACCTTGGCTGGTGGTCCTTCACTACCTCCAGCTCCTTCACGCTTGTACCTCGACAATCCACAACGTGGACACTCATGTAAATGCTCATACTCATTACGATAAAGCACACAATCGTTAGGACAAGCATGTATCCGCTCGTACTCTAAACCCAAAGGACACATCAACTTCTTCGCATAATAGTACGACTTTGGCAGTTCATTTCCTTCAGGGAGCATCTCAGCTAAAACTTCCAACAACGATGTGAAACTAGAGTCCGTCCAACCAGCGTTCGACTTAATGTTGAACAGTGTTACCACCGCAGAAAGTTTGGTGTACTTTGTACAACCTGGATACAACGGCTTTTCAGCAGCCTTAGACATAGACTCAAAAATACGAGGTCGTCTACACGACTGATCTTCAACCTCGTGTATCATCTCGTCTACCCGATCCCTATCATCATCTCCAAATTCATCATCCAAATTCTCATCCCCTAACTCATCATCATCCTTCTTTTTTTCTTCACATACATCATTCTTTAATCCAGAGCTTCCCATATACCTCCCCTGCTCACCATGCCAAATCCATACATGGTATTGAGGCCTAAACCCACGGCGAAATACATGCTCCCTAACCACATGTATACTACTAACCTTGCTCACATTTCTACAATCCAAACAAGGACAATAAAAGTCGACTGCTCCAGAGGATGTTTGATATTCTAATGCACTTCTACAGAATTCCGAGACCCCATTCACAAACTCAATCGATTCACGACTACCATACATCCAAGTACGATCCATCTCATTCAAGAAGACCACCTCTAATAATTAAACACAACATTCATTATAATGCATCAATCATTATTAAAGTACACACACTCACATATTCAAATCACACACGTATACAACAAGCTAAGATAGTCACATGTTCAATTGTATGCATGCAGTCAAAGGTCCTTATCACTCCAACCTAACCCATCCTTGGACGTCTAATCTCACTAGTGAATATATGCCAACTTTTCAATTCTAAGGAAAATCCGGCAGCATTTCCCTACAGTTCTCCAAGTACACAATGTAGATAATTGCTTATCTACATATGTACCCAGAGAACAATGTAGCGAAACGATAAGCCAAGATTTTCCTCAGAATTGAAAAGAAGACACACATTCACCACCTAAGTGAGATCAAACGTCCAAGAACAGTCCCAAACCGGGGACTATTCAAGACTTACCCCTAATGAGTAAGTCTTGAACGGGTATCTAGGCATATATGATGATGATTCAAACAACTAGTTAATATTTTCATATATATAGCTAAATCACATTGCGTTTTTATACAATCTCATATCAACAAATAATATATTATATATTATAAAAAATACATATACATTCAATAAATTATCAACTTTGTCTACATGTTAAAGTAGTTACCTCTTAACACCAACGACGAGCAATGAAGAGAAAAGAGATACTTGGAACTTTACTTGCCTTCCTTAGCCTCTTCTTCCTACAATTGAAAAACCCACATTGCACATTAACCATTTAATTCAATTAACAAAACAAAAGTAACTTAAAAACAAAATTAATCCATACCTAATTAACCACTCAAATGGTGGAGAAGAGAAGAAAATAGAAAGAGAAGAGAAGAGGGTGGTGCGCAAAGGGGGTGGTGCGCAAGGGGGTGGTGCGCGAAATGTGGTGTGCAAATTGGGGGTGGTGGTGCGCGAAATGTTGTGCACGAAGGGGGTGGTGGTGCGCGAAATGTTGTGCACGAAGGGGGTGGTGGTGCTCGAATTAGGGCAGCAAAGTGGTGGTGGTGGTGGTGGTGCAACACTCGAAGAGAAGTGAAGAGGGAAAGTGGGAATATCGCACAACTTGGGGTAGTAAGAAGTAAAGAGAGAGAAAGTGGGAAATGAAGTAATAAGGCGCTTATGCATAGTGTATATCGAAAAAAAAAAAATTTGATAGTAGGGCTGCGCTAGTTTCAAAAAAGCGCAAGGGCTGCGCTTTTTTATAAAGCGCAGCCCTTCTGTAAGTAGGGCTGCGCTTTTTAAAAAACGTGCAGCCCTTCATACAAAAGGGCTGCGCTTTTTTAAAATGCGCAGCCCTACTTGCGCAGCCCTACTTGCGCAACCCTTCTGCTTTTTTCCCCTAGTGATGCAAGGAGTGATGAAGCAATATTTTTGGGATACTCATCACATAGTAAAGCTTATAAAGTATATAGCAAAAGAACTATGTGTGTTGAAGAAAGTATTCACATAATACAATCCAAGCATACAGGTTGATGACTATGAAATTGGGTTGGTACAACCAAGTGAGAAAAATGCAGATTCAGACGAAGAAGAAGATGTAAAAGATGAAAGGAACGAAGGAAATGGAGATAATCACATCAATGATGTTCTTGTTCCTCAAAGAGAAGAAGATGCTATTGTTCCTCAAGATGAAGGAACAGAGTCCACCGAGGCTAACAGAGGAACAACTGATCACAGTTCCTCATCTACTCAAGGAACTCACGAGGAACAACCTGTTCCTATAAGAGAGTTTCATCCAAAACCTTGGAAACAACAAAAGTCACATCCAATGGAACTCATAATCAGTGACATATCCAAAGGAACACAAACTAGATCTCAGTTAAGGAATTTTTGTGCATTTCATGCATTCCTATCAATGATGGAACCTAGAAATCATGAAGAAGCCCTAACTGACTCCGATTGGATCACTGCCATGCAAGCTGAATTAAATGAGTTAGAAAAAACAAGGTATGACATCTAGTTCCCTCATCTAAACAACAAAAAATAATTGGCTTAAAATGGGTGTTTAGAAATAAACTAGATGAATATGGAATCATTGTCAGGAACAAAGCTAGACTTGTAGTAAAAGGTTATAATCAACAAGAAGGAATAGACTATGAAGAAACCTTTGCTCCTATAGCTAGATTAGAAGCCATTAGAATTCTAATTGCTTTTGCTGCTTACATGGGATTTAAATTATATCAAATGGATGTTAAGTGTGCATTTTTAAATGGCTATTTAAATGAAGATGTATATGTTGAACAACCCCCAGGCTTTGAAAACAATAATCTTCCAAACCATATCTACAAGCTTGATAAGGCTCTTTATGGGTTAAAACAAGCGCCTAGATCATGGTATGAAAGATTCTCTAAGTTCCTTTTGGAAAACAATTTTAAAAGAGGAAGGTTGACAAAACCTTGTTCCTAAAATCGAAAGGAACTGCCATTTTACTTGTTCAAATATATGGTGATGACATAATATTCGGAGCAACAAATGAAACATTATGCAAAGAATTCTCAAATCTCATGAGTAATGAATTTGAAATGAGTATAATGGGTGAGTTAAATTTCTTTCTTGAACTACAAATCAAACAAACTGAAAAGGGAATAATTGTTCACCAACAAAAATACATAAAGGAACTATTGAAGAAATATGGCCTCGAAAACTCAAAGATAAATCACACTCCTATGGGAACTTCAACTAGATTAGATGAAGACTCCATAGGAACAAGTGTTGATCAAACAAAATATAGAGGAATGATTGGTTCACTTTTTGATAAGTGGTTTTTAGTGTGTCGTTAAGGCACTAAGAACCGCTTTCCAAACAATATTTATAGTCCTAACAAGCAATTACTAAGGGAATAGTAAGGGCAAGTCAAGGGTCGATCCACAGGGAAACAGGGATTGGTTAAAGTCTATCAAGTCTAGACTAGCTAATTGAAGGGTATTTGGGGGTTTGAAAGAGTTTTGGTATCGATTAAATCTAACTAATAGCACGAACAAGCAAATAACACGAGTTTAAATATCACTAGTACAAAGTTGGCCTAAGGTAACATGTATGAGGTAACACTTTTCAAAATTTAAGTTTGTCGAATATATATGTAACACCTTGGTAACACTTAATCAATTCGTAACACTTAATGTAACACATTTTCAATAAGTAACATTTTGAAGTAACACTTTTTTAATTGAGTAACATTTTGATGTAACACTTTTAAATAGGTAACACCTTTAGGTAACACATACATATTGATAACATTTAACAGTAACACTTTTTTTCTTTAAGTAACACTTTAAGATAAGTAATTTTTTAGAGTATAATTTAAGTGTAATTCTTAATATAATATTATGATTTCTTATATACTTTGTATTATTTCTTATAGAAGCAATATTTTCAACAAATTAAACTAATCTTCTGTAATAGCCCTATTTTTTTAAGAGTGTTTATCTAAAGGCTAATTGTAACTATTAAGTTAATTACGTTTCGAGTATTCTTATTTTATTTGAGTTGGAGTACGGATAGTTATTTTTGTCGTATTTGTAATATATTTATTTGTTTAATTTTATGAAGTTATTTATATTATATATTTTGGATTTTTAGATATTTAAAATAGGTTGAGCATATTTGGCCAAATAAGAAACTAGGATATATGTCTACCCTTATAATTTCCTTTATGTCAGTTTTAAAATAAAAATAAAAACCAATACCTTCTCCCTCATTCTCGGGTCTTCCAAACCCCAAAACCCCAAACCCTTGCCCGTGAAACTCCATTCCTCTGCATTTCTCTCTCTTCACGCATCCCATCCTCCAAACATCAGACCCCTCACCGGAGTTTCTCTTGCTGCCGGCGATTTCCCGTTCCTTTCCTGTCCTCTTCGTTGCTATGCACGCGGTGCTGCTCGCGAGCCACCACAGTGCTGTTGTCGTCCCTCCCCTGCTGTGCTATCGCGTCGCCTGCCCGCGCCACCTGCACCCTTGCCGGTACCTCGAAGCCTCGTCGTAGCTCACCTCCGCCTCCATGTCGATGCTTAGTCGTTCCCCGGTGCTCAGTCGCCTCACCGAAGCTTTGAATACCCCTCTGCCCTCTGTTCTTCGCTGCTCTTGTGAGCAGAGGTACTAACCCAAGCTTCCCTTGCTCTTTTCTATATTACTCAAGTTGATTACTCTTGAACTGAAAGTTCTATTTATGAAATTATGTTGTTGATTGAATTAATTGTGCATTATTGGCAAAGAATCAGTTTATGATTTAGTATCTAATTGGTATTGTAATTGCTGCTGTTGAGACATTTTGAATGTCAATTGTTGATTAAAGAATGATGTTGGTAGAGGAATCAAGTTGATTTAGTTTAACAAGTTTGATTATATGACTTGGTTGGACTCGTGAAAGAATTTTGATTAGAATAATGAATGGAATTAGGTTAGATCCTTTTTTATGGAATTAGTGAGTACTATATATTTACACATAATTAGAATATAATACCACTCTTTTAGCAGTCTAAGTTATTGGACTGTATTGTGTAAATAGCACTTGAGTTAATTAAAGTTAGCTTGTAAGATTCAAAATAAATAGTTTATAATGGAAAAGAATGTATTAGTATAATAGTTAGTACTAATCATGGTTATGTTTCTTGTTTCTAAGAGTAAATACTAATTGACGAGGTGATAATGATTTAATTGCGTGAAGGTAGTGGTGCATAGTTCTGTAAGTGAAACTCTGAAATGTTATTGATTTATGATTTAAGTACAATTCAATTGATATTGAGCTAGTCTTAGACTTTAAAGAAGATCTGCACATCCTCTGCAACAACTTTTTTCCGAAATTGAATTAAGCAGCTGATGAAAACATTTCTAATCTAAAAAATTTGATCAAGAAAATAGACGATATAAAAATCTTTAATCAAGAAATATCTCTAGAATATCAGGATATGAAATCATATTTAATCAAGAGGATAAATGTTGACAAAAAGAAGAAGCAGTGCAGCACGAACACGTTGCACTCGTATACTTAGCAAAACTGGTTGGATCTATACTTTTATGTAAAGAGGATGAATATTAGCTTCATCTGCCAAATCTGATGGTTGATCATAGTTCATAGATTCTGGTTGGGCAAGGGAAAAAGTCAGCAGCATAAGCATCTCATTTCTTCTTAAATAGGAAATGAGCAACCATCCATTCTTCCCCATTGTTATTACCCAAATAACTCAGCCACTGCTATGAAGAAGGTTCTCCAATATACTATCCACTTTATAGTTGAATCCTTGCCGTAGGTCATCTCCATTATCGGTCTTATGTAAGCGTAGTGTTTCTATTCCAGCTTTTTAATAACAAAATCTGACCCAATTAACAAAAAAAACATTCAAGGATGCGTTTGAACCAATTGATGTCGGGATTGTCGGCTCCTCCTTTCGCCAACCTGTGAGTTTGTTTCCTGGAGTGTCAAAAACCCCATCTTAGAGTAGAACTAGTGTTGAGTATAAGTTTTCATCAGATTATGTGTTGAGGGAGCAGTATAGGAATCCTTGGAATAGGATTAGGATGGGAAAATTGGTTCAGGATCTTTATGCTTTTGCTGGTACTATTTCTTATAAGGTGGTATTTTTTAGATTTTCCTTTTGTTGATTTTGAATGTTTGATGCATTTTGTGAACTGGGTATTTTCTATTCTTGTAAATTTTGTTTCTTGGGAATTGCTTTTATTTGAAGGGTTTTTATGGATTATGTGAAGTCTGAATTCATTGATGATTGGTCCTGCTCAAACTATTGACAAGTAGTGAATTGTAGGTTGAATTCGGAGTCGATTTGTTGACCTCCTAATGTGTGTGGAGATCTGTTAGATAATTAAAGGAAGTAATGATGAAGAATTTTGATCATTTTTTATAATCTGGGGGGCAATATGATATCAAATGAAGAGTATGATACTTCTTCCGTACCTGAGAAACAAGGTCAACATGTAGTAAGTTGTGCTGATTTAGATCCTGACATAAGCTGCAAGGATCAAAACCCAGAAGACAGAAGCTCCTGCACAACGATTTGGCAGTTCAGCCTCACAAGTAAGCTCCTCTGCAGTTGCTTTGCTGGAAGCAGAATTACATTCAACTGCAGAAGTAACAAAGTCAACTACTGCATTGGAAGATAATAGTAAAGAGAATAGTGGATCTGTTGCAGAAAATGTTCTGTCATCTGCTTCTGGGTACCCTATAAAAAACATTGCTAAGTAATTTTCTCCAGCAATTACTACTTTGGTTTGGTGCTCTTGGTTCTTGAATTTTTTTTTTTCAAACTATAAGAACCTATCTTTTACCATATTATCAAGTCTGCTTTTACCATATTACCAAGTGAGTATATCACTAGTTCTATTTTTTTTTTTTTGACAGACTAGATTTGTTATCATATAAGACTTTGAAGTTTTTTTTCTTACTGCAGGATGATGGAAATAATGGCGGATTAGAGTAGCAAACATGCATGATACATCGAGAAGCATGCCTACATGGATAATGGAATTGAAGAATAATGAAAGAATGACCTTAAGATTAATTTAGGTGTATTTAAGGAGAGATATATATATTATGATTTTATGATTTGATTTTTAGATTAACTATTTATATATTGGATGCAATAGTATGTTTTCGATTGAGTATACTCTTTGGCTCATTTTTTACAATGGTCGTTGAGTATTTCTACTCATTTACATCAATAATATCATTTTATTTCCTCTTCAATTATTACGTTTATAAGTTTTACTATTATTATCATTGTATATATGCCGATAAATTATAGGTTACTATAAGATATGTGAAATAGAAGCGTTACACTATAAAACTAGCTGATAAGAAGTGTTGCCAAATATCTAATAGAGTGTTACATATGCTGATTTAAAATGATACATAATATTTAACAAAGTGTTACTATAAGTCAAGAGATGACATAGAAAATGCTACTATAGACGAAAAAGTGTTACATAAAACATTATTAGTAACACTACAAAAATGCTACATTATTTTAAAAAAAGTGTTACGTTAGAGAATTTTGAGTAACACTTGAGAAAGTGAAACATTAGCATTGGAAAGTGTTACCTTAGAGAATAGGTAGCACGGGCAGATGTTTCACTTATAAAAGTGTTACATATGACCTAAAGCAACACTTTTAGGCCTTTAAGTAACACTTTTGGGGTGATACTTTAGGCCAATTATGCACTAGTGTATCAAATAAAAGACACTAGAGTTAAGGTTACTAGTATGAATAAGAATAGCCAATGAATGCTAACGCGATTGTGATGTACGAAGATGATTATGCAAGGTTTAGTTTCCCTCTAAATTACTTGAGTCCTCTCTCGAGTGGTCCTCAAGAATAATCACTTAATCAATCAACTAAATCCTCTCTCGAATGGTCTTTAGTCAATTGATTAAGAGATTCAATACGTTCGGAAAATCCCTAATGAAGGATCCCCTTAATTTCCATCCAATATCTTGGCATAGAAATTAAGTTGATTTTTGGGGATGATAAAAGAGTTCAAAATTCGATAGGAACATTTGAAATCAAAATACCAAAGTATAAATGCGATCAATATCTATCCTAGGGTTTCAAAACACCAAGATCAATGCATAAACTTCTCTAAACATCACAATCACATCAACATCATATTTAAAACCCTAATTCATACTTTCACCCTAACCCTAGATTATGAAACTACTCACTAATCATGGAGTTAAAGCAATTAAACAATGAATCTATGACTAATCTAAGGCAAAACATGATTAAGTGATGATTAAACTAATGGAAATCGTAATTAATAAACTAAGAGAATGAAGATCTAAAATAATCTAAGAACAAAAACGAACACCAAAAGAATGAAAAAAAAACTGAAACTTTGAATTAAGATGAACGAAAAGTACCTTCAATATCAATGGAATCACCAACTATGATCACTAATCTCAATTACCAATGAAAACTAAAGTGTTTACTCTCTAATACAAAACCCTAAAATATTGTGTGAAAGATAGAATGAAAGCGTAACTCTAAAACTAAAACAAAACTCGTTTAATGAAGTGAGGGATTTTTTCCGGACTCGCATGGTGTGGGCGCACCATGCAAAGGTGCGGGCGCACCACATGTCAGGTGCGGGCGCACCTATGTCTTCTGTCTTAACTGAAATCTTCCGTCATAATTTGCGGGTGCACAGGTAGCTGGTGCGGGCGCACCAGACTCAGGTGCGGGCGCACCATGTGCTGGGTGCAGGCGCACCTGTGTTTTGTCTTTTTCTCCCAATTTGGCTGTGGTGCGGGCGCACCAGTGATATGTGCGGGCGCACCTACGTGTGCGGGGGAACTCTAGGCGCACCTCATGGCCTCTCACATCCTCTACCTTGTTTCTTTAAGCCATGCCTCGCATTACTCGGCCCCGAAAAGGGTCATACCTGCAATCAAAACACGAGCAAACACTGTGAAAGCATATGTGCTAGAAATTCGATCAAAATAGATCGAAAAACTAGCAAAATGTCACTATGATCAAGTATGATCAAGTGAATGAAATAGAAGGGAAAAGTAAGGAGAACGAGGGAATAAGGGGGGGGGGGGAAGGGAACCAAAACAAGCCAAAAGGAAGCCATAAAGTGCGTTAAGAATGAGAATAAAGGAAAGAAGAAGAAAAGGAGAATAAAAAGAAGAGGGAAACATGCAACAAACTAACCTATATGCTCTAAATGCAAGGTTACAAGCATGACATGCAAGCTAAATGAGTTCATAGCAAGATTTAGGAGACCAACCAAACACGAGAGGAAAGATGATTAGGAAGCACAAGAGTGACTCTAAGGTCTCAATCCATCGATCAACCGAGTCTATTTGAAAGAAGGCTTTCCAAGAGTGATTTCTCACTCTTCTCCACTTCCAAGACCCAAGTTTGACTCCTCCCTCGGGATGCTCAACCATAATTGCTCGCCTCGACCACGTTTTGATGACCCTCATCATGACTTACACAAAATCTCGCCCACCACTACTAAATAGATCAAGTCCAATCTAGAAGTCAAAAGGGACTTTGTTAAGGTTGTAACGGGGCTAGGTTAGGGGTGTGGATTATATTCTAGGAATGTGGTACAAAAAGGGTAAGTGGAGTACAAACTAGGGGTAAATACTCCCCCAAGCTATTCCTAACACCATTCTCAATTAAAGAAATCTCACACATAACCTTGAATTTCACTTGTTTCTTTTTCACTTTGTGAACTTTTTCATTTTTCTCATCAATTTGATCTTTCTTTCTTTTCATTTTCAATAATAAACCAAATCAAACAATAAGATCTTTTTTTTTTGTCTTTCTTTTTCACAATTTTTTTTTTTTTTTTTTTTTTTTTTTTTTTTTATATTTTTACTTTTGTGATTATACAAGCACAATAACTCACTTTCAACCAAGACTTAGTACCATAACAACTCAACTCAACACAAATTAGATATGCACTCCACTTTGGGGAAAGTTTGGTTATGACTCATTATGTGGGTTAAGCAAAAAAAAAAAAAAGGATAGAAAGGCTCAGATGGGTTGAGAAGCGGATATTATGCAGGTATTCAAGCTTTTGGTTTTGTAGCTCCTATTACTAGCAAAAGAAACGCCCTAAATCATTCTTCTAGAGGCTCGTTCTTGTGTAATCTTGGGGAGCTAAAATGCAAGTCACAAGTTAGGTGATCAATGGTGAGGGTTGTGAGTGAGTCTTACGAGGTTCTTGGCCCTCCTTCGGGATTCGTCGCACAAGCGGCAAGGCAATCCATTCATCCAACTCGCCTAATTTCAAAGAGACTATACCAAAAGTTATCGTTTTCAAGAGACGCTTAAAGTCACAATAGGGCTCCCAAAATCATCAAGTCTAATATAAGGAAGGTCTTCTAATCAAGCCATGAACACTTTTAGCCACAAATCATGCATGCAACCAAGCTAACCTAAATGCAGAAAAAAGAAGGAAAAGAATAAAAGAGGAATTTTTTTTTTTTGTATATGCAAAGCAAAACAAAACTACCAAAGCAAAGCTGTACAGGTGAAGAGAAGTCAGCAGGGGTGGGGGAAGTCAAAACCAACAGATAGGAACAATCACCAAAAGATACCGAAAACCAATGAGACCCCTAAAATCTAACCATCGATGACCCCAAAACTCCCAAAGATATAGACATACATGCAAGTCCCCCAAGCTTAAGCAAAACTCCGCGCTCGGAGTTGCAAAAAGGAGGGAGAGGGAGGGGGTCATGAAAAGCTCCTAATAATTCCCACCATTACCCCCATCGGGAGGGGGGTAAGGAGGGAAATACCGACCAGAGTACCCATCAGGATAGTAAGATGGGTAGTGGGGATAAGGACGGAAAGAAGGTTCCTCAAACGGTCCTTCTTGAGGGTCGAAAGAAGGAGGATAGTGGGGATGGTTAGGGAAGGGAGGCTCATGTCCGGAGCGGACATTGGCGAGGTGAGAGCGCCAAGCCACCCTAGACAGATGGTCAAGGTCGTTGCGGATACCGGCAAGAGTAGCAGTAACCGCACGGTGATTGGCCTCCTAAGAGGCCTACATCTGGGCTATGGCCGCCATGACATAGCCCATGTCGAAGGATTGAGAGGAGGAAGCTTCGGCCACCTCACTCTCAGGAATGCGGTGGTCGGGCCTCAGACCTCTCGAAACGCGTGGAATGCGCTCCGTAGGGGTGGACTCAGGGACAGCCCGTGGGATGTCATGGGAAAGGGGAACCCGCCAACGGTTTTCACAGTTAGCGGGGAGGTCCCAGATGAAGTCGGGCCCTATAAAACAGTAAGGTCGCCCCCTCACAAGGCAGATGCAGTTTTCCTTGTTATAATTACGCAGAAATTTCATCTGCTGCAGACTCGCACCATCCAATATGTTGGACTAACCAACAGTAGGCACGCTAGCTTTCAAGCGAGCCAGGTCATCGTCCAACTCGAGGTAGGACGCTAGTTGGGTGACCATTCCACCACAAAGGATCTCCCCAGTCACCGTAGTGCCCCCCCGAATCTCCTGTAGTCGGTTAAGGAGGAGCGCAGCAAAGTTAGTTCGGGCACTATGGTGGGCTCCGTAAGTGGCCAACCAAAGAACCATCAGCTCGTCCTTCCTCAATTGTCCTACTTCCTGTTTAGGAAAGATGGTGTAAACCAACATCCTATGGAAGTAACGGAGAGCAAGATGTATGATCTCCGATGCTTTGGACGAGTTCGTCCGAAACGGAGTCGTGCCGTTGGTGATCTTAGCCCACCATTCTTGCTCATTGTATCCCTGCCAGATGGTGCCCAAAGGGGCATCACAGGGAGCTTGAGAATCCATCCCGAATGCCTCACAGAATTCGTCGAAGGAGAGTGCTGTAGCTTAATTAAACATACGAAATTGAATAGCTAGAACACCCGTGCCCGCCTCCTTACTTATGTTCAACGTACTCAAGAATTCGAGAGTGAGTTGATCATAAGTAGGTGCATGGACGTCAAGAAAGTCCGATAACCCAACATTACCTGCCATCTCCCTTATCATCGATTCGATGTTAAGGTAGTTGCAGGTAGAGTAGTCATAGAACTTTGTGGGACGAAACGTGCGCTCAGAAAGTTGTTGAAAAATTTGTTTATGAGCGGCATTGGGAAGTTTCACAGCATAGAGGGGAGGGGGATTAGAGCTGGACGAGGGTCCTTGTGAAGAGGACCCGGTCTTTGCTCTCTTAGACCTAGAGGAGGCTTCACCACTACTTCTTCCCATGGTGGTAAAAATCTTGTTTTGCAAAAAGGGAAGGATGAGTGATGATCTGCTGCAATGACACACCACAAAATGGACTCTCGACACAAAGAAACACACAAAAAGAAAAATAAAAAACTAATCCTAAAATCTACCAGCTAGCCAATCCACAATTAGTAGCAACCAAGTTGCTAACAAGCAAGAATATCACCACACAAAGAGACTTTCAAGACACTTGCACCAAACCAACCACAATTATGCACAAGAATCAACAACACCTAGAAATGCATGCAATGTAGTTCTCAAAAAGTCAGAATATGATGAATTTATCACAAACCACATAAAATTGCACTTGTTCACCACATCATCAAACACAAATATGAGCAAAGTTCATGAATAATCAAAAAAATTAAGGAAAACAAGCATGCAATCTAAAAGAAAACACAATAGAAGTCCAAATTACTAGATTATTGATGAAAAAACAAGGGTAGAAGAGAGTTACCAAATCCTTGCAAAACCCCAATTTTTGTGCCCTTGAATGTTGTAGAGAGGAAGGTGATGAAGATTCCGGTGAGAATTGCCGTTGAAAGTCGCCGGAAAATAGTAGTGGTGGCTGGATCTAGAGAGGAGGAAGAGAGAGAAAGTGAGTGAGTGTGAGAAGCTTTTCGAAAATATGAGGAAGAATGAGTGAGGAGGGCCGAAATTTTTTACAAAACTTCAGTTTTTTTTGCCCAGCCGGGTTGGTGCGGGCAAACCTCCTCTTGGTGCGGGCGCACCAATCGAAAAAAGAATTTCTGAACACGTTTGGTGCGGGCGCACCTATACGAGGTGCGGGCGCACCAAAGTCTTCTGTTTTTTTACAAAAACAATCGACAGATTTGGTGCGGGCGCACCTTGTGTCGGTGCGGGCGCACCATTTTTTTTTGAAAAAAAAATTTATAAGGTGCGGGCGCACATTGACTAGGTGCGGGAGCACCAAAGTCTTATTTTTTTTTTCTGAAGAACATGTTAAAAATCTGGTGCGGCCGCACCTTGTCGAGGTGCGGACGCACCAAATTTTTTTTCGAAACTTTTCCTCAAGTGCGGGGGCACCTTTATGAGGTGCGGAGCACCTAACCTTCTGTCTTTTTGAAAAAAATGTATTAGAGAGAGGTGCGGGCGCACCTATAAGATGTGCGAGCACACCAGTCAAAAAAATTCGAAAAAGTTTTAGGCTGGTGCGGGCGCACTTCTATAAGGTGCGGGAGCACCTAACCCGTGTGTTTTTTTACATCCTTCTTTTCCAAACCACTCATTTCACGCAACTTTTCATAAAAACTCAGATATCCCAGTGTAGCTCTCATGACTAACTGATAAATTAAAAGTCTAACTAACAAATAAGAGAAAAATAAAAGAAAGGAAAGAAAAGAAACTGGTTGCCTCCCGTGTAGCGCTTGGTTTAAGTCATTAGCTTGACTAAAAAGGATACATCCATCATAAGAGTCGCTCAGGTGAGCGAAGAATCAAGCAACCAATGGAACCAACGGCATGAGAATCATGGTAGAGCTTCAATCTTTGACCGTTCACCCAAAATGAACCGTTCTCACCCATAACTTCATAAGCTCCGTATGGAGTAGTCTTCAACACGGAAAAGGACCCGACCACTTGGACTTTAACTTTCCGGGGAAAAGTTTAGTCTTGAGTTGAACAATCAAGACTTTGTCCCCAACCCGGATTCTCGTTGTTGAATCCGGTGATCATGCCATTTCTTCGTTTGCTCTTTGTATAGTCTAGAACTCTCATACGCGTCAAAACGAAGTTCTTCCATCTCAACTAGCCTTTCTTTTCGAGCTTCTCCCGCCAAGTGAAGATCTATGTTGAGCTCCTTAACTACCCACCAAGCCTTGTGCTCTAGCTCAACCGGCAAATGACATGCCTTGCCATACACAAGGCGATAGGGAGTGGTGCCTATAGGTGTCTTGAAAGCCGTGCGAAGAGCCCAAAGGCATCATCAAGCTTCAAAGACCAATCCTTTCGTGTCCTATTGACCACTCTCTCAAGGATGTTCTTGACCTCTCGATTCGAGACCTCAACTTGGCCTTGGGTTTGGGGTGATAAGGAAGACCTACTTTGTGATTCACCCCGTATTTCTTCAATAGAGCTTCTAATTGCTTTTTGGCGAAGTGTGAACCGCCATCACTGATCAACACACGGGGCACCCCAAATCGAGGGAAGATGATCTTCTTCAAGAGCTTGGTCACTACCTTATGGTCATTGGTAGGAGAGGCAATGGCTTCAACCCATTTGTCACGTAGTCGACCGCAACAAGAATGTACACATTCCCACAGGAAGGAACGAATGGACCCATAAAGTCGACTCCCCAGACATCAAACGGCTCAACCTCAAGAATGTTCTGTTGAGGCATTTCTTGTCGCTTTGTGATGCCACCACTCCTTTGACATCTATCACAAGCCACCACAAATTCCCGGGCATCCTTTTGCAATGTTGGCCAGAACATACCACATTGGAGCACCTTAGCAACAGTTTTGCTTGCTCCACCGTGCCTCCACATGCCAAAGTATGGCAATGATCAAAACGAGGCATCTCATGATTAGGCACACACCTCCTAAACACTCCATCAGACACTTCTTAAAAAGGAGCGGGTCATCCCATAGAACCTGAAACTCTTTAAAAACCGCTTCCTTTGTTGGGAATAAAACCATGAGGCTCAATCCCACAAGCCAAATAATTGCATAATCGCGAACCATGGAACCTCATTTTCAGAATGGCGAACAATGCTTCTTCTCTCAAATCTTCCTCGATAGGAATCTCCTCCAGATTATCAAGAGGGAGGCGAGAAAGAGGTCAGCTACCACATTCTCCGTCCCCTTCTTCTCTTTCATCTCAAAATCAAACTCCTGAAGAAGCAACACCCACCTAATGAGCCTAGGCTTGCATCCTTCTTACTCATCAAATACCGGACCGCAGAATGATCCGTATACACCACCGCCTTATTACATGTCAAGTAGGAACGAAACTTGTCAAAAGCAAAGACCACGGCCAACATTTCCTTCTCCGTAGTTGCATAGTTCCGTTGAGCATCATCCAGAGTCCTACTTGCATAGGCTATCACATGAAGCCTCCCTTCCTTGCGTTGCCCAAGAACAACTCCCACTGAAAAGTCACTAGCATCGCACATTAGTTCAAAAGGCAAGCTCCAATCCGGAGCTTGCACAATGGGGGCAGAAGTAAGGGCTTTTTAAGAGTTTCAAAAGCCTTAATACAAGACTCATCAAACTCAAAATCAACATCTTTTGAAGTAGATTCGTCAATGGTTTGGCTATTTGAGAGAAATCCTTGATGAAACGCGGTAAAAACCAGCATGTCCAAGGAAAGCACGAACTCCCGTCACCGAGTTCGGTGGCGGAAGCTTCTCAATAACCGAAACCTTTGCCGGATCTACTCAATACCCTTTTTCGACACTTTATGCCCAAGACAATGCCTTCCTCGACCATAAAGTGACACTTCTCCCAATTCAGACAAGGTTCGTCTCTTGACACCTTTTTAACACACATTCAAGATTAACCAGACATGTGTCAAAAGACGAACCACACACCTAAAGTCGTCCATGAAACTTCAATGGAATCTTCTAGCATGTCAGAGAAGATTGCTGTCATACACCTTTGAAAAGTGGATGGGGCATTACACAAACCAAAGGGCATCCTTCGATATGCAAATGTCCCATACGGACAAGTAAAGGTATTTTTCTCTTGGTCATCCGGATGAATGGGGATTTGAAAGAATCCGGAATAACCATCGAGGAAATAGAAGTGTGAATGACGAGCAAGCAAGCCTCTCCAACATTTGGTCAATGAAGGGAAGGGGGAAATGATCTTTGCGGGTGGATTTGTTCAGTTTTCTGTAATCAATACAGACTCTCCACCCAGTGGTCCTAGTTGAGATTGTTTCTCCTTTCTCATTCTCAACTATAGTCATGCCTCCTTTTTTTGGAACCACGTGAATCGGGCTCACCCACTTGCTATCTGAGATAGCATAGATGATTCCCGCGTCACGTAGTTTCAAGATCTCCTTTTTCACAACCTCTTTGAGGTTGGGATTGAGCCTTCTCTGATGCTCGATGGAGGAGGCATTACTATCGATGAGATGGATACGATGCATAGCAAGAGAAGGGCTTATCCCCTTAAGGTCATCAATCGAATACCCAATGACATCTTTATATTTTTGCAAAATTCCAATCAGTTTTGATATAGAAATGTCATCAAGACTCGAATTGACAATAACAGGATAAGTACATGCATCATCAAGAAAAACATATCTAAGAGAGGAGGGAAGGGGTTTGAACTCTACCTTGGGAGGAGGCTTAGAACACTCCTCTTTATCAGTGGATGATGTAGCTAGAACCTCAAACGCCTCATCTTGTGTTTCCTCTTCCATGTCCAAGCTAAGGGTGTCGGGAAGAGTAGCATACAACACTCCTCTTTATCCACACTCATGGCGTCCTCTACCTCATCTTCCACTAGGCTTACCCGGCAAATTTCTTCCATCATAGGTCTCTTCATGTCTTAGAGAACTCAAACACCACCCGCTCATTAGCTACCTCAACCGTGATTGTGTCGTTTTTGCAGTTTATCACGGCACCCAAGTCTTTAGAGCTTCTCTTCCCAGAATAAGAGGAGTCTCAGGATCTTCCTCCATATCCATCACCACAAAGTCGCATGGTACAAACACATGCCCAACTTGAATCGGTATATCCTCCAACTCACCACAGGGACTCTCACAGTGCGGTCCGCCAATTGAATCGTTTTGCGCGTAGGATGAAGAGGAAATTTAGGTGCTTTGCAATAGAAAGGGGCATCAAATTGACACTTGCTCCAGATCGGCCAGTGCACCCTTAGGCTCTAATCACCTATCTTCACCGGCAAGGTGAAACTCCCGGGATCTCTTTGCTTCTTGGGCATAGTTCGTTGCACAAGAGCACTCACTTGGTAAGGTAGGGAGATAAGCTCATCTTCAAGTTTTCGCTTATTGGAGAGGATCTCTTTCAAGAACTTAGCATAAGCTGGCATTTGAGACATAGCCTCAAGGAATGGATGTTGATTTGCAGGCTCTTCATCACATTAGAAATTTAGTGAACTTGTCACTCAACTTTCTCTCTACCAACCTATGAGGATAGGGAACCGGAGGCACATAGTTTGGTTGGTGGAGGTGATGGCAATGGTTTTTGTCACCAACTTGAACATGTGACTCATCTTCTCCTCAATTCTTCTTTCTCTTTCCTCAGCTCCATCCTCCTTCTCAACAACCTCAGCTTCTTCATCCTTCTCTAACTCCCCATTGGCATCTTAGGACCCGCATACTGTTCCCGACCTCAAATGAATGGCTTTGGCTTGATGGAGGTTGGGGTTAGGATGGGTTGGCCTGGAAGTTGATTTGTGGGGGTGAGGGATTCTTTCTCAGCTACTTGGGCAATTTGGGTTTCAAGCATTTTGTTGTGGGCTTGTAGCTCTTGAAACCTTTGCTCATGGTTTTGGAGAATTTGGTTCATGGATTGGAGTTGTTGGAGAATTTGGAGAGAGGTTGGATCGGAAGATGGTGTAGGTTCGGGATTTTGTTTGGGGAAAGGAAGATTGGAGGGAGGTTTTGGGTTGTTGGTCCTTTGATGTGGAGCTTGGTAGTGTTGGACCCTTGTGAGGAGGAACCACCTTGGTTATAGTTTTGGTTTTGGTTATACCCTTGCGCAAACCCTTGGTTGTGAGCTTGGTTGTACCCTTGTTGAGGTTGATTCCATCCTTGTTGAGGTTGGTTGAATCCTTGGGTGTAGTTTTGTTGAGGTTGTCTCCAACCTCCTTGTTGATTGTTCCTATACCCTTGGTTTCCTTGATACCCATCTCCTCTTGAATTATTGCCGCCACATGCTCCGAATGGGTACCTCCACAATAAGAAGTATCATGGTTAGTACCACCACAAATATCACAAGAAAAAGAGTTTACCTGTGAAGGAGTAGACGATGCAAGATTGATCTTGGAGAGCTTCTTGTCGAGTTGGTCCATCTTGCTTGAATTTGATCCATGGGGTCAATTTCAAACTTTCCGCTCTTCTTAGGTTGAGCACCTCTTCGTCTTCCACCCCATGAGTAGTTCTTGATCACTCCTCAATTGTGGACTCAAGTTGTTCTTGCGGGATCTTAGATAGTTGACCTCCGCTCCAGCATCAAGTTGGCCCGTGAAATCGGATCAAGACCATCATAGAAAATCGCATGAGTAGATTCTTGTTGAACTCATGGTGTGGGCATGAACGGATCATCTCCTTGAACCGCTCCCAAGCTTCGGCAAGTGTCTCATCGTTCTCTTGCTCAAATGAGGAGATCTTCCTCCTTATGTCCGCAGTCTTCCACTCCGGGAAGTATTTCTTCAAGAAGCCATTGTGACTTCTTCCCATGTAGTGAGGGAATTAGCAGGCAAGCTCTTGAGCCATGACTTTGCTTTTCCGGTAAGAGAGGACCGGAACAAGTGCATCTTGATGTAGTCAGGAGAGACATCATTGTGTTATCATGGCACAGATCTCAAGAAACCTGTCGAGATGGTCTAGAGGATCTTCATCTGACCCCCACAAAACTGCTCTGCTTTCACCATCCGAGTATACTGAGGGTGAATGCTGAAATTTGTAGTGGTGGTGGGGAGTCGAATTCCACCTTGAAGAACATAGGAACCCGGATTTCCGAAATCCCTAAACAGTTGTGGATTTGCTTCACCCATTTCTGATTCAACTTCACTTGATGTACTTGAGATTGGTGAAGAGGCTCGGAACCCAAAGTCAAATTTTCCAAATTCTTCCGAAGCTTTCGCAACGTACGGTCGATTTCGATCTAGAGGCAATGTGGGTGAACCGTGAGTTCTTCTTCTCATGTAACACAACAAAGCTAAGCAGAGGATTAGCAAATAACAACCACAGTTAAAAAGAAAATAAAAGAAAAATCAACTAAGCAAACTAGACTAAAATATACTTCAATCAATAGCCATTTTGATAAGAGGTTTTTAGTGTGTCGTTAAGGCACTAAGAACCGCTTTCCAAACAATATTTATAGTCCTAACAAGCAATTACTAAGGGAATAGTAAGGGCAAGTCAAGGGTCGATCCACAGGGAAAAGGGATTGGTTAAAGTATATCAAGTCTAGACTACCTAATTGAAAGGTATTTGGGGGTTTGAAAGAGTTTGGTATCAATTAAACTAACTAATAGCACAACAAGCAAATAACACGAGTTTAAATATCAAATAAAGACACTAGAGTTAAGGTTACTAGTATGAATAAAATAGCAATGAATTGTAATCGATTGTGATGTACGAGATGATTATGCAAGGTTTAGTTTCCCTCTAAATTACTGAGTCCTCTCTCGAATGGTCCTCAAGAGTAATCACTTAATCAATCAACTAAATCCTTCTCGAATGGTCTTTAGAATTGATTAAGAGATTCAATAAGTTCGGAAAACCCCTAATGAAGGATCCCCTTAATTTCCCCTTAACGTGATTGTGATGTACGGAGATGATTCTTCGGGATGATAAAAGAGTTCAAAATTCGATAGGAACATTTGAAATCAAAATACCAAAGTAAAATGTGATCAATATCTATCCTAAGGTTCAAAACACCAAGATCAATGCATAAACTTCTCTAAACATCACAATCACATCAACATCATATTTAAAACCCTAATTCATACTTTCACCTAACCCTAGATTATGAAACTACTCACTAATCATGGAGTTTAAGCAATTAAACAATGAACCTATGACTAATCTAAGGCTAAACATGATTAAGTAATGATTAAACTAATGCAAATCGCAATTAATAAACTAAGAGAATGAAGATCTAAAATAATCTAAGAACAAAACAACACCAGAAGAATGAATAAAAACTGAACTTTGAATTAAGATGAAGAAAAGTACCTTCAATATCAATGAATCACCAACTATGTTCACTAATCTCAATTACCAATGAAAACTAAAGTGTTTTCTCTCTAATACAAAACCCTAAATTATTGTGTGAAAGATAGAATGAAAGCATACCTCTAAAACTAAAACAAAACTCATTTAATGAAGTGAAGGATTTTTTCCAGACTCCCATGGTGCGGGCGCACCATGCAAAGGTGCGGGCGCACCACATTTCAGGTGCGGGCGTACCTATGTCTTCTGTCTTAACTGAAGTCTTCCGTCATGATGTGCGGGCGCACCAAACTCAGGTGCGGGCGCACCATGTGCTGGGTGCGGGCGCACCTGTGTGTTCTGTCTTTTTCTCCCAATTTAGTTGTGATGCGGGCGCACCAGTGATATGTGCGGGCGCACCTACGTGTGCGGGGGAACTCTAGGTGCACCTCATGGCCTCTCACATCCTCTACCTTGTTTCTTTAAGCCATGCCTCGCATTACTTGGCCCCGAAAAGGGTCATACCTGCAATAAAAACACGAGCAAACATGGTGAAAGCATATGTGCTAGAAATTCGATCAAAATAGATCGAAAATCTAGCAAAATGTCACTATAATCAAGTGAATGAAATAGAAGGGAAAAGTGAGGAGAACGAGGGAAGAAAGGGGAAAAAGGGAACCAAAACAAGCGAAAAGAAAGCCATAAAGTGTGTTAGGAACGCACTTATCACTTTTGTATCTAACTGCTAGTCGTCCAGACATAGCTTTCAGTGTTGGTTTGTGTGCTACATTTCAAGCAAATCCAAAAGAGTCTCATCTAACTGCCGTGAAGAGAATTCTTATATATCTTAAAGGAACAGATGATCTTGGACTCTATTATCCAAGAAGTGATACATTTGAGCTAAGTCTATATGCAGATGCAGATTATGCTGGAGATCTTGTAAATAGGATTAACACCTTAGGTATGGTACAATTCCTTAGTCATAGTTTAGTTTCTTGGAGTACCAAGAAACAAAACACAGTTGCCTTATCCACTGCTGAAGCAGAATATGTAGCAACAGCTGCATGTTGCTCGCAAATGCTTTGGATAAAACAACAACTTAGTGACTATAAAACAAACTGAAATTGTGTTCCTATTTATTGTGATAATACTAATGCTATTAGTATTTCTATAGATCCATTGCATCATTCAAGAGTTAAACATATATACATATCAGACATCACTTTCTAAAAGAAAATGTGGAAAAAGGTTTGATTAAACTTGAGTTTTGTCAAACTGAGAATCAGATTGCTGATATACTAACTAAGCCTTTACAAAGAGATAGATATGAAAAATTAAGGCTTGAGTTAGGATTAATAAAACTTAAGTGATTGTTCCTATTTCATTCCCCCATGTCTGAATTAATTTGAGTGACTCTGTGTGATAGAAAGTGATTGTGTTTAATTACCTAAGACCATTGCAAAACAGAATGTTAAAAACATAAACATGAATTCAAAGGAATAAAACAACTCACAAATGTCACATAATACTCCCCTTACTGTTCCTAAGGTTAAGAAACATGCATGGTATGAAGAACATTGATATGTAGCATTAGTTGTTCATATAGCACAAGTTCCTTAGCATTTAATTAAATCCAAAATATCCGAAAAATCCCAAAAATATAGGAATCAGATTTAATTAAATCTTGATTCTTATTTATTTTTTTCGCATCTTTTTATCTTTTTTTTTTTTTTTACGCGTGTACCACTTCACTGTTACATGCATCTCCTCCCTTCTTTATTTCATCTTTCTAGAAACCGTGTTCCTTAGACTCTTCATCTTCGCCATTGACGAAACTCCTCACACCTCTTCACAAACCATAAAAACCCAATCCTACCTCACATTATGGCAAAAACCTCACGAAATTCACCTTTTCCAATCTCAAAATTTTCCAATACCTCTAAAATGGAAAACACCCCTTTTCCTACCAAAACCCTTGAAACCGAAAAAAATCAAGAAACACCAATTGATGAGAGGGAAGGAAATTAATCGGGGAGGATAATGAAGAAGAGTCCCCGAAACAAACTCAGAGGGAAGAAGTAGTCACCCCTATTCCTTCCAAAGGAACTGCTCCTTCTTCATCAAAGAAACGGGTTGAAAAAAGTGAGTTAAGGTACGTGTTAGGCTTTTCTGTAGACCTAGAATGGGCAAATGAGGTGAAATATACTGAATTAACTGACATTCTAAAGGAACAGGGTATGGAATACCTGTTTGAAAATGCTTTTAACAATGCTCTAGTTCCTTTAGCAATGGATGAATTCTGTGCGAATTTTACCAACACTGATGGTATTTGCACAACTGAAGTAAGAGGGAAGAAAATAAAATTTACTCAAGAAACATTGGCCAAGATTTGGGAAGTTCCTTGTAAAGGAACAGATTTGTACTTTAAAAGGAAAGGAATCGTTTCCTTCCCTAATTTTCCCCAAGACAAAATTGTTGAAACTTTTGGGGGAACTGCTGGTCAAAACAAACTAAACCACAACCTACTTTCTCCTCTCCACAAAGTGCTGTTTAATTTATTTTGGAGAGCACTAATTCCTCGCACTGAAAAGAGGAATGAAGTGGGTCTCTTAGACATGTGCTATATGTTCTGTTTAGACCATCACATACAAATAAACTTCCCTTCTCTTTTCATCTAACATCTTACCCATTGCATAGAAAATAATTGCGTAGTTGGATATGGTGCTTTGATTATATCCCTTCTTTTTCATATCAAGGTTAAGCTAACTAGTTGGCCCACTCTAGGAATTAAGAAAGGAAATATTTTGAATGAGAAAACACTAAGTGGGTTAGATCTCTTTGTCCAAGAGGGAGTACTCACTCAAGGGAGAACAGCTCCCAGTTCCTCTAGCAAGAGGAAACTGCCTGGGGCAGTTGAAGAGGAACTACCAGATGTCATTTTGGAGGAACCAGTTCCTACATCCCTTGAACCAAAAGAACCAAAACCAAAGAGACGAAAAACAGTAGCAAAGAAGCCTACCCCTCCTGTTCCTAAGAGAGTTAGATAGAGCAGAAGATTGAAAATTGCTCATTTTGCTCCTGTTCCTTCTAACAAGGACTCATCTTTAGTCCTTTCTGATGTGGAGGAACAAGAACAACACTCTCTTAAGGAACCCACACCACCATCTTCACCAAAACTCTCTGTTCCTCTCACCAAACTATCTTCCATCTCTCCCTCTTCCTTTTCTGTTCCTTCCAGCTTTGAACAGATTCAGGATGAGTTGACTAGACCTAATCCCTTTTCCACCACCTCTACAAATCTTCCACCACCACCACCTTTTCTTTCTCCCATTTACACCACCTCACCATCTGTTTCTACTCCAGGAACTGATGGTACTTCAAACCAACCTACTCCAGTTCCTCCACCAAAACCTCCTACTGCCTCTGGTTCCAAGGGTGAGGAACAAGTGCCTACGGATGATTGTGACTGGGTTAACGAAGTTGTTCTTCCTGCACAACATATGATAAAATTTTATAATCACCTTCACTGGACCTTAGATGATAAAACCGACAAAATGCTGGGTCTCATGAAAGTTTTAAGTGATATGGTGATTGAGCAACAGAAGAAGATGGGGACAATGGCCCTAACCCTTGAGAGTTTGAAGCAGAAAGTTGGTGACAGCCATGGTGAAGTGATGAAGAAACTGGAGGATGTGGTAGAAGAAGAAGTAGTTGAGGAACACAATTCCCCTTTCCTTTCCTAGTTATTAGTTCCTGTTTACCTTTTGAAGAACTAGACTGTTGTTTTGTTTAGTTTCTTCTCTTTTTCTTTCTTTGTTTTTTTGGGAACAAGTGCTATATAAAAATGACTTTTGCTATTTTGTCTTTGTTTATGATTATTTGTGCATAATTTCTTCCTTGGAATGGCTAGTATTCTGTGATTGATGTTTGAGCATGTCTACCCTTTGCAATTCTAACTTAACCATAATTGGTGCTTGCTTATGGTCTTAAGGTCTAATAACCAATTTATCACGTCACGCAGAGCTTATTCTTTTTGAAGATGACAAAGGGGGAAAACGATTTAAGGAACAAACTGTAAATAAGTTAAGGTAAATGAAAAATAAAAAATAAGTTAAGGTAAATCAAAAATCAAAAATAGGTTAAGGTAAATGAAAAATCAAATAAGTTAAGGTAAATGAAAAATCAAAAATCAAACATTAAGTAGGTTTGGTAATGCCCAAAACTTGTTTGGCAATTACCTAAAAGCATGTGATATGAGGTTAATTTGGCCTTTTTAGTACAAAGATGGACAATGGGGTACCAAAACTCAAGTGAATGGAGTTTAGTGAGCTATTGGGCTCAACGGACCCAGTGACAGGATTGTTCAATCCTTGTAAGATGGCTTTGATGAGTAATGAGTATGGATTATGATTTTGTATGTTTGTTAATGCCCAAAACTTGTTTGGTAATTACCTAAAAGCATGTGATATGCGTTAATTTGGCCTTTATAGTACAAGAATGGACAATGGGGTACCTAACTCAAGTCTATGGAATTTAGTTAGCTATTGGGGCTAATAGACCAGTGACATGAAAACCGTGTTTAGTAATTATCTAAAATCATGTGATCTGAGGTTGAATTGGGCTTTTTAGTATGATGAAGGACAACTTGAGCCCAAAATTTAGATCAATGAGGTTTTTGAGGTTTTAGGCCTAATGAACCATGTGTCATGATAGGATTGCTTTGAGGAGTAATGATAATGGATTGTGATTGGGATAACATCTTCCACTTTGTGGTTTGGTAATCTCCAGAACATGTTTGGTGGTTACCTTAAAGCATTGGATTGGGGTTAATTTGGGCTTTTTAGTACAAGGATGGACAATGGAGACGCAAAACTCAACTTCATGGGGTTTGGTGAGGTATTGGGTCTAATGGATCCAGTGACATAATTGTTCAATCCTCAAAGGATGACTTTGATGAGTAATGGCTATGGATTGTGATTGGGTAGGTTTGATAATACCTAAACATTTTTGGTACATACTTAAAAGATCTGTGTTTAATTTGGGATTTTTAGTACAAGGAAGGACAATGAGGGCCCAAAACACAGGTCAATGGGGTTTGGTGAGGTTTTGGGCATAAAGGACCCAGTGACATGATTGTTCAATCCCCATAGGATGGCTTTCATAAGAATTGGGAATGGATTGTGATTGGATAGGTTTAGTAATGTGTAAACCATGTTTGGTAATAACCTAAAAGCATGGATCTGAGGTTAATTTGGGCTTATAGTACAAGGAAGGACAATGTGAGCCCAAAACTCCGATCAATGAGGTTTCGTGAGGTTTTGGGCCTAATGAATCCACTTGCATGATAGGATTGCTTTAAAGAGTAATGATTAGGATTGAGATTGGGAGAACATCATCCACTTATTGGTTTGGTAATCCCCATAACATGTTTGGTGGTTACCTTAAAGCATATGATTAGGGTTAATTTGGGCTTTTTAGTACAAGGATTGACAATGGGGATCCAGAACTCAACATCATAGGTTTGGTAAGGTATTGAGCCTAATGGATCCAATGACATGCTTGTTCAATTCCCATATGATATCTTCCATGAGTAATGGGTATAGATTTTAATTGGATAGGTTTGGTAATGCCCATAATTTGTTTGATAATTACTTAAAATCATATGATCTGAAGATAATTTGGAGATTTTAGTACAAGAAAGGACATGGGGGCCCAGAACTCAAGTCATGGGGTTTGGTGAGCTATTGGACCTAATGGACCTAGTGGCATGGTTGTCCAATCCCCATAGGATAGTTTTGATGAGTAATTAGTATGGATTGTGATTGGGTAGGTTTGATAATGCCCAAAACTTGTTTGGTAATTAACTAAAAGCATGCGATCTGAGGTTAATTTGGCCTTTTTAGTACAAAGATGGACAATGAGGTACCAAAACTCAAGTGAATAGAGATTGGTGAGCTATTTGATTGGTTTAATGGACCCAATTATACAAGTCATATGGGAATTTAGGTAAAAAGAAAGTAAGGGCTCCAAGGTGGCACAAAGGATATTTTATATGAGGTACATAAAAGTCTAAAAGTTCTAGACATAATATTAGGATTAGTTTTGGAACTTAGTATATCATGCATAGGAAACTTTAACTGGTAAGATTGTTTGTAACGAAATATCATTTCTGTGATTGTCATGTAGGAACATGTTGTATGGGGGCTGACTAAGTTCCATACCGGTCTACCTAGACCGATAAGAATTGTCATGGTCAACATGCCTACTGTAGAACTGATGACATTGTCATACCGGTTCCTTTGAGATACCTGGATCGTATCCTCCTCCGGGCCTTTCATCAAGGCCCTGGGCTTGATCCAACTTTCATCTACAAATGCCTACGGGCCTAAAAGATAGAAGTTCAACATAGAATAAAAGAATATCCCAAAGGGATATCCCTATGAATATTCCCATAGAGGCAGAGTCCTAATTAGATACGGGCCTTGACGGGCCCCTTATAAATACTCCGCTGATCCGAGTCATGATGTACGTTGACTAACACAATCATACTGCACTTGAGAGTTACCGGTTTACCCATTACTAACTTAGGCATCGGAGAGACGTTCCTCGAATCAACCCCCGAGGCTAGTCTATGTGTTCTCTTATGCAGGAACTGGAACCGGCTTAATGACTGAGGACTTACCGGTTCGTAGCTTAAAACTTGTCCCATACCGGAACAATTGGCGCTAGAAGGAGGGGCAAACACTACCTTGTAGTCTAAGCAATTTCTTGCAAACAAAAACAACCCTCAAGGATCCTAATCAGCGCTTTGGGATGCCGAAAACTGATGAAAACAATGTTCCCGGCCCCTTGAGAAAACTCCACCAGAATTTCAACCCCGATGTTGGCCGCAGGACTAACTCAGCCACCTATTGACAACTAGGGGAAAACTCCTGAAACTCCTCAAGAGAGTATTTTCCATCTGTTCACCCCGGAACAGCTCAGGAGTGCGGCGGAAGTCTTCCAGGCCATGGCAATCCACACCCCACCGACCGGTCCACCCGTCAAGCAACCTCTGAGCAGAGCCCACAGCCCAGTGAGAAAACTGCGTTCATTGGGGACAGGCCGCCAGGGGGAGCGAGGCCGAAATGACCAGGATTAGGTGGCCAACTCCAAGACCCCCACGGAGCAGGTGGGGGAAGAGGAAGAAGGGGAAGCTCGGGAAATAGAAGTCCGGCAGCATTCTTCCCACCCCAGAAAGGGATGTGAATACGGGCGACGAGCACCGGTATCCCGACGGAACTCACCATTCTCCACTGCTATCCTTCAGGAAACCATGGAGAAGATCAAAATGCCGACATGTAACTATGACGGCAAGACTGACCCGGAGGATCATATATCGGCCTATGAAGGACACATGCTGCTGTACACTGATACTGACTCAGTATGGTGTAAGGTGTTCCCCTCTACGCTAATCGGGCTAGGCCATACCTGGTTCAAGAGCATACCGCCGGCAACAGTCTTCGATTTTCGCCAGCTCACATCCATGTTTGTTACACACTTTGTTAGTAACAAACGCAGGGAGAAGACTACCGGCGAACTGATGTCGATCAAACAGAAGGAGACAGAAAGTTTGAGGGATGTACTACGTAGGACGTTTCAACGCAGAAGCCATCACTATCCCCACTCTGCAGCAGGGGGTAGCAGTCTTAGCCCTCATGACAGGCTTAAAGGAGGGAACACCCTTCAGAAGCTACCTAGGTGGTAAAAAGCTGACAAGCCTAACGGAGGTTTTAGGTAAAGCAAATGACTTCATCCGGAGGGAAGAGTTTGACAAGGAGATAAACTCTAAAAGGCCGACAGCAGAGGAGAAAGATAAAGAGAAAGAGCACAAATATGATAAGTAGGAAGCATAAGAAACCGGACACCTCCAATAGGAGGGAGGAAAGTAATTATGTGAAGAAGGGCCATGAAGGTCGAACAGACAAATACCACAACTATACTCCTCTAACAATATCCCGGGCTCAGATATACGAATTGCATAAAAAGGATGACAAGTGGTAGAGACTCAGAATGATGTATTACAAAGGCTGGGATAAATCGAAGTGGTGTGAGTTTCACATGGACTACGGTCATGTAATAGATGACTGCAAAGACCTTAAGGACGGGATCAAAGACCTCATCAGAAGAGGCTACTTCACCCAGTACCAAGCAAGGGTCGACTGGAAGTCCCCACCTAGAGAAGATGAAAACGGTAACAGAAGGTCAGTGAAAGACAGGATCACCGAAATCCATGTCATATCTGGAGGGCCGACACAAGGTGGAAGCATACATGGTGCCAAAGCTAGCTTGAAAGAACTGAGGCACCAAGTGAACTACCACAACACGGGGAAATGGCCTGCACCACCAACCATGCCGTCTGTATCCTTTACGTCAGAGGACGCTAGGGGAACTGTCTACTCCCATGCTGATCCCTTGGTAGTATCTCTGCAGATATCAACTGTAGTGGTGCATCGCGTACTGGTGGATGGTGGAAGTTCCGCCAACATTTAATACAAAGACACATTCGAGAGAATGGGCCTCGAAACCGCATGTCTGAAGCTGGTTTCTTACCCAGTTATCGGTTTCATAGGGGCATCCGTCGTCTCGGAGGGAACCGTTAAGCTTGCAATAAAGCTGGGGGAAGGATCTCATTCTAGGGACATGATGGTGGAGTTCCTCGTTGTTGATGTCCCGGCGGCCTACAACGCCATCAGCGGACGATCTTTAAATCATGATGCCTAAGCTGTAGTCTCCACGTACCATCTGAAAATGGTCTATACCTCCAATGACGGTAATCCAGAGAAAATCAGGGGGAACCAAGAGTCGGCAAGGGCCTTCTTCCTGACCGCCCTCAAACACTCTGATCACAAGCGTCCAGCTGACACACCGCCATCAGAGCGAAAACGATGCAGGATGGAAAATAAGTCCAAGAAAGATCTGTCAATGGAGAACTTTGAGGTAAGGCCGGCAGATCAGCCGAGACCTAGCTCGGAAGGAGAAACGGAGGAAGTAAGCCTAGAGCTGGAAAGGCCGGAAAGAACGGTGAAGATTTGAGCAAACTAGGCGGAAGAGGTCAAAATCAATCTGATCACCTTGCTGCAAGATCATGCCGATATCTTCGCATTCTTTGCAGACGAGATGCCGAGAATTGATCCCACATTCATGGTTCACTGGTTAAACGTCTATGAGGATGTCAGACCGGTCAAACAAAAGAAAAGGAATTTCTCCAGCGAGAAGAATGCAGCCATTAAAGAGGATGTGGATAAGTTCTTGGCAGCAGACTTCATAGAGCCTTGCGACTATCCGGAATGGCTGGCAAACGTGATCATGGTCAAAAAGGCCAACGGGTCATGGCAGATGTGCATCGATTTTACCGACCTCAACAAGGCCTGCCCAAAGGACTGCTACCCTCTGCCCAGAATAGACCAGTTGGTAGACTCTACTAGCGGCCAAGCCTTACTGAGTTTCATTGACGCCTTCTCTGGTTACCATCAGATCATCTTGCTAGAATCTGATAGAAACAAGGCGGCCTTTATCACAGACGCAGGGGTCTACGCTTACAAAGCCATGCCTTTTGGGCTCAAAAATGCCGGCGCAACCTTTCAAAAGCTGGTAGACAAGATCTTCGAGCATCAATAGGGCCAAAATGTAGAGGTGTACGTCGACGACAGTATAGTGAAAAGCCTAACAGAGGAGGAGCACGTCGTTGACCTAGAGGAAACCTTTGCCACCCTCCGGCAACATTAGATGAAGCTGAACCATAAAAAGTGCGTGTTTGGGGTGAGATCCGGCAAGTTTCTAGGTTTTATAGTAAGAGAGAGGGGCATAGATGCTAATCCCGATAAAGTTAGGGCCATCAGCGATCTCCCGGAGCCAAAGAGCATCCAGGACATTCAGAAGCTGACAGGAAGGATGGCAGCCCTCACCAGATTTGTCTCAAAGTCGGTCGAGAAAGCCCAGCCATTCTTCAAAATCCTTATGGGTAATTAGATGTTTGAATGGGGGGATGAGCAAAGACAGGCCTTCGAAGAGGTAAAAGCACACTTAAAGAAACTACCAACAATAACAGAGATTCATTATGTTGTTTGGGTCATTAAACCCATACACAAAAGTGCACCCAAATCCCTCACCATTATTTAGCTTCACAAAATAGTGTATGTATTGGCTATTAACTCGATAATGTTAATAGTAAAAGCTATTTAACACCCCCGAATAAAAATTCTACCATGTTCATGATAATTATTGTTATGAGTGAAACTTCACCCAGTGTAAATATTCAAGTTTACAGACCCTATATGATTAGTTTTCACTCTAGTTTCTAAGAGGCTAAACAACTTCACAGTATGAGAGGCAATAAAGTTTATCACCTCATTAGGCTTAATCTTATTGTTTAGACCTCTTATGATCCAATATAGCAAGATATCTATCAAGGTTAGCGGGAGCCACTTTCTTCCCTATTTGCATATTATTATCATAGCTTCCACTAGTCCCTTCTTGATATTCTCCTTCATATTCCTTGCCTTCTCCTACATTAAGATCTTCAATATTTCCTAACAGAGCCATGAATGAGTTGTGAACTGGAACATCTATTGCAGTTGGCTCTAGTAAAGCCTTTTTGGTGGTTTCGAAGGTGAAACCCTCCTTGTCTTATTGCACTTTATCTTTCTAGAACCCATGCCCTCTTCCCTTCATGCTTTCTACAACTGTCAGCATCATGTCCAAATCTATAGCATTTAATTCACTGCAATGGCCTCTATTAATACTCCAAACTTTACTCAATTGCCACATCATGTTCATTACAGTATGAGATTGTTTCAAGTTATCTCTGTTGTAATCCAACTTCTAATATCACTCTAGAAAAACTAAATCTCTCTTTAGTCTTAGTAACATTATTCATTTTATGCACCTGTTGAACTTATCCAACAATTTATATAAACTCTTCTTCCCAAATACTGAAATGGCAATCCAAGGAGTTTTATCCCAATTGGCACCATCTTTAGTTTCGCTTTGTCATTTTCCATGTCAGGGTCCTAGTGTTTTCTGATAAAAGGTTTTTGGTTGAAAAATTGAAACCCCTCTATGGTCACTTTCAAATAATCTTCCATAGATGAAAATTGAACAATGAAGATTCCCTTTCCCATAATAACAATTTTATTAATTCCAAGCTTTCCCCAAATCCATTTAAAATTCCCTTCCATTATTGATAATGGTGGATTCGCCCCCAAAACACAACATACAATAGTTGACAACCACTATTTTATCTCTTCTTGAATATCTTCCGATTCAATTGTAACAACATTAGCAGTTATAATTACATGACTGTCATTTTTCATTTCTTGCTCTACTCATTCTTCCCTTGACAATCTCAAAGCGGTTAGGGGTTCAGAACCACTTTGCATCACATTTAACCATTACAAAAATATTGCCTTCTCCATAGAATGTTGAATCTTATCCTCCTAAGATGCTGGAGGAATCACCAATGTCATTTCTTCAATTTCATTCTCCTCATTAACTTCTCATTCTTGAATAGGACTAGGAACCTTAATCGCTTCAAAAGCTAATCCAATCTTGAATAGTGTTTGATAAATATTAGTTTATTGTAGAGGTAGCTTTTGGAGTAGCTTTTGAAGATTGAATATAGCTTAATTTCATTAATTCTCAAATACTAACAGCTATTTTTATCAAACACTAATTACCATGAAAGTTAATTTCACCACCAAACTCTAATAGCTAAAATCTGGTAGCTAATAGCTAGTATAACAACTGGCAACTAAGCTAACAACTATTGCAACAACTACTTTTGTCAAACCCTAAAGTATACCAATCTAAAACTTGTCAATCCTCCTACAACAAAGCAAAGTGTACAAATTATTTATTCTCAAAATTGCATGGCATCATTTTCTTTTAAAAAAAAAATTATTTTCCATCAAAATACGTGAATGTATTTGGGAAACTATTTTTAGTATATTAATTTCAACCTGGTTGCTTTTGTTCCCAATCCCTAAAAAAATAGAGTACACATTATTTGCTCTTAAATTGGATTTGAACAAAATGACAAAAAACAGTTCAGAGCTGAAATCCCTCAGCCTTTCTCTTGAAAAAAAAAGTATTATTTTTCTTTTCATATTTCTTTACTGATAAATGATAAGAAATCACACATTGAGACACCAAACTGTTGTAACACTTTGTTTTATACTAGACATCCCCCTCGGGCTAGTATGGATGAAGTGTTGTCTGCTACGTTACCAGTTTTCTCCATTGTAATGAATGCCGAACTTACTAGTCCATGTACAAAAGATGAAGTTTGGTCCATGGTGAACCAAATGCACCCTTATAAGGCTCCTAGACCTGATGGGATGCATGCCATATTCTATAAGAAATTTAGCCACATTGTTGGTGATGATGTAGCTACAGTAGTCATTGGGATTATTCCTAGTAGGAGACCTCTGGATGTGTCAATTCTACTTTGGTTGCTTGGATCCCTAAGGTAGATTCCCTTTCTCAGGTTTTAGAATTTCGTCCCATTATTATATGTAAATGTCATTTATAAGTTGGCTTCGAAAATTTAAAGCCTCTAGTTAAAATGATATTACCTGATATTGTGTCGGAGAACCAGAGTGCTATCTTCGGGACGCCAAATGCACTTGTAGCTCTTGAGATCTTTCATTATACGAAGTATAGATTTCGGCGGAAACTAGGCCATATTGCTATGAAGTTGTATATGAGTAAGGCCTGTGACAGAGTGGAGCTTTCTCAAATCTGTGCTATATAAGTTAGGCTTTCCAGATACTTGGATTCAGTTGATTATTGAGTGTGTCTCTTCTATGCATCATTATTTTATAGGGAACGAGAATGTATGTGGTTTTGTAGTCCCTTCTAGGGGCCTGAGACAGGGTGATATTATATCCCCCTATCGGTTTATTCTAGTAGTTGATGCTCATTTTATGTTTTATTGACCAAGGATACTTGGGAAAAACATATTCATGGAGTCAAGGCGAGTCGGAATGGTCCCAAAATTACTCATTTATTGTTTGCTGGTGACAGTTTGCTTTTTTACACAAAGAACTACCCGACATGAATGAACAACTTTAGTTGATATTATCAACAAATATGAAGCTACATGATAGGCTAAAGTCATATCACCTAATCAAAAATAACCTAAGGTCCACTAACTAGTAATCAGGGAAGTCAGGATCGAATCCACATGGAGAAAGTTATATTATTATATCTCAACTCTAATATTATACTAACAAAATCAGATGAAGATGTTTATGTTACTAAACTAAGCAAATAAAAGAATTAAACACGAAGGTATATATCACTTAATAAAGTACTAGGATTATGGATAACTATGCATATAATTCGGGAAATCAGGGACGGATAACAACCACCTAATAAGTCAAATTATCTACGGCACATGTAATTTCTCTTGAACATTACCTCCATCAAAGATTAACTAGCCGCTCTCGCATGGTCAAGGGTCAATTTGTCTAATGATTGCAAGCCTATACGATATCTCTCCTCTCGAAGAAGATTCAGTATTGCGATATTATAAATATAAATAAGGCCTAACTTATAAATCTAGCATGAACGATTCAAGTACAGGAAACAATTGAAATACAAGGAAATTAGACTAATCTATCAATTCCTTATTGCATAGATCCCCACAATCCTAGAAATAAAACTACTCACTCATAATTATGAAATTAAAACAATAACAAAATCAATATAAAAACTGTATTGAACTTGTGAATAAGCCACAGGCTTGATATTGATTTGAAAGAAAAAAGCGATAAACTAGGGTTCTTAAATAACTCTCTAGAGAAAACTATGAAAACTAATGTTAAAACTAAGATCCCTAAGAGAAATTCTAATTTTGCTATTTATACAAGTCCTAAAACCAATAGGAAAAAGTCTAAAAGGTAGCCCAAAATTTATTAAAAAGCGCGTGGCGGGTCGTCGCCCGATCGGGCCAACAACGCCTGACCCAAACATGCTCAAAGAGTTGGTATAGCATCAAAGACATGGGTGCCCGATGCAATCGGGTCGAGCCACCCGATGTCATCATGTCGCCTGTTAACTCAGTAGTGGCGCAGTAGCAATTCCCATGGGCGCCCGATGAAGTCGGGCCAAACCGCCCGATCGGGAGTCAACAACGAATTACGACAGGGCTTAAATGTCCGATCGGGCCCAACATCTTTTCCTCGTTTCTTGGCTCCAAGTGCCAAATCTTCGGCTCTTCTTTTGCTCAAGGGTCCCGGAAAGTGTCCTCGGGACCTCGGGACTCAATATCAAATCTTTCTAATTCAGTGTAGCGATCATATAATAGATAGAAAGTAGGAAATAGTTCCCTAAAACCTGCAATTCGACACAAATCAACAAACCACAACTAGAAAGTTAGCGTAAAATGGCTCCTAAGAGCACCATAAGAATCCCTTTTAGCGTATAATTAGGGAGAAAAACTCTATATAAAATCATAACATCACTACATCTGGGCAAAAAATTAATAATTAAAAGTCGAATGTATCTTTTAGGAAAGCAGTGTGTGTACTGTGTAGAAACAAGAGTTGGTAGATATTTTGGCTATGGGACATGTTGATAGAGATCCGAAATATTTGGGGGGTCCCTACGCTAGCAGGAATATCAATGAAGGCTATGTTCACAGAAATGAAAGATCGTGTGTGGGAAAAGCTCTAGTGATAGAAAGAAAAATTGTTTTATAGTGCAGGAAAAGAAGCTATGTTGAAAGTTGTGATCCATCTATTCCTACCTACTTGATAGGAGTTTATAGAGTGCATGTATGAGTTGTACAAAGTATCCATGCGGGTATGGCTCGATTTGGTGGGTAAATAGCATAAAATTCACTACAAAAGTTGGGAGACTATGTGTCAACCAAAGTGTTTTGGTGGTTTGGGGTTCTGCAATTTGGGTGTGTTTAATGAGGCTTTGCTTGCAAGACAAGCTTAGAGGTTAATATAGTCTCTGTGTTCCCTTCTTTGTCGTGTGATGAAAGTTACGTACCACCCACATTCTTCTTTTCTTCATTCTTTCCTTGGTCATGTTGGTAGCTACGCATGGCTTAGTATTTGGGGTGCTAAATCTCTTATTAAGGAGGGGAGTATGTGAAGGGTATGTGATGGCGAAAAGATTAAGGTGCGAAGTGATCCTTGGGTGTGTAATGGGGAGAATCATTTCCTTTCGAGGGAGCCACTTCCTGGAATTGAGTTGGTGAAGATTTATTGGATAGAGAGGGGTGTGAATGGAGGTCCGAATTTATTATGGAGTCTTTTGAAGAGGCGAATGCTAGAGCTATTCTTGTTATTCCCATTAGTGTTTGAATCACGAAAGATTCGTTGTGTTGGGTGTTCTCTAAAGATGATCGGTTCTCGTTGAAGACAACCTATATGTTAGGAAAGGGTGGAAATCTTGATAATTTTCATCATGATGGGTAAGACTTTAGAGTTTAAATGTATCTATAAAGGTATGTGACTTCCTATGGAGGTTATACTCTTCTACTCTTCCGATAAGATATATTCTAAAGTATAGCCATTTGATTGAGGATTATTTTTGTCGATTTTGTAATGTTGAACCGAAAATCTCAATTCATGCTTTATTTTCTTGGACTCGCGTGAAAGAAGTATGGGAGATTTGGGGGATTGTTGATTTGGTTCCTTCGAGGGAGGGGAGGGTTCGTTGGACTTATTTAATTCATGGAAGGATGCGAACGAGGAGCGTGCGGGTGCAGTAGGTGTTTTAGCGTTGACGGCATGGATTAGAAGAAACCAATCGATGTTTGTAGGAGGAGGGTCGAATAATCAGGTGCTTGTGGAGAGAGCTCGTAAGACTCGGGTTGACTACGCTTAGTGCATCTATGGGTCAAGTTCGTGGGGTGGAAGCAACCACCCCATGCAATAGATGCCTCCTTCAGAAGGGGATATAAAGATAAATTCTGATGCATCTGTAGGGGAGGACGGGTGGGTGGGTTTGGGTATGGTCGCAAGGGATGAGACTATGAAAGTATTATGGTCAACATGTCAAAGATTGGGGGCTTGGTGGTCAGTTGCAGTTCATCAGAGAAGACATTGTGTTTAGCTGTGAAGTTGGCTCGTCTTCGTAATCTTCCGAAATTTATATTTGAGACATATTGTTAGTCCCTTGTTTCACGCCTATCAAAGGGAGCTATTTTTGTCTCTGATCTTGAATCTATTTTTGAAGATGTTTTATCTTTGTGCATATCTTTCGATGTAGTAGTATGGTCTCATGTGGGCAATGATGGAAGCAGTGTTGCCCATCACCTGACAATACTCTTTCTTGCACTTGGTATTGAGTAAAGATGGGAGAATCATGTTTCCCTAAAAAAAAAAAGGTGATGATGCTTATCTTTATTAGACACAAAATTCTGATGAAAATTCTTAGATGAAATTTGATGTTCCAAAAATAAAATAAAAGATAGGAAAATATGATCTAGATCAAATATTGAAGGAAAAAAGCCTTAATTTTTTTATTTAATTGGTAAATAGTTTTAACTCTTTCTTGCACTTGGAACTTGACCTAGAAATAGCTTTTCAGAAATCTCAAAAATAGAGTGAAGCTGACTAATTCAAACCCATAAATCAAAATGAATGAAGCACTTGTCTTACTATAAGATAAGCTCTTAAGGAGATAGCGATGATTCAGCGAGATAGGGAGTCTAAGGATGCGATGGTGAAGGAGAAGGAAGAGATTGAGACGCTTAGGAATACATCTACACTTGTAGGAATTTCTATGTGGCCTTTATATATGGGTCAGCAACACAGATTCTTATTGGTGTTGGTCGGCCACTGAAAATCAGAGAACTCTTACAAGAGTTTTAGAGAGATAAAAGGTAGAATCAGAAAATCCATATAGAGAGAAGTGTGAGATGTAATTCTTACTATTGAATTAATAGAACTTACATCCTTTTATACTCAAGATACAATAGAGAAGAGAGAGGAAAATCAGTTAGAAGAAGCAACTAAGAAGTAACTAACTTCTTGTTATTTACAACAACAGAAATAACAGAAACTAAAACTAACTAATTATATGTTTATTCTTCATATTCCCCCTTCAAGCTGGACATGGTTGGAATCAACAAGTCCAAGCTTGGCAGCAAGATTCTGATGTTGTGGCCCTAGTAAAGCTTTTGTCAATAAGTCTGCAAGTTGCTCTTGACTTGAAACATGAGAGGTTTGTAAGAAGCCAGCTTCTACTTGCTCCCTGACATAGTGACAATCTCTTTTTAGGTGTTTAGTTCTTTCATGAAAAACTGGGTTATGAGCAATGTGCTCAGCTGCAGTATTATCACAATAGAGAGCAATAGGAAGAGAAACATGCACTTTTAAGTCTTGCAGTAACCCTTCAAGCCATACAACTTCAGAGGCAGTACTAGACATACTCCAATATTCTGCCTCAGCAGAAGATTTACTTATTGTTTTCTGCTTTTTCGTTTTCCATGATACCAAATGATTTCCAAGAAAAATACAATATGCACTCAAGGATCTGCTAGTGAACAAGCAAGTACTCCAATCAGCATCATTATAGGCTTTCATAACAGTATCACTGGTAGCAGAATAAAATAAACCAAGGTGAAGAGTTCTCTTTAAGTATCTAACAACATACATTGCTGCTTGTAGATGTGGTTTCCTGGGACAACTTAAGAATTGACTTAAGTGTTGAGTAGCATAAGATAAATCAGGCCTTGTAATGTTTAGGTATAACGACCTACCAACCAACTTCCTGTACTGTTCAGGTTCATCTAGTATATCTCCCTGTTCAGTAGATAAACCAAGGCCTTTAGGTAAAGGTGTACTAGCAGGTCTGGAATTATCAAGTTTTAAATCTTGAATCATGTCCAAGATATACTTCTTCTGGCTAAGTACAATACCTGATTCATTTCTGATTATTTCAATACCCAGAAAGTACTTTAGTTCACCCAAGTCTTTGATAGTAAAGGCTTGATCCAAAGCAACTTTTGTCTCATCAATTTGTATTTGTGAAGTGCCAGTCAACAGCATATCATCAACATAAACCAGCAGGACAATAAATTCACCTTGAAGCTCTCTAGTAAACAATGAATAGTCTTGCTTTGACTGAATGAAACCAATAGAAAACAGAAACTTGTTTAACTCCTTATTCCACTGCCTGGAAGCCTGTTTAAGGCCATAAAGAGACCTCTTAAGATGACATACTTCATCAGGTTTGGCTTTATCATAGCCTAAAGGTGGCTTCATATATACTTCTTCTTCTAAATAGCCATGAAGAAAAGCATTATTGATGTCTAATTGGCATAGAGGCCAGCGTTTAGAAGCAGCAAGAGAAATAACTACTCTAACAGTGGCAATTTTAGCCACAGGAGAAAAAGTGTGAGTGAAATCCTCCCCTTCAATCTGTTGATAACCAGTTGCTACCAACCTTGCTTTGTACCTTTCAATGCTGCCATCAGCTTTATGTTTAATTTTGAACACCCACTTTGAACCAATTGCCCTTTTACCATCAGGTAAAGTATATAACACCCAAGTTTGATTCATTTCAAGTGCATTTAACTCTTTTTGCATAGCCTCTCTCCACTCAGGAAATTGATTAGCCTCCTTATATGAATTAGGTTCATGCAAACAAGTAGTGTAAGTCTGGACATTGAAAGAAGCAGAAGGAGAAGAAACAGGAAGAGTAGGACATACAAAGTCCTTTAATTTAGTTGGAGGTTTACTGAGTCTAAAAGATTGTCTAATAACAGGAATTACATTGTTATTATTAGAAAGATTGACAGGAGACAAAGAGTTAGAATCAGGAGAAGATTGAGTAAGGTTGTCAGGAGAAAAGGAAGTATGAACAGGAGAAGGCTGATTAGAAGGAACAGGAGAATAGTAATGATGGACAGGAGAGTTTGTAGAAGAGTCCTGAATGGAAGAAGAAGGACTAGATTGTTGATCCATAGGTGTTTCAATGAATGAGGAAGAAGAGTCATTAAAAGAAACAATAGGAATATTATGAGAAGGAAGTGTATGAGAATTATCAATTTTTGAAAGAAAAGGGACGATGTGTTCCTGAAAAACAACATCTCTAGTGACAAAGCATTTATGAGAGTCCATATCATAGACTTTGTATCCTTTTTGACCAAAAGGATATCCAATGAATATGCACCTTGTAGCTCTAGGACTAAATTTATCCTTATGTCTGTCTATATTATAAGCCAGACACTGACAGCCAAAGACTTTTAAGAAGGAATAATCTGGTGATTTGTGAAACAATATTTCAGAAGGTGTCTTCCAATCTATGGCAGGTGAAGGCATTAAGTTGATAAGAAAGGTTGCTGTGAGAAGGCAATCACCCCAAAACTTGGTAGGTAAATTAGCTTGAATTTTTAGAGATCTAGCTACTTCCAACAAGTGTCTGTGTTTTCTTTCTACACGACCATTTTGCTGTGGTCTTCCTACAATGCTGGTTTGGTTAATGATACCCTTGTTTTGAAAGAGATTAAGACATTGATCTTGGATGATTTCTGTACCATTGTCTGATCTGACAATTTTGACTTTGGTATTGAACTGTGTTTCAACTTGCAAGAGGAAGGAAGATATAGTTCTGTAAACTTGCATTTTATTGTGTAAAAGATAGGTCCATGTACACCTACTATGGTCATCAAGAATGGTTAAGAAATAGGAAGCTCCTGACATGGTTTTAGCCTTATAAGGGCCCCATAGGTCTATGTGTATTAAAGCAAAGCAATGAGAGGCTCTACTTGAACTTCTTGGAAATGGAGTTTTATGGAGTTTGGCAAAAACACATACTTCACAAAAATATTCAGTTAGGTGATCACAAGAACATACATGCTTCATTTTGGATAGAGAGATGTGACCTAACCTTGCATGTAGTAAATCAATTTCTGTTTTAGTAGGAGGTTTAGGCTTTGAAGAGATAGAATTCACAGAAATAGATCTTACTACTGCTGTATTAGTAGCTTTAATAGGCAAAGAATATGTATGAATAGGATTGAGAGATGGTGAATTAAGAATATATAAACCTTTGTGTTTAGAACCTATGGCTAGAATTTTGGAAGGATGTTTATTATCATAGAAAACACACTTGTTTGCACTAAACTTTACTTCAATATTAGAATGAGATGTCAATTTACCTATGGAAAGCAAGTTATGTTTAAAAGTAGGCACATACAACACATCATCAAGAAACATATTATCATTAATCTTCACACTACCAATTTCAGTCACATAAGAACAACTTCCATCAGGAAGTCCAATTTCCACCATACTCTGCAATTTCTTTTTATGAATAAGAAGATTATCATCAAAGACCATGTGGTCAGTTGCTCCTGAATCCACAATCCACATACTAAAACATAAAGCAGAATTAGAACTAGTACCTGCATAATTTGCATATGAACATCCAGGACTGTTGGAAGATTCTCCAACAGCCTGCTTCCCTTTCATAGCTCTCATCACTTCTTGTACTATTGATTGCATCATCATTGAATCAGAAGTACCAACACCTTCATGTGACTGAGAAGGACCAGCTATGTTATGTTCAAGAGGATTATCATCAATGTAATCTGATGTATCAATAGATACATGTGCAGCAAGCTTGCCATTGCCAGGCTTCTTAGTAAACCAATCTGGGTATCCTTTAAGCTTGAAGCAAACATCCTTAGTGTGACCATTTTTCTTACAATAATCACAAAACTTCTCTTGCTTGTCTTTCTTCCAATCTTTCTTATACTTGTTCCTAGTATAATGAGACTGTTTTTGAACTGCTAAAGCATTCATCTCATGACTTCCTCGTTCAGCATTCAATCCACTAACCTCCTTCTGTTTCTCCATTTGTTGTGCTAGATAGAAAGCCCTACTAAGAGAAGGTAAAGGATCCATAGCTAGAATGCTACTAATAGCATTATCAAATCCACTATTCAAGCCTAATAGGAATTGCATCAACTTTTCTTCTGATTCAAAATCAGAAACTCGCTTCAAAAAATTGCAGCTACATTCACTAGGGGAAAAAAACAGAAGGGCTGCGCAAGAAGGGCTGCGCTTTTGATAAAAGTGCAGCCCTATGGTTGAAGGGCTGTGCTTTTTTGGAAAAGCGCAGCCCTACAACCAAAGAGGGCTGCGCTTTTTAAAAAAGCGCAGCCCTTCAATTGGAAGGGCTGCGCTTTTTAAAAAAGCGCAAGCCTTCCCAAAGAGAAGGGCTGCGCTTTTTAAAAAAGCGCAGCCCTTCTCTAGGTAGGGCTGCGCTTTTTAAAAACTAGCGCAGCCCTACTACCTGCTTCTTCTTTTTTTTCGATACTTCCTATGCGCGCCTAATTACTCATTCATTCCCACTTTCCCTCTCCTCCCTTAGTCTATTACGAGCGAAAATTCTCGAGCCCTAACACCACCACCACCACTGCTGCTACCACTCTCCTTGCGCACCACCACCACCACCACTTGGTTTGCGCACCACCACCACCACTGCTACCACTCTCCTTGCGCACTACCACTCTCCTCGCGCACCACCACCACCATCACATTGCTCCTTGCGCACCACCACCACCACCACTGCTGCGGCCACCACCTTGCGCACCACTGCTTCCCACCTCCTTGCGCACCACATTGCACCACCACGTGCAACGCCGCCATTCTCTTCTCTTCTCTTCTTTTCTCCACCATTTGAGTGGTTAATTAGGTATGAATTAATTTTGTTTTTAAGTTACTTTTGTTTTTTCTTAATTATTGAATTAAATGATTAATGTGCAATGTGGGTTTTGTTAATGTTAGGAAGAAGAGGCTTAGGAAGGCAGATTAAAGGTCCAACTATCTTTTTCTCTCTTCATTGCTCGTCGTTGGTGATAAGAGGTAACTACTTTAACATGTAGACAAAGTTGTTATGTGCTTCAAATTGATTAAGAGTTGATAATTTATTGAATGTATAGATATGTATTTTTTATAATGTATATATATTATTTGTTGATATGAGATTGTATGAAAACGCAATGTGATTTAGCTATATATGAAATCTACAAATTGTTTGAATCATCATCATATATGCCTAGATACCCGTTCAAGACTTACTCATTAGGAGTAAGTCTTGAATAGTCCCCGGTTTGGGACTGTTCTTGGACGTTTGATCTCACTTAGGTGGTGAATGTGTGTCTTCTTTTCAATTCTGAGGAAAATCTTGGCTTATCGTTTCGCTACATTGTTCTCTGGGTACATATGTAGATAAGCAATTATCTACATTGTGTACTTGGAGAACTGTAGGGAAATGCTGCCGGATTTTCCTTAGAATTGAAAAGTTGGCATATATTCACTAGTGAGATTAGACGTCCAAGGATGGGTTAGGTTGGAGTGATAAGGACCTTTGACTGCATGCATACAATTGAACATGTGACTATCTTAGCTTGTTGTATACGTGTGTGATTTGAATATGTGAGTGTGTGTACTTTAATAATGATTGATGCATTATAATGAATGTTGTGTTTAATTATTAGAGGTGGTCTTCTTGAATGAGATGGATCGTACTTGGATGTATGGTAGTCGTGAATCGATTGAGTTTGTGAATGGGGTCTGGAATTCTGTAGAAGTGCATTAGAATATCAAACATCCTCTGGAGCAGTCGACTTTTATTGTCCTTGTTTGGATTGTAGAAATGTGAGCAAGGTTAGTAGTATACATGTGGTTAGGGAGCATGTCTTTCGCCGTGGGTTTAGGCCTCAATACCACGTATGGATTTGGCATGGTGAGCAGGGGAGGTATATGGGAAGCTCTGGAGTAAAGAATGATGTATGTGAAGAAAAAAAGAAGGATGATGATGAGTTAGGGGATGAGAATTTGGATGATGAATTTGGAGATGATGATAGGGATCGGGTAGACGAGATGATACACGAGGTTGAAGATCAGTCGTGTAGACGACCTCGTATTTTTGAGTCTATGTCTCAGGCTGCTGAAAAGCCGTTGTATCCAGGTTGTACAAAGTACACCAAACTTTCCGCGGTGGTAACACTGTTCAACATTAAGTCGAACGCTGGTTGGACGGACTCTAGTTTCACATCGTTGTTGGAAGTTTTAGCTGAGATGCTCCCTGATGGAAATGAACTGCCAAAGTCGTACTATTATGCGAAGAAGCTGATGTGTCCTTTGGGTTTAGAGTACGAGCGGATACATGCTTGTCCTAACGATTGTGTGCTTTATCGTAATGAGTATGAGCATTTACATGAGTGTCCACGTTGTGGATTGTCGAGGTACAAGCGTGAAGGAGCTGGAGGTAGTGAAGGACCACCAGCCAAGGTGTTGTGGTATCTACCCATAATACCTAGATTTAAGCGCATGTTCTCAATTAAAGGAGATGCGAAGAATTTGAGGTGGCATGCAGATCGTAGGAAGAAAGACGGTCTGCTCAAGCATCCGGCTGATTCGCCTGAGTGGAAAACTATCGACAGGGTGCATAAGTCATTTGGTAATGAGGATAGGAATCTGAGGCTTGGATTATGTACGGATGGCATGAACCCTTTTGGCAATCTCAGCTCGCAGCATAGTACATGGCCAGTAGTTTTAGTGGTTTACAACTTGCCTCCTTGGTTGTGCATGAAACGCAAGTACATGATGTTGTCGCTTCTTATATCGGGGCCCAAACAACCTGGAAATGACATAGATGTATACCTTCAGCCGCTTGTTGAAGATTTACAGAAGATGTGGAACGAAGGAGTGTTAGTATTTGATGCGTATGCTAATGAGATGTTCACTCTGCGTGCCATGCTTTTTTGTACTATGAACGATTATCCAGCTTATGGGAACTTATCTGGGTATAAGACTAAAGGAAAACAACCTTGCCCGATTTGTTTAGATGACATGAAATCTACACACCTTAAGGGCTGCAAACATGTGTATATGCGCACACGAAGGCTCCTCAGCCGCGACCATCCCTATCGGTTTAAGAAGAAGGCATTCGATGGGACGGTTGAAGAAGAAGTTGCTCATAGACCATTAACTGGTACTGAAGTTTATAATCAGGTGAAGGGCATTGAAACAGTCTTTGGTAAACCTGCTAGTGAGGTTGATAGACCTACAGGATTATGGAAAAAACAGTCCATTTTTTGGAAACTCCCATATTGGAAAGATCTAAAGGTCAGACATTGTTTGGATGTCATGCACATAGAGAAGAATGTTTGTGAAGCTATTATCGCGACACTTATGAATATTCCGGGCAAGACAAAAGATGTTAAGGCGTCACGACTTTACTTGGAAAAAGAGGGGATTCGACCAGAGTTGTGGGCTCAGAAAAGGGACGGAAGGAAGAAGAAAAGAGGGGAGGAAAGGGTTGATGATGATGAAACTCAGAAAAGTAAAAAGGTGGAGGATTCGGAGAAGAATTATTTGCCACCAGCTTGCTACACGATGTCGCGTGCAGAGAAACGGATTTTTTGCGAGTCATTGTATGGCATTAAGGTCCCTACTGGCTACTCATCGAATATGAAGCGCTTTGTTACCTTAAATGGTGAGTTGAAGTTATCGAGTATGAAATCGCACGATTGTCATGTCATGATGCAAGTATTCTTACCGATTGCAATTCGTGGGATACTTCCAAAGCATGTGAGGCACACCATTACAGAACTGTGTTCATTTTTTCATTCAATCTGCAGCAAAGTCCTAGACCCGTCGACCCTCGATTCCTTGCAGTCCAGAGTAGTTGAAACTCTATGCAAATTTGAGATGTATTTCCCCCCCGCATTCTTTGACATTATGGTCCATCTCATTGTCCATCTAGTTCGAGAAATTAAGCTGTGTGGTCCAGTGTTTTTGAGGTGGTGCTATCCTTTTGAGAGATATATGGGAACTTTGAAGGATAAAGTTCGGAATCCTGCACAACCAGAAGGTAGTATAATTCAAGGGATTGTGGGTGAAGAGATCAGTAATTTTGTGGCTGAGTATTTTGCTAGTGTTGATCCTGTTGGACTTCCGACATCCCGACACGAGGGCAGACTTGAGGGCAAGGGTACAATTGGTTCAAAATTGATCACACCTTCCGTAGAAAAGCGTAAACAAGCTCACTTATTTGTATTGCATCACGTACCAGATGTCCATCCTTATTTAAGTGAACATATGGAGGAATTACGTGTTAGCAATCCTGGAAAAGGAGTGAGGGCATTGACGCAAATGCATAACAAGACTTTCATTGATTGGTTTCATAAAAAGTACTCAATGATTTGGATGAAAGTGTTCCTGAAACAGTCAAGTGGTTAGCATTTGGTCCTCGTGAAGCTGTACGCTCTTATGAGGGTTATGATATTAATGGGTATACGTTTTGGACTGAACGTCAAGATCTCAAGTCAAGATCGCAACAAAATAGTGGTGTTTCACTTGTGGCGTCGTCTACACAATATGCAAGCTCGAAAGATAAGTCGCCTGTACATGCTGAAAGCAACTATTATGGGCGAATACAAGAATATGGGAGCTGGACTACTGTACTTTTAATATTTGCCTCTTGTGTTGCACGTGGGTTGACAATAATCGACGTTGTGTAAGAAACGATGATCCTTGCGGTTTCACTCTTGTTGACCTTAGTCGTCTACGTGAAACTGAGGAGCCATTTGTAATTGCATCACAAGTCAAGCAAGTATTTTTTGTAACTGATCCTGCTGATCATAAGTGGTCAATTGTTGTACCTGGTAAAAGGAGTATCCTCGGTATTGGTGATGTTGATAATGAGGAAGAATATGATGCATTTGAGACCTCCCCCCTTTTACCTATCCTGAAATTGTGTGGAAGATGATGTAAATATGTCGGAGAACTATATGCGTGTAGATCACACGGAAGGGATAATGTACTTGAGGATCCTGTGAAAGGCGGAAGTCAATAAATCATGAGACATAAACTCAGGCGTGTAATTTCTCCATTTTGGCCTATTTTGGCCTTTTCGCTCCAAAATCGTACTTATCGAGTGATTTAACCCCAAATTTTCTTTGAACATGATTATATGATGTATAATGTAACTAGTATGTAGATTTTAGGCTTTAATTTGTTGTTGGTTGCATTTCGGGAACGAAAAGGCCATTTCCGGCCTATTTGGCCTATTTTGGCCTTTTCGCTCCCAAATCGTACTTATCGAGTGATTTAACCCCAAATTTTCTTTGAACATGATTATATGATGTATAATGTAACTAGTATGTAGATTGTTAGGCGTTAATGTGTTGGCTCGCCGTGAAGAAAAAGGTTTACAAAAGCCAAGTAAGAACTTGGACACGAAAAAGACGAAAGGAAGGGGACCTACAAAGTCACTAGGGAAACACACCCTAATGACTTTGGATTACGATGATTTGGGGCAACCTTGTGGAAAGTTGGCGTCAAAAGTATGCCATGCAAGTTGGGATTTGCATGCATTAAGCTCTCCATTCTCACTCATGGAAAGAGGTCCCGAGACTTTGAAGAAGATGATTGGGAAGATACTATGGTAAGATTCGCGTACATTTACGTTTAGAATCTTAACACTTTAGTTAAATATACTATGTAATATTACTAATTTGTGAAATGCGTTCTTTGTAGAATCAATTCAATATTCCAAATGATGAAGCGAAGAAGGATTTGTTTCTATCCGAGGTTGCCCAGAGGTTCCGAGACTTCAAGCCAAGCTTAGTGTCGGGGTGGATCACGAAGAGGAGAAAAGTCGGCGGAACAAAGAAGAAGAAGATCTACGATGGGGGAGCAACACCTTCTTCTGAGGCTTCACAGGGCACATCATTTGAGGAGCCCTCCAAGCTTCCATATCAGATATGGAGGCATATCACAGCCGAGGAGTGGTATGCATTTGTCAAAAAAAAACAACCCAGAAGGTATTGTAAGAATTTTTTACTAGCTAAGATTAAATACTTTTAGATCCAATATTATTGTATAACATCATATCTAACCTTTGTTTATATTTGTATGTTTCAGGCATATGGTTTAAAAATAGCGCGAATGCAAAAGGTAGGAAGCACTATCACCATCTGGGTGCTCAGTCGTATGGTCAAGCGAGAGAATCGTGGATGTACAACCATTACCCACGATTGCGTCGACCACGACATCGGGCACTAGCTCTACGACGACAGTTGCACAGCGGCAACCAGATAGAGCGCTCGATTGGTGGTGTTCCATGCATGAGGTTGATGCAAAGGGACAGAGAGTCATACCTGATCCCGCAACAAAACAGATAGCTAATGCCATTGTAAGTACATATTATACGTTTTTGATAAGGTTTACATAATAATATAACTGGTGAGTTCACTCCTAGAGGACAAGTTGATGCCTTACACGAGACTCTAGGACGGGACCAATATGGACGTGTGAGGGGCGTAGGAGGTGTCCGCCTCGGGGTGAGAAAGGTGTATGGTGATCAATACACCTCTACGTCAAGATCCAGTGCCTCTAGTGTCAATTCAGCAGCTACCATAGATGTGGAGGCTATGAAAGTCGAGCTTCGGGAGGAGGTGAGAGCGGAGATGACTCAGAATTTCAACGCCATTTTGGCGCAGATGGGCTTACCGACTTTTGGTGCTTTCCCGCAGGGCGGTGTTCCTACGCAGCCTGTTCCTACGCAGCCTCATCCATATCCGGAGTTCACGGTAATCATTTAATATCACAACTATTGTTCTTAAATATGTTGTTTCATAAACTAACTATGAATAGAGTTTTTTTTTTAAAGGTAGAGACACCATGTGAGCTACTAAAATCAAGAGATGGTCATGGTAGTTTCATTATCGTGGCTTATGGATCTGTACAGCCCCCTAGGGACCGGGTACGATTGCACAAACCAGCCAGTCGCTGATATTCACTATGTGGTCAGCGTTTCAGACATTGTGCCTGGTTTCGAAGCATTTCCCTTTTCCGCTGCGAATGCAGGAGTTGGTGTATAGTTATTGTTTTGATGCCCTTGCAGTTATATTCTATGGCCGCGTGCATATTGGTGCGGTTATCAGATCAGGTACAATGTCTAACATAAGTTATATACATATATAGTTTTCTTTTTATAGTTCCTATATATGATTGTCAGTAATATCTTTTAATTTAACTAATTACTAGGGTTCGGGGAAGGCCGACAGGAAGGGAAAGAAGGTAGCTTCACCTCAGGGAGGCCGACGTGCCCAAGTAAATGTTTCTACGGCAAAGTCTCCACTCATTACGGATATGGAGGTGGTGCAAGGCCTTACTCAACCGTGCTTCTGGCTACATGAGTGCGTTAACGATGCAAACGATGAAGCAATGATTGAGATTAAGTTGTCGGACCACCAATTCCACTACATTGAGGAAACATCGACCTTTATTTCTAAGGTTGATATTAAAGAATTCTTACTTGGGGACGAGTTGAATGTTTCCATGATACAAACATTCATGAGGTAATACTTTATTAGTATATTTAAATTAATAAATATACATATATGCCTTAATTAAGTAGTATTCAATCCAACTAATAATAACTTCTATAATAAGTAAGTTTTATTTGTATCAATATGAATTCTCAGGCTATTATACAATGATTTGAGGCGATCTAGTAGCCAATGTTTGGTTGGTTATGTCCAAGCTTTGTACGAGATAACAGTTGCGTAAAAAACGAAGAGGAGGTGAAAGCATATCTCAAGGAATCTTTGAACGCATGTTCTCGTATTGGATTAAGATCATTCTTCCTTCCTTACATTGGAATCGTATGCTTCTTAAACTCACTTTTTAATTAATTAATTGACCTACCTATTAGTTGTTCTACGATAAGAATAACAATTTTAATTGTTGTAGGAACCATTGGACACTTATTGCAATATGTTTGTCACGTAACGAAGTCTACCACTTTGATTCTTTGCGTAAAGGAACAATACGGTCCTTACTAGTCAAATCATTGTTAAATAGGTAGCCTAATCGAAACTATATGCACACTTAGCTTATTAAATATTAAATGTACATCTAATCTTATAATAATCTATTGATATAGTGTGATGAAGAAGCGTAGTGCATCTGGACTTCGACAAGGAAAACGTCCTGTTTGGTATTTAGTCGAGGTAGTATGAGTAATTTTTGCATCCAAAAAATAGAAACACATAATACACATCTAACATGTCATTTATTGCATCTTTGGTGAATTTTAGTGTCCGGTACAAGAAGGTGGCCTTTTCGCTCCCAAAATGTACTTATGGAGTGATTTAACCCCAAATTCTCTTTGAACATGATTATATGAGATATATTATAACTAGTGTGTAGACTTTTAGGCTTGCATTTGATTTTGATTGAATTTCGGAGAGGTATATGTCATTTTTAGAGTACTAACCTACGGTAAAATGATGAATTCTTATATGTGTGTTTATTCCTTGGTTGTTTTGCAAGGTTTATGCGAATTCCACACCACGTTTGAGGAACTTCACCAAAGAAGAAATTGGATGAAGTTCGGGATAAGTTGGCGTCCCACATTACGATGATTGCATAGGATGAGATTTAGCCCGAATGTAAAAGTTTTTATCAATCCTAAGTACACTTTTTACATTATTAAATATATATGAAGTTAATTATTACCTTTCTCCACTTGTCATATATTATCGTATTTTAATTTGCGCTTTTTTTTGTCCAAGGGAGGTTTTGGGTGGGGTGGGTGGTGGGGGTGGGTGGGCTGTGGATGGGGTGCAGGGGTGGGCTGGTGGGTGGGCAGTGGGTGGGTAGTGGGTGGAGGCTGGGCAGAGGCAGTGGGGTGGGGCTGGGGGTGGGCAGTGGGTGGGGAGTGGGGTGGGCAGTGGGTGGGCTGGTGGGGTGGGCTAGTGGGTGGGGGCTGGGGGTGGGGGCAGTGGGTGGGCTGTGTGTGCAGGTCTGGAACAGCATGCAGCATGCAGCATGCAGCAGGGCTGTGTGTGCAGAATTATATACAAAAAAAAAAAATAGGAGAAGGGCTGCGCTAGTTCAAACTAGTGCAGCCCTTCAAGTAAGAAGGACTGTGCTAGTTTGAACTAGCGCAGCCCTTCTATGTTTGAAGGGCTGCGCTAGTTCAAAAAGCGCAGCCCTTCTTTCATAGAAGGGCTGCCCTTTTATGAAAGAAGGGTTGCGCTAGTTCTAAAAAGCGCAGCCCTTCTTTCACACAAGGGCTGCGCTTTTTAGAACTAGCGCAGCCCTTCTTACTTGAAGGGCTGCGCTGGACTTGCGCAGCCCTACTTGAAAAGTGAAGGGCTGCTATGGAAAGGGCTACCCTCAAAAAGCGCAGCCCTACTTCTTTTTTCCACTAGTGATTTGGATAAAATTCCACATGTGCAAGAAGGAAAACTTCGCAAATTCTGTAGTTCATCCCAACATCTCTTCAATTTTCCATAATAGTTCATAATAGATTGATTCTCTTGCCTGAGATTATCTATTTCTCGTTTCAATTGATAAATCTGAGGTCCATTACATTGACCATAACATTCACAAATCTCACGCCATTATTGAGCAGAAGTTTCAACAAATGTAAAGTTTTCACCAATTTCTTCACTCATAGAATTTACTAACCAACATGTTAGCAAATAATCACATCTCATCCAGCGATTGTAATCTTTATCAGATTCATCAGGTTTACGAAGACTTCCATCAAGAAATCCTAATTTGTTGTTAGCAACCAAAGCTCTCTTAACATTTCGTTTCCAGCTAATGAAATTGTTTCCAGTGAGATTTACAGCAACAAGCTTGTTCACAGTTTGATCTGAACTAGTTATGAAATAAGGATCATTGTAAGCAACACTTACATTGTGATAATTTGAAGAATTCAAAGAATTCTGTTGTTTTTCATGTTGTTCACCAGATTTCTGTATGATTTCCACCATATTTGCAAGAATTTGAAGGTTTTCAAATTGATTTTAAGCAATTGATCTAAGGATGATCAACACTGCTCTGATACCATGAAAACCAGAGAACTCTTACAAGAGTTTTAGAGAGATAAAAGGTAGAATCAAATTAAAAATCCATATAGAGAGAAGTGTGAGATGTAATTCTTACTATTGAATGAATAGAACTTACATCCTTTTATACTCAAGATACAATAGAGAAGAGAGATGAAAATCAGTTAGAAGAAGCAACTAAGAAGTAACTAACTTCTTGTTATTTACAACAACAGAAATAACAGAAACTAAAACTAACTAATTATATGTTTATTCTTCATAGCCACGTATAAGAATTTGTTTTTTTCGTTTACTATAACCAAGAGTCTCAATATTTGCAGATAATAATATGGGTGTTTCTAGAATTTGGATTTAGATTTATCAAACTAGCTTTTTTTCTAAGAAATAACGGGATAAGATGAAGATAAAAGGGTTTAATGAATCGGGAAAATGTGTGGTTGCAAACTTGTTGCTTTGACTTTGGTGGTCATCTTTAAGATGATCACTAAAGCTTTCCCAACAATAACTGTATTCTTTTACCATTTAATTCTTCTTCAACACAGAATTATGACATTATACTAGCAATATCCATTTTTTGACTCTATACTCGTCAATATCTTGGACTTACCCGCAATAGTGTCCTCCCATAACCAAGGAAATAATAAAACAACTTGGTCTATGCTGGAGTTCTAGAGACTTGGTCAGAGTTACATCATATTACATAGCAACTTGTCAATCTCTTTATTGTCTTTCTATGACATCCTTATAAATAAATGGCTCATCTTCTTTCTCTACATAAATCATAAACTTCCCACACTTGAAACAGGTTCTCTTTTCTTCTCAATATTGATCTATTCATATCTCCAGAGCAGCAAGCACAAGAAAAAGAAATGGCGAATCACATAATAAGCAACTCAATGGGTGCTCTTCGAGTTCGAATCAAACGTGGTATTGATCTAGCCATTCGTGATGTTAGGAGCAGCGATCCTTACATTATAGTAGTTCTTGGTCAACAGGTAGCCTACTCATCTATTACTAGACAATACATTTATAATTGAATTACTATGAACTTATATAGATGATATATTGAAACTTACGTTGTATTTTTGCAATTATTTCAGAAACTCAAGACCCGTACCATGATGAACTCTCTATTTCCTGTATGGAATGAAGACCTTACTCTTTGTGTTACGAATCCAGATGAACCACTTAAACTTGTAAGTATGTTGAACTTTTAGAATGATTTTCCATGAAAAACATTCATAGAGAAATATATATAGGGATGAATCAGAAATACTAGATAGCAATATGATCATTGATCAAGTGGCTAGACATGTAAAATGATTTTCCATGAATAACAATTTGTTAAAAAAGTCCCCTCTAGACTCTAGAGACACTTTGGGCTTCGATTCTCTTAAGGTGTTAATCGACATATGAGCTTATTCTACATCGAAAAAAGTGAGAGAATTAAGATGTAAACTTGATGGATTACTCGTCCTATCACCAAACTATCTCCAAAAATAAGAGGCCCATACTTGTTCTTGATGATTGCAGTTGCACCTAATATATATATATTAACTAACCATTGCTCTTCTCCTTCTCAATTCAGTACGTTTATGACTACGATAGATTCTCGTCGGACGATAGAATGGGAGAGGCAGAAGTTGATATGAGGCCGTTCATAAAGGCAGTGAAGTCGAATCTTGAAGGCATTGAAGACGGGACCGTTCTCACACAAGTCCAACCAAGCAGGCTGAATTGCATTGCAGAGGACAGCTCCATAATCTTCGGTGATGGTGAAGTCACCCAAAACATGTTCCTTCGACTTCGCAACGTTGAATGTGGGGAGATAGAACTTGAGTTGAAGTGGATTGATCTCCCTAGTTCTCGAGCTGTGTAATCCTCTTAGCCTAGTTTAGTTGTAATCTAGTACATAACCAAGTGGTCCAGCAATGTGGTACATAAATTATGTAGATCTCCTGTATAAAAAAGTTTATTTATTCTTTAATTATTTTGTTTTTGAAGAAAAGCGAATGACAATTAGGGCCATTTTTTCTCAAGAAAAGATTGTGCTTAATTCATCTAATCTAGGAACTTATGAAAAGTTCTATTCTATCCAAGGGTCACCCCATGAAGTTGTAGTAATAGTTGTGCCGAATGTATAAAATAATAATACCTCATAAGTACATTTTGTTAGCTAATTAAATTGTTTACAAGATTTTAAATATGTTATAGTGAGCCATATTTTGATAATGTGGAGGTGTTTTCGCTTAGGTAAACTTAACTCTTAAAAACAATTGTCACATTTTATAGGGAGGAACTCTGATATTGTGTAGGTGTTTCATTGACTCATCTTATACTCTTGCCAGCAATTATTACATGTTGTAGTGAGCGATATTTGATATTGTGGACGTGTAATTAACTTTTACTCTTCCGGTAAATGTTTTAACATAAGAAGTCATCTATCGTCTTATTCATGAATCGTGTCATAGCATTTAGCCCTTGTTGACGCGAAATCCCAACAACACTAAAGATTACAGTGTAGATCTCTAGGGAACTTGATTTCGGAGGGCCTTGCACTTTACTCACATACTCATTGAGAGACTCCACCAACTACTAACGACATCTGCTAGACGATCTCTCTTGAGCTTCTTGTTTGAACCTCCGGCAGAAGTCTTAGATGTACTCGCCCCTTTAGTGTTAGTGTACATAGCAGATGTGGACTACTCGTGTTGCTCAATCTTATCACCGATTATCCTACCCTAAGCGAACAAAGTAACTATGACGTCCTACTTCTCGGTACACTTGTTTAGATAGCAGAGGCATGTGGAATTTTCCTTCATGTTAAAGCAACAAAATGGAACATTCAAAAATAATGAAAAGGAGTTAAACCACCTTAAACAATGATATCTGTTCTTAAACAAATATTAGAGGGAGTTCAGTGCCACATTGTCGCAAGAATGCGACAGGGTAGTTTATACCTCAATAAACTAAATGAGCACCTACAGGCTACACATTCAAGGGTCAAGCTACACACATATGTGACCCTTCTCATATCCCATCAGACGCAAAAGCCTTGCAAAAGAAACTTGGGGCAATGGTATTAAAAAGCACCCTATGCTGGTAGTAGAGCTTTGCAAATTAACCAAGCAGAGTCGACAACTAAACTAAACCCACACATGAGAGAATAACACATATAAAAACGGCATAGATATGCCACTAAAAATTATAACTCCATAAGAAACCCACATGACGCAGCTTGTTGAGTATTAGATTAAGCAAACCAACTAATTACTTGTAATTACCACTAATAACCAATCAAATGAAAAGTAATGAAACTTAGAATAAATGAGAAAGCAATGAAAAACACACCGAGTAATGTGGGAAAATCCGAGCAGCGGAAGAAAAAACCCACCAAGTAAGCACCTTTGATTAATGACGAAAATGGATAAACAATACAAGCATTAATCGAAGATTTAATGTTATTCTCTCTCTCCTCTTTCACTAAACCCTAGGTTGATCTCTCTTTATATGGATGAGTCCCTAAAACATAAAAATAGGAGTTTATATACTTTTAGGGGTTAATACAAATCAAGAGCCGAGATTAAAACAGAGATTCGTAAAAAATCCCATCAGATATGGGTTGCCCGGACTGGCCCGAAGAATCGTCCATTCGGGCCCAAGCGCCAGCCCGGGCGAAGAGATCTGACCACATTTTGCCCAAGGAACAGAACAACACAGGCTCACTCGAGCTAGGCACAGCCCGCCCGGGCCCACACGCCCGGCCGGGCCAATGACAAACTCGCTCGGTGCAAGTTGGCCCCCAAACCTTCTGCCTTGAGGCAGAAACTTCACAAGCAGCAGCAGCCCACCCGAGCTGGGGTCTCGCCCTCCCGGGCAGCTGGTGGAGGGGGATTCCTCGCTTCGTTTTGGGTCGTGCAACTACGACGTTGCTTCGAAGCTTCAAGATGAACTTGTATGCTCAATCTCCACCAAAGCCCAACACGGCTAGTGTAGGTTTCAAAAATAAATTTGGTTTTTTTTTAAGAGTACAACCAATGGTTGCCCTATATTTTGGGGTCATTGATTATTTTATTACTTTGTCACTCTTCCACCTACCCCACCATATTTTCTCTTTCCTCCAATTCCTTTTTTACTCTTCTTTTTCTTGGTCCATCATGAAGAGTTGAGCATCAATTTTTTGCCCAACTTTTTCTCTCTCATAATAAACTAATACTACCTCCGTTTCTTAATAAGTGCAACATTTCCCTTATTTGGAAGAGTCACAATAAGTGCAACCAAGCTCAAAATGGTAAAAAAAGTTCAATATTATTACAAATATGCCACCAAAAAGCAAGAGGGGGCCACAACTTTTTTGTTTCATCACTTGAATTACTTTACTTTATTGTGGTCCCAACTTTCTCTCTCTACATTGCTTGGTATTCCCCAACTTTCTCTATGTTATACTTATTAAGAAACCGAGGAAGTAACACTTTTACACTCTCTCCTCATAACCCATAAGAAGGGCAAGCACTGGGAGTACTCATCATGATGACTTTATACGTAGTCTTTCAACCATTTCAAATTTCATTTGCATTTTTGTTCCATTATTGCCACACGATACACACGTATGAGAATCCTCTCCATTTGTTTCTATTCTTAAGCGAATATACCTAAATTAGGAAATATAAAATAGAATTCCAAAAATACCCTGCTAACTCTTTATACCCGCCAATCTTTACCAAGGAAACAAACATATACCTGGTCACCACTGGAGTCCTAGAAGACTTGGTCAGAATTACAGTACTACATACCAACTTGTGAGGTTCACATACGATTCTCTTTGTCTAATTGTCTTCATCTTCTTCCCTAGTTAGTAGTTACCGCATAAACACGAGTCATATCTTTTGTACCTCATCAAATCATCATATGCTTTATTCCTAGTTGAAACCAACTGTTCCAGTCTTTATATCTATAACCTATCTATCTATTGAGTATTGATCGATCGATTGATTTCTATCTTCCTTTGCAGCACAATAAAGAGAAGAAATGGTGAATCCGGGGATGAGCAACGCAATTGGTGCGATTCGAATCCGAATGAAACGTGGGATTAATCTCGCCGTTCGTGACTCTAAGACCAGTGATCCTTATATCATCGTAGCTCTTGGCGAACAGGTTCTTCTTCTTTCCTCTCTAGCTCCACTTGTCGTAAATACTAGTTGTCCTTTATCTTGTATGATTTTTGGCAAATTTATTTGGGTGAGATGTTTGAACTCATAACTCTTAATCTAATTATTGGAGTTTGACTTTGGGATATGCTTTATTGACTCCAAAAAGATTTTAAAAAAAAATTTAGAGAGAAAGAGGAATCATAAAACTTCCCTTGACTAAGAAATTGAATCTCTGCCTTTTCTACTCTTTTCCAATTTACTGGCCGGTTTTTTGACCGCTAAAAGAAATCAAACGTAATTACAGTGGTATTATATAAATTGATAAAAAATACTCAGACTAAACTCCGTTTAAAGAGTTAATTAAAACCTATAATATAATAATTTGATTTGTTATAATAGCATCTGTTATTAGGGTGGTCCATTACATTATTTGAAAATCGATGGACTAGAGGAATCAAGGTAGGAACTAAGGTTTACATGTGTTTCAGTTGCTGCTCCATGAATTGGTACATGAGTTGATCTACGTAGCATATGAATCTTTGTTTGTATGATGACAAATTATCTATTAGTGTACACTAGAGTTCTAGAGAGAGGGGTTCTCCCTTCTCGCTAGAATTCCCCAGCCCCTCTACCGCCTATTTTCACATATTCTCTCTCCAGCCTTATCCACTGCCTCTTTTCATAGTCTCTCTCGGCCTTAACCACCCCCTACTCTGCCTCCTCCTCCGCTAGAGATTCGTCCGCCGCAAAGAAGCGAGCTTTTACTCAGTTTGATGTCGCCGCCATTGAATCCAACCGCCGCCACTGGTGGCTCCGACGCCGATACGAGGAGACCATATGGCCAGATCTGAAGCGACTCATCCTTCATACCGGGCTTGGCTCCGAAATTCTTAAAATTCGATCTACCACCACCACCGATACATCCCTGATCTTGTCGGTGCCCTGTTTGGTGTTTGATGGTTCGTCCCCCATAGTCCCGCCACCAAAAAGACCTGGACAACGACCTCGTGTGTTCCAAATCTGGTGATTTGAAGCTGAAGCGAGTAAGCTGCCTCCTCCACCGTTGTGGGGTTGCTGCGTATTTGAGAAGTTTGCCTGTAAAGCTTTCTTGAGAAGCTAGAACTAGTTTTTCCTTTTCTTTTTTCTTGTACTTTAGCTATCTAGTAGTCTCTCCCAGAGACGGGGATTCTACTAGTTTTAGGTTCCTGGTGGATATTTCCCTAAGATAGGGATCCACTAGTACCTCAGGTACCTCTAAAGGGAAAAAAATGATGACAAATTATCTCAGCAAGATCTTGGGCGTGGCAAATTCTTTTGTTTGTTTGATTTACTTTATTTAGCATTTAGGTAAGTAGATATTGGTATATAATATTTGTAAGATTATTATCTTGAGAACAATTATTACAATTCTAATATAATAGGGTTTCCTTGTTTCCAATATATATAAAAAGGGTTTAGACGTACTAGAAAACACACAGAAGGTTGTGATCATTGAGTGAAGTGAACCATCAAGTGAGATAAGTATTGTTGAATAGAAGAAATCATCAAGTGAGATAATTACTCGTGAGTGGAAGAGGCCATAAAGTGAGGGGTTGTATTATTTTGGAAATACTTAATACTACAATTTGAAGGAAACTAAAATTTCCTCATAATTAAAACTTGTCTCTAATTATTTATTGTTATTTTGCTATTTTCGATATTTTATATGATTGTAGTTCTTGTGGTCTTGCGTGGTGTTAGTAACCAACAAGTGGTATCAAGAACGATAGAGAATTTTAAGAGCAAATATAAGATGGAATTGTTCAACACGCAGACAAATTTTTTTCGTTATGGCAAAGTACAATAAGGATGTTCTTATTCATCGAGGTCTGCACAAGACTTTGGATAAAAAGAAACGTGATGCGGTGGAAGCGAACAAGTGGGAGGATATGCAACTGCGCGCACGATTCAGTTGACTCTTGCTCCAAAGATCAAGTCAAGTATAATGCTGTTGAGGATACATATCCGAAAGATTTGTTGGACAAGTTGACCAAGATGTATGCGTCAAAGTTCTTGGCTAACACGTTATTCTTAAGGAAAGACCTTTATTCGCTCGAGATGGAGAACATGGTGCACTCACCCAATTAGCGAGTTTAAATATGAAGATTGAAGAGGAAGGCAAGGCAGTTTCGCTTTTGAAGTCTCCCCCTACAAAGTATTTATATATATATATATATATATATATATATATATATATATATATATATATATATATATATATATATATATATATATATATATATATATATATAACAGTAATGACTAGTTTACTTGTAGGTAAGACAATTATTGCTTTGGACGAGATCATAGTGATGCTACTTGAGGCAACAAGACTCATGGAACAAAGGGATCATTGAAAACAATGGGGAAGGTTTGGTAGTAGAGGCTCGTGATGGCAGTGTAAAGGCAAGAAGAAGACGAGCAATTCAAACCTAATCCAAACATCAAATGTTGGTACCATGAGGAGGAGGAACACATTCAATCAAAAGTGTTCTAAGTACAAGTAAGACTGAATGGCGTTGAGGAAGGATATGAATAGGGAGATTGCTTCTATTGCTTTGGAGGAGGAATCTGATGCATCTCTAATGGTGGAAGAGACTACAGGGCCTAAAGAGGGTTGGATCTTAGATTCGAGATCTTTTCAACATATGTGTTGTAGGAAAGAGTGGTTTATTTTGTATGAACAACTTGATGGATTATATATTACCTTGCCTAATGGAAAAGAGGCAAAGGTTGAGGGGTTGGGTGAGGTTGAGATAATGACTCGTGATGGAAGGGCTAAAAAACTCTGCGAGATAAGTATGTTTTGACACTTGATCGCAATCCCATATCTTTGGGTAGATTGGATGGCTTGGGGTTAGCTATTTATATTGAGGGAGGTCAGCTGGAGGTCCTCAAGGAGAGGAGTGTGGTCTCAGTGAGGGGCGACGGAATAAACAAAACATCTTCATACTTGAAAGAGGTTATGGAGGACGAATTTTGGCTCAAGGGAGGCTTACGGTTCGAACAAGATATTAGGCTTGAGGGGAGGTTTGTTAGGTAAAGTCATAGTCTATTATGTTGTTTGAAAATCTATAGATTAGTGGAATCAAGAAGGAACCTTATCCGCCATTCTATAAAAGTAAAAAAGAAAAATATATATTAGGATAAGAGATGGACGGTTGAAGTAGAAAAGAGTAGATTATAAAATTTGATGCTACCCCTACTTGTAGAATTTCCTGGTTAATGTTATAGTCGTGCTTGATACTAACATCATATGAGATTTTGCTCCAAGAATCCTCATGTGTCACAACTTGAACCTTATACTTGCACAAAGTAAAAAATTAGCACCTAATGTTTATTGTCACATTAGAATCTGAAAGACTCATATTAGACACGTACTTCACCCCCAAAAAAGAAATACATATATCGAGAGAATCAAATTCAAGTGATAAGGGGTTTTAGGGTGAGAAATGAAAAGGATTAAAGATTTCAGTGAAAAGGATTATATGTTTTCCAAAAAAAAAAAATACAATTTTTATAAAAGGATCATATAAATTTCTCACTAAAAATATAATCCTTTTTATGATTTCACCTAGTCTATAATTTATAAATGTTGGTAAAAAGGATTAAGATTTAGAATACACATATAATCCTTTAAATTGTGTGTCTTTGTCATAACTTTATCAAGATAAACCTTTGAGCATTATTATTTTTGATTTTAGATTCCTAAAACTATCAAAGTTGATACTTACTCAGTTTTAAAATAGTTGCATCATTTGACATTTTTTCACTATTCATCAGCCAACTTTGACAAACATTTTCTCAACATTCTATAAGAAAAAATATAATCAATTGAGATCTTGTTAAATTTGTCTCAATACGAGAATTTCAAATATCATTTTTTTATAAATTTCACTTACACGCAATCATATATATTAACATTCAAAAAAGCGTCTCGACAAACGTAAAAAAAATGGTACAAATATTTTGAAACGAGAAAATACATAACAAAATGAATCAAGTATGATTATCCTTACTCACATGAATATATTTTTTTGTTACCTACAAATTACAAGCAATAATCAAAGGCTCAAAGTAGACTAGGTAGATACTAGACAGTATTAAAATACAAAGTTTAGCTCGTATAGTAACAGTGGAAACGATAAAGAAGAATTTAAATAGTATAATTTGTTTGGTAACCGATCTTCTTTTAAATATCTACGTGGCAAACTATCTCACTCAAACATCCTAATCCAAAGCCTACTCTTATGTCACTGCACAATCATGTTATATTTATAATTCAATATTTCTTCTATTTTGTATTACTTGTATCATTTTTTATTTTTGGCAATTTTGTACTATTTGCATCATTTTTGTTTTTTGGCAATATATTCTCTCATTTTCTCTTTTAATAAAAGGGGGTCTTTTTTCTCTCTTTATATTTCTCTTTAACTTGGTTTATATGCAAAAAGAAACTATGCAAGTAAAAAGGAAGTATAAAAATTCTCATTATGAACTTGTTAATGGTATTGTATCTCGATTCAGTGAAACTTGTTTTTTCTGTAATTATTGTTTCAGAAAGTCAGGACCCGTACCATTAAAAACACTCTTAATCCAGAGTGGAATGAAGACCTCACTCTCTGTGTTACGGATCCAAATCAACCACTCAAACTTGTGAGTATGCTGAACTTACTTTTATTAGAAGAAAAAAAACATAAATGGACGGGATTGGTAGTTGATATTAACTCTTTATAATGGATTTTATAGAACACAATAAACTTATATATAACATAGTGGATTTTGTTAATGGAAAATGTTCGGAGTTAAGGTTTGGAAAAGCCTTGGCTTCTTTTGTTGTTTGTCTCACATTGCTTGTAGGAGAAATGCCTCTTTGTTTATATATTCCCTCCCTCCTTCCTATTATTGAGTTAGTACTTGAGATGCTTTTGTGGTTAGATGTCATGTTTGGTTTGGGCTTGCTATCACACATGCGCATCGGGACTTAGGCCTTAGGGATTAAACTTAACTCAATTAAAGTTTTGGACTCGGGACTGCGCGTGTGTGACCGTTGGAATTATGTAACGTTTTGACCGTTACAGGATTGATGGCAATCCCTTGTGATCCGCCCATTTATTGCCGTCCGTTTTCTTGGCCTGATTCTCTCCTATAAATCGGTGCCTCTGATCAGTTTATGAGATACACACAAATCAAACACTCTCTTCCTCCTCTTCTCTTCTTCTTCTCTCTTTCCTTGGGTTTCGTGCTTTTCTCCAAAGCTTAGTCTGCTAGTGGTGGCAGTCTAGGCTATTGTGTTAACCTTGGGGAGCGTTCCGGCCAAGATCGATTACCGCCGTTGCCGGGCCGTAATTGCTTTCAAGTCAGTGGTCTCCTACCACGGCACAGTCTTGAAATTCTCTCTCTTCAGTCATTGCGAATTGTCTGTTCTAACAGAAAACATATAGTAAAATTATATGCAATATAGTGAAAGATTTAATTTTAATGTTAGACATGCAATAAGATGTAGGTTGTGTAGTATATAATGTAACATGTGCTTCAACAAATAAAAAGATGTAGTTTTACATAATATAGCGAGTGTCTAAATGATACAGTGAGTTTTTGTGTGATATAGTGAGTATCCGAATGATATAGTGAATCGTTCATAAATGATGTAGTTTCTGCATGATATTGTATGTTTTTGAATGATAGGTGAATTTCTTCATGATTTAATAGATTTCTGAATTATATAGTGAATTGTTTAGAAATGATGTAATATGTTCCGAATGATATAGTGAATTTCTGCATGATATATAGTGAATTTATGCATGATATAGTGGATTTATGCATGATATAGTGGATTGTTGAGAAATAATACGTGTTTTTCTTCTGATGTACAATAATATTAACGTGGACCGAATCTATGCAAGTCAGATTGTACCTTTATATACAAAAATTAGTAATGCTCGGAATATATGGCCTGTATTGTAAAACTTGGAAAATGATTTCTATGAACACCATTTATGAAGGGAAAAACTTAAAAATAGTTTTTGTTAGTTTAATTTCTTAACAATAAAATCTGAGGGAAATTTAAAAAATAAATAAGTGAATGGGAGGAAAAGACTTAATATAAAAATTAGGGAACAAATTTTATTTGAAAGGAAAAGAATTTCATCCTTGGATGACTATTTTGTTTAGTCGTCCTAAGGAAAAAATTTTAAAGTATACCTTACATATAGGTCCTCCTCTGAATTATGACCTCTACAAAAAGTACAAATAAAACAATTAGAACTTTCACCATTCCATAATAGTTTGAACACTTTCCATTTTTATTTGTCTCAAAATAATTTGAATATTTTCCTTTTTTACATTACTATTATTATATTAGTTTTGTAAGAATGCTTTGTCCCACATTTTATCTCTAACAATATAAAAAAGACTCAACTTTCTATAACTTTCCATAAAAAAACCCCTTAACTCCTATTACAACGTGTTTTAAATAAAATAATATTTGATAACCAAATTACAACTTATCACCCTTAACTACCATGCTACAACAAGTTCCCATATCTTCCTATGACTGAGGGATTAATTACTATGTACATTTTCAAACGATCAACATTTGTTATTATAACCTCTTTGTAATGCTCAATTTAGCGTTAATATCTTTAATTATCAATGAGTAAAATTTATAAAAAGTTAATATTAAAAAAAATGCATTATTTAGACAAATCTAACAAGATTACATGTGACTATGATTTTACTAAAATATAAATCACCAAAGATAATCAAAGTGTAAGATGTGAATAGTACATACTATGCAAATGGTGTAATTATTTCTAAACGGACAAACTATATGGTAAGAGGTAGCAATAATAATTGTAAATATTTAAAAGTAAGGTAATCTATAAATTTTTAAAACTAAAAAAAGGAAATTTGCTCATGTATCCCTAAGATTTGACCTCACTCCTCTAAATTGTGAAGTTCCTTAGATTACCTAAAAGTTTGACATTTTCTCAATATTCTTTCTGATACCCTTCCTATTAACGGAACACTAATGATGTTATGATTTTCTCTTTTTATGTCTCCTCCCGTTCCTCCATTAAACCCCCAAATTTTAATTTCTCTCTTCTCCCACCTCTATATTTTTTTCTCTCTTCTACCCTCCTTGTCCTCCTCCTTCTCATCTTCCTCTATCATAACTCCATTGCTCTCCCACCAACCTTCGCAAATAAGTACATGTACCCAAGTGCATGTAGAGCATGATGCACCCTTTTCTAAACTACGTCGTTATATCATTTATAGAGTATAATTGAAAAAAAAAATATTGTTACCTGCTTCCTTAAATTTTACAACTAAGATTCCTTTTTCAAATTTAAATTTAAAAAGTATGTGTTCTTTTACTTAAGTGTAGATGTTCATTTACTATAGGTTCTTTTCGTTATAATCTTTATTCTTTTATAAATAAAAATTTACACGTTCTTTAATTTTAAGTCGTGTATTCTTTTTTAAAGTAGAAAAATTGTTGAAAAAAGTTCGTGTTCTTTTCGGGTGCACAATGAGCATTGTGCACCCTAGTGCATAATCCATGCTTTGACCAGCCTTGATCTCCTCTCAGCGGATCTTGCCCTTAATTTATTTTGATTTGTACTCAACTTTTAGGATAATAGTCGATGAAAAAGAATAAGTTATTTTTGGAGAAAGAAAAGTAAGAAAAGATGGAGTACACATAATAAAGCTAATTACCCACAAACTCCAAACAATACTTGTTTCATTGATTTGGTCCCATTAATTTTAGTAGCTTTGTTTGTCTTTTTTTTATTAGAAAAGATAATTGATCCGAAGAGTAATCCTTGCTACGCTACTAGTGTGTAGGGCACGCTAGTTTAGAGCCTAGGTACAAGTTTAAACAACCTAGAAGTAAATGCCTCAATATATTGTTGGGATAAGGATTCGAACCCTGTGCAACGTCCTGAAATTCAACTACCACCTCTCCCTCTCAGTAGCTTTGTTTATATATGAAATGAAAATGATGGAGTTGATAGAGGATGATGAAGAAAAATATGAAGATGGGAGGAGAGAAAAGCATGGATGTGTGAGGAAAGAGCAATAAATTTTTGGTGGTTTAAAATCTCTATTATATAAATCAAGGGAGGAGGTGTGATGTTGTAACACCCCTACGACTCCTCCTTATATAAACTAGGAGAAATCACGGGAATTGTTATGCCACACATGATAATACTTAAGGCTAATCAAAGAATACAACGGAAGTATTTTAAAATAAACTGGAAATACTTTAATGCAACTGAAATAAGAAAGTATGTAAATAAGTTACAAACTCAGAGACTATCCCATACTAGTCTCATCTTCGAAACAAGTCAAACCTCGACCCCATTGGTCAAGTAAAGCCAAACATAAAATTCAAGATGACTTAAGTAAGAAAGTACTCGTGTACTAAAACTCCCATCCGGATGCTTATGATTCCCATGCATACCAAGAACTTGTACATGCAACTTCTTCTCTAAACTCTGCTTGCCATATGGGTCATCACAGGGTCGTTGAGGAAAAACAACAACCAAAAGAAAACAAAGAAACACATACATTGGCAACGCTGAGTACATAACACTACTAAACTAATGCAAATAATCATGCATGCAATCCTCAAACTTCGGCTTGCTCTTCTTATGACTCTACATGCGACAAGCACATAACTGAACTTGCTGAATACTTCTTTTTAATATTATTTGGCAATGAACGGGCACCGTCCTCCTCTTGGAGTCATAAGGGCTACTATTCCTTGTGTAAGAGATGCCACACCTCTTACTAAGTTCCATGAACTTTAAATAACTTGACTCGAGAATTTTAAGCTTGTTATTAATGAAAGAGGGTGAGAGTGAGCCTTTAGACTCAACATCTCAGAGATAAATAATACGAGTGGCGCCTAGTCCACTCAAAGATCTTGATAATTGGAATTCCATAAACTTGCTCAATAAAATAAAAGCATTAGCATCGTCATGCTAAGCTATATGTAGGAGTATAGTTTCACACTAACTCCCCCCTTATGTTCAATACTCATGGGGGATCCATCTCAAGAGTTTTATAGCCAAAGCCCATTATGTGAGACACAATCATAATAATAACATTAGCAAATAAATTCATTTCTTATCTTTCTTTAACAGTGAATGCAACAAATACCATAAATAACTCAATTCTAATTTCTTTGAGACCTTGCTCATCTTATGACTTTAATGACTACTTGAGTCATTTCTTAAGGATCCATGATCCAATTAATTGAGTCCTTGCTCAATGATTAAACTGTTTGTGAGACCTTGCTCAATAACTTTGAAACTTGTGAGACCTTGCTCAATAACTTTAAAACTTGTGAGACCTTGCTCAACAAAAAAAATATAACTTCTAGTGAGACCTTGCTCAATAAAATATATAACTTCTAATGAGACCTTGCTCAATAAAATATTCTCATGCAAGCCCTAGCTTCAAGAATAACTTTAAATAACTTTAGTCATGCTCAAAACCCATAATCATCAATAACATATTTATGAAATATAGGAATAACTCAAAAGTTTCATTCCTAATCTCCTTTCTAAGTTCTCAACATCTACTCAAACAATTATAAGGCATAAGCCTCTCCTTACTTCTCATGCTCAATAAAATAAATCAACCTTTGAAACCACTAAAGTCAAGGTCAAAGTGTATGTACCTTGATAACACACAAAAATCAACAGTCAAAAGCTTGACTTGCTTTTACTATGCTTGAAACCTACCAAGAATAAACTACTATCAATTAGTACTTACCAACAACAATTCAAGGCCAACTAATAAATAAAAATCAGCACTTTTAAAATAATAATAAAGCTGATTTTTCTTTAAAAATGCTTTAAAACTATTTTTAAGTCATAAACTTGATAACCTTTACTAGTAGGCAAAACCCACTATATAATAATACTTAAAACCTCTTAAAAATTAATTATTTATTAATTTAATTACTGCTGTAAATTAATTAATAAATAATAACATATTTTTTTTACACGTGGTTCGAAAACCACAACCCAAAACACCATAACCACCGGTGCTACCACGCACCGCCTGAACCACCACTGGCGCGATAGTGGCAGGGCAGCGCTTGTGCCCAGTCGGCTGCCACCACTGTCGGCACGGCAGTGGCCCACACATTCCTGTCGAAGCGCGCCGGCGAACCACCACCGTGGTGGCCGGAAATCGCGAGCAAAGAGGGGCGAAAAGGAGAGAAACTAAGGGAAATTAACCCCAAAAATTTCAAAAAAATAATTACCTCTTTGCTTCCCTTTGATATTTGCAAGATCTTCCTATAAATTTCAAAAACAAAAACTAGATTAGAACTTGAATCGTTGAAGAAATTGCAAGAAGAAGAACTAGTGTTTGAGAGAGAAAACCAAACTTACTCCTTTTTTTAGAAATTGTGGCTAGTAAAATGATGGGAAAACTTAGGGTTTTCCTTTTTATAGTGGTAGTCAATTTGGTCAAAAGACTAAAATACCCTTACTCATCAAGTTGCCAAAATACATTTGATGATCAAATTGCCAAAATAATCTTCCTACTAATATTACTAAAATACTTTCTAGAGAAGACTAAAATACTTCTTTGTGAAAATACTCAAATACTCTTTTGGTAAAATGACCAAAATACCCTTCTGCTCTTAACTACTGAAATTAAATAGCTTTACTACTCAAATTGATTAAAACTATTTAATTAAATATCTTAAAAATATGCGGGATTACAAATATCCTCTTTTGAAGTGACTAGAATACCATCTAATAACTTAAAACAATATTTTTCTTTTATAAAAAATTGAAAAATGAGAATCACTGAAATTTGCCATATGAATAGGTCAAAAATGGAATATGCAATACCATTAATAACTTGACAAACTAGATTGAACACAATCAATTCACGAAATCAATTAGAATCTTCAACCAAAAAAAGTTAGCAATATATCGTGATAACATAATATTTCATATTTACGAAGTTCAAACAATATGGTTTATTAACATTTATAATTGTTAAAGAACTCAAAGAACTATACTAAAGTTGCTGAAAAGAAATTATTAAACCATCGACCAATATTTTCAGTGACGGTATTGAACAGTGAAAAATCATTCATCTTTAATTTAAAAACATAATTACAACTACAAAAGAACCTCAATAATTTACATCACTACCAAAATAATTTTAGATAAAAAAAAAACATGTCCACTTATATTTACATCACGTGCATATATAACTAGTTTGGTCATGAAGAAAGGTCCGAGGAGAAAGTGAAAATTGAGGAAAGAGAGAAATCTAACATGTTAGTGTTACGTCAATAGGAAGAATATTGTGATAAAAATGTCAAACTTCTGAAGGATTTGAAGAATTTTCCAAACAAGAAGGATAATTTGAAAATTAAGTCTAGTTATTTAAAATGTAACAAGTAACCGCTTATTTTTTTAAAGGCTACAAGTAAAGTTACGATTCGAAAAACGTATTTGAGGTGTAGTGTTGAGATGGACTATCTCCTAGCATAAATACCCATTAGAAGAGGCCCATTTTTGTATACTTAATGATTTTAATTGCACTAAAAGTTTTTAACTAACTCTTGCTCTCCCTTTCATTTCAGTTTGTTTATGACTATGATACATTCTCACCGGATGACGTAATGGGAGAAGCAGAGATTGATTTGAGGCCATTCTTAAACGCAGTAAAGTCGAATGTTGAAGGCATTCCAAATGGTACGATTATCACGCAAGTCACACCAAATAGGTTAAATTCCATTTCGGAGGACAGCTCCATAGTCTTCAATGATGGGGAAGTTACCCAAAACATGTTCCTCCGACTTCACAATGTTGAATGTGGTGAAGTTGAGCTTGAGTTGAAGTGGATTGATCTCCCTACTTCTCGAGTTGCATAATCCTCTTCTAGTACCCAACAAAGTTCTTCTAATGTGGTAATTAAATTATGTTTTCTCTCATTTATATAGATTCTTCTATTTATTTTTGAAGAAAGACAAATGTAATTCGGGTGGTGTTCTCTCAAAATTGCTTTCTAATTAAGAAAAATAAGAGTATTTGTAATCTAAGAAGGTCTCTAACTCTCTATGTGCAGAAGTTCTAGTAGATGCCTCGAATGTGTAAAGATAATACTTAAGAACATCTTTGTACTAGATAGTAGACTTTTAAATATTATGTGTTGAGCGGATTCTTATACTAAGGTAGCACGTTCTCTTAATTGATCTTATACTCTACATAACAATTATGATATGTTAGAAACCATAGGAGACCTGTATAACAAAATAAAGAACATAATTGACGAACAACATGATAGTCGATTCAACTAACCGTAAAAATTTGTTTTTCGCCTCTTGTCCCGATAGGTAAGTTAAGTGATGACACTATAACCACCTTTTGTAACTAGATAAAGAACATAATTGACGAACAACATAATAGTCGATTCAACTAACCCTAAAAATCTGTTTTTCGCCTCTTGTCCTGATTGGTAAGTTAAGTGATGACACTATAACCACCTTTTCTAATTAGATCAAAATTACTTTGTATTAACTTGACATCACATTATTGAAATGGTTGTGTAATTAATGTTCATAGTTTGATGCATAGAATACAGCATAGTGTTATAGCTAGAGTCTATAGTATAATGCCAAAGAAAATACCTAAGAATATTAGAGATTGGGTGAGAAAGTTGTCATTACAAATCTGTAATTAGTTTGTTTCCCGCCTTGACTTTGAGGAGGTCCAACCTACTTGGTTTGTCTCATCCTTGGTTTGGTTTAGGGTGTAATTGGTTTTGAGATTTCAATTTTACTTACTAATTTAGCAAAATACAACTTGGAATCACATTGAATGGAATCAAAAACATCAAAAGAGGAAAAAGTTAAACATCACATGTGACACAATTTTTCTCTTGAAGTTGAATTCTTTGAGCTAAAAACCTGTAAAGTTCACCCAAGTTAGAAAATACACGCTCACGCATATAAAATTTGCTCATAGACTTGTTTTTATGTTATTTCACTATTTTGATAATGACATATAATTAAAGTTTACATGATTTTTGTTTATTAATCCGGTTTTTAGTTTATTATGTTAGAAGTAGTTTTTATATGTCTTAGATTTATTTTTCTTGTTTTGTTTTGTTAGATCTATTCTTTTAGTTTTAATTAGTTTAGTTATCTTTAGATTTCACAAATAACATGTTAAATAACTTATGAAGAATTGATTAAGTGTTTAATCAAGATTAAGTTATTTATAACTTATTTGGGATATCCGGTTTATATTACTGATGTAACAAATTTAATATATTAAGGTTCCATAATATTGTGTTGAGTTAGTGTGTGTGTGCAGCATCTTCGGTTGCCTACAATCTAGGAGCTGCCAATCACTAACCTAAGTATGCGCTCAAAAATAAGAACGTTGAGGTAGTTCCTACATTTTATGAACCACAACAACTACTCTATTTTTAAGGCGTGCGAACGTGGAGAAGTGGCTACGTTTAAGGAAGCCAACTGCCAACGGAATTATCAACGGATACACTGTGGAGAAGTGGCTGAAGCTACGTGGGATAATGGAGAAGATCTAGGAGAAGATCGTGGAGAAGAATTTGAGAAGAAAGATCCCTACAAATAGAGCTTTGTAATGATTTGCAGATTGAAGGAGGAGGCCTGCTGATCTATAGTGAAGCTGATCTGAAAAACTTACCTCAATTCTCTATCAAGAAATGCTATAACTTGTTGATAGGTGAAGTTGATAGAATTCACTAGGATAGACATGTTTGGAATAGGATTTCTGTTCCAAAACATAGACTTATCTCATGGCTTCTAATGTTAGAGAGGCTTAGAACAATTGATAGATTATTATGCATTGGGTTACGTAGTGATGATAATTGTATTCTATGCTCAGGGAAAGAATCACACAAACACCTATTTTTTGGAATGTGATTACTCTCAACAATGTTTGAGAATGTTACAGTTTTGTCAGTCTCAAAAGTGGTTTAAGAGAATGTTGAATTTACTGTCAAAAAACAAGAGATCTCAGTTTTAGAGAAAAGTGATAGTTGCTGCATATCGCACCTTGACATAGTTTATTTGGTTGACACGGAATGAAGTGATCTAGAACATGACATCGTGGAGGCCTGAAGTTGTAATGAAAAAAGTGTGAAGCACAGTACAGTTAAGAATTGGTATGGTATTGCCTAAAAAAGTGTCATTAAATGATAAAAACTAGTTTGAGAAGTTAAAAGGTGATCCCGTATAGGTTTGGTGTTTTTGCCTGCCTTGTGTGGGAGGAGTCCAACCTAGTTGGTTTACTCTCCCTTGAATGAGCTTTAGGTTGTATTTTTTTTTGGTGTTAAATATATTCTCACTTACTTAGCCAAAAAAAAAAGTGATGCTTATCTAAAAATAACATCCAAGGTGTCAAAGTAATCTTCCCAAACCCCTCATCATTATACAATTCTCCATTCTAGAAAAGCTTGTTCAAAGTAGGTATTGTCATCATCCTCACCATCATATTCTTCAAATCTAGTCCAACATAAGGATCAAACTCTTCATGTATGTCTAGCAAAGGATCATGATCAGACTCATCATCTTCAGGGTCCGAATTGTCATCTCTCATTATCATTATTCAAATTGTCATGTGCACTTGGAATGTACACTTCATCTTCATATAGATTGATGCTCACCTCATTTTTCAAAACTTTGAGACAAACTCCTCTCAGATGCACTGTCCTCACCAACACTGATCTCAGTTGCATTCCCTTTATTGACTAGTAACCCTTTCCTAACAACAGTTGTCCTAGGAATGTTTATTTTTTAAACCTATTGATATCATCTTAGAAGCCTTACATGAACCCTCATTAGTGACATATTGTGTAGGTTCTATGTGTTGTGTAAGTTCAACAATAGTTACAACATTTCTTCCTCTACCTCTTCCTCTCCATACCCCCCCCCCCCTTAAACTCACTTTGTCCCTTCCCCTTCCTCTCCCCCTTCCTCTCCCCCTTCCTCTAATAGGATTGGTAGAAACACACTCAGTAATTAAATCAGGCCAATATTCCTCTATTGCAGGGGTAATTCCTTTATCACTATTCCCTGAATATGGAAGTGAAGCAGTAATTGTATCCACAAAGTCATCATTATAACCCAATTGACCACCTTGCGATCTTTGGCTCCTCTTAGGGTGTTGATGTTAATGCTCGGTGTCAAAGTATATGAATTAGGTTCAATATTCTCAATAGTGTTCTTTCCATACCTCAATGACTTAACAACCTTCATAAGTTCAGATGGTTCACTCTGCTCCCCCAACCCATATGTGCATTAGCTTACAATTAGGTAAATTGCCAAACATTTTCATTAAATCTTGGTCTGTAAGAAGTTCATAATGTTTCATCTTGTACACATAATAGAAGTTAGGATACTGAGGTACTGGAATTTTTTTTTTTTGGGCTTCATCTTGATAATCAATCACAAGATCAATCAGGTTCACTTTATCAATATCACCCACAATTACATCTACATCTAAACCCCTATACTGAAATCTCAACATCACAACTTCACCCATTTTTCTTGTGCAACACAAAGCCAACAAGCTAAAAAATGACAAAAGAAAAAAGAAGTAAATCAGTCGACATATCACAATTAGGGCCATATTCAAACAAATAGAATACACTAATAGAGTATATATGAACATGCATAATTCCCATTATGAAGGATCATGTGATTGAATGATAGTAGCTACACTCTAACGCAAACCATGGATATGCAAGTTGCCAATCTATACCTTGACCAAACATTCATCTTCAACCCATCTGACTTCCTCATACTTACTTTATACTTATACATATTTAAGTAATTAATAAAGTTTATTCTTTCCCCAATTAATTAATAATCGGCTCATTAGTAAGAACTTAGCAGGTTCAATTGTCATATGATTGTCCAATTCTACTCGGCTAGATAATAATGTGTTGTTTTGACGATTAATTTAAAAGCCATAACTGTTTAATTTTTGTAACATGAATGTGACTGAATAAATCTCAAAAAAGTTTAAATTACACATACCAAATTTGCAACAAGTCTTCTCCTTCCCTCAATGAAGTGAAATACGGAAGCTTTATAATCCCTAATTGAAATTAGAGGTTGCTTGGTCTTTAGAACCGCTAACAGCATAACCACCGATGTTGATCAATTTGCGAGAACCATGAATCTAATTGCCGTCTCAATAAAGAAATCAATGAAAGATAAATTTTAATTTTGAAGAGATGAAGTTATACAATGTCGAACAACAATTTATCATGGGGAGTACATGGAGAAGACAAAAAAAGAGAGGGAGAAAATAAAAGGGTTGCCATGAAATATACTTCACCCGTTCTATTTTAAATGGAACATTGGGTGAATTGATACTATTCATTGATCAATTTTGACTCCAATTTATTGTCATTATATTTTAAAAAAAATAGTTAAGTGGCGGTCTTGTTAGATTCGTCTCAAACGTATACTATCAAATTTAACTTTTTTATATTTTTTACGTGTGCACAAATAAAGATATCAATGATTATTTTTTCCGTGTGCACAACTAAAGATATTATCATATGAGAATGGAAAACTGGAGCATTTTCTGCATCGGTGGATGAAGAATCGCGAACATCCAAATTTCTGGTTAAGCATGTTCCCAGAAAAAAGATACTTTCGAGAAACAACGAGCACGACTGAAGTGGCTATCCATACAAATCCATTTACGGATCTATATGCTTCGATTGGAACTGGAAGTTCAAGAACAGGCGGCTGGTTGTAAGTGAATTGCATTACCATACTTGTATCCAAGTAAGCAAATAGGAATTACCATACTCTATCTTCTAAGTGAATTGGCATTACCTGCAATTGCAATAAAGAAGCGCATTGGGTTGCATGAAAAAGCAAAAGTTTCATTTAAAACAGAATGATAGAAGTGTAACATATATTCTAACCTTATAATACATATTAACCATTCTCATCATTAAGATTACTTTGGTTAGATGAACAACAACTGGTGATTACCATACGTAATAAAATAAAGGAAAAGCTACCATATCTATACAAATATATTAAAAAGCGTGTGAAAGAAAGCCTATGTGCCACGTGGCACTCCCCTCAAATTTCTAACTCAAATACTTTATGTATATGTGTACTCCTTACTTTAAAAAAATGTGTAAGTGCAAGGTATCGAACACGTGACCTTTGAAATGAAAATTAAGAGCTTAACCATTAATATACTATGACTTTGTTGTCTAATATTGCAAATAAAATATGATAAAGTCTTGTAATAATTATACTTAACTAATTAAATAAACTTAAACAAGTACATACATATGTAGCACACTTATTAAGAACTTACACTAGTGAAAAAATAAGGAAGGGTTGCGCTAAAAAAGGCCCTTAGGGCTGCGCTTTTTGACAGCAACCCTTTCAATAGCAGCCCTTCACTTTTTAAGTAGGGCTGCGCTTTTCAAGCGCAGCCCTTCTAAGCTAGAAGGGTTGCGCTTTTACTTAAAAAGCGCAGCCCTTCCTACCAAAAAAAAATATTTTTTCTTCTTTTGACATTTTTTTACTCATATATTAATCTCACATTTTCTGAATTTGAACATTTGCATTAAACTTTAAAGTAACCCATCCAAATCCAAAAGGGGAATAGGAAATATGGCCAGGAACAAAAACTACAATGCAACTAAACCCTAATATACAGAAGAGAAGAAATTCTAGATCTACAATGCAACTAAACCCAAAAAAAAAAGAACGAAACGAAAATGAAAAAAAGGAACAAAAACTAATATACAGAAGAGAAGAAATTATAGATCTAAAAATACAAGAACATTAATCAAAACAAAGATTAAGAAATTATAGATCTGAAAAGTCAAAAAGTACCTCCAAACATTGACCTAATAATGTTTAAATACGTAAAACAAAACCCTAATACATAATTAAGGAAATAATAAAATTCGGAAATACTTAAAATGCCTATTTCGAGCCTTAAACGAACTCGGATGGCTTAAAAAGCCTATACATCACGGCATAGTGGTGAGTTTGACTCGTTGGCCCGTTCCGCTTTCGAAAAGGTATCACAATAGGCAATCGGACTCCATCGGCATGATTAGTGCAAATCATTTCAGGCATTTTGTCGCGTTTCTGGGAGTTTTTGAAAGAGAAGAGAGGATGAGAGAGAAGGAGGAAAGGGAGGAGGGACGTGAGAGAGGAGAGAGGAGAGAGAAGGAGGAAAAGGGAGGAGGGACGTGATAGAGGAGAGAGAAGGAGGGATAATATATTTGAAGCTCGCTTAATATTTGAAGCCCGTGAATTTTTTATTTCAAATTTTTTTAAGAAGGGCTACGCTTTTCTTCAAAAGCGCAGCCCTACATAACAGAAGAGTTGCGCCTTTGAAGAAAAGCGCAGCCCTTCACTTAGTAGGGTTGCGCTTGTAGAAAAAGCGCAACCCTTCTGAATGTAAAAAGGGTTGCGCTTTTTCTACAAGCGCATCCCTACTAAGTGAAGGGCTGCACTTTTCTTCAAAAACGCAGCCCTTCTGGTATGTAGGGCTGCGCTTTTGAAGAAATGTGCAGCCCTTCACTAGTAGGGTTGCGCTTGTTGAAAAAGCGCAGCCCTTACTTTTTTTCCCCTAGTGTTACAAGATAATATTGATGTCGTATTCTCTTACCACCAATCCTTTTATAATATTATTTTATTCAATATTTTTAACTTATCACATCATGACGTGAATTTTTTAATTTTTTAATTGACAAAAAATATGAAAAGTAGCAAAATAAATTATGAAATTTAAAAATAATAACATATTTTTTTATTGTAACTGACTTGAGGCATCGCTAGGGAAAAAAAGCTAGTGTAATTTTAAAAACTTGAAGCATAACATATAGAATTTCCCTTACTATTATTTTTACTAGCTTTTAATGCACACGATTCATGCGATGACATTTTCCCCAAATCAAATCACTACTCCCCCAATTACCATACCCATATTTTGAATTTCACGCTATTTTTTTCTCTCTCTCTATTCAATTGAGACCATCGATTGTTAGATGAGGATTATTTCAAGCAATTTGAAGAGTTGGCTGTGGCGGTCATGGAATTGGCAATCTGTCATGGATCGCCGAGCTTGCTTGCCGTCATGGCCCAAGCTCTGCAGTTTATGTTGAAATTCGATTTTATGCACAATTTTTTTTATTTTAATATATGAGTTTAAGTATTTTTTTGATTTCCGCCACATTCGAGTTCTCATATTATGTCTCAATTTTTTTGAATATTTGGACATGAATATTAAATTTATGTTAACGAAATATGAGTTTTTGATTTTAATATATGGGTTTGAGCATTATTTTTTCTCAAATTCTTTTTAATATATAGACACAAAAACAATTCGAGTTCTCATGTTTTGTCTCAATTTTTTTTATATCCACGGCACAAACATTGAAGTCATTTTTGACGAAATTTTATTTTTTTCGATCATTTATGATGTAATTTTAATTTGAATTTCAACCATCTTCGAATTAAATTTTCTTCGAATTAAATTTTAAATAAACTGTAATTTAAGTTAAAAAAAATTTTTGAAAAAAATATAATACAACACATATTCGTAAGAGTGACTGTAATTTGAGTTTAATTTTACTCGAACATAGTACATATTGTTTAGTTACTAAACATAGAACAACACACATAATTTTATTTTCAATAACGAACTGCGTACCTGATTAACGGTAAAGGATCGACAAATTTCTGATTTATGTATTTGAGAATGTCGTTAAGCTCCAATCTATGAATTGAACTGATTTTTTTTGTTTGGAGTTTGATTGGAATTGAGTTTGTGTTATGGAAAAATTGATTTGAGAGGATGTTATGCCGTGTAATTTTTTTTGTTATTGTATGTAGTAATAACGTTTGGTAAGTTCTTGATTATGAATCTTTTTGATTGAATCTTTTTTAGTTGCAAGTTTATATGATTGAATCTTATATGAGTTGATTGGGTTTAAATTTGATTTGATTGATATTTTTATTTTGGAAAAATTGTTTTAAATAAGCCAACCTTTGCGTGGCCTTCCGTTTTTAAGTTAAACTTTTGATTATTCCTAGTCAAGTCAACTTTGTAACACCATTAACTTTAATTAGGCTACATGACCGATAACCGGATAAACTGGTAAATAAAAAAGTTTGACTTCAAAAAACCCATTGACCCACCTATCAACCCACCCAAAATTGAAACAAACCCATTGACACCCCCAGCCCCACCCTCTTCCCACACCACTAAAAACACCACCCTCCCCGATTTCGATTTCCCATCCCTGTGAACACCCCCCTCCACGATTCTAATTCCCCAACCCTCTTCTCCCTCCCCCTATCTCGCTGCTACTCTTCTTCCCCCTCCCCCTAAAATCAGTCCTACCCAATCTCTGAAATCACATGCTAACATATTCTCATCACCTCATTGATGGAATAATTCAGTCTTGTAACTCGGTCATTGAAGAAATTGAGAGAAATTTGTGGGTTTTCTTGGATTTTTTTGCAGAATTTAAAGGAAAATTATTGGGGTGACGACGAAAAATTGAGGCGAGGAAGAAGATAGACTGTGGTGGTTGATGGTGGAGGCTTCGCGGAGGAGAGAGAGGTGACAGGGTGGTGGTGTGGTGCTGTCACGGAGGAGAGAGAAATAAAGTAAAAGGAAGAACGAAATAGTGTGGGTGAGGTGTGGTTGTGGTGGTGTGGATTATTGTCGGGTTCAAAGAGGGGTGGTGATTTGGTATTGGCAGCGGTGAAGGGGGGAGGAGGAGAGAAAAGGAGTGTTGGTGTTTGGAGGTGAAGGGGAAATGGGAGGACAGAGAAAGATGAGAGAAGGAAAGTGAGTGTTTGGACAGAGAAAGAAGGGGAGGTGAAGGTGCTGGTGTGGGAGATGAAGGTGCTGGTGTTTGGAGGTGAAGGGGAGGACAGAGAAAAATGAGAGGAGGGAGGAGAGAGAGTGAAAATGAATAAGCAAACTTGTCATATTGCAACACGTGGCATGTAACCTATTAAAGCAGGTCACAAATACAATATAACCGGTTAAAACTCAAAACAAGATAATGGCACTACAAGCTTAACCTATTCAGGAATAATCCATAGTTTAACTTATTTTGGGAAGATCACGCAAAGGTTGGCTTATTTAAAACAATTTTTCCTTTTATTTTTGCAAGTCTATGCATATAATTGGGGTTGATTAGGTGGCCAAAGGGGCATTTAAGTAAATTTCAAAGGGAACACCATTGCTTTATTATTGTTATTAATAATATTAAATTTTTTTTTGACAATAGCATAGATAAAAACAAAGAAATTACAACCTAGTGCTCCTTTTCCTAGCTTGATGTGCTAGTAAATGAGCTTTCTTAACTTTTGTCCTTTCAACTTTAATAATACAAACTGAAACAAACTCTTTCAATAGTAAGGAAGCTTCTAATAGAATGTTGCGTATTGAGGAGGATGTTCTTGTTCTATCCCGAATGCCTTCTACCACTTGTGTAGCGTCTGTCCATATTTCCACTTTACTTATGCTGTATTTCTGACATTCTCTTAAACCATATAGGAGGGCATAGGCCTCTATCTGTATTGCTGAGCTTGCTTCCTTGACCCGACCTCCTCTTGCTCTTTCCATATTTGCTTCCATAATTACCCATTCATACGCCGCTTCTACTGGATCCTGAACATTCTTCTTGCTTTCTTTCCAAGCTCCGTTAATTATCAGAGTACTATGGTCTGTGGGTTCTCCCCAGTTTTTCTTCCAAGAAATTTGCCCCCTCCTATCAACCGTAATGGAATCATATGGCTTTTCTTCTTTGGAAGTCAGATTACAGCAATCCCACCAACTCTTTTGCCAACAGTTTAAAATCCTAAAGACATCGGTGGGGATCAAGCGGTAATTCGTGTTGAAGATCATTTTGTTTCGCACTAACCAGATACTCCAAAGAATCCCTAAGAACTCTAACGCTTTGCCTTCACCTTTTCCTTCTTCCTGCATTAGATACCTTATCCAGTTCTTTGCCCAAACCGCAATTGAGGTATTTGTTGGGATCCTTGAATTGATTCCTAGATTTGAGCTCCTCCAAATTCGCGTCGTTATTTCGCAATTCTTGAATACATTACTAGAAAAATAGTCTTTAGGAGCGCTTAAATAGCAACACCTGTTAAAAAAAGTGTTGACTCCAAGAATTGATGGAACAAATTGGATCACTTTTAACAAAGCGTCGCCAATTTTCAATTTCTTGTGAACAAAAAAGCGCGGATAAAATAAAAAAAAAAATCAAAACTCCCACCACTAAAACAAGTAAGCCTAAACTAGGAATTAGGAAGAAAAAACAAAGCCCTAATTTACTCCAACTCTTAGTTTCACGCAACTCCAAATCCTCTACACTCGAACAACAAAGCCCTTCCCTTTCAGCAACTCCAAATTCTCTGCACTCGAACAAGATCCAGTTTCACGCTTCGAAATTTGAAGACTCCAATTCCTTTCAGCAAGATTCAGTTTACTTAAATTTTCGCTGGGCAAGACTCCACCGTATTTCGCTCAACAAGTAGGTATTCTTTTTATCAAAGAATTTCACTCAATTGTAATTCGATTTATAGATTAATGTTGCTGGTACGACTTTCATTGAATTCGAATTATAGATGAATCTTGCTTGTATTTCTTTCTATGTAACTTTCATTTAATTCGAATTATTGCTGCAAAAAAAATCCGTTCTTTAATTCGGAAATTGAGACTCCATTATTCGATCATTGCTGGTACGAATTTCATTGAATTTGAATTATAGATGAATCTTGCTGGTATTTCTTTCTATGTGACTTTCAGTCAATTCGAATTGTTGCTGCAAAAAAATCCTTCTTTAATTCGGAAATTGTATTCGATCATTCACCTTCTCCTTCGATTCAACACAACCATGAGTTTTAGCGTCAACCTTCTTTTGTATGTCTATATTGCTGTTTTTGATTTAATTTTAAAGTAATATAATCTTCCATAAAGTACTATTTGTGGAGTTCTTGAGTAGTACTCACAGTACACTGATATTGTTTGCGTAAAAGAAGAAAAAAAATAATAAAAGAGGTAAAAAACAGAGGTAATGATAAAACTAAGCTAAGTATGGAATATGGATGTTATGATGTTAGTACTTCTACTTCATTAAGATGCAGAATATCAATATTAGTATTTTAACCAAAAACAAGGACTCTCTGGTGTCCTTGATGTGCTTGGGAAGATGCCTAATCTAGCTCAAGTTTGGGTTCAAGACACGTTGGTCCGATCCCTGATTTATCTAAGTGCACTTCATTGTTTGATCTGCAGCTCAGAGATAACCATTTAAGTGGTGTAATTCCACCTTCTTTGAGTAATTTACCAAAGTTGGTGAATATAACTTTGCAGAACAATAAGCTTCAAGGACCAATGCCTTCTTTTGGTAATGGTGTTCAAGTCACATTATATTGGGGTTTACTAATAGTTTTTGTAAAACTACACCTGGTCCTTGTGATCCCCAAGTAACCGCATTGCTTGATATTGTTGGTTCATTGTAAATTTAGACAAGTATTGAGTTTTAGTCAAAACCCATGATTTTTTTATCCTAAAAAATTTACTTTTTTTGGGTTTATTTAAGATTTTTTTATGAGCTTTCTCGGTTTTTGCCTTTTATAATCTTTTTCTTTTGTGAAGGTTTTTATATATCCTACCTTTTGGTTTTCGTCTACTATAATTGTGGTGCATTTTCACTGCATAGCCTGAGTTATGATATTTGTTTGCTTTGACTTGCTAAAAAGTGCAAGTGGATGGAGGAGATAATAAGAGAATGGTTTGCTTTGTTGCTCAACATAGGTGGGATTAATGGCGATTAAATTTGTGGAGGAGAATTGTCAATTATGGTTTTATTAGATTTGAATAACGTAAGGTAGTTGTGAAAAATCATCCAGATTACTTGACAAGAGTCGACAAGATTTTGGTAAATTTATTCAAACTATATGCTTTTATAGATTAAATTTATTAAGAAGAAAGTAAAATAGATATTGTTTGAAATAAAAAAGAGCTGAAAAGGGATAAAATAAAATAAAAGAAAGTGGATCAAGTTCTGTTAGTGTGTAAGTTAGTTAATATACTGTTACCTATTGTCAAATTTATCGTGTATATGTAATATGTAACCCATTATTAATCATGAAATTTGAATGCCTTTTTTCTTTTTTCCAGTTTAGTTGATCATGGATTTGAGGCCAACTAAAGAAAATTTGACTTGGCCAATAAAGGCAGCACAATATCGACTAGGAGTTGAAGGGTTTATGAGTTATGCTATTAAGACTTTAACATGTGATGGTAAACTTAGATGTCCTTGTATGAAGTGCGTTAATCACAAGCTTTTGAGTCCAGATGATGTAAATTTGCACTTGCTTCGGAATGATGCATAATTACACAATTTGGATTTTTCATGGTGAAAAAGTGGATCAAGTTCCAATTTCAAGTCCTTCCGAACCTATGATAGAAGATGAGATTTTATCATATACAGATATGCTGCAGTTGGTGCATGACGCATATGGTCATAGAGATGATGAACCAAACATAAGCGAGAACGTTGACCAAAGCACTCATGGCCTAAATAAAGAAGCCCAAGACTTTTATACGCTTCTCAATGATGCTGACACAGAGTTATGGCCCGGATGTGAATTAACCAAGTTGTCATTTTTAGTACTTCTTTTTCATATTAAGAGTATTAACAAATGGACTAATAAGTCTTTTGATCACCTACTAGGATTTTTTCAACTTGCAATTCCTAATAGTGCAAATTTACCCAAGTCATTTGCAGAGGCTATAAAGGTCACTCAGAAGTTAGGCCTTGGCTATGTTAAAATACATTCATGCCCAAATCACTGTCAGCTTTATTGGAAGGATAAGGCCAATGATGATAATTGCTCAGTTTGTGGTGCTTCTAGGTGGAAAAGAGTAAGTGAGCAGACTACTTCAACAGGACGAAAGAAGAAAAAAGGAACTCCCGCGAAAGTATTACGCTATTTTCCTTTAAAGCCTAGACTTAAGAGATTGTTTATGTCGAAGCGCACTGCCTCCTTGATGAGGTGGCATGCTGATGAACGTATAGAGAACAAAGAGGTTTTAGGGCATCCGGCTGATTCAGAAGCTTGGAAGAACTTTGATAGTAGGTATCCTGAATTTGGTAAAGATAGTCGCAATGTTAGGCTTGGACTTGCTAGTGATGGTTTCAATCCCTTTGGGATGATGAGCTCTACTCATAGTTGTTGGCCTATAGTTTTGGTGCCGTATAATTTGCCCCCATGGTTATATTTAAAAAAGTCATCTCTTATCCTTTCAACACTAATTCCCGGTCCAACTAGTCTTGGAAACAAAATTGATGTATATATGCAGCCCCTTATTGATGAGTTGCTCGAGCTTTGGAATATTGGGAGTGAGACTTATGATGCTTTTAAGGATGAAAATTTCAATATGAGTGTTGGGCTATTATGGACAATCAGCGACTTTCCAGCTTATGGAATGCTCTCCGGATGGAGTGTACATGGGGAAAAGGCATGTCCTTGTTGCAACATTGACACAGCTTCCAAGTGGCTAACAAATGGTCACAAGTATTGTTTTTGGGCTCATCGTCGTTGGTTAGATTTCGACCATGCATTTCGACTGAATAAGGAAGCTTTTAATGGAGAGGAAGAATTAAGAGCAGCACCCATGGATCGAACAGGGACAGATGAGTTGCACCAAATAGAGGAGATTTCAGAATTCTCTAGTTCGAACACTTGGAAGAAAAAGAGTCCTTTGTGGTCATTGCCTTACTAGGAGTCTCACTTAATTAGACACAACTTAGATGTTATGCACATAGAAAAAAATGTGTGTGATAATGTGATTAATACATTGTTGAATGTAGAAGGAAAGTCTAAAGATAATCTGAAAGCTCGCCTTGATTTGAAAGAATTAGGAATACGGAAGGAACTTCACCTAGAGAAGAAAAATTCAAATAAGTGGTATTTGCCACCTGCTGCATACACAATGTCTAGAAATGAAAAGCAAGTTTTCTGTAGAACGCTTCATGGAATTAAAGTTCCAAATGGTTATCCTGGAAACATTTCTCGATGTGTAAATCTTCAACAAGCCAAGTTTATTGGGCTAAAAAGCCATGACTGTCATATTTTAATGCAATAAATCCTTCCTATTGCATTACGAGGGCTTCTCTCAACGGATGTAGTAGGGGTTTTATCTGATTTATGTGGCTATTTTAGAGAAGTATGTAGTAAGAATGTACGTGTGGATGACCTTAAACAACTTGAGAAACAAATACCTGTCATCATGTGCCACCTCGAGAAGATATTTCCACCTAGTTTCTTTACTGTGATGGCGCATTTAGTTGTTCATCTAGAAACCCAAACAAAGCTTGTAGGACCAGTGATGTTTAGGTGGATGTATTTTGTTGAAAGATATCTTGGCTCATTAAAGTCCCATGTGCGTAACAAGGCTCATCCTGAGGCTTCCATTGCCGAAGCAATCTCGGCTTTGGATTTTGCCAATTTTTGTTCACGTTACCTTCAAGGATTCAACTCTAGATTAAGTAAACTTTTGGGAATATATGACGATATTGCACAAGTAGATTCTTCAGTTATTCCAGGAGAGTTTTCATTCTTCTCACAAGTTGGAAAGCCTACTGGGAAGCGTATGACACGCACTATTACCCAAATGAACAAGATACAAGCACATCGTTACGTGCTACTTAGTGACCTACTAATAATTCTATCCTAACATATAATTGTGTATGTAGAGAACATGCTTCAGAACTTAAGAGACGTAGTCGTCCAAGACGCCTATCATTGAAAGATATTGAGCGTTTACAACATGAATCCTTTTCATGATTGGTTTAAGAAACATGTAAGCATCATAATTAAGACTTTTTTTTAATTTATTCATTACATTGATAATTAACGGTACTACATTTGCAATAGGTGGATAAATTGGAGTGAAAAAATGGCATAGGTTTTCTGAGAGAAGAAATACGCATGCTCGCAAGAGGTCCACTTGATGTTGTCACAAAATACCAAGGATACAATGTCAATGGTTTTACTTATAGAGCCAAACGCTATGACAAGTGTACTCAAAATAGTGGTGTCGTTGTAATTGCAAAGACATCAAGCTATGCGAGTGCAAATGATAGGAATCCAATTTTGGGAGATGTTGCATACTATGGGAAAATAGTAGATGTCATCGAATTGAAATACTTAGGAGGGTATATATTCAGTGATATTATTTAAATGTAACTTGTTTGATGCTACCATTGGAAGGGCAGTAAAAAAGGCCAGGACAACTCTGGTTATACACTTGTCAATACCTCTCGCTTGACACAAACGGGGAAAAGATTAGAAGATGAGCCGTATATTTTTGCAACACAAGCGGAACAAGTATTCTACATACAAGATCATGTTAATGCGGATTGGTCAGTTGCTATAAATATGAAGCCCAAGGATGTGTATAACTTAGGTGAAGATGATATGCAGGAAGATTGTGAGACAAATCCATACCATGTTTCTTTTTGAATATAATACCTAGTGATGTTGATGGGAATACTAGATGGGTTAGGACGGGTGTGGAAGGAATCGAGGTTGATGATGAGTAGTTTTAAATAATTATATTGATTATATGGATTTTTTTTTAATTTGGTTATAGTTTTCTAGTTTCTAGGACATTATGATGAAAACTATTCATTATCTGGGTTATGTGCATTTTGGTTGTTTGTTTTGTGACACACTTATATATTGATAATATAATTTTTATTGTTAGTGTTCTGTTTCTGTCATTATCTTGTATTTTTATTTATAGGTTAATGGCTAATCACAAGGGTCATAAGAGGTTGCAAAGAATTGCGGTTAATACAAGTATGAATGAAACAAGTGGTAGAAGTGTAGTGTAACCAAACAACTCAGAGCCAAATAACTCAAGAATTAGGGATGAGATTCAGCAACATCAAAGTGTTTCTTCTGCCCAAAATCAAGGAAATATTGAAGGGTCTACATCTCATGATCAACATGAAGAACATCGAGTTTATGATTATATTGTGCAAGGTAGAGTATTTCCATATCTATCTCTAATTAAGTTAATTCTTGTGAGGTTTTTAACTAGTAATGATCTATAGTAGTTCATCTGTACCAATAAGTTATAAGTTATGCCATATTATAGAAAGCGTGGAAAAGCTGTGTTAGCAGATGCCCAAGTTAGACTTAATTCTAATAATTAGTTTCTCATGTAGTTAATTTTAATAATATTTTGATAATTAGTATGTGTATTTTATGCACGACTTACTTTACAATGTGGCATGCTTATGCGAGACTTTCTGTACTCTTTAAGACTTTCATTTTTCTATGTATTAACATGGGGTATCTAATTTATAAGAGATGATCCACAGGGCAGCATAGCACCAACTGCAATGAACTTTTTATTTTTCTTATGTAAGATTAGATTCTAAATTAAACGAGCTACATTAACTCCCTTGGATGCATCAAGCAGAGCTAGGACAAGGGAGAGATATTTAGATAAGATAGAGGCATAGAACATTTCTAGTATATCATCTTGATAACATAATGTCAACACATAAATATGAAAATAGTCACCTGTAGTCGCCATATTTGCTCATTGACTTGATAGTGGCTTAATCCTTATAAATTCCAGATCCAATCAGAAGCATGCGTATATTATATTCACTCTAGTAATAAGACTAGCTAAAAGTGCACCACGATACCCAGAGCTGCAACAGTACATATGCCAACTCATCTTTATAAATTTAAAGTACAACAAAGTACTTTGGCTGGCAACTAGCAAGTGCAAGTGTGGCATGCCCTTAAATCATTAAATAACAACCTTAACATGTTGACGGGCATTCAAAAATATGTTATGTTCATTATTTTTTTTTATACGGAGAAAAAAAACCTTAAGTTACCCTCCCCTAATGAGAGGCCAACCTAAAACATCCTTGCGGATGAGAAGGGAAAAGTCAATACAATACGGGGGGGACCAAACCAGCACACTCTGGAAGCAATGACCCTTGTGCGCCATGAAATCTGCAGCACGGTTGGCCTCCCGAAAACAATGCCGAATCACCACAGAATCAAAGCAAAGCAGCAGCGAAACTGCATCACAAATACTGTTAGAAATAGACCAGGGAGGCTTGTGGAGTTGCTTTAAGGAGTTGATAACCGTCAGATAATCACCTTCTATAATCAGATTGCTAATACTAAGAGACTTAGCTCCTTTTATACCTTCATACATACCCATAGCTTCAGCTAGAATAATGGACTGGTGGTCCCCTAAGGCTTTAGCCGAAGCCATCAAGACTTCACCCATATTATTCCGAATGACAAACCCATATGCAGCTTGGCCATTTGCAAGCTTGGAACCATCAAAGTTAAGTTTACAAAAGTTGGGAGGCGGAGCCTCCCAAATAAGATTCGAGCCCGAACGAGGGGGAAGCTATGTAGCAGAAGAAAGAGGGAGGCGAAGGGGAATGTCTTCAGGCCGGGAGCAAGAAGCTTTATCCCAATTCCTGACATAAGAGCTAATAATGACAGTAGCTTGAGAAAAGGAAGTGTTGTCATTGTTAAAAACAATTTTGTTTCTAAAATACCAGACATGCCACCAGGAAATTATAAAAAGAGTTAAGTCTGCCAAGGAGAGATTAGAGTGGCACACTTCCACAGCAGATCTAAAAGAAGAGAGATCCAGAGAAGAGACCCACAGAGGGAGAGTGGGCCACTGATAATTGTCCGATAAGCAAGATAAAACATCCCTTGTGAAGGGACACTCGAAACATAAGTGACACAAAGTCTCTGAAGGGTTGTCACAAAAACAACAATTTTGGGGGACAAAGATATGGCTTTTTTCTAATCGACTAGTAGTAGCAATCCCATCATGACAGGCTTTCCAAAGGAAATTTTTTATTTTTGGGGGGACACAAAGATCCCAAATCCAAATAAACTCGACTTTTTGAGTGATACCACTCGGAATGCTTTGGACAAGGGAAGCTCCTGATTTGACAGAATATTCACCATCCGTAGTGAGACCCCACACCAGTTTATCTTTTTGGGGGTACACAGGAAGGAAGAGCGAGACAATGATCTTGGCTATAGAGGGGGGAACAAGAGTGAGAAGCTTGGGATAATCCCAGACACCAGACTCCAGAAAGCACTCACCAACCATTAGCTCCTCAGTGCTAAGAGTAGGAGACACCTTAGAGGCGAGGGGAAATTGGAAAACCCAGTTGTCAGACCAGAATTTTATATCTTGACCATTCCCAATAATCCATCTAAGCCCTTGTCTAAAAACTTTTCGATGGGCCATCAGATTTTTCCATTGCCAGGAAGCAGAGGGTGGAATTCTAGAACGAAGAAAGGAGATCATCATTGAGAACATATTTCTTCCAGACTAGTTTGACCCAAATGTTTTCAGGAGAAGAGATAAGCTTCCAAAGTAATTTTAACTGGAGCGCAACATTATTCACCTCAGCTTTACGGATCCCTACTCCCCCAAATTTTTTGGGTTGACAGACTTTGTGCCAACCAATAAGGTTAGCTGATTTCGCAGAAATATCCTTGTTCCAGAAAAAATTTCTATAAGTAGAATCCAGTTTAACAAGAACTTGTCTTGGGAGAGAGAAACTTTGCATTTGAAAACTGGCTTTCGATGCCAGATTAGACTGGATTAGCACCGTTCTACCAGCTTGAGAAAGCGCATTGGCCTTCCACTTGGGGAGCTGGTTTACAGTTTTGGATATTACCCCAGCAAAGGTCTCCTTAGAGACCCTGGAATCTATGATAGGATAACCCAAATAGTCTCCCATTGAAGACATTTCAACCATTCCAAGAATGGCAGCAAAATTAGCTTTTGAAGAAGGGGAGACATTTGGGGAGCATTGAAAAGCAGATTTATGATAATTAACCAGCTGGCCAGACATGGAACAGTATTTGTCTAAAATTTGTCTTATTTTCAGACAGCTAAGATCTGACGCTTTAGCGAAAATCATGGTATCATCAGCGAATGTTAAGAAAGGAATTCTCACACCAGTTCTACCTATCTGCACACCTACTAGCTTGTCCGGACTATTACTTGCATGAGAAATCTCTCTAGCAAGCAATTCCGCACATAAAATAAATAGATATGGGGATAGGGGATCGCCTTGGCGGATCCCCCGAGAGGGAAAAAATCGGTCACCCGGAATACCATTGACAAGGACTGAGAAAGACGCAGAAGAGATACAGCTTTGGATCCAATGAATCCAAACAGGGCTAAAACCAAGTTTTGCCAACGTAATGAGAATATAATCCCATTCCAATCTATCGTAGGCTTTTTCCATATCAAGTTTAATAGCTACCTAACCTTCCTTACCTTTTTTATGTCTGAATGCATGGAACACCTCGTGGGCTATAAGAATATTGTCTTGGATCAACCTTTCCGGAACAAATGCTCCTTGCAGGTGATGAATAATTTTTCCCAAAACAACTTTTAATCTACTAGTAAGAATTTTCGAAATGATATTATAGATAGTGGAACATAAACTTATAGGGCGGAAGTGGTTAACTGTAGACGGGTTGTCATTTTTGGAATAAGGGCAAGGAAAGTGTGATTAATTTCTTTTAGCATTTTACCAGAGTGAAAAAAGGCTTGGACTGCCCGACAGACTGAATTACCAATTAATCCCCAGTACTTTTGGAAGAAGAAAGGGGGGTAACCATCAGGACCTAAAGACTTATCCGGGGCAAGGTCAAACACAACCACCTTAATTTCTTCCTTGGTGCAAATAGAAGTCAAGAAATAATTATCATCGTGAGACATCATAGGAGAGAGGAGATGAAAATCAACATTAGTGTCAAACGAGCAACCCGGATTAGAGATAAATCTTTCCTTGAAAGCTTGAGTGATCTCATTTGCTATTAACGACGGTTGTGAGATAACTTGGGAGGTAGACGTGACGAATTCTTTAATTTGATTTCGATTTCTTCTAATAGTTGCATGGGTATGATAAAATTTAGAATTAGTATCTCCTAAAAGGAGAAAATTGGTTTTACTTTTCAGTTTCTAATACTGAAGATTATATTCCATTAACTTAGATCTCTTTGTTAGCAAAATATTTTGCCTATTCTGGAGAGATACATCGTCTTGGAGCAATAATAACTTAGATTGAACTTCAAGGAGTTGCTGGTCTACTAGGCGGATTTGACGAAAAATATTACCAAACTGGGTCTTGTTCCATTCCTTAGAGTTGGCTTTTAAAAGTTTACACTTTTGGGTAAAATTAAACATATGCAAACCATTAAATCTGGTACACCAAGTTCTCTTGACGAGAGCGTCGTAGTCCTTCCTGGAACACCACATCTTTTCGAATCTGAAGGGGGGGGGGGGGCTTAGAACTTTCTTTAGGCAGGTAGTCTAAAGAGATTTGGCAGTGGTCAGATGATGTAAAGACATGGTGCTTTATTTTAGCTTGCGGGAAAATACCAAGCCAAGAAGAGCTTGCAACACCTCTATCTAGCCTTTCAAATATATTATTATGACCAGCCTTCTTTTTTCGCCAAGTAAAACGTTGGCCTACAAACGCTATTTCAATACATGAGACATTACTAAAAAGATTTTGCATGATGAGGGATCTGGAAGAGTTGTATTGAGCTCCACCAAGTTTATCCGAGATTTGAGAAATTTCATTAAAATCTCCTAATATTATAAAGGGAAGGGATAAAGAATTTACATACAAAATTAACTCGTTCCAAAACTCAGATTTCCATTCTTTGCGAGCTGGGGCATATATAAAAACCGCAATATATTGAATATTTAAATTTAAGAGGCTAATTTCACATGCTAACAAGCGAGATGATTTATAAACAACTGATAAAGAGAAGGGATTGATACTACAATTCTTCCAAAATAACCAAATACCCCCACCAAACCCTATAGTAGGGACTGAATCATAAAACTGGAAACCAACTGCACTAGCAGTTACTTGGGAGGGGGGGATTGAGCTTTAACCTCACACAACATTAAAATTTTTATGTTGTTACTAATACAAAAATCCTTTGATTCTTCTAGAGCATGCTTTCTAACACCACCACGGATATTCCAAAAACCAATCGACATGGATTAACAATTACAGACCACAAAACCAACAAAAGCTAGGCATAAACCATGTCTAATAAGGGGGGGGGGTGAAAATTAGTTCCTCTTCCTCTTTAGGGCTGAAGAGGCATCATCATCACAATCATTGTCTTCAAATCTTCTTTTTGCTGAGCCAAAGTGAGAGGAGAGCTCCACAGGGAAGGAAGGATCCATCCCCATGTGTTAAATTTGCCTAACAAGAGAGCTGTCTGAATGAATAGAGTGGAAGGAATTTTCCGCAAATGCATTTAACTCACCCAGATCATCAGAAGTTTCATCATCCAGCAGGTAGTTATTTTCAGATTCATTGAGGGCAGCAGGACTGTAACTTACCTGATTGGTCACAATGACCAACTGGTTTGTCTGAAACTCATTAGCAACAGGGGCAGCAATATCAAGCTGGGCAGGAGGCAAAGACAACATGAGGGGCACTCCCACATCCATAGAGCTCTTCAACCCTCCTCCAACAGAAGCAATAAGAGAAGAGACTTGATTTGGGAACATCAAAGCCTCATCATCAGAGGAGTCACTAGAATGGTAGGGATCAGGCACTAGCATCTTATCTTTTCCTTTCCCATGGACTGGGGGAGGCAACTTAGCAACAGAATGAGCAGCATCCTTGATAATAATACCATGATTAACAATCTGACCAGCAGGGATAGGAAGGAGACCAGCAGCATTAGCAGACTCAGATTTTTTCTCATTGACATGTTTTGAAATGGACTTCTTACTTAGGTGCCTGGGCTTAACACAAACCACTCTTGCTGGCTCAGCAGTGGTAGTGTTAGGGTCTCGCCCAGCAGCCTTAGCAAGTGTTTTATAAAGAGTGTGCTGTTTAGGGTTCTTCATAAGGTGAATAGTAATGTCTTTCTTAGGAGAGTTAAGTAAAGGACAAACATCAATCAAGTGAGCAAACTCACCACAGAAAGAACAACCTGATGAAAAGTCTTCGTACCATATAACATAACGATGCACAAGATCACCAGACCTACTGATCTCCGCAAACTCCAACAGAGGACCTTGTATATCCACACGAACACAAGCACGTGCAAACCTGATTTTGTTTCTTAGGAGAGACCTTTGATCAAGCTTGATCAAGGCACCAATGTCATTAGAAGCCAACAAGTTAGCAATCGAATCAAAATTGAGTAACTCAGTGGGAAGCCCTGGGATTCTCACCCAAAGATCAACCCACCTGATTTCCTCTAAATAAGGATCAAAAGAAGGCTTCCAAGGCTGGAGAACTAGCAAATCCCCCTGAATATGCCAAGGACGCTCACTCCAGGCCAGAGCAAGGTCCTGAGGATTAGCAAATCTCAGGAGGATCCACCCATTCCCCATTTCCAGATAATCAACATCACCTTTCACAATTCTCCAATCAGCCTTAGTACGAGAAATTATTGTATGAATATCTAAAGGAGCAGACAACATTTTTCCAAGTAAACATGACTTAGATAACTCTGAAATGTCTTTCTTGACCTGGGGGAGGTCATCTAAAACACATGATTCAGGGAATGCAGAGGGGTCTTTCGAAAGAGGGGAAGACACTTTGGGAGGGGGGTAGTATCATTCTTATGAGCATGCTCAGAAGACGACGAAGCAATAATAGCAGTAGGAGTAGTATCAAAGGAACCAGCAGAGGGAGGAGTATTTTTAGAATTAGGGTTAGCAAGCACAGCATCTTTAAAGGAATTAGTAGAACTCATACTTAAATGCAAACAACCAGTAACAGAAATATTATGATTCAGAGAATAAGGAATAAAGAGAAAGGGGATTTTTGGTGTGTTGTAATAACTCACCTTTGATCCCCTTTTATAGCAGAAAACTACCTTCGCACAGGGGAGAGAGAGACTAGGAGAGGGGTTGAGCTCCATAAGGAGATGTTCTATCACATTTAATGCACTGACAAGAAAAAACATTACCTCTTTGGAAAAGGGGGAGAAGATTAATCGAAAAACCATCACTTCGCACCAGATAAACCATCTGAACAGCCACACTAAAACTCCTTGGATTGAACCACTCGACTTTTGAAGGAGAGAGAAACAGAGCATTTAATGCTCTAAACCCCAAAACCCTAGCATCCCCAGCTGGATTAAGGCAAAAACGCAAAACTTTATGACGACTCAGCCAAGCAACCGAAATCGGAAGGAAATTAGATCTACTAATCACGCTCGAAGCTTTATGGAAATGATTATGTAGATTTAATAATTTTTTAGGGCTAAAAAGAGTAGAGTAGCCTTTAAATTGAATTGGGGCTTTTTTGAGAGCATAAGGATGAGATTTATAGATAAAGCAACATGAAATGAGTAGAAAAATTAATGCCCATACACAAGAAACGAGGAGTCGGCGTTGCTTTGGCTGGGCAAGCTGGCAGTAATGGAGGAGGGAAGATAATTTGGGGGTTTGGATCATAAAAGTGGACTGGTTTTCTAGGGTTTCATTGTTTCGAAGAATCGCTTCAGCTTTCTCGTTCTTTTTTTCTCTTACTCTCTCTCTCAAATACGTTATGTTCATGATCCTAGATATATAGTATTCAATAATTGTTCTAGTAGAAACTCTCTACCATACATGCAAATTTTAACTTGTCTTTGAGCTCATGCAAGTAAGATGTGATGTTGCACTTTTAATGGAAACAGATTCCAATGGAAATAAAAAGCGTGGAAAAACTGTGTTAGCAGATATATGGAATCTGCCTAAAGGCCATCAAATTGTTCTCGATGTCAATAAGGAGATGCAACCTATTGGAGAAGAAGGGGGGGTACTTGGTGCTTATTTAGGGACAATTGCAAAAAATGGGGATCTTTGCTCTCTAAGCTATACAAGATGGGATCATCTGAAAAAAGGTTGCAATAAGAACAATGAAAAGATGATATTTAAGGAAGTTGAGGTAATCAAAATTACAATCTCAATTTTATATTTTTACTTTTTGAAAGATTGAACATTAATTATTGTAAATTCACACTCCCTTTTATACTAGTATTCTTTTTACTCATGTATTTTTCAGGCAAGATTTCTTTATCCAAAAGCTAGTGAGTATTGAATATTGAAATCAGTTGGATTTAAATGGAAGGATTACAAGTGTTACTTAAGGAAAATATTATAATGACGATGAAGACATTACCATTTTGCATAATCGGTGTCCAACGGATGTAGATAATAATCAGTGGATTAGCCTTGTTAATTTCTGGAGATCCGATGAGGGACAGGTGCGTTTATTTATGTTCATATATTTAAAGGTGTTGAATATAATTTTGTGAATTGTGAACCATGATATGTACATTATCTAAGTTAACTAATTTGAAATTTAAGAACTTTACATTGCATCTTTGCTAAAATTATTGAAGTGACGGCGGTGCATATTAGAAACTTATAAAAAAAAACCATTGCCAAAAATAAGCCTAGCAACTATCAAAGCTTTTTAAGAAAAAACTTCCCATGAAAAGAATGCAACTTATTCATACATGATGACATATAAAACAAACATCTCTTGAGAAAAACTAAACCACCTACGTCACTTATTCTATACTTCTATTAAAAGGAAACCTTAACATTCAAGAAGGCTACCCAACAAGGACCAAGTGCAGCACATCTGTGGTGCAACTTAAAAACACCAAAAGAAAAACTGAAACATCTAATAGAAAGTAACTTACAAAAAACTATATACATATAAAGTAGAACATACATCAACCGCTGATAGTCTTTCCACATTTAAAGCCTTCTTCAAATTTTATTTGTGTTCATATATTTAAAGGTGTTGAATATGATTTTGTGAATTGTGAACCATGATATGTACATTCTTATGCTAAAGCAAACGGGTAACATGATATGTACATTCTTATGCTAAAGTTTTATATGTCATCAAATTTTTACAGAAGAGAAGCAAACGGGGAAAAGAATCACTTGCAAAGGCTAAAGCAAAGCCAATTTCTACAACTGGTACAAAGAGTCATGCTCGTGTTCGTGAAGAATTGGTAAAGTTTTTTTATTTTATTTTTATTTGTGTACATATTTATTCTTCCATTCCTACCATATTCTAACATCTTATCCTAATTTGATATATTTTAAAGAAACAAAGGCTAAATAGGAATCCAACAAGAACTAAACTTTATTTAGAGTGTCACCAACATGAAAATGAAGCAGAAATTACGGTGCTTGTCTATGATCTTACACGTGACTTATAATTTGCATATTAGTATCAAATAATATTATGTTGACGAGTTATTTTTATTCATTAAGTTTGTTGTATATTTGATTTGTAGAATCAAATTAAGAACATTGTTGTTGAACAGGGGACCAATCAGTTAACTTAGATAATGATCCTGTTTCAAAGGTATTGGGCAAGGATAAATATGGCCGCGTTCGTGGTTTAGGATTGTTAGGTGTTAAGCCATCAAATTTTGTAGAACCTTCTGTTCCTTCCTATTGTAAAGGCCTAAGGATATCCTCCAAAGATGAAGGAGCAATATTGTATCATCTATGCGAACTAAGGAGGTGTGTTAAAAATCAGGGGGCAACAATATTGAAGCTGAAAAGTAAGCTCCAAGAGCATTTAGGTTCAGACTTTGATGATTCTGAATTTGATGACTTAAGTGATGACTTAACTGAATTCGGTTCAGATGGTACTGATTCAAACCAAGAAGAAGATTTTGACATCCCTATTGTTGATAAGGTACGATCAAACCTTCTTTTTCTAATGCAATTATCAATGTAGGATTGTATAGAGGTACAATTGAAGTCATTTACATTGTTAAAGAATGATGGTACTTCTATGGTGAAATAGAAATAAAAAAATCCTTGTTTTTTGTGTAAATATGTGTAATTGAGTTGAAATTATATTGATGTCAATGCTTGTTGGATGTAGGCTGCTAACAAAGCTTCATCTTCTGGAAATGACAACTCTCATTAATTATCTAATTAGCTAGTTGGATTTTTGTTGAAAGGTAACATTCTTAGTAGATCTTTTTTATTGTTTGTTAAACTACTTTGTGTCCTTTTTTTAATTACTTTTGTTGATATTTTTTTTGCCCCTCAGATTAATTTTGGATGCACCAAAACGAAAAAGTGAATGTCGAAGATTTGAGGACATTGGAACATCTGTTTGGGCACATGAATGAATATATATTAAGTTTTGTTATTATTTTAGTTGGATTATAAATTTTAACATTTGTTGTTCTACATACATTAGGTTGTACCTTGAGTTTGTCTAAATGAGTTAGACTCTTTGGTTATTTTATTTTAGTTTGAAGATTGCTTATATAGAGTTTAAACGATTTAATTTATTCATTAATCAATATATTATATTTTGGTTCACTTGCTTTAAAAGTGTGGAAAGTATTATACGACGCTTTTAGTGGGTCTCTATAGCTATAGGAAATAGTAAGGTGTATCAGATTTTGTTCAACGCTAATAGGAGCGTAGCTACCTTATTACAACGCCAATAAAGTGTCCCAGCAGCGTGCCTTGAAAGCGTTCCGAACTAGTGACGCATTTATCCTAGCTATACCGACGCAAAAATAAAGTGTAGCTACAAGGTGTAGCAACACAGGCAAGCGGAACACTTCCTAGTGCGTTTGTAAAAGTACTTGCGACGCTTTATAGCGTTGTAGTAGGCTATTTTGATGCGCTGCTGAAAGCCAATCCCATACTAGTGATAGATGAGTATCCGACTCCTCATCCTTTCCACAGAAAGGGCAAAGAGTCTCGTTAAGAATATTTCTTTTTCTAAGGTTTACTCTGGTGCCAAGGGCACCATTAATTAGCTTCCAATATAATATCTTCCATATTTTGGCCAGAATTTTTGGTTCCAGATTTTCTTCCAGAACTGTGAGATCTCTGTATTTACAGTTTCTTCTTCCATAGCTAGACAGTAGCCCGATCTCGTTTGATAATCCCCATTGTTTGTTTTTTCCCAGTTGAACTCATCTTCCTTTTCTATTGATAGCAGGTGCACCGTATTTATGTTTCTTACCTCCTCCTCTTCAAACCACTTATCTAGGAGATTCCTGTTCCATGTATATGATTTTCTAAGATTAGGTCACTTACCCACACTGGTCTTGGCTCCTCTGGACACACTGAGTCATCTTTGAAATATACTCTTTTTCCTCCTGCCCAAGTTGAATTTAGAATGGTGATAGATTTTGCATCTCCTATTGTTTTTCCTATCCCACTTGCCAAAATTTTGACACTCTTCATAATACTTCTTCATAATATTTATTATTATTATTATTATTATTATTATTATTATTATTATTATTATTATTATTATTATTATTATTATTATTATTATTATATTATTATATTATTATTATTATTATTATTATTTTATTATATTATTATTATTATTATTATTATTATTATTATTATTATTATTATTATTATTATTATTATTATTATTATTATTATTATTATTATTATTATAGTTCAGTTCAATTCTATTCATTCCACTTCAATCCAAAAGAACGAGGCTTTATTATATATGTCGTTTGACCTTCATTAATAAAATTTGTCTTTCAAAAAATAGATGTAATCGTATCAGGTTAGTATCATAAACAAGTTATTCATGTCATTTTAGTTACCTAAAACGATTAATAATCTCGTAATCCACTAATTTCAAATTGAGTTCGATTACATAAACTCAAAAAATAAAAATAAAAATAAAAAATTGAATCCGATTACATATCAGGTTGTATCAACTTTCTCAATCTCTAGACCTAGTTATTGGATAGGGTAGCTAAATGATTAAAGGGTTAGGGTCAAATTTAAAGGGCTTTTATTAGATAGGGCTTTATTGAATAGGGTCATTATTGAACATGACCATTATAGGGTCAATACAGAAACTCAGTAATTTTGAAAAATAAAATAAGTTTTGTAAAAGCAATTATATATTCGGATTCAAATTCATTTAAACTCACTTTTGACTCTTTTTGTTCCTTGTTTTATTGTTCATTTGTCGGCCCGTCCATTATCAAACCGTCGTCGACCTACTATCCATTTGATCCGACCCACTACCGACACTTTATGAGATGACCCTCTTATTATCCGACTTGCTTCTGACCCACACTAATCCAAATCCAATCCATCTAATAACGAGGTCTACCCACTTCAATCCATGAGGAGCCACATTTGCCCAATGTTCAATGAACTTTCTAGAGCAAAGAAACGGACAAACGGTCCTCTAGCGCGTGGTTAGCTGCAAAGCAATATAGATCTTCCATCTTTCAGCAGTGTGGGGACCACTAAGCAGGGCCCATAAACGTTTAATATAACTAGGAAGTAGGTCCACCGAACTTTTATTAATACACATAGTTTGAATTCCAACAACATAAAAACCCACAACAAAACCCATTTTTACCAACTGCTCATCTCATCTTCTTCGTTTACTTTCCCACAAAATAAAATTGAAAATCCAGAAGAAACAATGGCTGATAAGAAAGTGAATCCGATAGGTAACGCAATGGGTTTGCTTCGTATCCGTGTTATACGTGGCATTAATCTGGCCGTTCGTGATGTTAAGAGCAGTGATCCTTATGTCATCGTGCGTCTAGGAAAACAGGTTCTTTTTTTTATACTTATTGTTTTGACTTTTCATCTCTTTTTTTCTATATATATGTCTCTGATTTTTCATCTTCATATGGTTGGGGTAAAATGATTTTTTTTTTTATAAAATGGGGAAAAAGGTGGGAAAAATGGTGTGTATGAGTGTAGGAGTATTCATTTTTAGCTCTTATAATTTGTTTAAATCAGCTTGTCTTTATGCTCAATTTGTTTGGCAGCTAGAAAATTTTCCATATCTAACTTAATTGTTACATCTTTTATTATTAATTTATTATTATTTTATTATCTACCATAGTACTCTAGAAACTATATTAATTGGGATATGCTCCATTGATAATTTGATTCCCTTGTAAAAAAAAGCAGATATCTACTGTTGAGTCTGTTGACTGAAATTATACTAAGTATAAAAAAAAACGGAAGTCCGTTAATTTGAGCTTTTATGTACAACTTATGCCGGGTTAACTTCAATTAAATACCACCTAATTTAATTACAGCTAAACAACGGAAGCGGATGTTACGCTCATAATTATACGACCTTTTGTTTTATTTGAGGTTAGACCTGTTAAATTCGTTGGTTGGGTCTGGTCGGTGCCAATTAATTTCGAGTTTTATATGTTGATCTGATCAATGTTGGACCAAACAGTTTCGAGTTGGGTCCCTTGTAAGTACAGTCGTCATGACCGAGAGTTGGGTCACTTTTTGGGAGGTAAATTAGTAGTTTGTCTTGGGCGATGTTGGATCACTATAATAGATAAATATGTTATTTATAAGGGTTTTTCGTCCCAAACTACCTTTAACTTTTATGTTTTTGCGAGAAACTACCTTATAAAAAAATTGTTGTCCCAAACTACCTTACTTTTACCATTTTGTTGTTGACAACTACCTTAGGCCGATTTTCGACGTTGACTTTTGTTTTTTCCGCTTTTTTATTGTCACATTATATCACTTGACCTCTTCAAACCCTTTTTTTAATTTCCCCCAACCTAATTTCCTCATTTTCCGGTGTGCGCGCGCTCTCTCCCTCATATCTATGTGACACTTTGTACCACCAATCCACCATTAAATTCCTCTTCTACTTAAACTAAAATTGAAACAATCACCCTCCTCAATTCCCACAAGGGTAATTTTGTTTTTCCCACAATTTTGAACTGAAAAAACAAAAGTCAATGCCGGAAACCGGCATAAGGTAGCTGTCAACAACAAAATTGTAAAGTAAGGTAGTTTAGGACAACAATTTTTTTATAAGGTAGTTTATCGCAAAAACTTGAAAGTTAAAGGTAGTTTGGGACAAAAAATCCTATTTATAAATTTCATTATGTTTTTGTTGCGCTAAGTATTTTTTTTTTGTCTTGTAAGAAATTGAAAAAGTGACGTGATAAGTAAAAACATCTTGAATGTTTGAGTTTGCAAATAATAGTTTGAAAGAAATCGAGGTAAGAAGATATGTATTTAGTAGCACTGACGGATTTTGAAAGATTTGCTAACATAACATATTAACATATACTTCCTCTGTTTAGAAATAGTTGCATCATTTTTATTTTGTGTACTATTCACATCTTACACTTAGATTGTCTTTGGTGATTTATATTTTAGGAAAAACATAGTCATGTGGGGTCTTGTTAGATTTATCTCGGTGTAAATTTTTTTAAAATAAACTTTTTATAATTTTTACTTATTGATAATTAAAGATATTAATGGTTGAAATCATACATCGGCATGCGTAAAAGTTAGAAATGGTGCAACTATTTCTAAACTGAGGAAGTATGAAAGTATAAAACTATAAGAACCTATGAATATTGAATCCAATGTAAAAATATAAGTTAAACTAAAATATCAGAATAAAATAAATATAAAAATGTTAAAATCACAGATACAATGAATCGAAAAAGATAAAAACCAAAATTCAGAATTACAGTTCTTATTTGCTTTTAAAAGAGACACAAAGCTAGAGTTGCTACTTTGCTTTAACAGAGATTCAGAGTTGCAGATGCAAAATTTTCCCTTTTGGTTTTCGCTTTCGAGGTTTTCTGATTTTCAACTTGCAAAGGTTGGGATTTTGGGAAACGTTTAGAACAGGAATCTGATATTCTAAATTCTGATGCTGTGTAACTATTTTTGTATGCTGGGTTTTGAGATCTTCCCCCATGAAGATCCGCCATTGTTTAATAGTCTCTTGTTAGTATCGTAATATAAGTGTTAGAAATCTAGATATTTGTTTGAGTCTTTTTACTTTAATATATTTAAAAGACTTTATCATATCTTACTTGCAACATTAGACAATAAAGTTATAGTGTTTTGCTAGCTAAGAGCCTGTTCTCCCCAGCTTATTTTCAGTTCAATTCAGTTCAATTCAATTCAATTCAGTTTAGTTCAATTCAATTCAGTTCAGTTCAGATCAGTTCAGATCAGTTCAGTTCAGTTCAGCTCAGTTCAGCTCTAGACAATACTTTTACTCTCACATATCACAGTTCAGTTAAGTTCAGTTAAGTTCAATTCAGTTCAATTCAATTCAGTTCAGATCACTTCAGTTCAGATCAGTTCAGTTCAGATATTTGTCTAATACTTGTTACTTTGAAATATTTCAAAGATCAAGTATTAGACAATAAACTAAAGACTCGAATTGGGGTTTGATTCCACTACTTTGAAATTATAAGATATTAATCTTCTATTAAACTAAGTATTACTTGATTTATTTTAGACAAATTAGAAAATCATCGAATAGTAGATGCGAACAATTGTTCAAATCAAGTCCCCCTCCTACCCAAAAAAGAAAGCGTATAACAATGATAGCAAGTGGTTATGGAAGTGGGTGTTCTATAAAGAGGAGCATACTATAAACCTCTAAGGTTTCTGCAACAAAAGTCAAAATTTATTAGGTGTATATTCAAATAAGTATGAATATATATAGTTAGATTATATTTTGTCTATATATATAAACACTTTCGGAATTTTATTTAAAAAAAAAAAGAAAAACCACAATTTTGTATGTAGATCGCTCCCCTTTGGCCCTTGAGCTCAGGGTTTCGATCCTTACCCCCAACATTATGCTGGGGTATTTCCTTAGCACGATATGCATGCCTGATCAGTCAATGTGTTGGTGTTTCCTACAGACTAGTAGCCTTGTAGGGGTTAGTCCTTGATAGTCCTTCAACTAGAAAATGGTAAATGGCATGATTTGACTCCAACGCCTCAGGAAAATTTTCTTTACTGGGTAATGATAGACAAAACTTTGTTTACGTATTGGGTAAGGATGGCAACGGGTCGGACTTGGATCGGATTATGCATAATCCGACTTCGACCCTACAAGAAGTTGGATTTTAAATATGAGTCTGACTGTGACATCTGACTCCGAAAATCCGAATCCGATCCGAATTAAAATTCAAACATCCGACTTAAAATCCGAACATCCGACCCCGAATCCGATCCGGCTTATTTTTTGCCCATTTCTTATGATAGAATAGTCTTCTATAATACAATAATCTAATCATTATAATTTATTTTAATTAATCATCTGAAAATCTTATATAGTACAAATAATCTAAATATTACTATCATTTTTAACAATCATTTCTTCAATGAGAAAATCATATACAATATAATTGGCTGAAAGTCGAAGTCAGTTTATACATAAATAATACATTAACATAAATAAGAAAAAAGGATTGATTGACTCAAAGTCGGAGTTGTATTATTTTATGAGATCCGACTCCGACCCTCCTCCAACTCAGAGTCGGAATTTTTAAATGGAGTCGGATTACTTTTTTGTCGGAGTTGATTCGGATTTTTTCCTTGGGATCAGAGCAAACTAGGGTGGAATTCGGACTAGATTGTCATTCCTAGTATTGGGTAATCTACTCACTAGAAATCGACTTTAATAATTTAGTAAAGTCAAACTCACCAAAATTAATTTTATGTTGATTGTTACTTGCAATGGATTGTCCATCCAATGGGAATCAATCTATTGTAACGACATCTTGTAACTTGTTGTTTTAAAATTGTCATTCTTTTCCTCAATTTAAAGTCTTCAATAATTTTGAGTCCAGCTAATGACCTAATACTTAGGCCAATTAATAGGGGCCAAATGTCAATAATGTATTTACCCAATTCGAACTACATTAAAACTTGGTTTACCCATTGGGTTGCTCGGTTTACCCACTACTAATAGAATTCATGTGTGGTAGAATCTAATTCACTACTAACAATTATTTTTTAATGTCCTACTAGGAGTAAGTAATCTACCTAATGAGTAGATGTAGTTTTGTCCACTCTTATTAAATTTATAATTCTACTGAACTTTATAGAAAGTTTAGTAATATATTGTTGTGCAAAAATATTTTTGTATTGCAATGGTAGAAAAGATTATTAGTATGAACTCTTTTATTGTGATATATCTCAATTTCATATTAAAACTTGTGTCCTGGTTATTTAATTCTTGTTTCAGAAACTAAAGACTCGTATCATCAAGAAGTCTCTTAATCCGGAATGGAATGAAGATCTGACTCTGTGTGTTATGGATCCAAATGAACCTGTTAGACTTGTAAGTGTATTAATTTTCGAAGTCGTCATATATGATATTGAAATTCATTATATTCCCACCATTTCGAAAAATTTGCTGCATTTACTTGTTAGTTTGTCCAAAGATCTATTCTGGTCCAAATTTTGCTCTTAGGATATGTTTGGTTAGGTGCAAAATATATCAATGAAAACTAGATTGAATTTTCTATGTTGGTTACAAGGAAAGTAACTATCTTTTGAATCCAATTTTCTTTGTTTGTGTTATAAATCCTTTAATAGAGCGAGATAAGGTATGGCTTCCCTTGCTCTATTAGGAGAAGTAATTTTCTATCCCTGAAAAATGAAGTTCGGCTCGTATTTTCCTATATTTGATATGGTCCAAATAGAACATAGAAAAGTGGGGGTAAACAGTTTTTTCTTAAAAACACTTGTAATTTGTGTTCACCGCTGCACCATAATCAGCAACGATCACTAGGGGTGAGCTCAACCGGGTACCCGGTAGAATTTCATAGTCCCGGACCCAGACCCGGACCCGCACCCAGTGGGTATTAAAAATCTGGAATTGGAATTGGTCAAACCGGGTCCTAATTTTTGGACCCAGACCCGGATCCGGTGGGTACCAGGTCCAGAACTGGATACCCAGTTGTAAATTTAACAACATACTAAGATGTGCCAATTGAGCTATAAAATATTTTAAAAAAATTAAATGGGCCTAAAGGCCTACTAAGTACTAACTTTTTACTTAACAACTATTATCCTATTAACAATTCTATATGAGTACATGAAAAAAACCAATTCAAAGTACCGGGTACCCGGACCTAGACCCGCTCCAACCGGGTACCAAGAACTGGAACCGGTCAAACTGGGTACCCACCAGGTATTGGGTCCGAAAAAATTCTACCCAAAATTGAAACCGGATGCAACTGGGTCTAATTTTTTGGACCCAGACCCAGACCCAGTTGGACCGGGACCGGATTCGGACCCGGAGGGTCCATACCGGGTCCGAGTCTAGGTCTGGGTACCCGGAATTTCTGCTCACCCCTAACGATCACACCTTTTCCACTCTGCATTTTTACTCTCATTAAAATGGTGTTAAACATCCCGTAGAGGGAGTATGAAATACGCAAAGTTAATGTAATTCTTACTTGCCTTTCCCCCCAAAGTCATGGATTTATTTTCTCGAGTTCTAGAAATTTTTAGACAAAGTCTTCTCCCACCAAATAATCTGGACTTGGTACTCCCTCCGCTTTTATTTATTTGCTACATTTGCTTTACACAATAATTTAGGAGATGTCATTTTCATTCTTTTTTTAGTGTACTTTTTAACTCTTTTAACATTAAATAGGGTGAGAAAAGGGAAAAAGTCGTACTTTTTGGTGGGCCAAGTCTCCTAATAAGAAAATGTAGCAAATAAAAAAAAAACAACTCTTTTTGAAAAATGTAGCAAATAAATAAAAGTAGAGGGATACTATTTATACATGTAAAGTCTTTTTCCCCAGTACTTCAATTTGATAATTGTCGTGAGCACGATAGACAACTTTTCTATTTTAATCGTGGACTGTTTTTTCTTGGGTCCTAAAGTTTCTGTCTATATCGGCTTATAAAATAATTGAGGAGTAATGAAGGTGGAAAAGTTACAAAGAAATAAAGTAATTGATAAAAAAAAAGGGGGGTTCACAAATAAATGTCGAATAGCCATTATATGAGCTTTTACGCCTTTATTTCAGAGTGATTATGAAAATCCATTATATGAGCGGAAAGCCAGCAAGAAAGAAAACATAATGAAGAAAACGAGATTATATAACTTGCCTTCGTCTTCTCGATAATATTGGATCTGATTCTACCCCCTAAGGTAGCATCAATTTGTATGATAAATTGGTAGTTCTCTAAGATTAGTTTACTTAATTGTTAGTGTTGTTTCGTGTTATGTGGCCGTAGGTAACTAAGGGAGAGATTTGCAGATTGTAAACAAAAGTAAGGTATCAGAATATTGGAAAAAGAAAATCCACTTCATTATCAAGAAGGCGTAAAACACTACGGACACACAGTAGAATAAGTCAATAAGACACAACAAAGCCAACACCTGTCTAATATTAGTAAAACCATCCCTACAACAAGGGACTCTACCCCAGCCTTAACAAACTAATAACCCAAGTGCACGAACAATTTCAATTGCAGGTTTGTCATCGAAGTTGCTAATATTTCAGATGAGGCTAATCACAATGACACTCATGTACTCGAAGCTCTTCGTTCACTCTAGGGTTATAGTCTTGTTCTATTTAAGCTGGGGTGGAGCGGCATTTTATGGGGGTGATTTTACTAATATCTTAGCAACTGTTTGCTTTGTTATGATTCTTTTTACTTGTTCTCTCTAATGTTCTGCACCTTGTTGATAATGAAGATGGATTGCCTATTTCAAATGTTCTAAATGTTTCCTGGTATGATTTCTTAGTTTCGTTTGTCATTTGTAGCTTTGGAAATAATCAGTCTAGCATCTTACTTTGGTACCTACGGCCACATAACAGATTCGGTCAGAGCCGCTTTGATTAGACTGTCAAGAGTTTGATCAGTTTGAACCCATGAAGTATAAAATGGATTGAGAATCATTGTTTTGCGATCATAAACAATGCTGCCTAATTATTGAACTTAGCTCCAAAAACTCAGTTTTCCATACAAATTGTTGCAGAGTTTGATAACTTGCCTTCAACTTTTCAATAACATTTTATCTGACTTGTCGATAGGAATGAAGACTTGACTCTCTGTATTATGGATCCGATTTGATCTATTAAGAAATGGAGGAAATACTATCAAAAAAGTCCATGGAAATCATTTATTCTAAAATATTCATTTTTTCGGCAATATCGAAAATTTTTCTTGAAGGGAACAATAAATAACACTGCACACTATCGTTCTAATGAATGCAGTATAGAACATCTTTCTAATTCATGTAATGACGCTTGCACATAGTATTTGAGCTGACTCTTCCTATTATTTATCTCCATGTCAAATCAGTTTGTTTATGACCATGACACATTCTCGCTGGATGACAAAATGGGAGATGCAGAGTTTGATATGAGACCATTCTTAGATGCAGTAAAGTCGAACTCACAGGGCGCTCCAGATGGAACTGTTATCAGAAAACTGATACCAGACAGGCAAAACTGCATTGCGGAGGAGAGTTGCATTGTCTGGAAGGATGGCAAAGTCACTCAGAACATGTTCTTACGACTCCGCAATGTTGAATGTGGTGAAATTGAGCTCCAGTTGCAGTGGATCGATCTTCCTAGCTCTCGAGGTGCATAATCATTGTTGCATGGTCCGTGATCTCCTTGTACATAACAAATTGCTGTCCTATTGACTTAGCGTAATGTGGTATTTGGACTATCTAGATCTCATGAATGTGGGTGTTTGGAATTGAGGATGCATAAAAGAATAGTTATCTTTGTAGCTGATTAAGTTTTGTAAGTGAGACTTCCAATATTATATGGCGAGTACATGTTGTTATATAAACGGTGTACTCCCTCTTGTGTCTGCTAATCAAACTCTTAATCTTCAGCTTATGACACTGATGAATCATGAATAAGGTACCTTATTGCTGTAAGAGTTCTAAAACAAAAAAGAAACTAAAGAGTTCATCTTTTAGGTTTCTTAAACTAGTATTTTCGCCCGGGTAATGCCCTAGATCAGTTATAATTGTCAAATGTATTATTATTCATAAATTTCTTAATTGATATCATTAGTTTTTCGTAATATTCTGTCTAGTGCGAGATTAGGAAAGCACGCTATGACATGATAAGTTGTTCAAAAAAACTTCTAAAGAATTGGGATAAAAGTAATAATTTTATAGAAATGTGGGTAAGATAATGTTATTTAATAAAACGGTTTAAGATCAAAAATTTGTGTACATGCTTTTATAATTACATATAATTATAGGACTTTAATTTATTATGTTTTACTTTGAAACATTAAGCATTGATATTGTAGTTGATTAGTGGCTAAACTCTCACATTTCATTTCAAAGGTCATGTGTTCCAATTCTATTAACTGTGCGTATATTTGTATAGATGACAATGAGGTAAAAAGATTAGTTTTTAAAATGATTAGTTGTGTTCGGGAATATTTATAATAAAATTTTAAGTTCTTACAATGAAGGAAATTGATAACTTGAAAGTCTCGATGTTTCAAAATCAAGTTATTAAAATTCTAGAAAATCCTTTTAAGATTCTTATTGCAACCAAATTTGTCAAAATAATTCATCAAATTGATTAACTCATTTTGCTAATCATCTCTTTTATCAGTTTCAACATTTTATTAGTTTCAGCTATTATCTTTTCTGGCTTAGCTCATTTTCAACTAGTATTGCCTAACAGAGGTATGGGTAGTAATTAGTTGTACTTTTTTTCGATCAAAATCATTTATTTTGTTACGCTATGGATATTGGAAAGTTGATTTTTGTTCGTATTCCTTTCATTGGGGTAGAAAATATGACTTACAACCATTATAAATCTTTTGTGGTACAAGAAAACCATTTCAATAAATCAAAATATTTTAAATATTACTTTAATGTTTTGTCAATTCTAAAATTCCACTATTATTATAGGGTAGTGTAGGCGTGATTGTATTCCGCCTACGCGGTGTGAGCGTATATTTGACTATTTCATTGTTAAGGTTTTATTAAAATAAATTTCGAAGTCGCCAACAAGTCTTTAAAGGAAGACTCATAAACCTAATTGGATATGTGGGAAACTGTGATTTTATTAAAATACGTTTCGAAGTCGCAAACAAGTCTTTAAAGGAAGACTCATAAACCTAATTAATATGTGGGAAACTGTAGGGCCATCTTAGGGACTTATCCAATGTAGTTTTTCCTGCCCTGACTCTATAGATAGTCAATACACTGAAAATTGATTTCGAGGGTGAGAGTACGAACACGGTGAGGAACCATATCTTCCATTGGTGCCTTGGGGGCCTCTACTTATTACGCTTCACAACAAGTTTTATGCAAAAGAACAACCACATTATATTTTTCATGCACCCTAAAAAGATTAGTCTACGTTGGTTCAATAAACACATAAAAGACTCCTTTTTAGGGACAAGTCATTAAACAATCAATTTACAAGGTACCTAGCAGGTTATCCATATTATCTGATTTAGTTAGAACTGTTCCTTAGGTCTTGATTAGTAATAATAACATGTAGATGATAAAAAAAATCATGCATCGAACAATCATAATAACATGAATATTATGTATACAAAATAAGAGAAAAAGGTTATAATGTACAATAATGACGTTTATTTATTAGTATCTACATCATGACAAGAAATTGTTAGTAACTTCAAGGAAATATAAATAAAAGAATTATTCAAGGGACCTCAAGAGTAGACCTATGCGGATTAGGTCTAAGGGCGTAACGACCTTCGAACGGATAAATTTTGAAGCCAAAAGATCAATTAGAGCAGGAACAAATCTGTCTTTGATTGTGTTTAGTGTGTTGGTATAGTATGTGGAAGTACAAGACTATAAGCACGAAAATATTCGTAAAGCTAAAGTGTATGAGAAATAATCTTGAAAAAGTGTCCTTTGATTCGTGAAATCAAGGACTATTTATAGGGAAAACGAAACTTCGCACAAAGCGCCTGCTACGCCAGGCGCAAGAGCCTGCATAATGCACAATCACACGTGTCAGACACATGTTTGTGCACCTGACGTGACATGACTCTCATCTACAACATACACGTGGCACCGTCTTGGAAAAAAGATAAGAATAAATAAAGTATATGTGTCGCATAAAGTGGTGTACTACATGCAAAAGTCTGTGTGACATATAGATCCACGTGTCAGGGGCAGATTGACGCACTTGACACATATCAACTAATGTGTTGGGCGCACGTTAGAGGTGGGCATGGGTCGGGCCAGCACGCGGGTCGGTCTGGCCCGACCTGGTTTGGGCCCGGCCCGGTCTGTTGTCCGCTACGTGGGCCGCGGGCCAGTCATGGTCAAGAAATTTTATTTAGGCCCACACCGGCACGAGCCTACCTAGATGGCCCATGGGCCGAACGCCCCTTTCCTATGTTTTCAGGCCCGCAGTAGGCATGAGCCCGACCCGCGGTCCCGTGGGCTTGGGCTAGGTCATGGACAAAATATAGAAATTTCAGGCTCGCCATCTCCCTAAACCCGCAGGCCTAGCCCGTGAACAGGCCCGGCTCGTCCCATGCCCAGGTCTAGCGCACGTGGTGCGCCAAGCGCACTGCATGCGTCCAACATATTTTGTTAACCTTTTTGTTAAACGCGTTTTTGATGATCTATTTTATCCCTTAAAAATCGGATATTCAATATTAAATATTAAAAATCTGATTTCACTTAAAAAGGCGGTATGTTTCATTATCGGAACCTTGAATGGGGAGACACAATTATGTGTCTAAAGAAGCCCCCAATTTGATTGAGGTTTGTAAAACCGAAAGTGAAAGCATACTTGTCGTGACAGAGTATGATTCTAGACACTCTGAAATCCAAATCACTCTTTAATGCCGGTTCCTACCAAACAAGCAAAAGTTTTAGAGCAAACATATGTGACACATATTTACAAAATTATCATAAATTTGCAAAAATGAAATGATATATGTAAAAATAGTATCATGAGTTATTCTAGTCCGGCTCATGTCGAGGTAGAGCTGCATTTCGCTCCAGAGTTGTGCTTATAGAGCTATCTGGTCCAACTCATATCGGCGTAGAGCTGTATCCCACTCTAAGGCTGACTTATAGAGCTATTATGGTCTGGCTCATATCGGGGTAGAGTTGCATCCCACTCGAAGGATGTGCTTATAGAGCTATTCTTGTCCGGTTCATATTGGGGTAGAGTTGCATCCCGCTCCAGGGTTGTGCTTATAGAGCTATTATGGTTCGACTCATCTTAGGATAGAGTTGCATTCTGCTCCAGGACTGTGCTTATAGAGTTATTTTGGTCTGGCTCATGTCGGGGTAGAGCTGCATCCCACTCCAGGGTTGTGCTTATTTTGACTGAAGGCTAGCACTGGATTTGACCGTTGTTGTTGTCTTTAGAAACATGAACCATATTAACGCTGGATTTTCCGTTGTATCGGTTCGTAATGGTCCGCAGACCTAGCACTGTATTTAGCGCTGTTAATACTCCTGAGTACTTGTTGCCTCTTGAGCAATTTATATCCGCACATCTTGGCGGAATATAACTCGTATAGATTTGTTCAATGTTGGATACTTGTAATATAATGCAAAGAAAACACAGATATGAAGACAAACAATTAGGGCACATGCATATGTCCTGTGATGTGGGTGCTAGTGAATGGGTAGGAGATGACTTGACCTCTAAAGAGTGACCTCTAATCCTCGATACTTTAAGGTGCTAACGTGTGTGCATATGGTGTGTGTGCATGTGCGCGACTCTATGACTGATGCTAGGATCCGATGGCTAAGGACGAAGGATGCAATGCTTGACACAGTGCTTGGATGATGCAGATATGTAATGCAAATGCAGAGATATGATGCTAATGTAGATGATATGGTGCTTTATCGGTGTGGAAGCTCAAATTTCTTTCAGGATATAGTTTTCGAAAGAGAAGAAATGGAAAGCCCCCAAAGATGATCCATATAAGTTATGTTTGATTTAAAATGCGTTGTAGTTGTTATGGGAGGAGTCTATAAAACAGTAAGGATTTCGTATTATTTTCTCGTATCGTTACGAAGCCCACAATCTTTTGTATCGACTCATAATGAAGTACTTATCGAGGTACACATGAAGCCTATGAAAGAGGAGAAATAAGAATCCCCCAAGGATGATCTACTCAGTTAATAGATTATGGTGGATTTGAATTATGTTATATATGAGTCTTTGTAATGCTTTAGTTGTATATGACTCAATTTTTGTATGCCAAGGGGATAAGTGAGGCACAAATAGGTCCAATCTTGTAGTAGTGTGGGTTTAAAACCCACAATTTCATGTATGAACTCGTAATGAAGTCCTCATGACAATAGGCCTAGACTTGGAGCCTATGATTTTCCGTGTGGATCAGTCATGAAGCCCCCGGTAAGATGGAGTTGATGAAGTATCCAACTTCATTGCTTGATTTTGAAGATATATCGTCATGCTCAATGGAAGTTTCAATCAAAAATTCCATATAGGATTCCTAAGGTCAAAAAGACAAGAAAGACCACAGAAAGGAACACTCGAAGATGTTGCTACAACTCTTTTGTTGTATAATCCCTTTGCTAAGAAATAAAGCTTTCATATCTCCTTCTGTCAAATCAGAAGCATTATTTGATCTTATAGCTTTGACTTTCAATTCAAACCGAGTCTCCACATATTGCAAAAACTGAGTCATAATAGAAACATAATCTTTTTTATTCTTTAGAAAATGAGTTCATGTCATTCTAGTGTAATCATCTACTATTATAAGAAACTGTGTACAATCAAAATGATCAGGAGTAGCATATGGTCCCCATATATCCAAATATAACAATTCAAATGGCTTTTTAGTCTTAATAGAACTAACAAGAAATGAAGATCTTGTTTGTTTAGCTAAAGGACAAACACTACAAAAACTTTTAGCTATACACCCTTTGACATTAAGACCCTTAGCACTCTTGATTTTTCCAAATGAGAGGTGTCCCATTCTCAAATGCCATAATTTGGCTTCTTCAATCTCAGTGGAGTTGACAGGCTAAAGTCGTATCACCTTATCAAAAGTAATCCTAAGTCCTCTAACAAATAGTAGTCAGGGAAGTAGGGTCGAATCCACAGAGAAACAGTGTTCTTTTCCTAATTGTTAATCAAATCTAGAATATAGGAACGAGTGTTTGTGAATAATTATACTAAACTAGACTATAACTATATCAAGAATTATCAAGAATAAAAGGTCTAGGGCATAGGTTCACCAATGATCAATATTTCGGGATGAAACACAAAAATCAACAATTAATAATGCAATTAAATAGATTGATTCGCTCTCTCAAGTCTAAATCAATCATAGAACGGTATTAACAGGCTCTCGCAATTTATTAATACCAACTCTACCTATTGAAACTAGCCTTAATATCAAGTTTATACCTCTCGACGCATAACCTAATATTGCACCACTATAACAATCAAATCTGGCCAAATTGAATTGAATAGACGTAAAAACATTTAATAGGAATCAACATGCATTAATAAAAATCAATACTTTAATAAACATCCCTTCCTAATTGATCATGGATCCCCCTAAACCCTAGAAATAAACTACTCAATCATAATTGGGGAAAACATATTCATAAATAAATAAACAAACATGAATTAATAATAAAGGATTGAATAGGAATAAGAAGAGGAAAGAAATAATACCAATTGTAGAACCAATCTTGCAAAAATCAAAGCTTCTATTGAAAATTCAATGTAATTGGGGAAAAAGCAAAACTAGGGTTCTTCACTAATTGAGAGAAAAAAAAGTTCTAATCTTTAATGAATTAATGATGGAAAAAACAAAATAGAAAATAAGATAGGAAATAATAATATTCCCTTGAGTCTTTATACCTTTCTATTTCCTAAAACAACTAGAAAAATAGAGTCTAATTCGTCAAAAGATAAAGCCTTATTCGACTAGGAAACCCGGGATAACCCGCGGCCGCGGGTTTTCGGGCTGCTAAACAGTGTCAACTTGCAAAGACCATATCTCCCAAACTATAGGTCGTATCGGGGCGTGTAATATACCGTTGGAAAGCTCTTCAAGTCTAGTTCCCAACCCCACTGGGATCACTAAATTACGATCTCTGGATAATGAGTTATGATCAAAAGAGTGCACATGACTCAATTTCCATACTTCTTTTAACATGTTTCCGCTATGTTTGAGTTGCAATCCGACTCGAAGATGCCCTTTGGACTTCTCATTTGACTTAGCTCCTTCCTAGATGCTTCTCATGCTTAAGCTTGTCCAATAATATACCAATTGTGTTCTCAATACCTGAAAACTATCAAAAACACCAAAAACACACACATGAGTGATATCTTCTCAACTTAAGTAACTAATATGCAATTATTGACTAAGAATGCAACTAAATGATCCTAAAATGCAACCTAAATGCATCATGAAATGCCTATATTAATATGACTCATCAAACTCCCCCAAGGTAAACTGTTGCTTGTCCTCAAGCAATCAAACAATAGACACGGGAAGAAAATGATAACCTACAATATGGGACTAAAACAGGGTCAAGCACACAATCCAAAACACGGGAGATATCAATCCTACATGAACCAAGCATCGAGTATCAATGAAACAAAGCCGCATAGCACGTCATGTGACCAATCATCTCGACAATCTTACCACAAACCCTTTCCCCCAAGCTGGACTTAACAAAACTTGACAGACCTCACTATAGGTATGTGAACTAATACTCTCTTGTGTTTAGGGCGAAATTCAATGACACTCAACGATCCCAACCTATATATATCAACTCAGAAGAAGCAATACTCTTTAACTTTGACCTTTTGACTCACCTTCAATACGAAAAATGCAACACACAAAGATCAAGAGGACTTTCAAGGGTTGTAATGAGGCTAGGGTTAAGGGTATGGATCATATTTTGGGAAATGTGGTGGAAAAGCCAAGAAGGGGAGCAAATATCAATGTAAAGCCGGCCTAACAAGGCATTCACAACTTCATATAACACCATCATCACCAAAATATCACCACAATATCTTTCATGCATAGTAACCCATTGTTAACCTTTTCACTTTTCTTTCAAAATATGTTCACTTTCTTTGTTTTTTTTTTCATTTCTTTTTCTTCATTCTTTTTCATATTGCCAAAATCTCTTTGAACCACATTCGAATTCGATGATAAAGCTCATTAATAACACTTTCCTTCAACAAAACCACGCATTAACTACATCCATGTAATACAGTTAGGGGTGTAAGTTCGGTTTTTGGTTTGGTTTAAGGTCAAAACCAAACCAAACCAAAATAAATTCGGTTTTGAAATTTCCAAACCAAATCCAAACCGAAATTCGGCTCAATCCAAACCAAACCAAACCAAAATATAAAATCAAAAACCAAACCAAACCAAACCAAACCGGATTTTTTTTATCTTTCAAAATCCAAACCAAAACAAACCAATTTTTTTTCATATTCCAAAATCCAAACCAAACCGAAATGAAATTAAATCAAACCAAGATAAAAACCAAACCGAATTTAAACCAAATTTTTTGATAATTTGTATTTCAAGTGACAATATTTTTGTATTTTCGTAATTAATATTAAAAAAAAGAAACACAAAAAAATAATAGACAAAATTCGTATGTTAAGTGACAATAATTCGGTTTTTTCAGTTTTCCAAAACCAAAACCAATCCAAACCGAAAAACCGAAAAAATATTTTTTTCGAATCCAAACCAAACCGAATTTCAAAAAAAACCAAACCAAATTACTAATTCGGTTTGGTTTGGTTTGGTTTTCGGTTTTTAACCAAATAACTTACACCCCTAAATACAGTATGACCAAAACTAACACTTGCTCGCCCAAGCTAGGCTTGGGACAATAATCAAATGAGGTTAAGGGTAATAATATGGGTGAAAGTAGCAAGAAAGGGTCAAGAAAGCTCAGCGGGGCTAGAGACGGGAAATGTGTAAACAAGTAGGACTCTGGAGCTAAAATCTTGAAATGAACGCCTCAATCATATCAAATAGTGTACACAATGAAGTATCAAGGATGTACCAGGTCAAAATCAAGATCAATACATCAACTGAGGAACTAATCACTCATGAAAGAACATAACTGACACAGATTCGTCAGTTTATTAGGCACAGAAGCTCACATGGGTCAATTTTGTCTGCACAGTAAAGTTAAAGCCAGCCAGAGAGATCAAACAGTCTTACCACAGCCAATCAATCGTATCACAATTATGCTATGAAGAATCATGAAACCACTGTACAACAAAGCTGTAGAGCTGTAGTAGAGATATCCACAAAATTCTCGAAGGTGTGCCAACAATAGTCCCATAGATGAAAACTATAATGAAATGAGCTATCTAAAATGCAACTATGATGCAACTAAGCAAGCAGTACATTTTTTTTGGTAACACGTAAACTCCCACTCCTAATAAGCAGTATAAACCGTGCAACATCCTATGAAAGCAATGAAATCTACACTAAAAAGCGATAAAAGATAGAATATTCCTCCCCCAAGCTAGAATTTGCAGTGTCCTCACTGCATAAACTAGTTTAGAAAAAGAATCAGAACCAACCCCGACAATCATCCAACACCAAAGTCACCCACTAACAACCATAACACATCACGAAAACCATACACAAACTCCAATAATCTAAAATTTCAATCAATGTGTGCAAAAGATTCTCACAAGAGGGCATTAAACAAAAATCCAAGCGAAAATTTGGAATAAACATAAACAACAAGTACAAGTGAGAATAAATGCTTACTACCCAATTAATTGGGGAGAAGAGGCAAATATGCTCAAAATCCATGTTGTAATGCTTCACAAAGACGAACTTGAATCTAGTTGGTGCCTACTTGACAAAATCTTGAAACCATCATCAATTAAATTATAGAGAAGAGGTAAGAAAATGAGAAAGTAATAAGAAAAGAAAATTAAAAAGAAAGAGAAAAAAGGAAACAAAACAAAAGAAGAATAAATAAATAAATAAATAAATAAATAAATAAAAGAACAAACTAAGTATCGAAAAGAGGGGAGAGAGAAGAAAATAAGGAAAGCTGGGTTTGCTGGTTGTCCGCGTGTGGGAGTTCAAGAGGATGGGAAGACTGTCGGCGATGCTGTGCGGGCAGGAGACGCGAGGGAGGTGCGCTGATAATTTGTGAGGGCGAGAGGGGTGGTTACGGCGCCGGCAGGTGTGGCGCTGTGAGGAGTTCGAAAGGCGAGAGGGAGGCGTCGCGTCGCCGGCGGGTCGGGGCTGGTCGGATGCCCGCCGGTCGTCGGTACAGGAGGCGGGGAGAGGGCGTGAAGGGTGGGGGGGTTGAGGAGCTTGGGGGAGGTTTTTATTATTTTTTTTTTGTTTTTTATTTTGGTACTGTGCGGCTGGTAGAAGCACTTCGAAAACCTGCGGGCGGACAGACTGTGGTGAGTGCGAAGAGGAACTTAGGCGGCGGGCGCGAGTTTTACCCCGCGGGCTGGCAGAAGGTGGTGTGAGAGGGGATTCGAATTCCCGCGGGTGAGCAGTAATTGTCAATGTAAAGCATGTAAATCCCGCGGGCGCATGTTTGAGTTCGTGCTTTCACCTAGGGTCAAAATTAGCACACCAAAACCACTAGACAACACTTGTTAGCATGGTTAGTCTGATAAAAATAAAAAAATGAAGATGGAATTCAAGTGAATTCAAAAAAAAAAACTAAAAGAAACTAAGTGAACTAAAAATTAAGAAACGAATTCAAGTGAATTCAAAAACACACAAAAAATTAAAAATAAATTGAATTCAAGTGAATTCAATATGCAAATGTTTTTGTTCTTTTCTTTTTTTGTTTAGATAAATGAAGAGTAAAAGGAAAAAGAAGAGTTAGAGATTCGGGTTGCCTCCCGAATAGCGCTGGTTTATGCAGGTCCCGCACGACCGTTTACCGCTACATTGCACACAGATCGATCGAACCTCTTTACCTGTTGGCATCCATCAAGGTCAAATTCTTCACTTGCTAGCATCTTCTCTATAGCATCCACTTCATTGCTCCATATACTGCCATCACCTGTGGAAGACTCAAGACAAAGTACCGCCTCCAAGGGGTCTCTATAGAGAGCTTGGGGCATGTTATCATGGCAAATTACATCAACCACATCAATACTCAACACTTTTCCTCTAGCATAGGATTTTTAAAGCAGTGCTTAGATTAAAAGTGACCTCATCATCTCCAACAGATAGTGTAAGCTTACCATTTTCACATCAATGACGGCACCTGCAGTATGAAGGAATGGCCTACCCAAAATGATTGGAATTTGCCGATCTTCCTCCATATCAAGTACAACAAAGTCCACGGGAATAAAAAATTTACCTACTCTAACAGGTACATCCTCTAAAATACCTAGGGGGTATTTAACAGAACGGTCAGCCATTTGTAGAGTAATATTGGTAACTTTCAAACTTCCCATATTCAATTTTGAGGAAACAGACAATGGCATAACACTCACACTAGCCCCCAAATCACATAAAGCTTTATCAATGAACAAACTACCAATGTGACAAGGTATAGAGAAACTACCAGGGTCTTTTAATTTTGGTGGAGATTTATTTTGTAAAATGGCACTACATTCTTCAGTAAAAGCAACTGTCTCCACCTCGTTAAAAGCCCTTTTCCTAGTCAAGATATCTTTCATAATTTTGCATAAGCAGGCACTTGAGTAATTAATTCTGTGAAAGGAACTGTTACCTGAAGATTCTTGACGACTTCCAAAAACTTACCAAATTGCTTGTCTAGCTTACTCTTGAGGTGACGATTGGGGAAAGGAAGTTTGATAGGAGGAATCTCAATAGCAGGCTTTTTGGCTTCATTGGTCTCTTCATGTTCAGTGGCGTGCTTAGAGTTCTCCTTGTCATTTTTAGCTTCAGCTGGGACCTGTTCCTTATCATTTTCACACTCAAAGTATCATCAATAGGCATGGGTGGTCCATTGTAGTGAGAACCACTTCGGAGAGTGATGGCATTTGCCGAATCTGTAGGCTGAACAGGTTGTGCTGGAAGAGCACCTTGTTGTCGAGTAGAGTTCGAAGTAGCCAATTGTGCCAACTGATTCTCCAACATCTTATTGTGAGCAAGAATGGACTCAATTTGTGCTTTGTCAGCTTGTCGATCCTTTTGCATTTGTAGCATCATGTTTCTCATCTCAACCATCATTGGATCGGCAGGAGGTGCTTGTTGAGATGGATTAAAAGGTGGTCTAGAGAAACCAGGAGGGTGTTGGGAAGGTTGTTGGTAGTACTCTGGTTCAATTGTTGTGCTTGTGGTTGTGGTGCAGGAGGATTTAGGACATTAGTGCTCTTGTAAGACAAGTTAGGATGATTTCTCAACCCTGGATTGTATGTGTTGGAGTATGGGTTGTTCGCTGATATGTTTGAAAAGCATTAACTTGTTCGAGAGAACTCCGACACTCTTGTGCCCAATGTCCAACTGCCACAATTATCACACAAAATCACGGATGTAGTACCCAAAGCAGCAACACTTGCAGGAGAGGAGAGTTGCATATTGTCAAGCTTATTGCTGATTGATTCATCTGTGCAGCTAATAGGGATATAGAATCTATCTCATGCTTCCCACCCTTGTTAGCTAGTCCTCGAGGATTACCATATTGAGAGTTGTGGATAGCCATCGATCAAATCATGTGCAACATTAATTTCTAGTTTCATGAATCTCCCATTTGCTGCAGAGTCAAGGATAAGTCTCGAGTTGTTCCCCAAACCATTGTAGAATCCTGAACTAGGAACCATTTTTGTAGACCATGATGGGGACATTCTCTCTGAAGATCTTTAAATCTTTCCCATGCCTCATGTAAAGACTCATCAGTCCCTTGGGTGAATTTGTAATCTGACTACGCAACCTAGCATGTCTTCTCTGGAGGGTAGTACTTTCTGTAGAAAGCTAGAGCCAAGGTATTCCAATCAGTGATCCCAAGAGTGGCTCGATTAATCCCATTGTACCACATCTTTGCCTTGTCTCGAAGTGAAAATGGGAAAAGAATCTCCCGAATCTGATCTTGTGTCACTCCCTGCTGCTTAATGGTAGAGCAATATTGGCAGAAATCTTGATAATGAAGATTAGGGTCTTCATTAGGTCCACCACCAAATTGTTTTCTTTCGATCATGTTTGACAATGCAGGTTTGATCTCGAAATTTACAGCTTCGATTTCAGGCATTTGATTTCTTGGGAAGTTCAGCCAAAGAGGGTTGGGAAAAGTCAGTAAGCCTCTGAGCCATCTCTGATTCTGGTGGAGAATAGAGACAATGCTGTAGAATCAGAGTCAGAATCCAAAGGATTATCTTCCCTTGGATTATCTGCAACTGTCTGGAAAAGTTCTTTGTCTATGAAAGGATCTTTCGATTTCAGGATCAAATTGTAGGCAATCTGAACTCAAACTCCTGCGCATAGAAGAACTAAAGAACAAACAATTAAGAGATTTTGTCCCAAAGAACAAGTGTTCTCTGAGACGGAGTATATAATCTAGACTCTAAAACAATTAAAGAAAATGGAACAAAACCGTTTCCCCGGCAACGGCGCCAAATTTTGACAGGCTAAAGTCGTATCACCTTATCAAAAGTAATCCTAAGTCCTCTAACAAATAGTAGTCAGGGAAGTAGGGTCGAATCCACAGAGAAACAGTGTTCTTTTCCTAATTGTCAATCAAATCTAGAATATAGGAACGATTATACTAAACTAGAATATAACTATATCAAGAATTATCAAAATAAAAGTCTAGGGCATAGGTTCACCAATGATCAATATTTCGGGATGAAACACAAAAATCAACAATTAATAATGCATTAAATAGATTGATTCGCTCTCTCAAGTCTAAATCAACATAGAACGTATTAACAGGCTCTCGCAATTTATTAATACCAATCTACCTATTGAAACTAGCCTTAATATCAAGTTTATACCTCTCGGCGCATAACCTAATATTGCAACACTATAACAATCAAATCTGGCCAAATTGGATTGAATAGACATAAAAACATTCAATAGGAATCAACATGCATAATAAAAATCAATACTTTAATAAACATCCCTTCCTAATTGATCATGGATCCCCCTAAACCCTAGAAATAGACTACTCAATCATAATTGGGGAAAACATATTCATAATTAAATAAGCAAACATGAATTAATAATAAAGGATTGAATAGGAATAAGAAGAGAAAGAAATAATACCAATTGTAGAACCAATCTTGCAAAAATCAAAGCTTCTATTGAAAATTCAATGTAATTGGGAAAAAACAAAACTAGGGTTCTTCACTAATTGAGAGAAAAAAAGTTCTAATCTTTAATGAATTAATGATGGAAAAAACAAAATAGAAAATAAGATAGGAAATAATACCTTTCTATTTCCTAAAACAACTAGAAAAATAGAGTCTAATTCGTCAAAAGATAAAGCCCTATTCGACTAGGAAACCCGGAATACCCGCGGCCGCGGGTTTTCGGGCTGCAAAACAGCGTCAACTTGCAAAGACCATATCTCCCAAACTAGAAGTCGTATCGGGGCGTGTAATATACCGTTGGAAAGCTCTTCAAGTCTAGTTTCCAACCCCACTGGAATCACTAAATTCAGATCTCTGGATAATGAGTTATGATCAAAAGAGTGCACATGACTCAATTTCCATACTTCTTTTAACATGTTTCCGCTATGTTTGAGTTGCAATCCGACTCGAAGATGCCCTTTGGACTTCTCATTTGACTTAGCTCCTTCCTAGATGCTTCTCATGCTTAAGCTTGTCCAATAATACACCAATTGTGTTCTCAATACCTGAAAACTATCAAAAACACCGAAAACACACACAAGAGTGATATCTTCTCAACTTAAGTAACTAATATGCAATTATTGACTAAGAATGCAACTAAATGATCCTAAAATGCAACCTAAATGCATCATGAAATGCCTATAATAATATGACTCATCAGGAGTATGCAGAAGTAAGAGCAGTAGACAGATTTTGATTAGATGCAGCAACAGTAGATGACACAAAAGAAGCATGCATCCAACATATATATAAAGACCTTTCTTCAGCATACGAAGCACAATTTGCTTGTTCAAGGAAAGGTCCTGAAGCACACATGTATCATTTACAAATGATATTGAGCAGTTAGCATGATGACACAACTTATAAAACGATATTAAGTTGAACTGAAAGCCTGACACATGAAGAACGTTCTCTAGATTAACAATACCTCCTAGAGAAATAGTGTCTTTATGTTCAACTTTGATCTTATTTCCATCTGATATAGTTATCATAGGATGAGGTTGTGTGATTTTAACATATGAATGAAACATATTTCATTCTGAACACATATTCTCAGTGGCACCTTTGTCTAGAATTATGATATTTAGAAAATAAAGAGATATTACCTGTTAAATGAGAACTGACAGCCAAACCAATTGCTGATTCATGATCAGAATTTTGAGTATGTTGTTTCTTAGGTACTGTAAGAACTGCTTGTGTTGCTCTTGTGTAAATGTGGCATGAACAATACTAGTTTCTTCAGCAGAACTTTTAATAAAATCAAATTGAACTGATGAATTCTCCAACATTTATCAATTGTATGATTCTTCATCTTGCAATGATCACAGAACAATCGATTCTTAACAAGCATTCTTGTACCACTATTAATGAAATTCTTGGAGAAATAAGGCTTATCATTCATCCTATTTGCTGAAAATGTTGTATTATCAACATTTGAAGTAGAATTCAGATTAGCTAACTATTTGTGAGTCTCTTCTTGAAGCAATAATCCATATGCTTTAGATATTGTTGGAAGAGGACCCATCATGAGTATTGTACTTTTTGTATGAATAAATTTTTCGTTTGTTTGCATCAAAAGTTGAAACAACCTTTGCTTCTGTTGAGATTTGTCGAATTTGTGGGTAAGAGTGAATTACAGCCAGTACACTCACAGGAAGGTGATGGATCCAATCCATTCAACTGATCCCACAACAACTTGTTTTTTGTAAAGAAACTAGTAATTCCTTCATCTTCTCCTTGTGATATATCACCTAGTTGCTGTTGTACAGAATACAGCTGAGGTCCTGAGGATTTACTAAACCTCTCTTCAAGATCAATCCATATTTCTCTTGATGTCTTGAAGTATAGAACACTTCTACTTATTGAAGGTTCAAGAGAATTTAAAATCCCCGATATTACCAAATCATTACATATGCTCCTTAGCTTGAAATTTGACGAAGTAACTACTGCTTTCGCTAATGATCCATCAGCGGAACACAATTTATTTCTTGTTGATAGTGCAATGTTCATAGATTTTCTTCAATCATTGAATCCAATGCCACTGAAAGTAGAATTCACCAGTTTGGATGCATTGATATTGTTTAAGAAATATTATGAACTAGAATTTTTTGATAGATCTTGAGTGTTTGAAGAAGAATTTTCAGCTAACATTTTAGATTTGAATGTTTGAAGAAAACAAAAAGGAAAAATAAATCAGATTATAAGAAATCTGAAATTTCTTTGCGAAATTTTTTTCTTGAAGGAAGAATTGATCTACTGATTAATAACAAAGAAGAATGCAGGATCAAAATAAGATCCGCTCTGATACCATGTCAAAGTTCAAGATTAAGAACTCTTTGATTGAGAGAAAATAGACAGAGAAATAGAAAAGAAAAGAGAAAAGAGTTTGATCTGCATTGAGTAATTGAATTATTACAGCATTGGTTTGCTATTTATACAATAGGATGTGAGGTGTCTAACAACCTCCTTATTTGAAATTTTTTCCCCTTTTACCCTCTCATGTCCCTATCATATGGTCCACCATTACATTATCAATTCAATTTTACCCCTTTTCTCTCTCCTACTTTGACCTCTTTTTATTTGTTTATTTATCTTAACCCCTTTCTCTCTCCTACTTTACCCACCCCACACCCACACAAATGGATCCTCCTTGGTATATGTACGAACAGTTTCAAGGAAGATCTTTAGGAAACGGAGGGAGTAGTAAACAAGAAACAAAACTAAGGAGGCATCAAACGGGGTACAACAACACCCCTAACATCCTCATCTAAAATGGTACTAAGACCTATAGGAGCAGAAGAAAATATAGAATTAGGGAGGAGTTGAGTGACTCCATGATTGCCAAGCCAATCCGTAGCTCGATTATCCTCATGATACATGTGCAATATTCTAACTTCTCATTCTTCTTGTTGGATCAGGTTGATACATTTTTTGAGCATATGAGAGCATGCATTCCTGCCCCACTCTTGGTTTTAAATCAATGTCACACAAGCAAGATTATCCATTTGAACCATCAGCTTCTTAATCTGCAATTCTTTAGCAAATTCCAGGCCCTTGGTAAGAGCTACCACTTCAGCTTTGAAGCCATGACTATGGCCAATGTTAATTGAAAGAGCCGAAATCATACCACCATAATGGTCTCGAAGGATCGCTCATCCTCCTGCTTGACCAGGGGAGCCTGTTGGCGGCACCGTCAGTGTTAAGTGCATACCAATCAATAGGGGGAAGCTTCCAGTTCACACCCACCTCTTCCTTCCTTCCTTGCGCTTTGTTTGGCGGATGTAGGTGTTTTGTTTTTCAAAGCTCCTTGGAATCTCATTATATTTCACATGGATAAAAGCTCCAACGTCTTGAGGCACCTCTTAACTTATTCCAAAGCTGATGCAATTACGCCACCTCCATATTCACCAAACGAAAATACAAAAACGGGTGGCCCATATAGGATAACCCTTGTCATCTTTATATTGCAAGTTAACAATGATCCATTGTTTTAAAGGGCTTTGGAAAAATTCTGGTTTGTCAGCAGGTTCACCCAAACTTTTCCACACCAAAAGTTGAAAATCTGAGCCATGATTATTTAAAATTTTGGTGTTTATTTATATTAATACCAAATTTGATTAATTCAAATAGAGCCAAGTTTTGGGAGTCGTTTCAAATAGTTTTGTGGCGACCTAGTACTTTTTATAACATGTTAAAAATTTGCTCTGTTTTTGGGTCAAATTTCCTACTTTTCTCCCTTTTCACTACTCACTCTTATTTTCACTCACTAGATTGTCATGACCAATCAAAATATGTTACATGAATTATTATAAGGGCATCACAAAACATCGTATTATTCAAATTCGGATAGTATGGAAAAACATCCAAAATTTAGAATTTACACAAACATGTTTTCCTTTGATATATGATGTATCCATTATTCAATAACTTTGTCATTAACTCCCCTTTAAAAAACAAAAAGAAAAATTTGTTTTTTACGATTCAGAGAAAGAAATTTGATAATTTGTCAAAAGGTTATGCTCAACATACAACTAAATTTAATACTGTGCCCAAATGTTTTGATGGTAATAATTTAAGAAAATTTAGTTGTGGCTTATTCGGTATCACTATGTTTTTAGTTTTATGGTTTTTTATATTTAACAATCTTATGATACATGTCTTACAATTAAAAAAAAAGTTATTCAAACTTAGTAGAAATATAATGATTTTAAAATTTGACAACTAAAAAATAAAAACCGCTCATGTCCTATATTTTTTATAGTCTTTTCTTATTTTAACTATTTATCTTGTTCTGGAATTATTAGTTTTGCTTCCTAGAAGCGAAATTACTATAACTTTGTGGTAAGTGAGGGACCAATGTTTGATTTTCCACTCATTTCCTTGCAACTTCCCCTCCAATTTTTCTGTCTTCACACTTTGAAACACAATCTGCTTCCTTTTCTTCAAATTGATATTCATAAATCTTAATTTGGGTGTTTAGGATTAATGTTCATTGTATTATGGAGGCAAGGAGGCATCAATTTTAGTGTCAAGGTAGTATGATTTTAGTTTCAATTTTGCAAAAGTTTGAATTCTTTGCAAATTGGATTTTCTTTAATTGCTGAATTTTCAAAATTAGGGCTTCCTATTGACATTTAATTATGCTTAATTGCATGCATAAATGTTGAGCAAGATTAGAACTGGGCATGGGCCGACCCTATTTTATCAGGTCGGCCTGTGGGCTTAGAACAATGATAGGCCAGGCCGAGCCTGAAATTTTTAGATTTTATCAATTGCCTGGCCAGGCCCACGGGCCTGCGGGCCAGGCTCATGCCTCCCGCAGGCTTGTCCTGTATTTTATGTTTTTTTTTTTTGGATTCCTGACAGTTTTAGACTATAAAAAAAAGAAGTAGCGTTCGGCTCGCGGGACGATCCACGGGATACATAGGCGGGCTCGTGCCGAATCGGACCTGAAATAAAATTTATTGATCGTGACAGGCCTACGACCCAACAACGGACAACAAGTCGGGCCTTGAGCGGGCTCTTGCAACCGTGTCGGGCCGGGCTAGCATGCCTTACAAGATCATATCTAATTTAATTCTAAATTGAAACCTTGATTACAAAAAAAAAACCAAATATTAAAAACAAAACCCTAATTGCTAAAAACAATAATTTTTTTGTTCACATCTTCTTACTTTATAATTACTTCTGTCATAAAAACCTACCTTTACCATTTCTTCCACAAACTTTTGTCCTATTTTCTTGGATCTTGTGAAAAGAGAAGTGAGTAAATTTTTCACAAACGGGAGGAGTATCTATTAACATTCATTATACCTCATTCTAAGATAAGAGTTTTCATCGTAAAAAAAAACATGACAGAGATTTCAAATGTTGTAAGTACATATAAGTTTACTATAAGTAACTCAATTCAGATATAATGCTATGTTAGTCGTTCAAATTATACATATATACTGATAAATGTTTTTGACGAAGCTAGTAAACTCTTTTTTTTCTTCAAACACCATAAGTAGAGGCTTGGAAGTAATAAAACACAGGACTCTTCTATTAGTGTGATGATATCTTGAAGCTCAATGATTTGTTGAACCATGATTTCCAATTCGCTGATCTCTTTCGTGAAATCAAGTGAGACCTTGACTCAGTCATGTTTGGTTGCTGCTCTGGCTTCTTGCATAACACAAAGTTCCTGGATCCACATGAACCTATCTCGTCCCAAGGGCTGAGTGCTTTACATTATTAAATAAAATCAACAATCAATAGGTAGTAAAAAACTATAAAGTGTAAACAACAAGAAAATAAGTTCTACGATAATCGACTTTGAATTTGTTTGATTTCAATAGTAAATCATGAGCGGACTAACAATTTAAACGTTTTTTCGCATTAACTTTTGAATTATTTTTTAGAGGTTTGACTAATACAAAAATTACGTAATTGTGAAAATGATTGTTTCGTGAATTAGTGTTCAAGATAGCTTTTAGTAGTGGAGTTAGTATTAAATTTTTGTAAAAGAAAAAAAATTAAGTTCATGCAAAATTTATTAGAGTAGCTATTCACTATTCAGGACAAACAATAGTTATTTTGTGTTGTTTTGCTGCTATGTTTATAATCTGAGAGTTACCATAAAAAAAGAAATCTGAGAAGCTTGTCTTGTTGTTGAGCATTAGTGGTTGGTACAACAGTTATGGATTATGGGAACAACTAACATACAATACAATAAGTAACAATTATCATCACAACTTTTGCCGAGCACATCATTAGCAATTAAACACTGATAAAATTGATATTGGGTTAAAGATGCGAATTAGGCCATAAAACCTGATCCTTGGTAACTGAATATCGAGGTTGACAAAGAGTTATAATTATATATTTGGCATAATAAATAATGTGTTTTTCTAAATATGTTTAGTTCGATCTGATATTCCTAGGAAACCAAATTGCATATATTATTTAGGATATACATGTAAGCAGAAGCCTCAAGCATCTTTTATGATGGGGGGTCAAATGAATTCTGTGTAGTTTCTTTATTGACTTTTTGTGTAGCTTAAAAGCCAAAAACTAGTTTTACCCCCTTTTTTAGTTGGCTTTTTTTATTTAGTGGTTGTTTGGTATTCAGTAAATTATATAGGCAAATTTTCATGATTTTTCAAACCGAATAGTTGTTTGTTGGTTGACTGAAAATGGAGGCAATAAAAATTCCTGGAAATTGAATTCCCACAAAACGTGATATTTTATTCACCTAGCCCCAATATTTCTTGATATTAACCAAACACATTAGTAAATTTCTTAGGAATTACAAAAGGAAAATAGCTTCCTAGGAAATGGAACTTTCCATGCAAATTAGATTTCCATGTATATCAAACGGCTACTTAGGGTGCTTTCTTTTCACCTGAATAACCCTGAACTTATCTGAACTGATCAACTGATTGGACCTGAACTTAACTTATGGACCCGATTTAACTTATTGGATCTGATTCAACTTATTGCACTTGATTGAACCTTATTGGAACTTATTGAACCTGATTGAAACTTATTGGCCTGATTGGAACTTATTAGACCTTATTGGACATGATTGAAACTTATTAGACCTTATTGGAGATGATTGAAACATATTAGACCTTATTGGACCTAATTGGAACTTATTTGATCTTATTAGACAAAAAAATTTGATGAGTTATAACATAAATATTACCCCTAACGTAAATACTACCCCCTCAAAATTTATTATGAAATAATAGTCATTAAAATTTACCCTTTTCAAAATTAATTATTATTAACTATCTCTTACGATAAATAATTTAACAAAAAAAAAATACTATTTATATACTTTCCTATATACAACTTTCACCACTAATATATCTAATAGTCTTGTTAATAGTAATATGAATAACAAAATAATAGACAATAATACAAGTATAATACTATACATTGTGGTACTTTAATTATATTTTTTAATAATAACATAATCATCTAATGGTAATATGAATAATAAAATAATACACAATAATACAAATATTTAATAAAATAATAGACAATTATACAAGTATAATGCGATATAATCATTATGGTACTTTAACTAAAATTCTAATAATAACATAATCAGGTAATAGTCATATGAATAATAAAATAATGGACAACAATACACATGTTTATTGATCATTGACTATTTGAACCTTATTGAAACTTATTAGACCTGATTACACCTAATTGGAACTTATTGCATCTAATTGAAACTTATTGGACCTTATTAGACCTGATTGGAACTTATTGTCCTAATTGGACCTGATTGAAATTTATCTGAACTTATCTGAACTAAACTGAACTTATTGGACTTGAAACTTAATTCATTAAGGTTAAGAGAACACACCCTTACTTTATACTAAAGAGTCCGCATCAACCATAACTGATTTTATCAAATACTTTTATGAACACTCAATATTAACAACAAATCCAAACAAACTAGTCAAGTAACATCCAACAGCTAGTTGCCAAACACCTTCTCTTTATGAATTCTCCTAGCTTTTTTACTTATTACTGCTTATTGAAATCTAGTTAGAGGTGAATTATCAAGAGGAATTACTGATTAAACCAAACACTTTTATTTAAACAACCAATATTCAAACCACCAATATTAACAACCAATACAAACAAACTAGGCAAGTAACATCCAACAACTAGTTGTCAAAGATCCTCTCTCTATGATTTCTCCTAGCTTTTTACTTATCACTGCCTATTGAAATCTAATTAGAGGTGAGTAATCAAGAGAAACTACTAATATATCAGTATATCACAAATAAAACGAAAGTCAAACTTCCCAAGATGCCCAATTTTTTTTTTTTTTTGGAAATTTTCAAAATACCCGAAATTTCTTATGAAATTTCGCAAGATGTTAATATGATATGCTACTCTTCTTAATTAACCTAATAATTTTGGACAAGCTCAGATAACCAAACAACGTATAGAAACAAAGTTTTTAAGCTAAAGAGAAAATAACAGTAGGTGTTTTAATTGCTTACCATCAGATCCAGCATTAGCGCAATAAATCAGAAATTTGGTATTGTCCGAACCCAAAGCTGGGAGGCGACCTTCTTTATCATAAATTTTCAAAGCAATTTCAATAACTCCGCCCACAAGATCTTCCTCGTTGACTACAAATTTCAGTGGGCCCGCACTTCCTAGCACGTTCACAATTATCAGAAACCGTTTATTGTTGTTGATATTCTCTTTGTGACAATCAAAACAGTTGCTCTTTTTCATAATACTACTCTTTTGCTTCTCGCTTGAGAAAATCATCTTATTTTATGACGCGTTTCTATTCATTCTTTATTTTTCGTCGGGTTCTTTTTGTTTTTCTAATGAATATTTTGGTGAAAAATCAAAGGATATATGGTGGAGTTTTTTAGGGGTCTAGACCAAGGCAACGGTAGTACCAAGCTTGTTTGTTGGAGCCGAAGGAAGAAGAAAGGAACAATATAAACAAAGAATGGATCGCGTGCGCGAGTTGCGTGTAGCGCGCAGTCGATGATGACGGTGTAGGAAGAGACGGCATGAAATTAGAGGCGTAGTTACTAATGGATTTTACCATTCAAGTTTGTGGTTTAGGATTGTCTCTGGATTCTATTTTGATGAATGATTTAGGAAAGTTTTGTTTTGGGGGAGATATTGTAAAGTTGTGTAGTATATGAGGGAAGTAATCAATGGAGAACAAATTGAAAGAAAGTGGTACAAACGACGGAAAAATGGCCTATAAGTAACGAGGCAAAGTTGTGGCATAGGAAAGGGGAGGTGCATCTGATATTAGGTAATATCAAGTACATGCTTCTAATAAAGAGCTATATATAAAAGGAAGCATATTGCAGGGGGGTAACATACTAACATCCTTGTGAGAGGAGATTACTACTAAAAAAACATAATATTTCATAGGGATCTATTGCACATGTGGTGGTAAATCGATCTCAAAATTGTCCAAAACCCGCCATCTCAACTCATCTAGAAACAACTCCATCCCTTAATACTTTAATATTGGCTCGAAATCGATAATTGATTATTAGTATATTTAATTATTTATTTGGAAAATTGAAAAATACTTGTTAATTTGGAAATCCACCTTTAGTTAAATGCTCAAACATGTTTTATATGCTGATTGCTGCATCAGCTTTTTAATTAGTAGCAAACTTTTGACTTGCATATATACTGGTCAATGCATAATATATATCCATTATTAATTTATTATCATCAAGTTTCTAATCGTTAAAATTAAACTATGGAAAGTTGATGCTTTGTAAATATATATACACTGTGATAAATTCAACATCTTAGATATAAAAGTTATTTTGTAATACCTTTGTTTCTTATTAATCTACACCACTTGACTTTCATACTTGTCAACTTAAAGTTTGACCATTGAAATCTTTATTTATGAGCAATTAAAAATTATAAAAATAATTGATATTTTCAAATTTTACATTGACAAAAATCTGATAAAATCCCATATGACAATATTTTTCCTTAAGTATATATTACAAATGAAACTTAATGTTCCGGTATGGAATAAGTGTTGGGGGGAGTGAACCGGTATCCTTCGTATGTATGAGCCGGTTTGGTGTCCTGCAAAACAGAGCACGTAAACTAACCTCGGGGGTTGATCCGAGGAACGCCCCTCCGATGCCTAAGTCAGTAATGGATAATAACCAGTATATCTCAAGTGAAGTATGATAATATATGTGAACGTACCTTATGACTCAGACCAACAGGGTATTTATAGGAGCCGGCAGTGTCCTTGCTCAGTCTTATCTGGTTGGATACAATTCTATCTTATTCCAATACTTATCTTTAGGCTCATCGGCGCATTAGATAGTAGCTGGATCAGGCCCATGCCCATGTGAGAATAGCCCAGACGAGGAGTATCGTTAAGGTATTCTGATAAAACCGGCATGACGTAGTGAAATATGTGAATTGTCAAAGCACAAAGTGAGTAGACCAAAAAGAGGTATTATATAGCAATCAAGTTAATATATGGAAAATGCAAAAATTACAATGTGGTAAGCAATTAAAATTGAGGTAACATTACTTCAAAATAAATGTTGAACAATAACTAGTAAATTAATATTTCAAAGTCAAAATATTGCCCCAAAAAAAGCAAATACGGTATACAACACATAATATATATATTTTGATCAATATTGTAAAGATAGAATTTAATTTCTCTTTTTTCTTGGAAAAGATGGTCTTACGTTGCCTATCCAAATTCAAAAGATATATGTTTTTCAAAAACGGACTGCGTCTCACAAATTCTCACGATAATATTTTTAGCGATTAGTTAATGTTTTTGGCGAGTTAGTATTTTAGCATAATAGTTTAAAGCGGTTAATCTATATGTAGACTTACATTATTTTTTAGTTAACATATTTAGTACATTAGTTAGTGTTATTCTATAATTAGTTAAGACCTATTGAGCATTATAAATCTGAAATGTCAAATATAAACGACAACCCGAAAAAAGAACTTGAAACAACTTAGCATTTGGAGTAATTTTACCAATTTCAGTTTGGTGCTTGGAATTTTTTTTTTTGCCTCTTAAATAACTTTTCTTCCTTACATTTCTTCCATTTAATTTGTTTTTGCACGATCTGAGTCTAAAATAACCAATGTAATTATACGTAATGAGCATTATTCTTCTACAATTGTTTTTGTAGGTAAGACATTGGTTATAGTTACAACAGTAGTCTTGTAGGCTTCTTGCGGTACCTTCACTGCATCTTCATTATCTTGACTTTGAAAAATGAGATTATAGAACTTTCTTGCGGTTTCATATCACCATGGGGTTACATTGTTTGTAATTGCTCCCGAGATTTCTTTATCCATTTCTCTTTTTCACACTTCACTCTTTGCAAATCTATCCACCTTTTGCACATGTACCTATGTAGTATTGTTGTGATTGAACAAATAAGATGTGTCATAATCTGGTTTTTATGATATAACTAATATACTTTATCGCTTAACTAATATATACTTCATCGCTTAACTAATATACTTTAGTGTTTAACTAATATATTTCAGCGTTTAACTAATCCATCCAGAAGCAATTTAAGGCTAGCATAACTAATAGGTTTGTACAAGTGTGGGAAATAATTGTGTTAACCTGTTGTAGGTTAACCTGGCATTCAATATATATAGTGTTTACAATACAGACCTATGACTATGAAAGTACTCTTCTACCCTTTACAATATAATATTATCCCTTTACATATAATATTATCTAATACACCCCCTCAATCTTTACGGGGTGAAACGACGGATAGATTGGTACGATGTTTAGTAAACAAGTCAGTCGATAGGCCCTTAGTAAAAATGTCTGCAACTTGAGACTGAGTAGGAACATGTCGAACAATAAGCCCTCCCTTGACAACCATTTCTCGAACAAAGTGATAGTCAACATCGATATGTTTGCTACGATCATGATGAACTGGATTAACAGTGAGATAAGTAGCAGAGACATTGTCGCAATAGACAATCACAGGACGACGAGAAAATGGCCAATGTCAGCAAGAAGTTGCTTGAGCCAAATGGTTTCTGCAGCTGTGTAGGCAATGGCCCTGTATTCAGCTTCAGTGGAGGATTTGGAGACAGTAGGTTGCTTTTTAGAACGACAGGAAATAAGATTCTTCCCAAGAAAGACAGCATAGCTAGTAGTAGAACGCCGTGTGTCAGGACATCCTGCCCAATCTGCATCAGAATAGGCAATAACAACAGTAGGAGAACTGCTGCTATATAAATAAAGTCCATAATCTAGAGTGCCCTGCAGATATCTGAAAATTCTTTTCACAACATGAAGGTGAGTAGTACGAGGAGCATGCATAAACTGAGACACCATATTAACAGCATAAGCAATATCAGGACGAGTCATAGTTAAGTACTGCAATGCACCAACCATACTACGATAATCTGTGGGATCAGCAAGAAGTTCTCCATCAAGCAGAGACAATGTTACTCTAGAGACAACAGGAGTGGTAACTGGTTTTACAGTATTAAGATGGAATTTACGTAGTAAATCAGAGACCTACTTATGTTGAGACAAAAATAAACCAGAGGGAGTACGCACAACCTGTACACCTAAAAAGTAATGAAGATCCCCTAAATCCTTCATAGCAAATTGAGAAGAAAGAACATAAATGAATTTGGCAACAAGAGGAGGACTACTATCAGTAAGGACAATGTCATCAACATATAATAGAAGAATAATGAGATGACCACGATATTTGAGAGTGAACATAGAAGTGTCACAACTGCTGCACTTGAAACCAATAGATAAAAGAAAGTTGCTAAACCGAGAAAACCAAGCTCTAGGAGCTTGCTTCAAACCATAAATGGACTTACGAAGACGACATATATGAGTAGGTTTAGATGGATGAACAAAACCCAGAGGTTGACGCATATAAACTTCTTCATTGAGAAAACCATGAAGAAACGCATTTTTGACATCTAACTGACGAATAGACCATTTAAGAGAAACAACAATGGTAAGAACTAAGCGAACAGTAGTAGGTTTAACAACAGGACTAAAGGTTTCAAAGTAATCAATACCTGCCTGCTGATGATTGCCAAAAACAACAATGGTAAGAACTAAGCGAACAGTAGTAGGTTTAACAACAGGACTAAAGGTTTCAAAGTAATCAATACCTGCTTGCTGATGATTGCCAAAAACAACAAGTCTGGCTTTGAACCGCTCCACAGAACCGTCAGAATGATATTTAATCCTGTAAACCCACTTACAACCAAGTAAATTCTTATCATAGTTGCGAGGTACTAACTTCCATGTGTCATTTTTAATCAAAGCATTATATTCATCTAACATAGCTTGACGCCAATGTGAGTCTTTAGAAGCTTGTTTAAAATTAGTAGGTTCGGACTCTACAATTTCAGTGTTTAAGTTCATTAAGACACGAGGCTTAGACACACCATCCTTAAGACGAGTGACCATAGGATGGTGATTAGCAACAGGAGGAGACGGACAAGGGGAGAGAGGAATGGGAGACACCGGACTAGACGACAAGGAATGGGGAGAGACCGTGAGAGGAGACTCGAGGGGAAGGGACTCGGGCGAAGTGGCCTGGGCACGCGGCGACCCAGCGAGAGCTGGCGAGCCACTTACCGAGGCACGTGGCGACGCAGCAGACCTCGCGGAACCGGGCGAGCGAGAGTCCAAGGCGACGGGAGTGGGCGACGCAGCAGGCTACCCAGCGAGGCGAGGCTCGATAGGAGACGACGCCGGAGGACTGGCGAGGCCAGCAACCGAGGGTGAAGGAAATGGCCCTGGGGAAGAAGAGGCCGACGCATGGGTCGACACAGGAAGAAAATGGGAAGGAGCCGAAGGCAGCTCGTGGGTGGTGTTCGTGGGAGACCAGTCCCAAGTCAAGACCAAGGGTGAACTATAAGGGACATTTGATGCAGAGCCAACTAAAGCACGATACGGAAATTTATGTTCATGAAAAAGAACATGACGACTAGTGTAGACTTTCTTGGTAGTAGGATCAAAACATCGATACCCTTTATATTCCAATGCATATCCAATAAAAACACAAGTTTTCGATTTAGGTTGCAGTTTGTGATTTTTAGAGTTAGAACAAAGGAAAGCATTCACATCCAAATGTTTTCAAAAATTGATAGGAAGGAGGACGATGAAATAATTTTTCAAAAGGAGAAACACCCCCTAAAACCAGCTGGGTAATCGATTGATAGTGTAAGTGGCAGTATATGATGCATCAACCCAAAATTTCGCAGGAAAGTCAGAATGAATAATCATAGTACGAGCCATTTCAATGATATGACGATGTTTGCGTTCTGCAACACCGTTTTGAGCTGGAGTGTGGGGACAAGATTTTTGAAAAATAATACCATTGTCAGAAAAATGTTGAAGAAGAGGAGAATTGTCAAATTCCCTTCCTCCATCACTTTGAAATATTTTAATTTTGCAATTAAAAAGATTTTCAACCATCTTTTGAAACATAAGGAATTTGGAATAAACTTCCGATTTTTGACGTAATGGATAAATCCAGGAATAGCGTGAAAATTCATCAACAAAGACAACATAATATCGAAATAATTGATTTGACAAAACAGGAGATTGCCAAAGATCACTATGAATTTTATATAATGGATATGTAGAAAGATATTCAACAAAATCAAAAGGTAAATGATGTATTTTCCTAGCTTACAGCCTACACAATCATCATGAAATTTAGAGGTACATGTGATATATTTATTTGAACATAATTTTCCTATAATGCTAGAAGATGTATGACCCAGGCGAGCATGCCACACGTCACCCGACTCCTTAAGGGCTAGGAAAGCAGGAACTGAAGGCTCAGGAGGGACAATGCTGGGCTGAAGAGGGTAGACACCTTGTTTACTGGTTCCCTGAAGCAGAACTTCCCCCGTTATCTGGTCCTTAACATAAACAGAATTTTTATCAAAACTCACAACACAATCATTTTCATGACACAACTTGTTAACTGATAATAAATTATGTTTTAAATTAGGGACATGACAGACAGATGATAAACGGAGGGGACGACTTGCAGTTTTTAAAGTTAAATTTCCAGTACTTTTAATTGGGAGTAAGGTACCATTACCAACTACAACAGAACTAGACCCAGTATAAGGAGTTTTAATAGAGAACGTACCATCCTGAGGAGTCATGTGAGATGCAGCTCCCGAATCCGGGTACCAGACTGAGTCATTAGCTTCACCACCAACAGACAGTGCAGCTAAGGCTCGAGTGACACTTTCGGAGGAGGAGGGAACAAAGTTAATTGAAACGTGGGGACAAGTAGGCAGCTTGGTGACCTGGAAACCAACATAAACCACATGTATCGGAAGTAGGGGTAGAGGTAACATTGTTACTTGATGAATTACTCCCTGCAGACGACAAATTATTAGTAATATAATCTAGGCAAGGCATACTATAGGAAGACAAGTTAAAATTTACTTATACCATTTAGCGTCCCCGATTACCATTGTTGTTGTTGTTTCCTCCAGACCACGATTATTATTGTTTCCACCATTCCCACCATTATTATTATTCGAGCATTGTTTCCCCACGATTATTATTACCACCTCGGTTTCTGTTATTCCTTCCCCGATTTCTCCCTCCAGAATTAGTCTGGGAGGAGGAACTTGAACCAGTACCAGTAGATTTAACGGCAAGTAAGGCATGATGGGATGAGGGATCAGATGCATCCTTAGAATTGATCAATCTTTGTTCATGCAGTAGTAACTTGGGATGCAAATCATCAAAACTAATTGGGAATGGATAATGTAGGAGGGTAGTAACTATATGATCGTACTCAGAATCACGATCTAGGCCAAAAAGAGTATACTGCACTAAATCCTGGTTCGACACAGGACACTGAATAGCAGCAAGGGAATCAACAATCATATTAATATCCCGTAAGTACCCATCCATTGTCTAGGAAGCAAGCTTTTTAATCCGAGTTAAACGTCCCTTTAATTCCATAGATCGGGCCATACTAGCATGCATAAATCTAGATTGTAATCTAGTCCAAATATCCACAGAAGTATCCAAATCATAAACATCCACAAATACATCACGTGATAAGGTTGCAAAAATCCATGATTTAACTTGTTGATCAATACGTAAATACTCATAAAAGTGAACATTGGGAACAGTATTACCAGACTCATCAATAACAGTAGCAAGAGGAATTATAGCAGTGCCATCAACAATACCAAGTAATTGATGTGAAAATAATAGACAAGTTATTTGCGTTTTCCATAATAAATAATCTTCAGGGGAAGATAAAGTAATGGTTACCAGATTCGTCAGATTAGGGGCCGATAAAGTCGGAAGACTGAAAGGGGTAGCCATATGGGACGCACCTAATAGGGGCGTGGAAGGATTAGATAATTGCCAAGCTTGAGAGGTGGTCGACTTGGCCGGGTATAACACCGGTGTGGCACCACTGTGAGAGGGGCCCAGTGAGGTGGGCATATATCCCGGCGGAAAACGCGGGGTCGCGCGCGAGGCTGAAGCCGGTGATGTAAATCCGGCCGTCCAAGGCTGGGAGAAATCCAGGCCTGAAAGTAGAGGACGCGAGAAAGAATTAGCAGTAGTTGGCTGCAAGCCGGGGTGAGCGGCGGAGACCGCAGCTACGGTGGCGGCCGACGACAAAGACGGCGAGGTGGCAGATGAAGAAGCCGGAAGAGGCTGCGTGGATATAGCAGCGGCATCGGAATTCATGGATGAAGAATCCATAGCCAGGAAAAAAAACGACGTAAAAGAATTGAGGAATTAAAAAATAATTCTTGGACGGAAAAAAAAAATTGAGGTGGAAAAAAAAATTAATTCTTTTAGGAAATCACTGGCTGTGATACCATGTACAAGTGTGGGAAATAATTGTGTTAACCTGTTGTAGGTTAACCTGACATTCAATATATATAGTGTTTACAATACAGACCTATGATTATGAAAGTACCCTTCTACCCTTTACAATATAATATTATCCCTTTACATATATATTATCTAATAAGGTTCAAACATTTAATGAATTCCAGTATTGGTTGATGCACACGCGTGATGTCAACATGACACCAGCTGGTCTCACGTTAACACTAATGTAAGACTATCACTTCCAAAACGGACTCTTTTTTCTTTCTCTGATCTTCCCAGTGATAGGAGCTAGATAAAAAACTACAGCTCTACAGGTAGCATGACCCTCTTGTAGAGCAGTTAGCCTTAGTAGTGTCATTAAACATAATTTATATATTTAGATTAATTTAATCTAACTTTTAAATATTTGGGAAGGTTGGTGTTTATTCTAATTTATTATTTGTGGCCTATAGATTCAGATGGGGATGCATTCTTATAGGAGCTACATCCGTTCATTTGGGATTTGCATGCCTCCAAGGTCCAAAAGCTACTTATTAGTTGCTGGCAATTGGGTGTTAAACTGTTAGCTACTTTTGTTGTCATTCTCTTGGTACCTAGTTAACAATTTGATGAGGAGTTGATACATATATATATAAAACTCTACCAACATTGCCTGGTCAGGCAATGGAACGTATCACACACAATTTTGAGGCTATTAGTGAACGAGTTTCTTCAAACAAGTTAGTGATTGCCGTATTTAATATAAGAGTATTTTAAAAGATTAATATATTAAATATTTAGGTCGTTGTAGTTTTTTTGTTAGAAATCAACTACAATCTATAAACACTAACTAGATTAGATTTATTACTAGTTATATTAAATCCTATAACCATAGGTTGTTAGTTGGCTAAAAGTTTGGCCAAGCACAAGGGAAGAAAAAATATATTTTGAAGACATTTATTCTCGTCGACGTATTTAATAAGATTATACATATTAGACAATCATCTTTTAGAAAGAAATAACATATTAAGACAGAAAGTAAACCCTAATTCTCATGAGTGGTTGACGCCTATTGTAGGCATGTTTTTATTCACCTACGTGAGATGAGAACATACTTCACTACCTAATTGTAAAGGTTCTATTGAAAATCTTCTGAAATCACCAACAAGTCTTTGAAGGAACACTCATAAACCTAATTGGATATTGAAAATTCAATTTAGGGACTTACCAATATAGATTTCCCCATCATGACTCCATTAATGGTTAATGAACCATAGATTGAGTTTGGGAGTAAGAGTACGAAATCATGAATCAAATTTGCCCATTGATGGCCTCTACTTAAAATTAATTCATATCTATATTTATGCAATTAAATAACCAAGCAATATTTTAATGTAATGTATACTTAATCTATGTCGGTTCATTAAACAAACAAAGGACTAATTTTTGGTGCCATGTTATTATAAAATCAAAATTACTGGGAACCTAACAAATTATCCAAATTGTCTGAATTTAATGGTAGAGTAGTTCTTTAGGTCTTTGATTAGAAATAATAATAATCTTGTGAGGCGATGAAAGCACTAAAACATACAATCAATAATTATACCTTGTGAGAGGAGATTACTACTAAAAAAACATAATATTTCATAGGGATCTATTGCACCTGTGGTGGTAAATCGATCTCAAAATTGTCCAAAACCCGCCATCTCAACTCATCTAGAAACAACTCCATCGCTTAATGCTTTAAATTGGCTCGAAATCATTAATAATATATTTCATTATTTATTTGGAAAATTGAAAATACTTGTTAATTTGGAAATCCACCCTTAGTTAAATACTCAAACATGTTTTATACAATTATATGCTGATTGCTACATCATCTCTTTAATTAGTGGCAAATTTTTGACTAGCGTACACATTCATATCTATGGCCATAGTACGAACTTAATTATCAAAAATAGAACACAGATCCATACACACAAGGGCATGAGTAAATAATTTTACTAAACATAAAAGTTACCTCATACGCGATCCATTCTGTAGCCCCGACATATAAAGACTTTGAGAACTTCACAACTCCATCAACTCTCTTGAATTCCATAACAATCCTCCAACATTAACCTCAAAATAATAACAATAATTAATAACCAAACTTAGACTAATCTAAACAAGAAAACATAATCATAATTAATTTCCTATTTAGTCACTTTATTCAACCTTTGATTGGTGAACCTCGAGTTATGGAGTTTGAGTCAACTCTCCTTAGTTAATTCTAAGAGAGAGACCTATGGTACGGTAATTGTTGTTGGTATTTGATAACGATTATAATCATTGTTGAGATAAATATTGATTGATAATCATGAAGTATAAAAGAGTATAAACTATTTATAAGCAAGAATACGAGCTGTGCGTTTGTGATTTAGTAACTCTCATTTATAAATTATTGTGATTTATAAGTTCTATGATTGAAATTGAGTTGAACCTAGTTGCATAACTATGTTGAACCTTGAATTCGTAAGAAAGTACATGACATGTGATTATAACTTTTTAGAGTGAAGTCTTCTAGTGTGGATGGTTATGCAACAATTACTTATAATTACTAAAGCTAGCGGATGAGTTCCAAGAATGATTTGTTGTGTTATAAATGATAATCGAAAGGGATCTAAAAGGGGAAAGTAGCCTTGTCTGAGTCGACGGATGAGGTGATACAAACAGTAGCCCATGGACTGTGAACCTTGGGGGCCCCACAGGGAAACCTGCCCATTGCTCTGTGGGGCGATAATCGGGCGTTATATCAGGTAATGTGAAACCTGTGGATGGCTGATGAAATCAGCGGAAAAATGTACTCCGGTTGTCAATGCATAATTTTATAGTCATTGTTATCATCAATATCTAATCATTTTTTTTTGAGAGGAAATGCCAACTAGTGATATTAATTAATGGACAATAAGTCCGAGAGTACATAAGGAGCAACCTCTGAAAGACAGTGGTTCTCCCACACCTGCTCAACACCAAATGGCACTAGTTTGGCAAGGTGATGAGCGACATAATTCCCATCCCTTTGAACATGAGACCAAATAACAGAACTAAAAGAGGAACTCAGCTCTAAAATGTCTTCTAACACGTTATCAAAATCAAAAAAAAAAACACAATAGCTTTAGACAGATGGTGCACCAAAGTTTGACAATCCGACTCCATGATGATGGTCTCATAACCATGGCTCTTGGCCAGCTTGAGAGCGCAAAGGAGGGCTCGACTTTCATCTATCTCTGTCGACCATTTGGCCCTCACACGCCACGTGTGGCTGCAAATAATACTCCGCCTGTATCGTCCCACGCAACTACACCCATACCAACCCAACCATCAATTGTCGTAGACGCATCATCATTCAACTTCACAACTCCCAAAGGTAGGGCGAGCCATCTCCTGGCACTGCTTGCTTGACGAGGAACCATGCTCTTGTAAACTTTTTGGGCTTAGGAATTATACTCCCTGACTACCCTCTCTAAGCGCGCCAACAAAACCGCATTAGGAGTGATTTTAACTTCGAAGACTCGTAGGTTTCTCTCACCCCAAATAATCCACGCCATGTTCACTGCTTTTTGCCGCACCTCGGGCTCTTCATCCTTCCACGCCATTACCAAGTCACAGCAGCTCAGTGTCGTGCTGAGGTTCATCACGAACCTACTACACCCAGGTTCCTCGCATAAGGCATGTACTCGCTGGACCTGAATAGTGCATGGTAGCTCGATTCATCCGCCAAACCACAACACGAGCATCTCGCATCCTCCACAAGATGTCGATGCTTTAGTAGCTCTCGTGTTGGCAATCTATTCGTGCAAAACCTCCAAAAGAAATGCTTAACTTTTGGTGAAGCTTCCATCCCCCATACCTCCTTCCATACCAAGTGCAAATTATCTAGATTACCACCCTTCCCTAACATATAAGCAATTTTGGTGGAATATAAGCCATCATTAGAATAATCCCACGTTAGAGAATCATGGGGCACTCGCATACTAAGAGGAATCGAGAGAATACATTGTCGGTCCCTTTCATTAAAGTGTGTGGATATGAGATCGAAATACCATTCCATCATAGTCGAGTCAATGAGATCGCTCACCATCGATATGCTCTCCACTGGCGTGCTCGTTATGAATCTCCCTTCCTCCCCTACTACCCATGGATTATGCCACACTCTCACACTTGTCCTGTCACCAATCCTCCATAAAGTCCTTTCCGTTATTAATGCTTTGGTAGTCTAAATGCTCCTCCATGAGAAACTCCCTGCATACCCCAAAGAGGGTTCGAGTAATTGTTTATTAGGGTAATACTTGGCCTGCATCACTCTCCCCATCAGCAAGTCTGCTCTTTGCACTAATCTCCATGCTTGCCTACCAAGAAGCACATCATTAAAGACTCTCAAAACTTTAAAACACATGCCTCCAAGAAACTTGGGTGTGCAAATTGCCTCCCATGACATCCAGTGAATTTTGCGGCCCGGACCCGAACCCCAAAAGAAACGCGCCATTGCCGAGCTCATTTTCTCCACTGTCGAACTAGGGAGCTTCTAAACCCCCATCAGGTACGTTGGAATTGCCTGAATATGAAAATGTGATGTTTTGTAAATATTTATACAATATGATAAATTTAACATCTTAGATATAGAAGTTCATTTTGTCATACCTTTGTTTCTTATTAATCTACATAACTTGACTTTCATACTTGTCAACGTAGAGTTTTGACCATTAATATCTTTAGTTATAAGCAAGTAAAAATTATAAAAAGTTTATATTTTCAATTTTAATTCTGGCAAGATCTAACAAAATCTCATATGACAATATTTTCCTTAAGTATACATCACAGATGATACTTAAAGTGAAACTAGAATTTTTTGCACGCGATGCGTGCTTGAATTTTTTCGAAACAGAAACTCGATTTTCTTCGGCGTAAGAGTCAAAATTTGAACATTAGACATACGAAGTATAATTGTTTTTAGTTGCAAAATTTGATTGGTTTAATTTCTGTCACTTAAGTCTCTCACCATTTTCTTTTTTTTTTTTTTACTTTTCAAAGTTAAATTCTATGAACAAAATAGAAAATTTATTGAATTTATTTATGATTTCTAATATTATAATTTTTTAGTTGAATTTTGAATTAAGTACAGTACTTCATAAATTGAAAAGAAAGTAGACATTTTGATTTCAAGTCGATTTTTTCATAGGTTGTAGTTTGTAAGTGAATTTTTAAGTTTTTGTAAAGTTTCCTCATTTTAGTGATTTGCATAACGTAAATTATGCAATTTTATGATTTTAGTTGACTTTATAATTATATTTTTGGTCTTTTTGTTTGAAGCCCCCTTTGATTTGTAAGTGAATTTGTAATTTAGAATAGGAGGGGGGTAACATAGTCTCTTCATTCGGAGACACCATAGCTCCCCTTTCCCTTATATAATAGAGATATGTTGTACTTTAATTCTTGAATGATATTTTACATAAACCTTTTTACCTTGATAATTAATCGCTACTATATAATAGAAAAAGATAGGTCCAAATATATGTAAAAGTTTCATTATATATAGAAAACACTATAAAAAGTAATAATTTTTTTACCTTGTCTAACTTTTAAATTATGATTTCACTACAAATACACCTCTATTTCTTATCATGACCCACCATTAATTGTGAATAGTTCTTGAGAATAGTGATTTGTAAGTAAATTTTTGTATATATTTTTGTATGTATTGACATTCTAGGTTATTAGTTTTAGTTTGTATGTTAATTTTCAGTTTTAATAAAGTATCCTGATTATTTGAGTGATTTGCGTGATTTTTATAACATGATTTTTTTCAATTGTATGAGTGATTTGTAAAGTTTCTTCTTTTAATTGATTTGTGACTTGTGAGTGAGTGTTGTAAATTAATTTTCGGTAGTTTTCTTTGGGTGCCAATTTGATTTTGACATTCCTTTTGTAATTTAGAAAAGGAAGGGGGCAAAATAGGCATTTCAAAAGAGGACACCTTTGCTCCCTCCTTCCCTTATATAATACAGATATATGAATTGTCAAAGTACAAAGTGAGTAGATTAATAAGAAATGGAGATATATTGCAATCAAGTTAATATATGAATAATGCAAAAATTACAGTGTGGTTACTATTTAAAAAATGAGGTAACATTATTTCAAAATTTTGAAAAAAAATTAGGAAATTACTATTTTAAAAGTTAAAATATTGCCCCCAAAAAAGTAAATATAATATACAACAGATTTTTTTTTTTTAAGTTGGTAAGATAAAAGACCCTACTGAACTAGCACCTCGCACAGATATAACCAGCCAAGTTTGCACGTCAGACTCTTTGAAAAGAAGGGGATTGTAAGGAAACCTCACTCCAAAAGAGGTGTCAGTTAAGTACGATCTTTCATCATCTCTTTAATTAGTGGCAAACTTTTGACTTACGTACATACTTGTCAATACATAATTTTATTATCATTGTTATCATCAACTTCTAATCATTAAAACTATGAAAAGTTGATGTTTTGTAAATATTTATACAATATGATGAATTCAATGTCTTAGATATAGAAGTTTATTTTGTAATACCTTTGTTTCTTATTAATCTATACAAAATGACTTTTATACTTGTGAACGTAAAGTTTTGACCATTAATATTTTTAGTTATGAAAAGTAAAAGTTATAAAAAGTTGATATTTTCAATTTTTATATCGACAAAGATCTAACAAAATCCCATAGGAAAATATTTTTCCTTAATTATACATCACATATGATACTTAAAGTGAAATATATGTATTGTCAAAGTACAAAGTAAGTAGATTAATAAGAAATGGAGATATATTGCAATCAAGTTAATATATGAATAATGCAAAATTACAGTGTGGTTACTAATTAATAAATGAGGTAATATAACATCAAAATGTTGAAAAAAAATAAGTAAATTAATATTTTAAAAGTCAAAATATCCCCCCCCCCCCCAAAAAAGTAAATATAGTATACAACGCATACTATTTTTTCTAAGTTGGTAAGATAAAAGACCCTACTGGCACCTCGCACAGGTATAACCAGTCAGGTTTACAGGTTAGACTCTTTGGAAGAAGGGGAGATTTTAAGAGAAACCTCACTCTAAAAGAGCCCCTTAGTGGGATTTGATCTCATGACCTCTTTACCACTAGGTCAAGTCTTACTTAGTTATAACTCATACTATATATTGTGATCAATATTATAAAAATAAAATTGAATTTCTCTTCTTTTTTTTTTTTTTGTTCTTTCTATGATCTTCCCTGTTATAGGAGCTCTACTAAAAACTCCAGCTCTACAGGTAGCACGACTCTCTTGCACAGCAGTTAGCCTTAGTAGTGTCATTGAAATTATTTATTTATTTAGATTAATTTAATCTACTTTTAAATATTTGGGAAGGATGGTGTTTATTTAATTTATTATTAATTTTTTTACAGAGTAATTTATCATTTGTGGTCTCACAGATTCAGATGGGGATGAATTCTTATAGAGGCTAAATTCGTTCATTTGGGATTTGAATGCCTCCAAGGTCCAAAAGCTACTTATTAGTTGCTAGCAATTGGGTGTTAAACTGTTAACTACTTTTGTTGTCATTCTCTTGGTACCTAGTTAACAATTTGATGAGTAGATAATACATATATTTGTTACTACTATTTTTACATCATAAGTATCATTTATTATGATTCATTGAATCAAGCCCTAAAGGATTTAATGATCATGTAAATGTAGGCCCAATTATATCAACAAGCCCACGAGAAATAGTCAACAAAAGTCAACAGACAACGATCCATGGAAGAAAGCCCAATCGTCAACAATAATCAAGTGACAGCAGTGAACAGTTGAGATCTAAAATAGCACTAGACGTAAGGACATGGCTAGAGGTTGATTTGATCACGAAGCATGCAAGAACGTGGGAAATGGAACGTGGGCATTATGGCGCCAGAAGATAGCAGTTGTGATTTGAATCATAAATGATTCAAATCATTTCCCTCCAAGACACAAGGAAGTTACATGCTCCTCCGTATTATAAATATAAGAAGGAACATCAGAACAAGACAATAAACACATACACAACAAACGTGCAATTTACTTTTCTCTAGCGTAGCTTTACCTAGATTAGCCAACCCCCTTCTGGGGTTATAGTTAGTCTCTAGCCTAGAATTAGAGCATGTATTGAGTTACCAAGTTTGTTCAATCTCCAATTTAAGTCGAAATCCATGGAGGTATTCATCTTCATATTTGTCCTTTAATTGTCCAGCATGGTCTATCTTTATGTGTGGTATAGAATTTTTCTAGAAGTTTGTGATACAAGTGGGAACACTTAGCTTTAATTAATAAATTAATTATTGCTTTGATCATCTTATTTAATACACGTCGCCTGAATTTATTAAGTGTTATAGTTTAATTACATTAAGCTATAACAAAGTACGTTAGCAAGATCTTATTAAATTAAAACCGGTAACCCCTAGGGACTAAGACTCCCGTGATATTCAGTATCTAAGTATTGGGTGTGCATTAACTTGTTTGTAAAGCCATCCAACTAAATTTGCACCAACAAGTTTTTTGGCGACCACATGGGAGGAAAAAGATTCATAATCCAATTGTAAAATTTTAAAAATAGCCTTTATTTTAAATAGTCTTTTTAATTGTCTTTTGATCTTAAATGCCGAGTACACGTTCTCGAAGAAATAGAGAAGGTCCTAGAATTGATCCAATCTCCCAAAATATGGGAGATAATAATTCAATACATTTAGAGTCTAGGGTACCTTGTGGACGAAAATGAACCAATTCACAATGTCTCAGGAGAGTCACAAGGAGAAACTCCTCAAAGGGACAGTTCATCTCCAGGTAGTACTGGCCGAGCATTCGTGCACCAATAGTATGGAACGTTCCCTGAAATAGTGAAACAATTACTATTGGAGGGAGAGAGAGTCAAAGGCAGCAATTTGATTCCAACTATATGACTTTAGCCCATGAGTCAGCCAGGGTCTTCACAGATTTCCTATAAAGGATAAGTGAAGAGAATAGAGATATTAACTCTAGGCAGATAGATCGCATACTCGTAGACATAAATGATACTATGAGTGCGACCTTTACGGCAATGTCAACATCTCTTGCTAGTGAGGTAGTTACTCGTTTAGAACCGCTAGTTGAAAAATACTACCAGTTGAATGTACTTAAGGCTTTAGAAGAGATCCCACTGAATAGATCACATGAAGATCGTGGATTAACACCAGATCTTTCAATGGCTTATCTAACAAGAGTACACTTTTCCCACATTGAGAATAGAGACACTTTGGTCTCAAAGGATCCACAAACTTCATCCCAAGGGCGCCAAACAAGGGCAAGTCCTTTAAACCTTGGAGAGAATATTCATGGAATTTTAGGAGAAGTGAGGAAATGGCAGCGGGCGTGGAGCCAGGCTGGCACCAGGCGTCAGGACGTCATCAACCTTCTTTTCCCATGGGTGGTGGACAGTTTGTAGATAACACAAACCAACCTGGACCATCACATGGAGGACAAAGGCATGATACTTTTGTTGCAAATAACAATAGTTCACCTAATGCATTTGTACCTATACATCAGCCAACTATGGCTGGGAATCCTCCTACTTCTAATTTTATGGCCATTCAACCACCTAATATTGGGGCGTCTCATTATGGGGTTGTTCCAAGTTATGGTCATAATCAGGGGCCATTTGTTCATACAAATGGAAGTTACCCACATGGTATACCTAATAATGGGTATGCTTTTCAGCCACAAAAGGCACAAGGACAAAATAATCCTAACTATGTACATCGCCAGGATATCCCAATGGGCGGTTATTAGAACCAACCTTTTAATCCTAGTCCATCCCCTATGTATGACCAAATGGGGAGTATGGGCAATGGGAATATGGGACATCCAGGAAGAAATCAAGAGCCTGTAGTGACACAAGTAGAGGCCATAGTCCAAAGACTAGTGGGGGATACTTCTAGGAAAGGTCATAGGCAAATAGGTCAAAAAGCTTACCCTGAATGGATTGATAGAACTAATCCATTTACTAGGACATTTAAAATACATGACTTTACCTTGTTTTCGGGCAATGACAGAGTGTCAGCTGAAGAACATCTTGTTAGGTTTAATTGTCAATGTAGAGAAGCAGTTGATAATGAATTTTTAAAACTCAGAATGTTCTCTATGTCCCTTACTAAAATTGCTTTTTGGTGGTATACAACTTTACATCCCAATTCAATTCACTCGTGGCAGGATATGCAAGTGCAATTTACTAATCATTTTGCACGTACAGAACCTGGAGTGACTTTAAGCGATTTAGCTAGAGTCCAACAAAAGCTAGGAGAGTCTGTAGAAAACTATCCAGCTAGATTCAAAATGGCTAAGATTAGATGCCATGTTAGTATTCCTGAAAGGGAATTTGTACAAATGGCCCAAGAAGGAATGTTCATGTAGTTTCGAAAAAGGTTTGATAGTCATGCTTTCGGTGATTTTGTTGAATTAGCAGAATTAGGCATAAGGTATGAAAGAAACCTACAAGCTGGAAGTGCATCAAGGCAGCAAAATTTCTACGCTTTTTCTCTTTGAAACATCGCCAGAAGTAGATGTGGCTGAAATTGTCCAAGGAGCACCTTATAAATGCTCTACTCTTGAGGAAAAAGAATTCTCAACGACAAAAGATTTAAAATCTGGGGAAAAGAGGACGTATACTTTTGACACTAAGAAGTCTAACGCCATCTTTGCCTGGTTATTATTTAATAAGAAAATCAAACTGGTAGGTTGGTATAAGTTTAAAACAGCTGATGAAGTTAAAGGGAAAAAATACCGTAAATGGCATGATGCAGTTACCCACGATACTTCTGAGTGCATTGTTTTCAGAAATAAAATTCAGGATGAGATTGATAAAAAGAATATCATGTTCCCTAATGATAAAAATGGTAATGTGGCTAATGTGATTGAAGTAGATGAACCATTTCACTTGTCTTGTAATATGGTACAATTAACAATGATTTTACTGTTGTGTTACAGGCATCTCAGGCCACAGATATTGGTAATCAGCTCTTTAACAGATTGCTAGATGAAGGAGTCCTGATCATGCCAAAAATAGATAACGAAGAGGGGCTAGAAGATATGTGTAGATGGCATATGAATGGGTCCCATAGTACTGATCAATGCCAAGTCTTCGGAGGTTTTCTTACTAGGCAATTGACTCTCGAAGGAGTGATTGTCTCGGAAATAGAACGTCAGGCCATGGATTTGGATGCGTATAGTATGAATCTAGCAAAAGCTAAGAGTGATACTAGCGTTAAGGCGAATTCAAGTTTGGCGATACCCAAAGAGAAGGCTGAAACTTACAAAGAAGTCGTTCAAAAGTTTCCTTTTCAAACTAGAGCAATAGAAGGATTGAAGGCTCTAAGGACGTGTATGTGCTCATCATATCAGATAAATTAACATTTGAAATGATTAGGACACAGGTCATACCAAATGACCCTACCTATGTTCCTGCGTATCAAAGGCCATTTCAGAAAAGGTCTAGGAGCCAAGGGACAAGAAAGATTAATGGAAATGAATCTCACTTTTTTCCAAAATAATCTTTGGCAGATAGAAGTCGAGTCCCCGTTCCTAAGATTCTTAAAAGGAAAGACAAATCTAAAACGAATTTAGGGGGTACGAGACTCAAGTCAATGATAATGAGGGCATCTCCAGAAGATGAACAGAATTCACGTTAAAGTAAGTCATCTAAGATGAAGGATTTGAGCCGTAGAGCTGCTACAGCAAGAGCTCAAATCAGCACTGAAAATGGGCAAGAATCTCTTATTGCCAATGTAAGGATTGATGAAGAGGCCCTTCAAGCAGGAATCACTAAGTTGTTGCCTTTGGGTGGGGATCAATATGGCTCTTCATCTCTGAAGATTAACACCCAACAACAATAAGAAAAGGATTCTTATATGAAGGAGGCTGAAGGAAATGACGCAAATGAAGAGTATGGCTCGGAATTTGGATCTGAAGACCTGGGTTTGTTGGTATCAGATAGCGATTTGTTATTGGATGGAGACCCATTGTCGACTGAATCCCAAGTAGGAGGTCAGGAAGGTCTGGACATGCAGTGCAACATAGTCATGCTACCAACAGAGTTCAAGATAGCAGAGAACCAATCCACTTTGCCAACTATTGCATCATGGGCAGATGAAGTTGATAAGGAAGAGAAAAGTAGGTAAATTAATTACATCATCTCGAAGCTTATCTTCTTATTTGAATCCACCACAAAAGAAAGCACCTAGTAAAACATCTTTAAGAACTGATTTAGACAGTTTGATCATAGATAAGATCTTTAAATCAGAGGGTGTTGATAATAGACATACTAAGGCTTTATTCTTAAGTGTGGACTTCAAAGAAAAACGATTGGGTAAAATATTCGATTGGGTAAAATATTGGTAGACACCGAAGCCACTATCAATATAATGCCATTCTATGTGTTTCAAAGGTTGGGAAAAACTAGAAAAGATTTGCTTAACATTCAAATTAATATAACTGGTTTTTCTGGACTATCCGAGAGGATAGAAGGAATGGCTATTCTAAAGATTAAAGTAGCTTCTAAAACTACTTTTACTCGTTTCTTCATAGTGGAAAATGGCAACTAATTATAATGCCATACTAGGAAGGGAATGATTACATTATAATTATGCTATTCCATCATTACTCCATCAGGTTTTAATACTTTGGAATGGTGATACCTTTGAAATAGTACAAGCAGATGAGGAAGTTTGTCTAATTTCATATCCTGATTCTGTTTTCAACAAGGACTCTCTAATGTCAGTTCCTAACATCAGAATTGAGGTTGCTCTACAGATTGAGTCACAAACTCACCAAGAGATAAAAGACTCAAGTGCAATTCTCATAGAATAAATTGAAGATGTCCCAGAAGTTGAAGATATTCAATCAAAATATGAATTCTTTCAACAGGCATCAAGTTATGATCAATCACTAGCTTTAGTTAGCCAATAGGGTTAGATTATATTTTTCTGAATAGTTTATCATGTCTATAAACCATGAAGAATATTGTAATGGGCTTACCCCTATCGTTAACCAAGTTATGAAAGATCTAGTTTTTAAAAGATATCAAAAAGATCTAGTACATGTTATTCCACCATATATGATTCCGAACCTTTAGAAGAGGTAAATGAAAAAGTTTGGGCTAAAAGTGAGGATATTAAACATGAGGTTCATGATCCACTAGAGGAAATAAATATAGGAGATGATGAAAATCCACGTTATACTTATATAAGTAAGCTTCTCACTGATCGAGAAAAACATGATTTAGTTATATAATTCTAAAAGAATTTAAAGATTATTTTGCATGGGAACATCATGAAATGTCTGGTATTGACAAAACATTAATAGAACATAAATTACCTATCAAGGAAGGGTATAAGCCTGTGGCCCAAAGTCCTAGAAGTCTAGCGCCAGAACTAATAGAACCTATACAAGAGGAAATAAATAAACTTCTCAAGGCCGAGTTCATAAGGCCATGCCAATGTGCTGATTGGATATCTAATATAGTCCCAGTGCTTAAGAAAAATGACAAGATAAGAATCTGCATTGACTTTAGGGATTTAAATAAAGCAACACCTAAAGATCAATACCCCATGCCTGTAGCTAATCTCCTAATAGATGCAGCATCAAGATATGAATATATATCTTGCATGGATGGATATGAAGGTTATCATCAATTAAGAATTGCACAATAAGATTATAACAAAACAGCCTTCAGATGTCCAAAATCATTAGGCTTATTTGAGTATGTAGCCATGCCAATTGGTTTAAAGAATGCTGGTGCTACCTACCAAAGAGCTATGGATGTAATTTTTAAAGATATGATTGGTAAAATAATGGAGGTTTATGTAGATGATATACTTGTTAAATCTAATGACTTTTCTAGACATAAAGAACACTTGATTAAGTCATTTATAAGAATGCACAGAATATCATTTAAGAATGAATCCCTTAAAATGTGTGTTTGGGGTCAAAGCCAACAATTTCCTTGGATTTCTCATCCATAAAAATGGCATGGAAATTGATCAAAACAAGGCTAGAGCGGTACAGCTAAACCACCTTCTAACAAAAAGGAACTACAACGGTTCCTTGGACAGGTGAACTATGTCAGGAGATTCATGGCTAACCTAGCTGGGAAAACTAAAAAGTTTTCGCCCTTGTTAAGACTAAAACATGAATCAGAGTTTAAACGGAATAAAGATCGTCAAGAGGTTTTTGACCAAATCAAGCAAGATTTAGCAAATCCTCCAAGGCAAAACGGAAAACCATTAAGGTTATATCTATCAGCCTGTGAAGATTCCATTGGCAGTTTTCTTACTCAAGAAAATGATAAGGGACATGAGCAAGCTATATTCTATCTAAGTGAAATCCTGCATGATACTGAATGAAGGTATACCATGGCAGAAAAATGGTGTTTATGCTTATATGATGCCTCTGTTAAGCTTATACATACATTATTTCATGGCCTTCACAATAGAAGTAGTATCTCCAACGGATGTTATAAAGTGTATGATATCTCAGCCATTCATTAAAGGGAGGTTAAGTAAATGGAGTCTACATCTATTGCAATTTGACTTGGTTTACATGCCTCAAAAATCAGTAAAAGGTCAAGCTTTAGCTGATTTCTTAGCTACTCATCCTTGTTGTGAATTTGGGATCATTGATGAAGATGCCATCCCAAGGACCCTATACTTTGATGGTTCTAATAGCAGAGAGACAACAGGAGCTGGAATATATATTCTGTCTCTTGAAGGGGTACCAACTAAGGTAGCAGTAACTCTAAAGGGCCCATGCACTAATAAGAGAGCTGAGTATGAAGCTTTATTGATTGGATTGGAGTTGTTACTAGAGCTGGGAGCTAAGAAAGCTAAAATATATGGATATTCTCAGTTAGTCATTTATCAAATGACTGAAGAATTTAAATGCATTTCGTCTGTATCTTAGGAATATAGTAAGAAAATACAAGAATTGTCTAAACAATTTAAAACGATTTCTTTTATACATATTCCTAGGGAAGAAAATGGAATATCAGATCAGTTATCCCAAATAGTTCTGCTAGAGAAGAGATGCCTTCACCAAATGAAGACATCATCCTCCGACAAAAGATCTTGGGGGCCTATTAATGGAACCGATCAGGAGATATTAGAAAATGTATTGGAAGTCTATAGAATTTCAATATTAAGAGAGGATGATGATTGGAGAAAAAATATTGTCCAGTATCTCCAGAACCCCTCTGGGTCAAAAGTACCAAACATAATCAAAATGGTTGCAACCAAATTTTGTATGCAATTTGGGGAATTACACAGAAAAGATTCAAAAGGATTACACTAGGGGAAAAAAAGGAAGGGTTGCGCTGGAAGGGTTGCATATTCTTCAAAACACAGCCCTTCTTTATTGTACGGCTGTGGTTTTGAATAAAAGGCAACCCTTCTTTACAGTAGGGCTGCGTTTTTAAAGAAAAGCGCAGCCATTTAGATAAAAGGCTGCGTTTGTCTAAAAAACGCAGCCCTTCTTACAGTTAGAAGGGCCGCAATTTTTAAAAAGCGCAACCCTTTATGACTTATAGAGCTGCATTTTTTAAAAAACGCAGCCCTTTATGGACTTTTTTTTAAGTAACTTTAATTTAAAAGAATTATTGGGCAAAGGGATTCTCACAATTTAAACTCTCTCCTCTCTCTCTCACGCCTCCTTCTTCTCTCTCACCCTCCCTCTTCTCTCTCTCACGCTTCTCTCTCACCCTCCCTCTTCTCTCTCACGGTTCTCTTACAGAAACAACGCCATGGTTCTCTCTCCTACCTAGGCCTTTACAAAAACACCACCACTCTAAACCCTACGATGGAACTTCTGGTTTGATAGAAGCAACCCTACGGCGGTTCCTCCCTTTCCTCTCTCCACCGACCTCACTCCTCTCTCTCCTCGAAATCTTCGTCGCCGCTTGCTGCACTTCCTCCGGCAAATTTCTCACCCTCTCCAACTCCCTCCTCCGCAGCAAACGGTGCCACAAATGGGGGCGGGAATTTCGGGGGTTTACAACGGTCAATTACGTCGAGGGCGGCGAGCAGAATGAAGAATCGAAGGCGTTATGAGGGTATTTTGACAACTTCAGATCTATAATTTTAGGGTTTTTTTTTCATTTTGATTTTTTTTTTTTCATTTTTTGTTCATTTTCATATTAGTTTATTTTTTTAAGATTAATATTTTTCATTTTCGTTAATGTTCAGATTTGTTCATTTTCAGATTAGTTCTTTTTCAGATATATAATTTTAGGGTTATTTTTTTCATTTTTGTTAAAATCTGTTTTTATTTTCGTTCCCTTTTTTTTCTATTTCCGTTCGTTTTTTTTTTCATTTCAGCACTAAGATTTATGGAATAATCATTGGCTTTCTTAATAAAAATCATAGCTATACAAAATCATACAGGAATTCACATTGATGCATATGCTGCTTTGTACGCAGGCCAAGAACACCTACAAGCCTACAAGGGCATCTCAACCATCTCGGTTTCTTAATAAATTTTTTTTTTTAGGTCAAAAGGGCTGCGGTTATGGTCAAAACCGCAGCCCTTCCATATTGGAAGGGCTGCATTTTTGGGCCTCAACTGCAGCCCTTCGTTGTGAAGGGCTGCTGTTTAAAAACGCAGCCCTTTACTTCTGTCATAATACGCAGGCCTAAGGGCCTCTTTTAGCGCAACCCTTCCTTATTTTTCCACTAGTGTTACTTTTGAAATGTGTAGATGCTGGAGAAGCTCTAACCCTCATGGCTGAAATTCATCAAGGACTATGTGGTGCTCCTCAAAATGGTCTGAACATGAGATGGCTATTGCATGAACATGGTTATTATTGTCCTATTATGAGAAAGGATTGTATAGATTATGCTAAAGGCTGTAAAAGATGTCAAAGCTTTGGACCTATTAGTAGAGCACCAGCCTCAAAATTGAAATCTATCATCAAGCCTTGGCCATTTACACTAGTAGAATAAATGCTTATTGCTGCGGTAAAAAAGTGGCATATTGCTGCGGTTTTGGGCGCGCAACAATTAAAGGGGCAACAATAGGTAAATAATATATTGCTGCGGCTTTTAACCGCAGCAATATTGAAAGATATTGCTGTGATTTTGGGTAAAACCGCAGCAATATATGTAATTTATATCTGAATAATAAAGAATATTGATGTGGTACCTAAGGAAAACCGCAGCAATATGCTATATTTAATAATGAAAAATACCCCTATTGTTGCGGTTGTTACCTAAAACCGCAGCAATATTTACTGATACAGCTAAAAAAAATTTAATTTTTTTTTTTGTATTTTGCACTTAAATTTCAAATATTAAAACCATACAATTCATCCATCCACTATCCACCAAATTCGCAAACAAACGAAAGATAAAATGACATCTTATAATCAACAACAAAGTCGAAAATTTTAAATTTCTAGAAAATATTATAGAAAATGTAAAGGAATCGATAATTTAACATCGAAAAAAAAATAACTAAAAGACGAAAACAAAGAATATGAAATTATATGAAATAACGAAAAAATCTAAATCTGATGAAATTACCAGAAAATTAAACAAACAGAAATAAAAAAAAGGAATTACAAAAAAAAATTACACAAAAACAAAACAGATCTACCGAAAAAAAAATTACACGAAAAAAATTTCAGATCTAAAACACAAAAACAAAAAAAAAACACTCGTCGGAGGCGGCGTAAGATAAAATTCGAGTGCTTTGGTCTCAGCTTTGCTAACTGGATTAATAGCCTTGTGTGCTTCAGCCTCACGAACGCACTCGAGGTAGTAGAAGGGCCTAAAAATCAAGATTTCCATCAACTTGCAGCCATAGATCTGAGAAGAAAGTCGAAAGATACACACACAAAAAAAAAAAGGAAAGAATAAATAGCAAAAGCAGACCAATTGCAGTGAATTCGATGCCTCTGAATCTTGAAAAAATCGTTCGTCGTCGAGCAATGAATTAAAATCCAAAAAACGTAAGGGGTTTACGTTTAATCATGGTTAGAAGATTTTAGAAATTGAGATTATTTTCACCGAATGAAATCCGTAGAAAACTCATCAAAATCTCGCAGATAAGAGTGATGATGGAGATTAATGCCATTATAAACTTATTATCAGACCTTCAACAGCAGCAGATAGAGGAGAAAAAGGAAGAGCGTGCATGAGAAGAGAGAGGAGGAGAGGATAGAGAGAGTAAGAGAGGAAGAGAGAGAGAGAGAATTTTTTTTTTTTTGGACATCGGAAAAACGTACAAATTAAAGCAAATTAATAGTTGGCCATTGGAATTTGTCCTTGACGAACATGATTAACCAGATCATGGGCCAGCTGAACTTGTACGCGAGTGACCTTTGTAATCCGACGCCATTGAAATTGTTGGCCCAGGTAGCGAATGTCAGTGAGAGTCCAAGCGATCGAAATCGGTTGTGTTATCTGGTGAAGTAAACTTCAGACTAAGACCTCAGAATCCGTATATATCATTATGTGATGATACCCCCGGTCATGAGCCCATATCAAGGCTCCCAGACATGCTCGTGCTTCAGCAACCAGAGCGGAGGGGGCATGAATGCAACTACCTTGCCCCTCTCGGACGTTGGTGGTAGCATGATCATCCACCCATGCAATACCGGCCAACGGAGACGCTGCCGCCCATGAGCCATCCACTTGGATATGTAATTGTGGAGTCCCACAGAAAATTGCCCCAAAATGTGCGATAAGGAACCCTAGAGGACCTGACATCTCACGCATAAAACGAACCGGTGGAGTAGGAGTGTCAGTAAAGGTGAGGTGTTGCTGAAGGCCCTGATCCACTAGAGAGCGGAGTAAAGGCAAATCTGGGACTAACCCGTCGAATACATTTTTATTACGACCCTGCCAGATAGCCCATAAGATGGCGACAAACAATGGAAGACGATCACCAGTGTACCCATCCTGTTGGTAGAAATAATGAATCCATGCGATGAGCCAATCTTTGAATTCCACAAAAGGAGACGAGTTGGAAATAAGATACAATTGGCTGGTTTGCCACGTCGCAGTGGCTACAGGGCAGAATCTGAAAAGGTGTTGGCACGTCTCAGGTTCCAAATTGCAGTTTGGACAAGCATCTGAGATGGCCAGACCACAGTTTGAAAGGTTAGCTGTTGTTGCTAAACCGTTGTGGAACAATTTCCAAAGAAAAAGCTTCCATTTTGGCATGATGCTGCAGATATCGGTATGTTGGGAGAGAACGTAATATCCAGATTTAGTGGTGTATTGGCCCGACGTGGTAAACGGCCATATAGGAATGTCGCTAGAACTGGCGAACCGTGGAATCTCTAACGCGCTGATGTCATGAACCGTAGTGGGATGAAAAAGCAAATGAAACCGGGACATATTCCAACCTTGTTGTTGTGGCAACAAAAGGGATCCTATAGTGACAGTAGCAGCAGTGCGGAGGGGAACATTATCGCGAAAGAGCGGAACCTTCCCATTTACCCATCGCTCTTTCCCAGCAAGTAGTGTGGAATTGGATCCAATTTTCCAAATATAATCTGTCAAGAGAACCTTCTCAGCTTGATGTAAACCTCGGGCACCCCAAGAGCATTGAGCCCGCCTAGAACGTAGTGTAGCTATCGATGAGACAGGCGGCAGAGACGGCCGAGAAAAAACTTTGGAAATGAGTAAATTTGAATTTCGATGCATATGCCACACGGTTTTAATCAGAAGTGAGCGATTGTGCAGCGTAATACTACGTAATCCGAGACCACTAGCACCTTTTGGCATCTGCAAGATATCTTTGCTTTGCCATGGAATTCCTTTCCCAGAGCAATTAGACCAGAAGAAACGAGCCAGCATAGCATCTACCTTGTTGGCTATTGTTGTGGGTATTAGAAACACAAAAAGGATGTGTGCTATCGAAGCAATAAGGACATAATTGATGCGAATCGATTTCCCGGCTTGCGAAAGTGGGGAGTGAGACCATGTGGTTATGCGCTGGGAAATGTTATCAAGTAAGTAGGTGAAGTGCTGGGTTTTCTTGCCTTGAATGTCAACAGGTGCACCAAGATATGTTCCTAGGGATTCTTTTATTTCCAACTGTAAAATATCTTTGAATTCTTGACCCATGTGCTCATTAATGTTGGGGCTGAATTTAACATAAGATTTACGTAGACTGATCATTTGGCCTGAGATATGGCAGAATCGGGCCAAGAGGTTGGAAACTTCCATACATGAGGACCGTGACGCTTTAAAGAAAAGAAGAGCATCATCAGCAAAAAAACAGATGAGAAATAGAAGGAGCATACCGGTGCGCGCGATATCCTTCGAATCGGCGAAGATCGGTAGCTAGCGTTAACATGCGGGACAAGACATCCATACAGAACAAAAACAGATAGAGAGAGAGGGGATCACCCTGTCTGAGACCACAGTGTGAAGGAAAGGCCTCTGTAACCTGGCCATTGACCAGGATGCGATATGTCACTGTTGAGATACATTGACTAATCAATTGTATCCAGTGGACAGGGAACCCATATGCCTGAAGAACTTTTAAGAGAAACCTCCAATTAACGCGATCATACGCCTTATTCATGTCGATTTTTAGAGCCGCGAGATGAACATTACCACGGCGATGCTTATTCAGGGCATGGGTTAACTCATGGCTTATCAAAATGTTGTCATTCATATGTCTACCCGGAATGAAGGCAGTCTGGTATTCCGTGATAAGCTCCGGGAGTAACGGTCGTAGCCGATTGACCAAGCATTTTGAAACACATTTATAAATTGTGTTACAGAGACTAATAGGCCGAAATTGAGTCACATCTTCCGGGTTTTTACCCTTGGGTAATAAAACCAGAAGCGTTTGATTCCATTCCCGGAGAAGGAAGCCTGTGGAAAAGAAGTAAGTAACGGCTTGAAATACCTGTTTCCTTAGAAGATTCCAGTGAGTTTGAAAGAATTCGGCTATCGATCCATCCAATCCATGAGATTTTGCATGACCAATGCCAAACATGGCCTCTTGCACTTCAACCTCAGAGAAAGGCAAAAGAAGTTGTTGTTGTTGAACGATAGAAATATATGGTAGGTTTAATTCGCGAAGTACTAGGTCAATGGCCTCATCTTGGGCCTGGTCCGAGATATTAGGCACTTGAGAGTTACCATATGCCTCTTTGAAATGGTGCAAGAATGTATCCACTATGGTTGCACCATCCTCAGTCCATTGTCCGTCTGCAGTCTTAAGCATGTAGATATATGCTGAACGTCGCATCTGTCGCATCCTATTATAAAAGAACTTAGTGGGAAGTTCCCCGAATTGGATGTATTTGTCTCTAGACCGTTGAGACCAGTAAGAATGGGCCAAAGAAGAGTGAAGCAACTCCTGCTGATGTTGAAGCATAAACCCATTGCCCTGAGGAAGATTGGAGATATTAGTTGCAGTGGTAGCTAATTTTGTAGAGAGGTTCTGCCAATCAATGCCCCAGACAACTTTGTGATCCAAACACCATTTCCGAATCTTGTTGCGAAAGATAGATAGATGCTTAGAGAAACAGTACATTATTGATCCAGCGATGAGCATACGCCAAACAAACGAAATAATGTGAGGCAAGTCGGGGTGTTTGAGGCACCAATTTTCAAACTGATAAGCCGGCGGCCAACCTGGATAGGTGGTTCTGTCCGGTAGATGATGGCTGAATGATCTGAATACAAAATGGGGAAGTTTTTAACATAACCAAGTGGATATGGTTCATTCCAAGTGGGAGAAGCATATGCTCGATCGAGACGTTCCATTATTAACTCCTCACCATCCCTGTTATTTGTCCAAGTGAAACAAGGTCCAACAAAGGGAATATCTTGTAACTGTAAATCGTGCTTCCAATTAGTAGGAGCCCCGCCCAATTTATCGCCATACTGTTCAAGTTGATTTATATCACCGATAATGAGGAAGTCAGGGTATGGAGCTAACAATTGCAGAAGTTGGTCCCATACGAAGGTACGAAATTGGTGGCTCGAATCTCCATACAAAAACAAAACGTACCAGATCATTCCATTATTTGCTGATATTTTACAAAACAGAAAATTACACATAAAACTAAGCACGTTAACAACAAAAGGAGCCCAAGAAACCACAACCAACCCACCACTAGAACCTAGGGCATCTACACCAACTACAGTATGTGGATTAGTAGTTCGTAGCACAGACTATACATGTGCAACTGAACATTTTGTTTCTTGCAAAAAAAACATGGGCTTAACCGTAGCAACCAACCAGCGTATGTACGGAATTATCGGGGCGTCACTTGTATTCAACCCCCGACAATTTAACGAAAGGATATTCATGGATATAGAGGTGACTGGTCTGGGTCAGTCACTACCCTAGTTGAGGCATCGGAAACCATAACCATTAAAGAGAAATGTGCATCCATGTGATCTTCATTGGAGCCGACACCATTACCACGCTGGCGTTTGAAAATCCATTTCCCAGCCGGCATAGGTGCTGAAGTAGCAGCATGACGTTTCTTTGACAAAGGAGACATAATCTCCACACCAGGTTCCACTCCCAAATTTCGAGCCATAGAGTCCCCATGTAGGAAGCCTAAATTAAATACTCCTTTAGCTTCCCATCGTTCCAGACGTTGACGCTTCCCATCTTTAGACCTGTATCGCACCTCCAAAGGCAAGCCTGCGACATCATTAGCAGATTGACTATGCTGCAAAGGTTCAACCCTGCGCTTATGACCTGCGAAAAACCAAGAACTCCCATGGGCCGAAAGATGAGCTGGATGGAGGCGGGACCGAGTACTAGGTCCAGGTTCATCGGGATCCGGAGGACAAACCGTAGTCCCTCCTTGTTGGACTAGTGCCTCAAGAGTCCCCATATTGCTAAGAGAATCCCGACAAGGAGAATGAGGAACAAACCCCGACGTAGCCTCATTTGTAGGCACATAACACTCGTCCTGCTCCATTGCGATGCGAATTGATTTCGGGGGCCGCATAGTAATCCCCAGATGACGATAAAAAGGTCGAGGTCGACGTGCTTGTGCTTCGGTCTGAGGTGAAGTAAATGATAGAGGAGAGGTTGTTTTAGCTACGGCCTGTCCATTGTGATTGCTTTGGGGTACAAAATCCCCTATTTGGCCATATGCAATATCATCAGTAGCAAAGCGGCGCCCAGGAGGGGTTAGCACCTCGTGGCCGCTGATAGCGGGGGAAAAAATCTGAGTGACACTAGCAGGAGTTCCCCGAGAGTATGACATAGGAGGATTCGTATGAAAGTCAGATTCATGAAGTGAAGGATTATTGGCTTGGGATGGCAAATTTGGTGGCTCAATCGATGGTTCAGAGCTTGCCACCTCCATCGGTTCCTCGTCCGAACTTGAGTCCACAATATTAACGTCAACATGGCGTTCATCATATATATAGGGGTCATGGGCAGGAACCACACGAGTTAAATCCACACGAGCATTTCGATAAATAAACCGATCTGGTAACCCTCGAATAATATTCGTATAAAGAGGAACATCCATAGGGCCAAACATAATGTTCATACCATCATGTTCGAACTCCGAGAAACGACGATGAATAAGATGGTGTGCATCGTATGCAGACATTGGACAGCGTCTAGTGTGATGTCCTACACAACCGCACTGTTTGCAAAACTTAAAAACCCCTTCATATCGAAAATAGACCCACACAACTTGACCATCTCCCAATGACAAGAAACATCCTGGTATGAGGGGTTTTGTTAAATCCACAACTAAGCGAGCCCGGAGAAAAGCCTCCTGTGGGAGACCCGGCCCTGTTTCCTCCACTAAATCGACCAACCCGACGTGAGATAGAATGCGTGCAGTTCCATGCATTTTCCAAGAATCGCCAAGGTAAATTATGGATACGTACCCATAGTGTAGCCAAACTAGAGTTAATAGTGGAAGGCACTTGGTTTCCGGAACTAGCACGAAAGGTAATAATCTTACCATCTATTACAGTGGTGTGTTGCCGGAGAAGCGTCGCGCTGTCGCGCGGGTCTTGACACTCGAAGATGAAATAAACCCCAGTGCGAAGCACGCGAATAGAGCTGCGAGTAATCCAGTGGGTATTGACCACATTAGTGATCAAGCTCGTATTTGTAGGAACAAGGTCAAAAAAGCGACCTACAACGGAGTGACTCCACTCGATATTAGGAAGAGGAGGGAGATTCGAAGGTGGTTGGCTAACAAGGATACCCATTCGCTTATGGATAGAGCGAATAGGGAGTCCCTCACTATTACTAGTTTGATGTCCTGAAAAACTCATAACTCGCAAATATATAGGTTTTGGACGGAGGGATTTCTTACAGTAGAATTTTCGAACAGTAAAAGAGTGTTGGAACTAAGCGAAGGAATATTCGCGTAAAGAAATTACAGTGGTAGAGAAGCTTTTAAATAAATAGAAAGAACAAGGGAGGTGAAGATGAGTTTACCGGGTGAGGATGAGTTTACCGGGGAGAGCTGAGCGACAAACGTTGAACATGCCACTGGACAGCTGTCGTTGAACTTATATGGTGTGAGAATAATAAAGCGCTAGGTGTTATTTGGAAGGAAAACCTTCGGTGAAGGTAAATAAACCACAAGTGAACAAGTGGGAACCTCACTTTTAGTGAGAGAGACTCTCGCTGGGTAGAGAGAAGTTAGAGGAATTTTTTTAAGATCTGTTATCTTTTGTTGAGAGAGAGAGAGTTGAAGAGGACGGTATGTGGGTTTTTTTTTAGAGAGGGGAAAGTGAGGAAAAACCCTAACGGATGGGTTTTATATTTTTTTAATGATATTGCTGCGGTTTTTGTCAAAAACCGCAGCAATATGTCTGGTCAAATATTCAATTTTTTCAAAAAAAAAAAAAATTCATACCATATTGCTGCGGTTTTAGGTCAAAGCCGCAGCAATATCTTTATTTTATATTTTATCTTTTTATTTACGTGATATATTGCTGCGTATGGGTAAAACCGCAGCAATAAGCAATTATTCTACTAGTGTTAGAGGATGGGCAGTAGATGCCATAGGAGAAATTAATCCTACATCTTCTAAAAAGCATTCATACATCCTGGTAATTACTGGTTATTTAACTAAATGGGTTGAAGCACAGGCTTTTGTTAAGATCAATACACAGGTTGTGATAAAATTTTCTAGAAGAGAAAATCTTTACAAGGTTTGGAATTCCAGAAACTATAACTTTTGATTAAGCCACAGTGTTTAGAAATCACGATTTATTAGAATATCTCAATCAATTTGGAATTACTAAGTTACATTCGACACCATACTATGCCCAATCTAATGTTCAAACTTAAGCTACCAATAAGATCATAGTGAAAGGGATATCAAAAACAGTGGATAATAATCCTAGAAAATGGGATGAATTGTTGTTATATGCTCTATGGGCCTATAGGACCTCTAAAAGAGAAGCAACAAGAGTTACTCCATTTAATTTGTTATATGGACATACTCCAGTGATTCCTGCTGAGATAAACATAATGTCATCTAGAGTAGCTCAACAGATGGGTTTATCTGGAGAAGAATATTCTCAGGCAATAAATATTGATATAATGGACGATCTAGATACTAAGGAAGAAGCCTTAGCTAAAATAAGGATCCAGAAAGAGAAAGTTGCCAGAGCCTATAATAAACAAGTGGTGCTAAAAGAATTTCAAGAAAATGATGAGGTCTGGAAAATATTTCTACCGAAAGCAGCTTATAAAGACCCTCAGTTAGGAAAATGGTCACCTAAGTGGCAAGGTCCTTTTATCATTCATAGGAAATTATCTGGCAATGCATATTTGCTGAAGGATATAGATGGCAATGTAAAAGATAGAGCTTTAAATGGAAAATTTCTTAAAAAATACCATCCCTCTATCTGGGAACAACATGATCCTGTATTTCAACAAAAACATGCAGAATTGTTTCAAACATCCAGAGATTACTAGAGTTACATTATTACAAATTAATACTCTCAAATATTCCAACATTGCCTGACAGCCAAACTGAGATTTCTTATAGCTGATCAAGCATTGCAAAGTTTTTCTCTTTGAAGGATCAAGCATTGCTGAATGGCCATTTATTTAAACATCTCTTGCCTCAAAGTGGCAAGCTTAGCACGTCCTTGATCAATTTTCTCTCTCTCAACATGAATGGAATTTTGAAGGGAAGATTCTCATTAATAGTAGTGATCTCTTCTTTATTAATCTCAGCTAAGCGTTTCTGTAAGGATTGTCTTTTATCATAAAGCGACTTTAGCTACTAATCATAAGAATTCAATGATTGTTGAGTATGTGCAGACAATCCTTTAAAAGATTGAGTTTGAACTTCCAAAGAAGTCTCCTCTTCTTGAAGCATACGAATTGAAATATTGAGGGATTGAACTCCTGTTTCAGTATCATATTGTTGGAGGAGCAAGGTTTCCTTTACATAGTCAAGACAACGAATCCAATACTCAAAGCCTTGAGATATCAATGATTCCATAGTCTGTTTAAGTATGTGTCTAAACGCTTGATCATGAGGATTTTATAAGAGGACCAAACAAAGATGTCATACCTTGTCTTCTTGTTTGATGTGCTCAGAATGCTCATCAGGACTATTTGTATTGGATATAGGTGACTTCCTTACAACAATAGATAAGTTTACCTTTACCTCCTTTCCTGCATCAGACTTTTTCATTACACTTGCTTCTTGATTGCTTCCCTCTATATCATAAAGAAGAGAAGCCAAGTTAGCAAGATAGTGAAGTCTGGTTTCTTAAGGACATGGGTTCAAATATAGAAAATCTAAAATGAATTTATGAGGAAAAGAATGCAAACCAGCTCCAGAATAGGATTCTGATGATGAAGAATCTTTTGAAGGAGCATCTAAGGATTCAAAATTACTCCTTAAAGGTGCAATATTCAAATGAACAACATCTTCTGGAAACTCTTCTCTAAAAGTAGAGGGGCCTGCTTCCATATTTGTTGGAGAAGGAGATTTTGGAAACTCAACCTTCAATGGGATTGAATCCATAAGATCATCATTATCTTGAAAGGAGTTATTTTCTTCAGTTGATGCCATGTTGAGATGTTGACTTCTCCTTGAAGGATCCCTTTTTCTTCTTGGGAAGCATCATTTCCTCCTTGGGGGGCACTGGTGCTATCATCTTTCAACTCATCATATCCTTCCAAAGTAGGAATGATCATTGATTCTAACTAGGAGGCAACTTCATTAGAAGTAGGACTAACTTATTCATCAACATGTGCAATGTTGGATTCAGTAGACTGAGCATTCTTCATATTATTTCCTAGACCAATTACGGAAGGAATAATTACAGTAATTGGACCAGTAGAACTAAAAGGTTGCCCAGAAGAACTTCAGATGTCGTCTCTATTTTGGGACGTTCCCTGTAGGAGTGTCTCAAGAATTTTGGAGTTGAGGAAGAACTGCCATCTTTTTTCTTGGTGGTCTTCTGAACAAATTTAGAATGATCCACCAGCTCAGGAGATTGAGTGCTTTTTGAAACAGAAATACAATTATAATCTCTTTTTCTAGCAGCTCTCTTGAGAGGGTCAATTTGCTCCATCATAGTCTGAATGTCCTCTACAGTGTGAACATCTCCATAATGGATGCCTTGTTCATTAACAATATCATATTCATCTTCTGAAGGGATAGGCTCATGTGTTTGTTGGTATAAGACACTCCAGTACAACTTGCCATACCTAGAGTCTACTTCCATTCCTTTAGGAACTTTCAGCTTTTTCTTGCCAGCTTTCGCTAGAGGTAATGAACGGCTAAAAACAAGTTAGATGAATGTCTTCTATTCTTAAAGTTATAAAAATAACTAAAAAGAGAGTCATTTACCTCCTAAGAAAAGTTGATCTTCAAAATATGCTATAGCATCAGCACATTGTTGATCACTCGAGAAGTTATGATCCCACCATGTTTGTAAACTCCGAATAGCTCCCAGAACCCACAACCATGGAATAATGGACATGCGGTTGATTTTGAGATTGCATCCATTTAGGCACTGCATAAAGGCGTCAGTGTTCTTCTGTAATACGACGAGGATCCTTACCTGGGAAAATATGCCAGGTACCTAGGTGACGATAGAACACTAAGAAATGTGAAAACAATAGGCTGGGATGCCAAACTTCATATGAGGAAATAAGATTAAAGCTAACTTCACCATAACAACTACAATCTTCGAGCTTGGAAAGAAAGGAGAGTGGATCAAAAGAAGGGCCTGCTCCATTTTTTCCTTTAACAGCTTCAAAAGTAGGATGAGATTTAAGTATCAATAAGCTTGAGAAGTTTGCATGGCCCTAGCAAGTCAAGAGCCACAAGGGTCCAAATCCCCTATCAGTGGAGAAAATAGGAAAATCAGATGTAGGAATGCCAAAACCTTTGAAGGATTCCCTACTTCTAAAGAGGCATCTGTAAAGTAGTCCTAATAGAATAGGAGCTAAAGCAACTTCCTCAGATTTGTTGGAGATGTTAACAACTAGAGATAGCCATAGTGTTACAACACCTCCATCCCTTGACATCATTAGCCTAGAAAAGGCAAAATTGAGAAATAATACTTCTTCCGGAGGAGTCACAGTCTCATTTGAATCCTTGTTAATGAAGAAGTCAACAAATCTTTGAAAGCCACACTTGCTAGCATTGGCAGAAGGACTAGCAATTTAGCGAAAGATAGATAAACATTGACTATAGAGTTCATTATATTCTTTCACATGATGGTAGATTAATTGGAAGATCAAACCCATACTTACCTGTGGGAGAATTCCAGTGATGAAAGCAATATCAGCTAAGGTTATAGTCATTGGTTTCCATTTAAACAAGAAGCAATTAATGGCTGGATCCTAACAAGCTAATAAGGCAGTGGAGAGAGCTCCATCAAAAGGAATATTTTCGTAAGAAGCTAGCCTCAAGAAGGAAAGTATCTTGTTCTTGGTCCACTTCTCGTGAAAAGGTTGCATGCGCAAAAATCATGCTCTAGCATCCACTCCTAAAATCCATCCCTTAAATGGTTTATTGGATAAAGGCCAGTGAAAACGAATGCTTGACCTTGAAGTGAAAGGGAGAGTCCTGGGTTTGCCATCTTCTAAGACAATGTGATCCAAGAATTGGTAGCACTGCTCCAGAATATGTTGATGACGTTGTTTCTCCTCCAAAGGTTTACCAGGAGCTTCTGAGTGTTTCTTCAAGTACCAGAACACTTGGGGTTTTTTAAATGAATAAGATTCACTTTTATGATGGTACAAAATTGGCGAGCAGCTATGGAGTGCATGGAAAGAGCGTTTGCGGCTAGTGCTTTGCTAATTTCATCTTCACTGTGAGTCTTTGCTTTCTCAAGCATGATGAATTTTAAAAAAATCGATTGATGTATGAGAGTTTGGGAAAATTAATTTGGTATGAAAAAGATTTCGAGTTTTTCTAAAATTCTGAAAGAGAATATTAATGAAGAAAATAACTGAAAAGTACGACACGTGCGAAAAGCATGTTTTAGTGTTGGGTCATGTTTTAATGGATCAATTTAAAACCAAGCTTTAAGAATTGGGGTAAAGGGTCATTTTTAAGTCCATACTGAGTTAGTAATTGACTAGGAGGCCAAAACTTTTGAAATTTTTAAGTTAAGGCCCAATTCTTAACCGAAGAGGCTCGATTGTTAAGATTATCAGGTTTTCAAGAGATGGCATTGTCCTTATAAAAAGGAAATGATGTAATGATACAAATCATAACCCATCTCCTGATTACTGCAACTCTAACCCCCTCATCTCCTGGACCTTTTTTTTTCTCTCTCTCTCTCTCTCGAAATTCGATATGGCCTCCCAGTCATCCTCATCCGCCTCTGAATCTTCTTCTTCAGAGAAAATTAATTCCCCTGAAATTAACCAACCCTGGCCACAAGAGCCAGCCCCTCTCCCTCCTCAAATAATCTTAATCGAGGAGTTAGGGGAGGAAGAAGAAGAAGAATACTCTTAGGAGGACGTCTCTGGAGACGGCTTTGGAGATTATTCACCTTTTTTATCAGAGAATTCTGGTGGGGATGAAGGTGATGAAAAAGATGAAGAGGAGGAAGAAGAGGAAGTTCCCCTTCCTACCCACCGATTGGAGGAGGAAGAAGATGATGATGAGTCTCCTGCAAAGAGGAGAAGAGTATGTGGCAGCGGCAGCGAGCCCAAGAGGGACTATGGCGATAGCGATTCAGACGCTGATTCGGATGCATACAAGCCACCAACGCCAAAACTTTAATTATAGGCCTAGACTTAGGATTTTAGTTATAAGTTTCACTAGTAGAATATATGCTTATTGTTGCGGTCACTAAGTGGCCTATTGCTACGATTTTGGCCGCGCAACAATTCAGGGGGCAGCAATAGGTAAATTACCTATTGTTGCGATTCTTATCCAAAACCACAGCAATAATTATTTTTTTAATAAAAAAATGCAACCTATTGCTGCTGTTTTTGGTAGGAGCAGCAGCAATAGGTATTTTTTTTAATACAAAAATATAACCTATTGCTGCTCTTTTTGAAAAAATAAAACCTAATGTTGCTGCTTTTTATATGAACAACAACAATAGGTGTCAATGAAGATTTTTATTTTAGCTAGCTAAAAAGGAAAAATATCATCAACAACAAATCACGCTACCAATAATATATATATATATATATATATATATATATATATATATATATATATATATATATATATATTATATATATATATATATATATATATATATATAATCTAAAATAAAATTTAGTATATACAAAATAAAAATCAGTATATACAAAACAATTACAAGGAAAAATATAAAAACTAACAACTCAAATATACAAAATAAAAATCAGTATATACAAAACAAACCACCAATTAAAAAAATGTAAAAATATACAAATCAAAGTAAATTATCAAATCTTATAATTACCAAACCACAACTGTCACCATCGCAGACATCGACCGCGTACATCACCTTAGAAACTAATGTCACCACCGCAGACTCGTCGACGAGAGAAAAAGGAACACGAGAAGATCTTCGATTTTTGCCGGATCTGTAGCAGCGTGTCGACTCAACATATCACCAAAAAACAAAAACAAAATGGTGAAGTGCGAACGATCGGCAAGGTTTAAAGAAAAGAGAATCATCAAAATTAAATGTTGCAGAAATTTATTAACAAAAACAAAATAAAACCCTAGAAATCAGAAAAACCTAAACATTACCTTATCAGAACCTTCTCGTGTCATCAACTATTACCACTATGGATTGAGTTATAGTGAAGAGTTCGCCATGGATCTGAATTTCAGTGAAGAGTTCGCCATGGCCTTGCCAAAATCAAGAAGTTGTGGTTGAAATCGAATATGACAGAAGCGAAAATGGTGAAGTTGAAGATTAGAGAAGCGAAAATGGTGAAGTCAAGGATGAGAAGATGAGAGAGGCAAAAATGGTGATGGAAAAAACGACGACCAAAATCGCTAGTGATGGAAGAGAGAAGAAAAAGAAAGGTCGAGAAGATGGAAGAGAGAGAAGAATGAAAATGGTTGTGATGCAGATGAGTGAGGGATGAGAGAATAGAGAGTAAAACAGCTGTGTGGTAAAATGGTTGTGAAACCTAATGATTTTGCCTCTGCCCTCTAATATCACGACCTAGCGTGTTTTTTTTAAAAAAAATCTTAAATTTATTGATGCGGTTTCCACCAAAACCGCAGCAATAGTTTAAAATTTCTTTAAAAAATTAATATTTTAATATATTGCTGCGGTTTTGGCTAGAAATCACAGCAATAACTCTGGTCAAACAAATCAAACATTTTTGAAAAATTCCTGTTGACATCTATCACTATAAGAATCCGTCTTTTTAACGTTTGAGTTTACCGTCCGACAACAAAAGCGGACGCTAAATTCGAAATTTACCGTCCGATTCTAGCCAGACGCAAATTAACATCCGCTTTTTTAGCTTTAGCGTCCGTTCGGTAAAGCGGATGTAAGTTAGCCTCCGTTTTTGTGTTTACTGTCCGTTTCACGGACGCTAAAGGTGGGAATTTTTTAAAAAAAAAGTCCAAAATTTACTGTCTGGCTGGCGGACGGTGAAATCTGTACCATTACAAAACCACTTCAGAATTTTAGTTCTCCTCTATCTTTCCTCGTCTCTCTAGTTCAACCACACGAACCCTCGTCTCTCTCATTCGGCCACACGACAGCGCACCGCCACCCATCTCCGGCCGCCGCCACTCACCGCCAACACTCTCCTCTTATATATAGTGCATATTAAGTAAATCATCTGTTTCGCCATTAATTACATAAAAACTAACCATATAAACAAAACTATAGAGATTACTTTGTTTATTGAAACTCAACAAGATGGATGATCAATATGGTGCACGGGATAAGAGGAAATTCAATATGCGAGGAAAAGGTAAACAACACACAGGTATGTATTATCTAAAACATTTACATCGAACTATAGAACTACTATGCAAGGAAGCCGAATCGAATAACAGTAATAAAACCATTGAATTCCCAAATTATTTTACATATTGAGTTTGCTTACTTTTTGCAAAAAGTTAAAATAATCATGATATTAGCAAATTTGACTACTTGAAATATGCAATGCTTTTTAAAAACTCATATTTTACTTAATCAGATTTATTATTATGAAGATTATGTAACAATTACCAATAACTTTAAAACAAAAGTAAGATTTTTTGATTTGTGAAGTATATGCATGCAAGTATAGGGCAGACAAACAAATTAAATATTTACCCTATTTTTTATTATTTATTTAAGTGCACGGCAATAGTTAAAAGAAAATTAAAATTTCGATTCTAAAAAACAACTCAAATTGGATAATCCTATACTTCTTTTTAAAATAAGCATTTGTTTTATAAAGACTCATAATTAATACAATCAGATTTTATCATAGCCTTTTATTAAACTTACTTGCATTAGGGTCATAATACACGAATATATGTAGCATGTATCCCCAAAATTGATAATTTTTCTCCTCAAAACAAGTAAAGAATAAATTGGAATATATAGATACGAAAATGCAAACAATAATAAAATCATCAATTAAATTAGTTAATAAGATTTTTTTCGTAGTTTTTTTAAATTTTTTATTACCGATTACTTTAAAACAAAACTAATCTTCTTTAATTTGTCAATTATACACATCCAACTATATTTCATCCCAAAATTAAAGTTTTGATCTTAGGAAAAAAAAAATGAAATTAATCAAGATGGATATATCAACATGCAATCAAATACTATAATTTTTTTCGAAAAGTAACAATTATTTTCAAAACGACTACAAAATCAGATTTATTTTAATTGTGGTTACCAATTATTTCTGAAAATAAGTAAATTTACTTGCATTATCACATACACGATTGCATGATGAATCCATTCCCAAAACTTATACTTTTGATCCTCAAAATAAGAAAACGAAAATATTCATCAATTTGGAGACACATTAATTCAATCGAACTTTAGAAAACATGACTACTAACCTTTCTCCTTTTTTGTTGGATGAATTTGTTAGTAGCTTGCATGCATTTTATTTTCCCACAATTTTAACTTGGATATAACCCATGATAAGCAATTCAAATTCTTCAAATCAAAGAAGCATCTTCAATATGTTCGACCATATGTCACAAATTTTCGCCATTTTGTTGTGAAATAATGTGAATTATTTGTGATTGAATCATTTCCCTCATTAACTTTTATTGGAGAGAAGAAAGAGAGGAGACAAAAATGAGGAGATAGAAAATGACGAAGTAGACTTTTTAAATGAGGAGGTCATTAGACTTTTGAAATGAGGAGGTCATTTTATTGTGAAAAGATGAAAGAAATCAACAGTGAGTTGGTGAATTTCTCATTTATCAATGTTGAGTAGTAATGAGGAGATATAAAATGTTGTTCCATTGGCCGATCAACATAGACAAAACCACAACTTTTTACACTTTTTTATAATAGCAATGTTGTATTGTTTTATTTTGTAAACACTTTATTGCCATGTGTTGTTGCTTAGAAGATTGTTTAGCGATTAATATAATTAACTATGATTATAAAATATATTTTCTAATTATACATATACAAACATTTGTATAACATTGTATACGATCTATCAACCTGATATATGTTTACAAATAAGGGCTTGGTCTCTTCGACATGAAACAACTGAATTGAACTGAATTAAATTGTAACTAATCAATAGTAATGACTATCATTTAGGTACTGAAATGAACTGAAAATAAGTTGGGGAAAACAGGCCCTAACAGATGCATAATGCAGGGGTGTTTAATGTCTTATCGGGTGGAAGTACATCTAACATACCACTAAGTTGCAAAAGCCCTTTAATGGATATATCCAACGATCAGTTCATTATACAACCTCTCCTTAGATAATGTCTATAAATTTTTCTATTAAGTTTTACATATTTTTAAAAGTAATTCTCTTGCTGAACAATGTTTACTATCTATGTGAGTTAACTAGGTAAACAAGCTGTGAAAATTGTACGTCGGAAAAGAAAATGTTTGTTGGAAGACAAACCTGATAGATATATGTGTTCTGAAATGAGTAACAAAGAGAATGAGCCACACATCGTATCTTCATTTTCCAACTCCCCTGGAGTTTCGATTAGTGACCGATGTAAAACGCCTTTTTACAATTTTTTTACATTTTATGAAAGTATAAAATTAATAAAATTATCAAATGATATGAAAGATTTGCTAATTGATACATATTTATGTACCCATCCCATGTTAGGTGGAGAGTATTTGCAATTGCAATAAACTATACAACCATCACAATATTAATCGATTCTATCCAACAATAGAAGCCCATTAGAGGAAGTATTTCACGGCAAAGCATTCATGTTTAGGTTTATATTATGATTTATACTATTTATTTGACAACTTGACTGGTTAAATTCCATAACATACCTATGTAATTCGTACCAATATGACTAGTTAAAATCAAGCATTTGTAACAATTAACCGTCGACATTGCTTTAAACACATGATTTCCTACAACTGATCAAATGAGAAAAATAAAAAAGCTTCCCAAATTGCAAGACATAAAAGAAAGTGTATATTGAAAGGTAAACGTAAAATACGCTATTGTAAGAGATGCGGTAACAAAGAAAATGAAGGTCATGTTGGCTATTCATCATCTACACTCACATGTCTTTCAAATGGTAATCAATGGTCGTTGTCTAATTTCTTTTAGTATTGATTAAAATTGAGATTTTAATAAATGTGTAGTAATTGAATGATTTCATTAGTAGCGTCTACACCGACTACATCGCTTAATAGTTCTGGACTTACTAATATAAGTACGAATTTATTTATAACCCCAACTATGTATGGTAAGACTTTAGTTTGTTAGAGCATATAAATTTTCTAAAATATTCATTTTGACTACACTTACTAATTATTTTCTGGTTATATAGTTGGAACTAATACATTCAATCTTGGAAATTACACTTATACAACTCCGGATCATTTACACACGGATGTAACACCATTGAGTAACAATACTATTGGTCAGTCCATTTCAAACTGCACCAATAAGTTTTTACAAATTTTATTTAATCCACCTATTAATATCACTACTACATTTTGAAGCAATTGCAACGGTCTAATGCAACGGTTCATTGTATTGCAACGGTTCATTGTATTGCAACGGTTCGTTGCACCGACATATGTTAATGCAACACGTTTTTGCAACGATGTGTGCTAATGCAACGTTTATTGCAACGGGTAAAGTCAACCGTTGCATTAGAATTGTAAATGCAACATCATTTACGTATATTGCAACGTGTATATCATTGCATTAACGTATAGCGGAGTACAACTTAAAAATTACCAAAGGCCCACTAATACCCGCGCTGACTATTGCTTTCCCTCTTAATTTGCCCCCCAATTTCTAAAACCCTATGCACGATTGCACGTACAGTACATTTCTCCTTGAACTCGCTCTTTCGCAATTCACCTTATTCTCACACAGTCACAGGAAGTTACGCAATTCTCACACGCCGGACTTGTTCTTCACCGGCGCCGGAAATTATCATCTTCACCGGCGCCGAGAATTCTGTTCCTAGCACGTCTCTTCCGCGGTGTATTTTCAAGTGGTACTCAGCGGTTTCTCTTCACGCTCGTCGGGAGAATTGCGTCGGCTCTGTAGTGGTTAGTATCCCTCCGGAATTCTGCTTTTCTCAACAGTCGCCGGAATTAGCTGCTTGTAGTGGTTGGTATCCCTCCCCTTCTCTCTCTAAATTCGCTCACTGATTGCGTCGTGTTTCGAATTTTACCCGAATTCCATATGTTGGGATGCTTTGTTTCTCTTGAATAAAATTCAATCGATTCGATAGTTGCTTTCCCCAATGTTGATGTGTCTTGGATGTATATTGTGTTTTTAGCCATGGATATATGATGTAGTTATGTTAATAATTAATGTATTAACGTTTTACATGCTTTGATTCACTGTTTGATTACTTGAGGTGTCTTGGATATATGTTGTGTTTTCAGCCAAAATATTATTGACAAAAGGCAGGCATGTGCAAATCATAATACTCCTATAATTTTGACATACATATCACATATGTAGTATTTGGTACCTTTTGGTGCCTGCATCTAATTCATACTTCGACCATTCTCATTATATTATAACATGTGGCTTGGATACATATTTCTCAGTAGGATCCTTTGTATCTAATGTGGCTGGATCAGAATGTTCTGGTGCAACAACATTGAGCAGGTAAGTATATGCCTTCGCATCCTACAAAGACAAAAAAAAACACAAACTATTCAATCACTGAAAAAAATACTACAGATATAAACCATACAATCCAACTAATATATTGTGAAGGGAAGAGTTGAAAGAACGAAGTTTAGGGATCTGTCCACAGAAACTTAGTGGACTCATTACACTGAAAATATATGCATGATAAAGATACTATGTAGATACTGGATAACTTAGAGTAGATTTATACTTAAGTGATGTATTAACGTTTTACATGCTCTGTTTGATTACTGGATATGTTTGATTTATACTCTAAGTGCTTAATTGGATTGTGATTGCTATGTAGAGACTTTGAAGCAAAGTAGTTACAATTTCATGTCTATGTGATATTTTCATGTCTTAGATTGTGGAGCTAATTGTATTTTACAATTTCATTCTAGAACTATATGGTTTTGCAATTTCATGTCTTTAGTATTATTATGTTGATCCCGTAGAATGAATTTCAACATTAGTGCTATTAACGTGTTTTGCATTGATCTCTATGATATTTAGATTAATGGCTAGCGAAATTAAGAATTGGTGGACATTTGCTAGATGGAGTGATGAGTATGAACAAGGAGCCGATGAATACATTGAAAAAACTTTTGCTACTAAGTCACAAGGAGATCAAATATGTTGTCCTTGTGAAATTTGTCATTATCGTTACTGCATCGTAGGAATGTTGTTCGAGATCATATAATATGCAATGGTTTTGTGCTAAGATTAGATAAATTGTTTGAGTTAGGAGAGGTCAACGAAATGGAAAAGGTGACAGTGGACCACAATGTATCATCAAACATGAATGATGAATAGAGGGGTTATTGCATGATACTTTGAGAGAGGGCCAAATGAAGATGCAAAAAATTTTATAAATTAATTGAAGAAGGTCACAAGAGTTATACCCGGCTGCTCAAAAAGTTTTCTAAACTCTCTTTTACAATTCGCCTGTTTTTTTAAAGGTTGACTACAACTCACCAATGTCGCATTTGTGCTATATTAGAACTGTTTCGGAAGTGCTACCTGATGCAAAATTGCCTTCGTCTTTTTATGAAGCCAAAAAATTCATTAAAAGCGTTAGGATTGGACTATTCAAAGATAGATGCATGTCCAATGATTGTATGTTATACTGGGAGGAGTACGCGGATGCAACCCATTGTCATGTTTGCAAGACTCCTAGGTGGAAATTGAATGATAAAGATGAGATGGATGAGGGAAAGACCCATAGGGTTCCAGCCAAAATTCTAAGGTACTTTCCAGTAAAGAAAAGGCTGCAAAAGTTATTTATGTGCCCAGAGACGGCAAGACACATGACATGGCATGCAAACGGTCGTGAAAAAGATGGCTATTTACAACATCCAGCGGATGGGAAAGCCTGGAAGGACTTTAACAGGGAGTATCCAAAGTTTACGGAAGACCCTCGTAATCTTAGGCTAGGTTTAGCCACAGATGGATTCAATCCATTTCACTCTATGAGCATTGTTCATAGTACATGGCCAGTTATTTTGATTAACTATAACTTGCCTCCATGGATGCTCATGAAGCATGAGTTCTTGATGCTGTCATTACTCATTCCCGCCCTTTATCCCCTGGAATGACATTGATGTTTATCTACAACCACTAATCAAAGATCTTAAGGATTTGTGGGAGTTTGGACTAGAAACATATGATGCTTCATGTGATAAAAGGTTTGACATGCATGTAGCTTTGATATCCACTATTAGTGACTTTCCAGCTTATGCAATGTTGTCTGGATGGAGCACAAAAGGGAAATGGCATGTCCTAATTGTCATTATGAGACCGAGTCTGATTGGTTGAACCACAGTCGTAAGCATTCGTTTTCGAAAATTTTTGGACCCGACACATCCATGGCGCCATAATAAGAGGAACTTTAATGGAGAAATTGAGGAAAGACTTCCACCTTCTTGTTTGAAAGGAAATGAGATTGAGGACCTCCTTCCTGATTTTCCAAACAGTTTTGGAAAGAAAGGAACGAAAAAGAAGAAAAAGAAGGATGGGGATAATACTCCATGGAAGAAGTTCTCAATACTTTTTAATTGCCTTACTGGAAGCATTGCATAATCGCCATAACCTGATGCGATGCATATAGAAAAAATGTCTTTGATAATCTCATTTGTACATTGCTTGACATACCGGGGAAGACCAAGTGCTCGTTGGGATTTAGTGACCTCAATATTATGTCAAACCTGCAACCTATAGAATTAGAAGTGTTGTAGAGATTCCAAGATCACGCTTTTGGATGACATGGAAAAGAAGCGTTTATTTTGCCAGATCATAAAGAAGCAAAACTACCACAGAGGTTATGCTTCTAATATTGCTCGTTGTGTGCAGTTATATGAGGGTAGAATCACAGGCTATAAAGAGCCATGATGCTCATTTTATGATGCATTATTTGCTTCCTATTGCTGTGAAGACAACATTACCAGAAGATGTGGCAACTCCCATAATAAGACTTTGTCGGTTTTTCAAAGGCATATGGAGTAAATCTATTGACCCTCGAGATCTTGGTAATCTTCAAACTGAGATAGTTGAAGCTCTTTGTCACCTTGAAGGCATTTTCCCGCCTGCATTTTTTACCGTAATGGTCCATTTACCTGTTCACTTGGTTGAAGAAATTAGGCTTGGTGGTCCTGTTGGAATAAGGTGCATGTATGCAATTGAGAGGTATCTCAAAGAGTTGAAGAATGATGTTCGGAATAAGGCTTGCCCCGAGGGGTCAATGGCGGAAGGAAATTGGGCTAAAGAATGTTTGAGGTTTTGTGGTAGATATATAGATCGATCAGACACTCCTTCTACTAGCATTATGGAGCCTAGTATCTTGCGTCCATTCCTCCCTAAAATTGGGCGTCCTGTCCCCGGAAAAGGAAAAAGGTCAAAGAAAACCCAATGCGGGTCTATGATTGACAACATCATATTGGCTCAAGCGCATACATATATCTTATTTAATTGTGAATGTAAAGAAGTTGAGACATACATTAGGTACGATAACTACACATAGTCTAATACAATTTTATTTCATTTTTTAATGCTTTACAACTTAGTTACTAAGTCTGATTTTTATTACAGTGAGCACAAGAATTCTCTAAGTGGCCATAGGAAAAGAAAATGGGATAATGCTCAAAATCATTACAAGGGCATTATGGATTGGTTTAAGGAGAAAGTTGCTTTGAAGCTTGAAAAAGGGGAAGTGGTATCAAGCCATGTCAAATGGTTATCAAAAGGGCCTTCTTATGTTGTTAAAAAGTACACTGGGTACGCTGTTAATGGCTATAGGTTCTACTCTATGAAGCATGATGCCAATTTAGTTACTCAAAACAGTGGTGTTACCTTGAAAGCTTTGACACCTAGCTTTTCTAGCAGCAGAGATCAAAATCCTACATTTGGACACGTTGTCTACTATGGTGCAGTAGAAGAAATTATGGAGTTGTCTTATCATGGTCAATTTAGTGTTGTCTTGTTCAGGTGTGTTGGTATCACTCGGAAACGAAGATGATATTACTTTAGTTAATAAAAATAAGACCATTTGCAAAGCAGAACCATTTATCTTGGCATCTAAGCACATCAAGTTTTTTATGTACAAGACTACACCAAGGATGGTTGGTATTATGCTATTCAAAACCTTCCCACAGAACTATCGGATGGTACTAATGTTAAACTACATAGTGTAGTTGCTATTTATGTTTTTTTTATTGCATTATATTTCCCTTAAACTTGTTATTTCTATTATATGTATATATGAAAGAAATAAAGTATTCTTTGTATTATTAGACTTATTATTTCTATCATATATATTACTTGTTAGTTATATTTTACTTATAAACTTTTTGCTTGTCTTATATATGCAGATGAAGGGGAGTAAAGCTGAATTTGCAAGACAACAGATTGTGCTATCGAATTATGAAAGACAAAGACTAGCAATATTGAAGCGAAATGCAGAAGCAATGACAGCCAAAGGTTTAGGGAGTTTGGCAAATAAGATTTATGACAAATCTCAAGCATTTGCCACTTTCCTCAATGCCTTGTCTGCATGGGACGACAGAGACTTATATTCTGATGTAGATGATGATGAGTATGTACCAAATATAGAGGATGATGGCGACGAGGATGGAAGCTGTATTGGGAAGAAAAATCAGACCACCAAGGTTAGTACTTCATAATTATAATGTACATTTATATTAAGCAAATAAAATAACATAGTATTGATCGAAAAGTCATATAACAGCATATAGAGTTGAGCAGATAAGTATATGCCTTCGCATCCAACTAATATATTGTGAAGGGAAGAGTTGAGAGAACGAAGTTTAGGGATCTGTCCACAGAAACTTAGTGGATTCATTACACTGAAAATTTTGACAAACCTCTTTAATTGCATAACTGAAAAATATGAGAACCTCTTTAATTGCTATCATTTATGGTAAACACAAACTATGATAGAAGGGTCTCCAGCAAATAGAAAAGCCACCACTGTCCCGATCTAGATGGAACAAGCACAGATTAAAACGAGCAAAAATGTAACAGAGACATGGAGAAAAATTTGCAATTTGCTCACATTGGTGTTTCGTAATTCAGATTTGATGTTTGTTAATCTCATCCAGTGACGTAGTCGGCAGTTCTTGTCTTATATTTATTTCTACAGGATCGAATCTGATCCAGCTTTTGTTACTGAACCAGAATTACAAGCTACTTGAGTTCTGTGCAGTTAAGATATGGTTGTCTAATGCTCGACTCCCTGCCCCTTTACCCAAATACTCAAGGAAATGAAGTTATTTTGCATGTTTGTAAAAGCTAAGGTCAGAGGCAGTTCATCAATAATACAACTTAGAAAACAACCAGAGCACTTTTTGCACCTCAATAATCACATACTACAAAGAGAAAGAAAGATCCAAAGACTTAGAGTTGTGGCAAACTTTAGAACAATGTAGAACCATAAGGATCAGAGTTCAGAACCTTTGACAAATGAAGAAGCAGTTGATTACATGTCCTCAGCATTACAAGTTTGCCACGAGCAAACAGTTCTTGCTAATTAAGAAGTGATGCAAGTATTATTACAAGTTCAAAGAGAAGAAATAACGCAGAACGTGAATTACAAATGTGAGTGCGTCTTAATTATTACCTTTCCAAGTAGAATACAGAACACCATAAAGTGATATCTGCATCTGAGCCTTATTGTATACCAGTAGAAATCTGCATTAATGATGTCTACATTATCATCCATGGCAGATTCATAAGCAGACATGATATCTGCATCTGAGCCTGATGATCCAGATGGAAGTAAATTTGGCCTACATTAGAAATCTGCATTAATGATGCCTACATTATCTGCATTAATGATGTCTACTTTTCTATATATATTAGTTTTTGAAAGAGGTAATTATTTGTCTTTTTTTAGGTTTTCAGTACCAAAAGCTAATTGAAAGAGGTGTATTGTTTAGGCTTCTTGTATAATGATATGATTGAACCTGAATTCACTTTGGATTGCTGATTTATATGATTACATCTTTCTGCTCGTTGTTTCAACCTCAGAATTTTTTTTAATGAAACAACCAAAGTTGGTTCATGAGAGCTCCTTTTAGTATTGATCTTTAATCACATATGTTTGTAGGCTTCAACTAAATCAGGTTCAATGGATGATTTTGGCAAGCCTCCAGTACAACAAAAGCAACAATGTCTAGGAGTTCAAAAACAAATAGTTAAACACCCAATTACCAAGTCAAAGTCAATGTCTATGGCTGAATTTGTGAAGCAACCTGAAGAACAACAACCACAACCAAAGGGTCGAAACAAGTTACAACAGAAGACATTTTGCTCTCCAGGGTCATTGTCAGCTTATCGTAATTTGCGGAGGACTAAATCAAATAGCGTGAATCTCAACCTTGAAATGGAAAGTCCTTCCATTAATGAAGTGGAAAATGATGCTTGTGAAGCAGCTCATGAAGTTCAAGTTCAACCTGAGGTCAGATATGATGAAAATCTGGTAATTGAGAGTAGGGTTGATTTTGAACAAGAAAATTCACCTCAACAAAGAACAGACTCTCTAAAGGAAGGTAACCTTTTAGGGTTGATTTTGTGAGTGATTGGTTATTTTGGTATCTATTGTCCATATATAGCATTTGGTACATTTGTTTGATCTTGTGATTTATTTTCATTAGTCTCTAATGTGCAATCTGTATTTTTAACGTTTAGAAGCAATCTACTTAATTACACTAACTGCATATTTGTAGTTCCAACAACTAAGAAGCATCGAGGACCAACAAAGTTGGTAAAGGTTCATGATCGTACAAGAGAAGAACGCCCTTTTCTTATTCTGAACTCTAGTGGGCAGCCAATTGGACCCACAAATGAGATTGTTCAAGAATTCACTCGCTTTTTAGGAACAGTGTCGAAAAATTCCGAGCTTGCCCCACTGAATTATGTTGATTGGCCAAGTCTACCCACACATGACATAATATGGGAATATGTTCTGGTTTGTATCCATCTTTATTTGTTTTATTTAAGTACTTTATCTTATTTACGGCTAATGGAGCATGTAATTAACAGAAGAAATACATAGTCCCTAAAGAAGGAAGAAAGTGGGTAATGGAAACAGTTAATGTTCGATGGCATATCCATAAGTGTAGGACGGAAAAGAAACACTTCTATGCATGGGAAAGTGATGAACAAAGATGGGGAAAACGTCCAAAGACAATTCCAGAGTCTCAATTCAAAGATCTCTTGAACTATTGGAACAGTTCCAAAATTGAGGTATATTAGTATTTTCTAATTATTAAGCTTTTGGTGTTAAACATATTTTTAGAAGCTAACTACTCTAATTGTTTTATTGCATAGGAAAAAAGTAAGAAGAACAAAAGGAATCGTGAATTGTTAGAGGATATGCATACTATGGGTCCAAATTCATATGCCATTTTACGTCATAAGTTGGTAATTACTTTTAATAATCAGTTTTTTTTTCTAGTATACTATGTGGTTGTCCCTTGTTTCATAATCAATCAAATCTCAACAGTCGAAACTTTGTTCCCAATCATAATCCTGTGACTTATAGCACAGATACAAGAACTACACACCAAATTATTACCATCCTCTGTGAAATTCGCTTCTATAGTGTCTAATATACTAAGTACTGACACAGTAAACATGTTATAAGAGAAGGTAACCACACACCCAAGAGAGAGGGAAACGCGTTAAATAGCTTCTAAAAAAGAAATGATAACATATTACCCTTCTCTCTTAGATATGATACAGTTACATAAACCAAGTTCCTCTTCTTTTTAGATAAAACAATTAAATTGCTTCTAATTCATGGAACCAATTCACCCCCTATCCTGATAGATCATGGTAATTCACAACACGCATACACTCTCTGATGAGATATTTCGACCAAGATATGGCCAAAAACAGGGTGTTCCCTTCAAAAACAAATTGGCTTGCTTCGATGAACTTAACCTGTGAGGGATACACCTCAACATTCACGACAGGAAAGAAAACTCCAAAATGATGCTAAACTTCAGATTTTGATACAGAAAGATGGAAGCAAACCTGCTCTGTTCCTCCAAAACCATTTGAAATTGCTCCTGAGCTTTACGTGTCACCTTCTCAAACTTCATCTGTCCAAGAAATGTCAAATAGAGAAATTGTCACTAAAGTATATTAACTTTGCAGACCAACAGAGAAATCCCATTATTGACAAAAGTTATAGCATTTACAGAGGCGGTGGACTAGGAGTCCTAAAAGAAAGACTGGTCAGAGAGAGTACATCTGACAAAGACAACTACTGAGGAATTGCTTATTAACAAACAGGAGTATCACACAAACTTTCCTATCTTACTTGTAATGCTGTAGCAGTCTCCATTGCAACAGTAGACTAACTGCATTGCTCCTCTTAAGAAATTCCATGAAACGTTCATAACTTTGCATCGATTGCTGGTGCCATACATATCTATTGCTTGTTCCTCATTACCCTCAGAAGATTAGTTAGAATGTACAAAGTTGTGCATCATTTAGTTAGAATGTCAGGCGAACAGTGGAGATCTAACAAATACAACATGTAGCAACAAATCAATAGAGTAGTTGCTTAACACGTCTTGTTTCTCTCTAAATATTTCTGCTCGGTGATGTTTAAAGCTAAAATCTTTTTATGTACAGCAACAAGCTGATCCACACAAGCAAGAACCATCTCGAGCGAAGGTATACAAAGAATCTAGGTTGAGAGATTCGAAAAAGACATACAAAACAAGCTTCGTGAAAACAAAAGACAAAATTGTGAGTTATATTTACTATATGCTTTCTTTATATATATATATAATATATATATATATATATATATATATATATATATATATATATATTTTTAATATGTAGGTAATTTCTCGTCATTTTTTCATGGAAGGAACAAATGGAGACTTTAGCATCTAAAGAACACGAAGAAGGTGCTAATAGTGAGGATCCATACAATCAAGTGATTAAAAAGGTGGAGCATAGTGGACGTGTTCGCCTCTATGGGAAAGGTGTGACCAAAACTGATCTAAAGAAAGGGGGCACCAAATGTCGCTACATAATTCCTCAAGAATTCCTTCAAAGCATTCAAACGGGGTTGGTAGAACAACTACGAGAAGCTAATCCTGGTATAGATCTTGTAGTTCCCGACGTCCAAGTATCTTCTACTACAAGAGATGCAACTACTACAAGCAATGAAGCCATTGAGCAGAATGGTGAACAAGAATTAACTTCCGGGACGGACTTGTTAAATCAGGTAAGATTTATGTACTAAATGTCTTTTATATCCCGTGATAGATTTATGCATTATATCTTTTCTAGTCTTTTATGTACACCACCACCTACATTATATTCCTAAGAAAATACTTTCTGCATCCCTGATTATTAGCATAAGTTGTAACCACACTTTTTTTGGTATTATATATATATATATATATGATGGCTCCACAAACTTGTTAATTTACTCGTGTAGGTGAAAACTAATTCTTGCAAGTTGATAACTTTTGTATATTTCTATAGGTACATGAAGGAGACAAAAATGTATCCCATGATCAAGAACAATTGCAATCGCATAAATGACAAGTTCTTGACTACGGATCTCGCCTAAAAGTGGAGCATGATTTTGGAATTAATTGGACGTATAATTAGTAAGAAATCTTTTTTTTTTTTTTGGTACTATATTTACGCTACAATCAAGTAGATATATTTTGGTGCATACATTATTTTAGGTTGGAAGTAAATATGTTTTGGTGGTCAAACTACTATTGGGATTTGATATATATATACGATAGTATTATATTAAGTACTTGGTATTGTAAATCGTCAAACGATTGGATGCTATATTTGGATATATTTATGGCTCTTTTTGGAATCTAAATTATCATCATGTTTATTTGGAATTTTTTAAATTATTTCAACTTTGCATCAACATCAAATTAATAGGTCTATGTATCCATATTTAATTTATAGATACGTTGTAGTAGCTTCAATATGCAAAAAGAGGAAATTGCAACGGTTCATGGGATACTATAGAGGCGTTGCATTAGATTTTGAAATGTGTTGCATCATATGTGATGCAACGGTTCATGGGATACCACAGAGGCGTTGTATTAGGCTTTAATATGTGTTGCATCATACGTAATGCAACGGTTCATGGGATACCATAGAGGCGTTGCATTAGCCGATAAACATGCGTTGCTTCAGATGTATTGCAACGGGTATTTGGCGTTGCAACTGGCCGTTGCATTAGGCGTGCAAGACCGTTGCATTAGATCTAATGCAAGGGCAGCAACAGCAACGGTTGCCTACCCATTGCAATAGTTCTATTGCAATGGTTATTGAGTCTATTACAACGGTTTCCAGGGGTTGCAATAGCGCATTTATGTAGTAGCTAGTGTATTGAAATTTGATAAATTTATTTTTAGAACGTACCATTGCTGAAGATAAGCACTCAACTAGAAAGTACAATCGCCATAAACGAAGAGTATTACATACAAATAAGCGTCTAAAAAAAGGTTAGTTTGTATGAGAACGAATAGTGTTATATATATATATATATATATATATATATATATATATATATATATATATATATATATATATGATTATGAAGTATCTTTATATCGATTATCTTATAAAGTGACTTTTTTTTTGTGTTTACAACCATTACACGTGATGTTCAACTGCCATATATGTCTACAATTAGTACAAATAGAATTCCTAATTTGTGCAATAATGATACTCCAATTAGTAAGGAAATTTGTCTTCAAGATACTAAGTAAAATTGTACGACATTTCCGTGATAATCATATCAAAATTTTGTTTCCACATTGTTATATACATGAGCTTGAATAAGACTTGAAATTTAATATTTTCTTTTAAATCGAGCTAAACAGCATGATACGAAGTTAGCAAGGCAGAAAAGAAGACTTATATTAGCTATAAGAATAATTGCGGTACATATTACTGCCCAATCATTTTCTACTACATTGCAAAAGAATATTTAAGAAAAGGTAGTAATGTCTACGATGCCATAAATACGCTTTTTGTATCTTCCAGTGAATCATGAAGTTGTTGCAGTTCAACGAAGAGAGCTCTTTGAGTTACAACGAAGAAGTTATGTATTTAGGTGCAATAAGCAACTCATACAAAGTAAAAAGGTTTTGAATGAAGTGATTAGAAGATTTGAGCTAGGTATTTTTATCTACATAAGTTTATACTTCATATACATATATATATATATATATTATATATATATATATATATATATATATATATATATATATATATATATATATATATATAAGTTTATACTTCATATATACAATATATGACCAACTAAGTCTATAGATATATAAATTTATGTTTACTACTTTTGAAACGATTCAGGAAATAGTAGTGGATTACTTGAAGAGGGTAATTTAAAAATTACGTTTGAGGTAGACCATCGAAATCCAATAAAATATGATGCCAATGATGTAGAGTGCAGTTGTTATGCAGGTATGTTGGATATTAAAGAGGTCAATCACATGAGCTACCAACGCTTTGTGTTGCAATTCATTATACAAATATTTATAAAGTATAGTACTGCGTTCTGAACTTTGTTATGGCATTTAATTTTCAGAGTTAAAATTTGACAAAAAATAATATGAAGTAAGAATTAGCGTAATCATTTTCATATTGTAGACATATTCCATATCTGGTGTTCCAGACAACAATCAACATGTGCTTCACTGTCAGGAGAGTATTTGGATATTGGTGATTCAATATGAGAGTGCGAGTATTGTGGGGCCATGATGTGGTTTGAGGAAAGAACAAAAAAACATATAAACACGACAAAGCCAAAGTTCTCACAATGTTGCATGCAAGGGAAAGTGCAACTTCCTTTATTGTGTCCTCCGCCAAAACTCCTTTCAGATCTCCTTAAAGGAAAACATCCTAGAAGCAAGCACTTCTTTGAAAATATAAGGCCATATGATATGATGCATTCTTTTACATCAATGGGAGGGAAAGTTATACATCGATCTACCCAAGGACTAGGACCATACAATTTTAAGATAGGTGGTCAGAATCATCGTTTGACAGGGAGTTTGTTGCCAAAGGAAGGCTCGTGTCCTAAATTTTCCCAACTTTACATCTATGACACTGAGCATGAGATTAACAACAGAAAGACCGCAGTAAGGTAATAAATACGATTAAGTTACCTATTTATGATTAGTAATTTATTCATGCACATGCTACATGTTAATTCACTGTACTTATTACATTTTCCCCAAATTAACGCAGTTCTAAAAATCCTGAAAAGTTCGAAGACCCTTTGATTTCTGAATTACAAAATATGATTGATGAGCACAATCCTCTAGCAAAGATTTTTAGAATGGCAAGAGATCGCTTTAAAAATGATGCATGTAATTGAAACTAATTGGTAGGAGGGAATCGGATGGAAGGACATATAACTTGCCCACAACCAACGAGGTTGCTACCCTCATAGTTGGAGATATTGATAGTGCGGATAAAAGAGATATAATTGTGGAGACAAAGGGTGGAAAATTGAAACAAATTTGTGAACTCCATCCTTCATACCTTGCTCTTCAATATCCACTACTATTTCCGTACGGTGAAGATGGATATAGAGTTGATATTTTACATAGGGATGGAGATTTATCAAACCCTAATTCTAATAAAAGGGACAAACTGACTATGAGGGAGTTCTTTGCATATCGTATACATGATCGTCGTGGAGAAGCTGAGACATTATTACTTTCTCGAAGACTATTGCAACAATTAAGTGTCGATGGTTACACCATGAAGGAAGCACAAAGATTAGAGATTTATCAAACCCTAATTCTAATAAAAACTGTATAGCCCAACAAGCCTATAAAAACTCTTAATTCCCAAATTAAAAACTCAATAAGCTCAATGGCCCAAAACATAAAATTCGCCCTTCTCGAATTCTGAAGTCTGTTAATACTTGTGGCTCTTTACAATTTCCACCTGATTAGCAAACATCAGATCTCATCCATCTTCAAATTTAACGGGTCAGATTCCATATCATCTACTCTGTTTCTCTCTGTTTAGTCTCTTATTTTCTCTCTCCTCCTAACTCCCCACGTCCCCGCCGGCGTTTCCAACTCTGACGTCCTTTTTGAATCCTAAAACACTCGGAATGACCCGAATTAATTAAACATTCTTCTGTTAAATTGCCCTTAAAGTGATTTCACTTTCTACTTTTCTAGGACTTATATGAAAGCAAAACCTAATAATGGAGCAAGAACAATAAGTTTTGATGCAGCAAGATCTTCTTGAACAAGATTAGTCTTTCTGTTATCCTTCCACCACCGCTGTTAAACCCTAACACTAACACTCTCTCCTCTACCACAAAACCCCATTAACCATCCTCCCAAACTGATAGCAAAAACCTTCCTAATTAAGAGCTCTATCCACTGAACAGTGCCGAAATCTGGGGAATCATTTTTGTTTTGTTTATATAATCAAGAAATTACACCTTACTCTTTTATCATATCACGAAGTTTTGATATTTTAAGAGTCTATGATTATATGAAAATGTTGTTAATTGTTTTGTTAAATCTTGTATGTTATGTTAATTTAAATCAGATACTTCCTCCACAAATGAATATTTATATTTTACAAATATTATCCTTTGTTATATTTAAAACGAAACGGAAGAAGTATTTATTTATAATTTAGTCTTTTATTAGGCTATATATTCTTTTATAATTGTAGGTATATATTCTTTTATAATTGTAGGTTTACATGTTCTTTAATTTTAAATTTTGTGTTATTTTTAATTTCAAAAGTTGTTGAAAATAGTTTATGTTCTTTTGTACAAATGGTATTTTTTTGGATGTACAATGAGCACTAATCCATGCTTTGTGGAAAACAGAGGATTCATCTTAGCAACTCTAAAAAGTTGCTCAAACATATGATACCTGAACAAGTACAAATTTCTAGAGAGACCACTAAGCTAAGATTTCCAGCACCTGAATTCGGACATATATATATATATATATATATATATATATATATTATATATATTATATATATATTATATATATATATATATATAATTGAGTTCATATGAGAATACATACTTACCTGAGAAATGAGAATGAATTCTACGTGTTATAACTCTTATGAATAAGTGATGCAATTCTAATGAAAAAGTGATGTAACTCCAAATAAAAAGAATATTAGAAAAAAATATAAATTTTTTTTTTTTGGCTCAAAATTTTTACAGAGAGGAATAACGGTAATGAACAAGTGTTGTAACTCTAACATTATTATTCAGGACACCAACAGCATGAAGAAGTTGGTCCTAATAAACAGCAACCCGCAACCAAGGCAAGCTTTTTCTAATACCTGAAACCAGCGGATATTATAACTCATATATATGCTTATCAGCTTATTGACACCCTATATCTTGAACAAGACTGTTGCATTTATGGATCTTCTACAGAAAATCGACAATATACAAAGGTAAGTGTTGCATCTGATTGAGTTCAAGTTTATTACAAGTTTGTATATGACTGGATACAATTTTACTACATGTATCACTGTAATTTTAACATGCCATATAGATTTAACACCCTTTAAGAGAACCCCATTGTTATCGACAATATTACTTGGTTCATGTTTCCCTTTTGACAATCATACTTGGTTCGATTATGCTGCATTCTGCAATCTATGTTACTTGGACTCGGGTTCTCCTATCCGACATGGGTATGTGGCCAAGCATCTGACTAAGCTATTTTTTGTAACTTTTTTATGATTAAGGATCCAAAACGTGTATTCAATGTGAAATGAAGAGTCAGAGCAACAGACTTCAATTACATTCCTGACAAATAAGTAAGTGCTAACTGGTGCATCAATTGCTCCCTTTTATCTCTATTACTATTTCCGTCCGTTTTTCTTGAACTCTCCTCGAATAATTGTCTAAATTTCTGATAATGCTCTTCTACAATTTGGTCAGAACCTTGATAAATATATTAAAAGTTTTAAGAAGAAAAACTCTGACTAGTAATGGTTAACGGAGGGAGTATTAACTGTGGAGAAAAAACATATTAGATCTCTTCTCTTAATAAGAATTTACATTAATCCAAGCTCATAGTAACAATTCAGGGAGGGAGTATTACTTTTCTGGCTGCATGTAGGACTGACTTCATTTTATTCCGTATATAGCCTTTACAAGGTAGTGTAGATTGACATATATGTCAAAGTGAAGAATGAAGAATAATGAATTAATGAGACATACTTGAATGAGCAAAGCTTGATTCACAGAGGGGTTTTTCCCCTCTATTGCACCAAAAAAAAAAAAAAACTTGATTCCCAGAGGCACCCTTTTAACATAGAGAGTACCAGGCACTATTAAAGTGTATACATCCATTCGGATCACTTTTCAAATGCTGCTCTATCGAATAACACTCTTCAATATACACTTCTTCAAGCCGGGGAGGTAGGCCGTTGTCACCAAAGGATTCAAACTTGGGGCAACATTCAATATTGAATTTAGTCAAGCTAGAAAGGCCGGAACAACATATGGTTTTCAAATTCGAGAATCCCTTGATGCATACTTCATACAAGGAAGAGGGAAGATAAAGATCCGGACCTGGTATGCACCCTACTGGATCATTTATAGAACTGCTAACATTTTCAAGTGAAAAATATTGAAGAGAAGTTAGAAGGTGCAATCCCCACTCTTGTATTGGCTGTTTTATGCTTACTTTAAGATATAGAGCATTTAGGTTTTTGGGTAACCCCCCTGCTGGAAAACAATGGATTTTTGGACATCTTTCAATACTTAAATTTTGGAGGGAAGTAAAATAGTGCAACTCACTGGGGAGACGTTCCATATTTTTGCAGTCGAATAATTCGAGGTCTTTTAGACTGGGGAGGAGTAGAGCTGGTAATGATATGAGACTATGGCATCCCCCTATTCTTAATTTGGTGAGTTCACATGGAGCCTTTCTGGAAAGTTTAAGTCGTTCCGCTATATCTTCCAAAGGAGCAACAGATGCTGCTCTTATTGATCCCACAACAAAAGAGGAAGAGGTAGAGGAAGAGGACACTAACCCGTCACTAGTTTTCAGAATACTCTCCTGTCCATTATTCTGAAATTCAATAACCTGTAGCTTCTCGCAATAATCAATCTTCAATTGATGAAGTGTCAGTGGAATCTCACAAATAGAAACAATAGACTTGCAATCCTTGACATAGAGATTTTCAAGACAAGAAGAAGAAGAGGAAGATGATATCCTTAATTCCAGTGATTTTAGTTCACGGCAATGATCAATCTCCAGCTGACGAAGTGTCATGGGTAACTGGTTGATAGTAGTGAGAGAATGGCAATTGCCTAGAACGAGTTTTTTACAAAGATACGGGAAGTGACCAGGAAGGCCACTGAATTCCGAAATATCCCAAAGTTCCATAATTTCTGAACAAGAAATCGCTTCTGCAGAAGTAGATAGCACTTTACACTGGGATACCTTCAGCTGCTCTATCAAAGGAAGCCTTGGAAGTGAGACACTCAGCTCCATGCACTGTGAGATGCTCAGTTGTTTAAGAGAAGGGAGATGGGGAGGTATATCACCTTGCAGCAAAAAGCACTGACTAATTAACAGCTTTTCAAGGCAGGGAAATGCTTTATTGTTGTCAACCGATGAGTGCAGCCATTTCTCCCAAGATCCCACACCAATAAAACATAGATCTCTCAAAGCTGGAAAAGGAATTGAGCAATCAGGTCGGCCATAAAATTCCTCACCTACCTGCTCAATGCCATCCATGTCTTCAACCCTAAGAGTCTTCAACGTGGGTAGCTGTCCTAGTGGAGGCAAGCATTCACATTTCCTACATTTCACAAGCTTTATTTCAACCATGTTATTGAAAGAGGGGAATCCCAACCAAGCTGGAAATCTCAAGCCTCGGTACCCCTTTAACACACACTTTTGAATGCAAGTGTGAGGCTTCAGCTGCTCTACCACACCCCTAATGGTGTTTTCATCGACCTCATCCTGCTCTGCTTTACTGTCATCATACTCATCCCATATCAAACGCAGGTTATGCAGACCATATTTTTTATGTAATTGGGCTTCCTGTGCATCCTGGATCCTCTTCACATTTTTTAGTCCTGTGATAACGAGTTTGCCATGGAGATGATTCAACTTCCTCAGCTCGCCAATCCTGGAACCATCCCCAGCTGCTAACACAAACTTGTCTAAAGTTTGCAAGTTTATCAATTTCCCCATTCCTAGTGGCATCTCTTTTAGACATGTATGTTTAATGTACAGATGGCAAAGTTTCACCAGAAACCTAATATGTGGGACCTCCTCAAGCATGGAACAACGATCCAAGTCCATCGTCTGGAGGTTGCAGAGTTTGCTAATTGATTTTGGCAACACTTCTATCCGTTCTAATGAGAGCATAAGAAACCGCAAGTGTTTCAGATCACCTATACACTCTGGCAACTCTTCAATAATATCCGATATCAGGAATAGAGTGCGTACATATTGAAATCTTTTGACAAAATTCAAACTTTTGATTTTCAAACGAAAAATGTAATCATCGGACGGACAAATAAAAGTCCGCAACTGAGAAGCCAAGAGTTGATTTCCCAATGATTCATCTATACCATCCTCGGTGAGAAACAAATGGCGAGTTCTTTTAAGATCTTTTGGCCTATTCGTAGAGCCAATTACATAAGACAGGTCCCCTGCAGCCCATTGAGCCAAATCATGGACAAGGTCGTGCATAGTGAACTTTCTCGATTCTTCTTCTACAACAAATGGTAATGCCTCAAATAATGACCTTGATACTAGATCTAGGAAGTAGTTGTGGCCTGTATCTTCCATTCTAGCTATTTGACTTTCTGGTATGAAGCCTTGAGCCATCCACAACAATATGACCTCCATCTCAGTAAATCCATAGTCTTTCGGATATATGGAGCAATAAGCAAAGCAATGCTTTAGACGAGGTGGCAGATGATGATAACTCAGCATCAAAGCTGGTAAAAGAGTGCTCTCCTGACTCCAAACATTACTATTTAACATCTCTCTGCGCTGGCTCTTCTCCACTGTACTTTTCAAGAGACCTGCTAGAGCTTTCACAGCCAATGGCAATCCTTTGCACTTCTTCATAATATCTTCTTTCATCTCAGCAAGTTCGGCATCCTTATTTGTATGCTGCTGAAATAGATGCCAACAGTCATCGTCCGACAAACCTTGTAATTTGATGATGGTGCTGTGTGGATTTTTAATCATCATCCGTGCAATCTTCTCATATCTTGTAGTCATTATAACTTTGCTCCCTCTTGCCCCATCACGGAAAGGTATCTGTAACTGGTTCCAAATAGCATAATCCTCACTCCAGATATCATCAAGAACGATCAAGAATCTTTTGCCGGTTAGCACATGCTGCAACTTTTCTTGTGCTTGATTCAGGCTGCTAAAATCAACATTTTCACCAATGGCGGAGTTTATAATAGCTGTTGTTATGCGTGTCACATCAAAGACATCTGAGACACACACCCAAGCCTTGAGATCAAAGCGAGCCTTGACATGCTTCACATCGTTGTATACATATTGTGCAAGAGTCGTCTTCCCGATGCCTCCCGTTCCAACAATAGGAATCACATTATAATTATCACAACTTAGCTCTTCTCTTAACAAATTCTCAATAATCTCGTTTCTTTTATCATCCCTTCCATGAATGATTGGTTCACATACTAATGATGTGGTTTCCCGCCAGCCTCTTCCTAGTGCTTCAGTTGGGTGTGTAGCTTGCTTCATGCTGATAGTAGCTGAGAGACCCAAATCCCTAGCCTGCATCTGTATTTTTTCCAAGCGTAGGCTTATCTCTTTGATTGTGGATGAAACGTCTCCACCAGAGTATCGAAAATAATGTTCAGCTCCAGAACCACAAGCTATCCCTTTAAGCTGATCCAAGAAACAAAATAGTAGGACAAATAATTAGTTACTGATGGCATTTGCCATTTGCTTCCATCATAATTCATAAGGTAGTAAATTGCAAGTTCACATAATTTCATACGAAGAACAATAGACTTTTTGGAACACATGATTAGTAAATTTGGTTACGATTAAAGTAAATGAAATTCTTTTGTACTGATGGCGAAGAGTATCTAAACTATAAAGGGGTTGAGAGTTGACTTAGAGGGGATGAAGATTGAAGAGTAGGTAAATTGTAAAATAAAAAGCTTTTGGATTTTGTGTTCTAGCGAAGAGAAAGAGAGACAGGGGGAGAAAGTGAGGGGAGGGTGATGTTTGCAAGGGATGGGAAGCAGGAACGTTTCACTTTAGCTCGCGCAAGTCGTCCACTGCTGCAGCTCGCGCAAGTCGTCCACTACCTTCTTGCTTCTATTTGTTGCTGTTGTTTTTGTGGTGGTTGGAGGTGTTGTAGTTGGTGTGTGTATTTTTTTTTTTTTTTGTAATTTAGTTGTTAATTTCTATAGTTATATTGAGATTTTTTTTTGTATTTCATTGTTAATTTCTTTGTAATTTGTTGATGTTATTTTCGCTGGTGTTTTATCATTATATTTCTGTAATTTTGATATTGATTTGATATTTAGGTCTGTTCTTTTCGACATAAAACAGCTGAATTGAACTGAATTCAGTTGAATTAAATTGAATTGAATTAAATTAAGCTGAATTGAATTAAATTGAATGTAATAAATATATAAATAATATTCGAATAATAATAATATGAATATTAAATAATAATTATAATGATAAGTAATACTAATGAATAATAATAGTATTTTTAATATTTAAAATGATAATTATAAATAAATAATATTAATAATCATAAGTTAATAATAATTAATGATAATAATGATAATTAATAATTATTTTATATTATTTGTATTAATATATTAATACTTGATATGATTATATAATAACAATAATATCTAAGAAATAAATTAATATTACTATTTTAATAATTAGATTTAATAAATATAATAATATTTAGTAATAAAAATAATGATTGGGTCGGACCGTGCAAAATTGCATCATAAACTGTTTTGACGAGATTTGATTGGTTTATGGGCCAAAAAACGTGGGTTTATTTGTGCTTTTGAACTAAATCATGTTCCTCCTAATAATAATAGTAATAATAATAAGTAGAGCTGTAATAAACCGCAAATATGTAGGTGCACCAGAGACCATGGTGCTCTCTGTGCACATGTTTAATCACGACGTCGTTTAGGTGATTTTGTGCGTTTTGTTGTTAAGTCTATCTCCCTTTAAATAAATAAATAAAAAACATGAATTTTACTCCACATAAATTGCAATAGTAACCCAGTTTTTTTAATACGAATTGCGGCAACGGGTAACTACCCGATATTTGCTCACATAAGGAAGATATTTTTCATAAGGATTATCTACTACTTTTCAACTGATAAAGATATATATAGTCCAAGAGACAAGAATGGTAAAGAGAGAAAAAAAAACATATTTTCCATTAGAAAAATTATTCTAGAGGAAAGGCTAATTTATACCACCTCCATTTTTTTGATAGATTTCCCGTTTCTAAAAAAAGAACATGAATATATCAAATACAAAACAGCATATTGATTATAAAAGAACATATGTGTATATGACTTGAGAAGCAAAAAATTATGAAAATAGTCATAATAATGAATAAAAATATAAAAAGAACATGAAGTTCTAAAACAAAGAACATCATACTGATTATAAAAGAACATGATATAATATAATAATGAACAACATATGAACATATTGATTATAAAAGAACACGTACATATAATAGTTGAGAAGCACAAATCTATTAAAATAACAATAATGAATAAGGACATAAAAAAATGCATACTTTTTATCATCTCGTGGGAGTGATTTGCCACAATTCTTGAAAAGTTATCAATGTTTGCCAAAACAAAAATTAATAAATAATAGTAGTTTATTTTAAAAAAAAAGTTTAATGTGATATTATCATCTCCTGTGAGTGATTTGACGCAATTCTTTTTTTAAGAAAATTATTTCCTTTTCTTCAAGATTGCATTTTCAAGCTATGCGTTTTGGAGCAAGACCACGTAGAGGAAGGTGGTCTCTAGTCCACCATCCACACTTTGGTAATAAACAAAATAATATATAAAAATAATAATAATAATAATGATATAAAAATAAATAATAATAAGAGTAATTAGTAAAATAGACCAACATAATAATAATATTTAACAAAATGGTTATAAAAGAATGGAGCTAAACTAAACTGAACTAAGCTGAAGTGAACTGAAAATAAACTAGGGAAAACAGACACTTTGTTAGTAAATTCAAGTGATATTTGTTGGTTAATTTAAGTAAGATTTATGGTTAATTCAAGTAATTATTTTATTTTGATTTTAATTTGATAGTGATAAGTCTAATAGATTTATATTGGCTTGTCAATACAACAATAAAAGAAAATCACTTGCCTCTTTCTCATACTAAATCTATTATACTTTATTTAGATTTTATAAATGTATAAAATATCATGTTATTCAAAAAATATAATTATATATAGTACCCACTCATAAATAGACATAAGGGAATGATACAACATATATTTAGTAAAAGATAAAATTAATATATTGGATGAAATAAGACAAATTACAATGCAAGTCTGTGTGGTTAGGTCAGAATATGATTTTGCCGGGTACCGATGAGGGTAATCCCTAGTCAAATTTCGATTAGATCTGGAGATTGACACTCACATGTCAAACCAAGTTCAAGTCAGGTCGATATCAAATTTGTTTCTGCCACCATTAACCTAAGGTATCAACCGTATCACTCTCCCTTTATCTCTTCTACTCCATGATGACCTTGACTACCACCATAGCCACTACTCCTTCGCAATCACCACCGTCCACCCTCAAACCCCAGCAAAAATCCCGGCCAGCCATCGAAACCACCGGCCATCCCATCTAAAACCGCAGTCTCTCAATCTAAAGGTCCAGCCCAAAGGATATCCATCACACACCCGAAACTAGGGGTGTTAAAGAAAAACTGACTTGCAAAACCCAACCCACCGACCCGCTAAACCCCATAAAAAGAACCAGGTAATAAAACAAATTTTGCATTTTAGTGGGCCGCATACCAGACCCGGGAAAAGAGGTGTAAACCGGGATGGGTCACTAGGCCGGAATCTTATATATGACGAGTACTCGAAAATCCAAGTCTTTTGGTTTTTAATTTTTTTTTTCAGGTAAAATTAATTTTTTTTTCCCTCTCAGCTTGTTTGGTAGAAAGGAAAAGAAAGGAAGTACAAGAAAATTTGTTACTTTTCAATATTTGGTTTATTAGAAAAAAATTAAGTGAAAGAAAATGGGAGGAATTGAAAGGAAAGACTTTTTAATAAAATTTTACTTTCCTTTCCTCCCAAAAGTGAGGAAATTTGGAAGGAAAGAAAAAATTTATACCAAACATGAAACAATCCGTCTTGCATGGACCCGGTTCACACTAAAAATAGTGTGGACCAGGCCCAGGCACGTGACCGGTTAAGAAGTACTCACTTATACACTATATCAAAAATAGATACACTATATGATACATAGGTACACTATATCAAAAATAGATACACTATATCATAATAACTACGTACACTATATCATACAGAGGTACACTATATCATAACTAGGTACATTATATTCTATAGGAACACTATATCATAACTAGGTACACTATATCCTATAGGAAAATATTTACTTAAACGCATTACAGAAACATACACTATATCAAAAATAGATACACTATATCAAAAATAGATATATTATATTATACATAGGTACACTATATCATTTTAACATACACTATATCATTTTGACATACACTATATCTTTTTAACATATATACACTATATCATTTTAACATATACTATATTATTTTAACATACACTATATTATTTTAACATATACTATATTATTAACATACACTATATCATTTTAACATACATTATATCATGTTAACATATACTATATCATTTTAACATACACTATATCATTTTAACATACACTATATCATATCAATACACACTATCCTAAACTCATGTGATATGGATCGGGTGCACACTAATTAGTGTGCACCGGGTTCATATTAGTTTTTTTCAGTGGCGTATCCAGGATTCCAACCCTATGGGTTCGGAGCTGGTAAAAAAAACATTCATTCAATCAGATGATTGTTGTGACTTGTTTCCGGCACGATCCTATGGGTTCTTGTATGGGTTCTTGTATTGGGTTCTTATATTAGGTTTAGAGGTTCTCTTGAACTAGGAGAAGAACAAGCGGATGATTTTTGTGACTCGTTTCCCGCACGATCTTTCCAAAAAAATTCTAAACCCTTTATAATCACAATACAATCTACACAATAACACAAGCAAGAAATTTCAACAGTCTAGACACTACAAAGTTCAATCACATTAATCATTCATTTATCCACAATCCACAATCCACATTCATTCATTGAAAATTTATTCAACATTCAAAAATCACAATCCAAACTCCAAAGTCCACAATCCACATTCATTCATTCAACATTTAAATCTTAAATTCATAAAGCAACAAATTCATTCTATGAGTAAAAGACTAAACACTAAAATCTGAAATAGACAAATACATATTTCTAATTTTTAATCATCTAATGTGTAAAACACTAAAAATCTGAAATAGTAAAATTCATATTTAAAATAGAAGAATTGGGTTTGGGCTTTACTTTTCGGCTTTCAAAAGGCCGGAAAAGTTGCTGCCGCCTGCCTGCTAGTTCGCAGTCGGTCGTCGGCCGTCGCGGTGGGGAAGAAGGTCTCACGCTGTCACGGTGGCCTATGGTCGTCGCTAGCTTTGGCTCGTTGCTAGGGAGTTAGTAGTTAAGAATAAATATGATGTACACATGTTTAGTTTATGTATATATGCACTCGTGGTAAGTGGGTCGGGTAACACATTTATTAAATGGATCGGCAAGCCCGTATTTGGCCCAGGGCAAACGAGGCGGAAGCCCGGGGCCCCCTCCCCAAAAAAAGCTGATAGTTAATACTTAGGCCCAATAGATAAAAGATGGAAAGCAGTTTTAAAAAAAAATAATAAGTAAATAAAATCTTTCCTTTCCCAGTTTCCCATTCCTTCTTCATTCTCGGTCCCTTCATTCTCCCTTGTTTCAACTTCCAAATTAAACTTCCAATCAAAAAATTCAGCATCCAAAAAATCCTCATCTTTAAGATTTTTTTTTTATTCCACAACTTCTTTCCTGATTAATCTCCAAACAAATCTCCAATTTAGTCAAGATGAACTCAAACGATATTCTCAAAATTCGATTACCAACGGGATTAAAAACTCTAATTTTTCATATAAATAAGTCTTCTTCAATTGATCAAGGTTATGGAAGCAAATATTCAAGGTTATCACTCTTACTCTTTGAGTTTCAAATTTTCAATTTTTCATTCATTTTGCTACTGTACAATGTACATCACTCTTAATTCTTAGTCTTTTTTTTTTTTTTGAAAGAAAGATCTCAAAGTCTTAATTGGTGCTGATAGAGTATACCAATTCTTGCTATTGTAGTCTACACATTGAATTTATTATTTTGCTACTGTATATCACTTTTAATTGGTTCTAGAATTTTCATGGTATATCATTGATTTTTTTATTTTCCTACTGTTAACTGTACATCGATTTTTCTTTTTTAATTATATAGTTGGCTGATTTTTATTTGCAAATAATGATATGGCAGGTTTTCTTGTGGATGTTGTCTTGCTGATTTTTGTTTTATATTTGAGAGTGATGATCGACAACAAGTAGGATTCAGGTGCTTTCATTCTATATCTTTTGTTTCATTAGTTTACTGTATAATGTTGTGGCGTAAATATTTATCTGGTAGTGAAAAAAGGAAAAAGAGAAAACGAACACAAGAATTGATTGAATCACAAAAGGGAGCTATAAATAAATTCTTTTGTAGGCGAGTGGAAGAGCCTTCAAGTAGTGATGGATTGGGCTTAAAAACTGATAATAATCACCAATCTAATGAAAATTTGAGTGATGACAATCCCATTGATAGCAATGATGCCAATTTGAATGATGACAATGTGATTAACGAAGATACCGCCAATTTGAATGATGACAATGTGATTAACGATGATACCACCAATTTGAATGATGACAATGTGATTAACGATGATACGACCAATTTGAATGATGACAATGTGATTAATGATGATACTGCCAATCTGAACAATGACCATAATGCAACAAATGTTGATGTAGATATTGATGAACAATTCGTCCCTCCAATTGATATTTATGATCCTAGAAATTGGGGTATACTTGATAATAAAACTCGAGACATTTTGATTGAAAAAGGACCCCCTATGAGGGAATTGAGTCTCAAGTTCCCTAAAGATGATTTGTTTAGGCATTTTTCATGTGCTTATTATTTTAGAAAATTGAGTAATGAGGAGATTCAAGACAGAAAATGGTTGGTTTATTCCAAACATGTTGATAGAGTATATTGTTTTTGTTGTAAGTTGTTCTCTTCCCAAAATAATAGAAGTCTTTTAGCAAGTGGAGGGGTAAATGACTAGAAGCATTTGAGTGAGAAACTCAAACAACATGAGAATAGTGTTGATCATTTGACTAATATGAGTACTTGGAATGAAACAAGAGTGAGATTAATAAAAACAAAGGCATTGATAAAGATTTGCAAGAAGGAATTTCAAAGGAAAATGAACGGTGGAGACAAGTGTTAATAAGAATAGTATATGTTGTTAAATGTCTTTCTAAACATAATTTAGCCTTTCGTGGATCTAATGGAAAACTTTATGAGGATAGTAATGGTATTTTTTTGGGCTTGATTGAAATGATAGCTGAATTTGATTTGATAATGCAAGATCATGTTAGATGTATTCAGAATAAAGATATTCATTATCACTACCTTGGCCCTCAGATTCAAAATGAGTTGATTTCTCTTTTAGCCCATGGTGTTAGAACTTCAATATTAAGGATCATTAAAGGGGCAAAATATTTTTCTCTAATTCTTGATTGTACCCCTGATGTGAGTCATCAAGAGCAAATGACTTTGATAATACGATGCGTAAATAATAAGATAAAAATAGAAGAGTTTTTTTTGGAGTTCTTGAAAGTAGATGATACATCTGGATTGAGACTTTTTAATGAATTGTTAAATGTATGCAAGTCTCTTGATTTAGATGTTGATGATGTAAGGGGTCAAGGTTATGATAATGGTTCTAATATGAAAGGAAAACACCAAGGGGATCAAAAAAGATTACTTGATATAAATCCAAGGGCTTTATATATGACATGTGCTTGTCATAGTCTGAATCTCACTCTATCTGATATGGCACATTCTTGTGTCAAAGCTATTTCTTTTTTCGGAATTGTGCAACGAATGTACACATTATTTGCTAGTTCCACTAAAAGATGGCAGATTTTAGTTGATAATGTGAAAGATTTTACTGCAAAATCTTTATGTAATACTCGGTGGGAGAGTCGGCTCAAAAGTGTTAAAGCTATTAGATTTCAAGCACCTCAAATAAGTAACTTTGTCAAAACTATATGAATCTTGTGCTGATAATGCTAAGTCAAAAAGTGAAGCTGAAAGTTTGGGTAATTCTCTTGCAACCTTTGAATTTTTACTTGGCATGGTGATATATATATTGTGCTGATGATGCTAAGTGAAAAAGTAAAGCTGTTTTTGATTATATATATATTGTTGTTGTGATATTGCTAGGTATGAAAGTGAGCTGAGATGTTGTGAGTGGACTGTCTACCACATTGAACCAGTAAAAAAATTTTGGTATGAAAAAGATTGCAGACGTGCAAGTGGCAGCTCTGCAACTTGTTTTTGGGCAAATTTTGGCAATCTGATGCGGTTTTAGAATAAAACCGCATCAGTAAATTTGATTTTACTGATGCGGTTTTCCTCAATGATTAGTGACCTGCTGCGCCCCCACCTGATGCGGACCAAAATCGCATTTGAAAGACCAGTTTTAACCGCATCAGGTGGAATTTTTTCTACTAGTGTATGTACTACGAGAGACCAACATTCTGACGTTCTAACCAAGGCCTTGTCTCGGCCTCGTCTTTATGGTCTTCTATCCAAGATCGGACTTGTGTCCCCCTCGCCGATCTTGAGGAGGCATTTTGGAGATAAGAGTTGACATAGACATGTAGTCGATGTTTATCATCTGTTATAGTTCCACCCTATATTCTAGTAGATATTCTAGTATAATATTTCTTCTGTTATGCTTTGTTATATTGTAAACTTATCTCCTTAGTTTGTTATCTTGTATACTTATCATATCATGTATCTTAGCTTTATAGATGTATCACGTAGCTTATCCTCTGTATAAATATATCTTAGAAGTGTTAATGAAATATTTAAGCTTTTCATTTCTTCATTTATATCTTCCCTTCCCTCAAAAAATTAGAACGATTCATCTACTTATTCTCACTACCTTTCATATCTCACTGAAAAATATTGAGATTTCATATTCATATTCACACTAAACACCACGTTAATAATCCAATTATGGTGTTATAATTAACCTCATCAATGCTCCATTAATTTTTAGGATAATTTTGGTCTCTGTTTTGGTGGGTCTTTTAAGATTTTCATTTCGATGGAGTGGTAATGTTCAAAACTTCATGGGAAGGGTTGAAATTGGAGTTTATTTGGTTGACAAATTAAATAGGGTGCCTCAAATTTGATGATAATTGTTTACGTTTCATGTTCATGATTTCGTCCCAAAAATGTATTTGTCAACTAAATTTCTCAAAGATTCAGTTACATTTTTATTTGAAATTTGATCTGTGACGATGATTTTTTTAAGAAATTTGTGGGCTGAAGTTCTTGAATGATCCACTTTTCCTTTTTCTTTCCCTTTATTTTTTTTTCAAGACTTCTTCTACTACTTTTTTTGGGTTTTTAATTATTCATACTTCTTCTACTCCTTTTTCTGGGTTTTAAATTATTCATAAGAAATTTCAGCAAAATCAATCGTTTTCATCGAAATTCAATTTTACTATTTGTTTTGGCAAATTAGTGTAATTCATTTTTAGTGTAATTATTGTGTCAATGTTATATGTATTCGAAATTGATTTATATTTTATAATGTCTTTTTTTTGTTACAAACATGTAGTGATTTTTAAAATAATTGTTTCAAATTTATACCATACAATACAGACTTAAATTATTCATGTAATTCAAATATAAGAGTTGTTAGATTTTTTCAACTTATTTGAAATAACTTGCAAGATTTATAAGAATTATTTACCTTTTTGTAGAAGTTCTCAAATCGTCAACGGACAAATGTGAATCTCTCCGTCGAAATCGTATGTTTTTCTTAGTTTGTTAATGGACAAATGACGTTTTAGTGTTTTATTAATTTTTTTGAGTATGTAACTGTAAATGGTTCTTGGAAACGAAGTATGTAATGGCTAATGAGTTATAGTTTGTAATTGATTTTTCTTGTTTTTGTAAAGTCTCCTCATTTGAGTAATTTGTATAACGTGAATTATGCAATTCTATTGATTTCAGTTGCCTTGTGATTGATTGATAAAATTGTATTTCCGTTAGTTTTTTTTTTGAAGTTTTGTTTTGGTTGAAATCGATTTTGTAATTTAGAAAGGAAAGGGGAGTAAAACAGTCTTTTCAATGGGGAGACCATAGCTCTCCCCTTCCCTTATGTAATAGAGACTAGCAATTTATGCACGCAATGCGTTCCTCGCTTTTTTAAAACATAATTTATAACTTTTTTGGACATAAACAAAAGTAAAATTTGAACATTAGACATGTTTTTTTGGGCTAGCTAATTTTGTTGATTAAGCCTATATCACTTAACCAAATCCATCTTTTATTTATACTTTCTTTAAGATTTTTAAAATTAAAACTAATGAGCGATAAAAGAATGTTACACGGATTTATTAAGTATTTCTTATACTTTTATCAATGAAGTATTTTGTTTTAATTAAATCACATCACTTTGTTAATTGATTGTATTTATCTTTTTGATTTACTACTTGATTGTGTATTAATTGATCAAATATTTGATTGATATAATTTTTTTTGTTAATTTTTTTAAGCTATATTTTTTTGGTAGAGTTATTGATTTATTAAAAGGGTAATTAAGTAAATTTATTGGGGGATACGATAGCTCCCCGTTTCCCTTATATAATAGAGATTAATATTTTTTCTTTCTCTTTAGTAAACATATTATTTCTATTATGTACTACATATTATTTATCTTAAAACTTTGTGTGCAAAATATTAAGTAAACTAATAAATAAAACTAAGGAATTAAAACATTATTTTAATAAAATTAAGTACCAAAAAGAAAATTAGGGAGAAATCATATGTACTAGTGTCACCTTCTAACTTTTTATCATTGTGTGTTTGTGTAAAATTACTTTTGATGGGTGCCGTTTAGAATTTTGTAAGTGTAACTTTTCTTTTTTATCAATGTGATATGGTTGTATATATTTTGCAAAACTATTGGGTCAGACCGTCTGACCCAATGTGTTTGGTCGGACGGGTTGAGCCCAAAATATTCACAGAAGAAATTAGAGATTATGAAATTTCTTCAATGTCAGTTCTCCCAAGTCCCAACAATCAGCTTCATCCCAAAGTCCTTCAATGTCCACCAAACTATCACTAGTAGAAAAAGGTCAATTTGCGTCGCACAAACACGGAAACGACGCAAAAATATTATTTGCGTCGCATGCAACAATGAATCGACGCACAAGACGAACTATGTGCGTCGTATGTAGCTAACAAGCGATGCAAATCATCTATGTGTGTCGCATGATAATAAAGTAATCTGCGTCGGACCCTTGGCCCATCCGACGCAGATCGGCCCAAATCCACAACATGCGCGACTTTAAACGACACTCCTCTCACCAATTCTCTCAAACCCTAACTTCTCTCAAACCCTAACTTCATCTCTCTCTCTCACCTACCGTCATCTCTCTCTCACCTTACCTTCGTCTATCTCTCACCCACCTTACCTTCGTCTCTCTCTCACCCACCTTACCTTCGTCTCTCTCACCCACCTTACCTTCATCTCAACAACGAAATCTCCGGCATTCATCATCGGATCTGAAATTCATCTTCGTATTTTCGGATCTCCGGCATACAAGTCGACGAGTTCATCTTCGAAACTCAACGAGTTCGTCTCTCTCTCTCCCTCCCTCTCCCTCTCTTTCACTCGCCGAAATTCATCTTCGAAACTCGACGAGTTCGTTTCAGTTCGCCGAAAATGAAGGGAGTTGAATTTTGATTTCGAAACTCGACAAGTTCGTCTCTCTCTTTCAGTTTGCTTCAGTTCGCCGAAACTCCACGAGTTCGTTACAGATCAGGGGAGCCGAGTTGTGAAGGTATTTTTTCTTTTTCTTTATTTTTCTTTATGTCTGATTTTTTTGTTTATTTTTTTGGTTGAATTTTGATTCTTAATCTTTTCTCGTTTTCAGATCTGGTTCTTCTCGAAGTCTTGCGTTTGAGGTGAAGATCTGGATTGTTATGAAGATTGCGTTTGAGTTTTGTATTTTTATTTTTAATTTTATCTCCCCTTCATCTTCTGGTTAGGGTTAGAATTTCTTTTTTCTATTTTTGATTTAGTTTCTTGATTGTTCTCCATCGTTTGTTATTTTTTTGTATATTTTAGTTTTAGATCTGATGTTAGTGGTAATGGTGATATTTTTTTCTTGTATTTTTTTCAATTAAAATTATATAAAACCATGTAACTTATAGTATTTTTTGCTGTTTTTCTTGTATTTTAGATCTGATTCTTCATTTCCTTTTCAATTACTGCACACCATGTAACTTCTAGTTTGTTGTTTCTGTATCACTACCAACTTCACTTTCTATGCTTTCTAGTTTTTTTTTAATAAAAAAAAAAAATTTTTTTTAAAAAAAATTGCAATTTGCGTCGCACGTGGCCCAAGGTGCGACGCAAATTACTCATCTGCGTCGCACCCTAGGCGATGTGCGGTGCAAATTACCCTTTGAGCTTGGTGATTTGGGCTGGCAAGATCCACTTGCGTCGCACCGTATACAGGTGCGACGCAAATAGTGAACCATCTGCGTCGTTTTCGCATACGACGCAGATCGTTTCTGAGTCATTTGCGTCGAGGGCTTTGGCGTCGCACCAAAGTCCGACGCAAATAGGCGCCTCACATCCGACGCAAATTGCCTTTTCTGTACTAGTGTATTGAAACCCACAAAAACCATCCTTCTCTCTCCTCACTTCCTTCGCTCCATTAACTCGTCGGGTAATTTGTCGAAAACACTTCCAGCAAAACTTAAGATTTCAAGTCTTCTTACACTTCCGATCATTGACATGTCTCCTTTTAGTATCCATCTTCTAAGATATAGAGTTCGAAGATTGGTAAGAAGTTGGAGAGAAGATGGCAATTCTAATACAAGGAGAGGAGATGTTATTACTGTCATGTCTAGAACCCGAAGAGTGGTCATCCCATCAAAGCAAGTGGGTCTGACAATTTTCAAATAAGTGCGCTGAGCCAACAATAGCATTTTGATTTCATCTCTTATCTCCATTGAGAAAACTATATACTTTCATTTAGAGGTAACTTACTTTCATTTAGAGGTAAGTTACTTTCATTTAGATGTAACTTACTTTCATTTAGATGTAACTTACTTTCATTTAGACGTGAGTTACTTTCATTTAGAGGTAAGTTACTTTCATTTAGAGGTAACTTACATCCAACTGAAAAAAAATTTAAAACCAACTGAACAAAAATTGAAACCAACTGAAAAAAATTGAAACCAACTGAAAAAAAAATTGAAACCAACTGAAAGTCGTCCGACCAAAGATTATGGTCGGACGGTCAGACACAATACCTTCTCATATATTTTTTATGGGGCTTTACATATATACACCATCTCTTGGTAAGAAAAAAACCCTTATTAGATCAACACCTTTCGCATGTCAGTTTCCAATTATACAGGTTAACGTTTGAGAGCAGGGAAAATATAAGGAATCCTTACTCCCAAAGAAAAGTAAATATAGGGATTCAAATTTGTAACCTACAAGTCATAAGGTGAGTTTACCACCACTTATATCAAGCAAGCTTGGTGATATAGTTATATATTAGGGTTTTTTGTCCCAAACTACCTAAACTTCTAGCCACTTTGTGACAAACTACCTTAAATACTCAAAACTGTCCAAAACTACCTGAATTATACAAAATCGTTGTTGACCCATTCCTTGATGGTTTTGGGGGAAGTTTACCGCGGTTTTATACGTATTTTTATGCGTATATTTATACGAATACGTATTCTTATACGTATTTTAGTATTTAAATATATTTTTATGCGTATTTTTATACAAATACGTATTTTTATACATATTTTATACGAAATACGTATAAATATGTTTTTTTAATGACACAAAAATCGAGATTATCCGGGAACGCAGTTCGGGGCTAATCGGGTCGTTTTTTGCAAATTCCGACCTTGAAACGGAACCCTTAAGGGTGGGGTCAAAATGACACGTAAAACCTTGAACGGACTATTTTTTTTTCCTGACACGTAGATCAACGCGCGCAAATCGAGGCTATCGAGGAACGCAGTTCGGGGCTAATCGGGTCTCTTTTTGCAAATCCGAACCTCGAACGGAACCCTTAAAGGTGGGGTTAAAATGTCCCATAAAACCTTGAACAGGCTATTTTTTTCCTGACACATAGATCGATGTGCGCAAATCGAGGCTATCCACAGTTCGGGGCTAATCGAGCCGTTTTTTGCAAATTCAGACCTCGAAACGGACCCACTTAAAGATGGGGTTAAAACGAATCGTAAACCCTTGAACGAGCTATTTTTTTTCCTAACACGTAGATCGATGCGCGCAAATCAAGGCTATCCAGGAACGCAGTTCGGGGCTAATCGAGTCTTTTTTGCAACTTCCGACCTCGGAACGGATTCCTTAAGGGTGGGGTTAAAATGACCCGTGAAACCTTCAACCGGCTATTTTTTTTCTGACATGTAGTTCGATGTTCGCAAATCGAGGTCGTTTTTTGCAAATTCCGACCCCGAATCGCCTCGATCTATGTGTCAGGAAAAATAGCCCGTTGAAGGTTTTACGGGTCATTTTAACCCCACCTTTAAGGGATCTGTTTCGAGGTCGGAATCTGCAAAAAACGACCCGATTAGCCCACAAGTGCGTTCCCGGATAGCCTTGATTTGCGCGCATTGATGTACGTGTCAAGAAAAAAATAGCATGTTCAAGGTTTTACGTGTCATTTTAACCCCACCGTTAAGGGGTCGGTTTCGAGGTCGGCATTTGCAAAAAACGACCCGATTAGCCCTGAACCGCGTTCCCGGATAGCCTCGATTTACATGTCATTAAAAAAATATATTTATACGTATTCCGTATAAAATATGTATAAAAATACGTATTCATATAAAAATACGCATAAAAAAATATAATACTAAAATACGTATAAGAATATGTATTCGTATAAAAATAAGCATAAAATACATATAAATACTAAAATACGTGAAAGAATACGTATTCATATAAAAATACGCATAAAAATACGTATAAAACCGCTGTCAACTTCCCCCAAAACTATCAAGGTATGGGTCAACAACGGTTTTGTATAATTCAGGTTGTTTTGGACAATTTTGAGTATTTAAGGTAGTTTGTCACAAAGTGGCTAAAAGTTTAGGTAGTTTAGGACAAAAAACCTTATATATTACAAGAACTTGGATATAGCAGTCACTTTTTTGATGTTAGTAGGGTCCTTTTTCTGTTATACAAGATATATATATATATATATATATATATGTATATATATATATATATACATGTATATATATATATATACATGTATATATATATATATATACATGTATATATATATATATATATATATATTTTATACACAATTTGTTTTTTTAGTAGATTAAAGTAATCGAATTAAAAATAGAGTTGGTACTTTTTAGCCAAAACCTTTTCTCACATATTTTTATTTTGCCAAGTGGGTCCATGTGCCCCACTCACTTACAGATACATCAGCCACTAGGGGAAGGGGACGAGGGTTTTCGTGTGGCATGGGTGAGGGGACTGGGGAGGAGAGAGAAATAGGAAGGGGGGGGGGGAACCAGTAAAGGAAATAAAAAATTAATTAGTTAAACCAGTCACAAGATAACTGTTTAACGTATCCAAAGTTGTAACCATTGAGATTAATCAAAATTGAGATTGCAAATGACAAAACGTCATTGTTTTGGAATTGTTCCGGATAATTTTTCCTATAATATAAAATTTATTAACTTAGTAAAAATTAACTTTAGTGGAATCATTAACTATTGTAATAATTTTTTTTTTACACAACGACAATAAATTTAACTAAGTTAGTGTTTGGAAACTCTAGATTCATTTCAATTCTTTGATTTCAATTTTGGGAATTGAAATCCTAACATTAAGTTCCAATTCATTTGTTTGGCAAAGCTAAGAATTTAAAATTCATGATTTCTAATTACTGTGTTGTTTTTTAAAAAAATTAACTATTAAACTTCTCCCTACTTTTAAGACAGTTCGTCTTGTAAGAAACCGTCTACTTTAAGTTTAAAATTAGACACGGTCCCAGTCCAATACTAAAAAGAGAAAAAGTCACCTTTTTTTTAATATAATAACCAGTTTAATCTATTTAAAGACCAATTTAATCTATTTCGTAATCAGTTTAATCTATTTAGTAATTATATTTTCTAACTCATTTAGTGACTAGTTTATTCCATTTATTGACTAGTTTAATCCATTCGGTAAGACTACTAAGGTTATGTTCAGTTCACCTTATTTTTGCTTATTTCAGATCTAATCAGATCAGATCAAAAAAAATAAGTTCAGATCATATCAGACCAGATCAGACCAGATCAGACCAGATCAGACAAGATTAGACCAGATCAGATCAGACCAGACCAGATCAGATCAGTTCAGATCATGCTTATATTTAAAAACTCATTATTATTATTAAATATCTTTCATTACATATTAGCAAAAATTATAATAATTGAATATTAATAAAGCACTCATTGAGACGAATCAAATAAGACCCCACATGACTATTTTTTTTCTTATATATTGAGAAAAATCTAAAAGATTCTATCTAATTGTGAATAGTGTCAAGATTCTAAGTGAGAAAGATAAAAAAATACAAAGGGAGTATTATTATTTACTAGTACATTTGTTCAAGAGAATTATTATTGTTGTTGTTGTACTTGTTAATATTGATAATTATTATTAATCTTGTTGTGGCCATTATAAATGTCATTGTTATCATTATATTAAGTTATTTTTGTTGTTATTAAATAATAGAAAATTAAAAGCCACGTGTTAAGAACATAAGATTGACACAAAAATAAGAAATATATGAAATATGATATCTCAAATTCATGACAACGAAACTACTAAGTTCGGATTACATTTCAAAATAAGCTAAGTGTGAGATACAAATTATAAATTTAGATTCGGTATACCTCTTCCTACCGAATTCCAAATCTCTCTAGCTATTTGAAGTTGCACGATATTTATTTCTTTTTTGCTCAAGTCATAGTTGTTTGTATATCTCATTTTATTTTATATGGAAAAAAAAGAGTTGAGCTTGCCGACTTCTCAAGTGTGAAACATTTTTTTAAAGGGAAAGTGTGAAACATTGTATAAGTGCTCTTATAAATTAATGACTTGAGTTATATAATTACTTTTAGTAATAATAATAATAATAATTATAATTATTATTGTTTTTCTTATAACAATGATAATAATAATAATAATTATTATTAATAATAAAAGTTGTGTAAAAGTTGTAATAGAAATAAAATGATAATAATAATAATACTATAAAGAAGATCTTATAATGTATTGCATAATAATGATTTACAAAGTAATAATATAATAGTAATAATATATTTTATAAAAAATAAGATCTTGTAAATCAAATCAGTTCAGATCAGATCAGATCAGTACATATTAGATTAGATCATATCAGATCAGATCAGATCAAAAAAAAAAGTTCAGATCAGATCAAATTAGAAAAAATAAGTTCAGATCAGATCAAATTAGAAAAAATAAGTTCAGATCAGATCAGATCAGATCAGATAAGTTCAAATCAGAAAATTTCAGGTGAACTAAACATAGCCTAAGTTAGTTTTATGAAACTGACAGTTGTAGTTCGAAAATCAAAAACACAAAGGAAGGAGAAGATAGAGGATGACTAAGATAGTATTAGTTTAGAGTGAAATGGGATGAACTTGTTAGAAAAGTTCAATCTTGAGTTCGTGTAATTTAATGTTAAAATTAAACTCTATATTCTAATAATTTGTGATGTTAAAGATTCTTCCTTCTTTCTCTCTCCTCTTTCTTTCCCCATATATCTGTAACTTTTTGCAGAATCCATGGTTGCAATGGAAGCAGTACTGAACAACATGAAACTTTCATTGTCTAGTTGTTGACAATGCGAAATTGAAAATTGTACAACACTAAAAAATAACATCGAGGTTATCGAAATTGGAGATTTAAAGAGAAACACGAAGCTTGAATAAGCAAATCCATGATTGAAAAATAGGGTAAAATTTTAAATTATATATAAAAAAAAGATCGTTGAGAGAATGTAATAAGGATTTGGTGATAGATGAGATATGGAGAAAAGAAAAATAAAAATGAGAGATGGAGGAGAGTGATTTGCATATTACCAGTCACTAGAGGAAGGGTGAGTAAGAGTTGGTAGATGAGCTTCACCAAGGATTTTGAAATGACTTATATTTAGTTATGTATTTGTAAATCCTTAACTTAGCCCATCAGTTTAACAGAGGTATGAAATTGACTCAAATCCAAATTCAAATACTTTGGATTTCCAAACAACTTAATTGGATGAAATCTAACATTTAAAACGAAATGCTTATTCCCAAATCGAACATAAAATTGAATATAAATATATTGAGTTACTTGTGTATATTATTTTTGCAAATACTCTGTGTATATTGCTTGTGATAGTTTCCTTGTATATAAGACTCTTAGAGCATCCATAATGGAGAGGATTTCATCTCCTTTTAGCTCTCTCTTTCCTCAAAAAGCAGCTCCTCTCCATTATAGACCAAAGCAAGATGATCCTCTTAGCAAGAGGATCCTCTTAGCAAGAGGATTGAAGGAAATCCTCTTTTTGTATATGAAATGGAGCCTCAGCTCTTGTGCCGAAGAGGATGATGACTGAGATGCAAAACACAACTTCTTCCCTTTGTTTTGCTGCGTTTTCACAAGAAATGCTGAATTTTTTTTTCTTTTTTTTTCTATAGTGGGCCCACTTGATAGTTGTTTTAGTTTGTGGGGTATGTGTAAAGTAAGAAGAAGAGGATCCTCTCTGTTGTAGAAAAATATATGGAGATGTTAAAAGGAAGAGGATGAGTTAGTGGGAAATGAGGTGGAGGAAAGAGAAAATGAGGTGTCAAGAGGAGAAAAGGAGAAAGAAAATATAAGAGGAAGAGGAGCTCCTCTCCATTGTGGATGCTCTTATGTAAAGTATAAACAGGAGAGGATCTAATGTGAGTTCAGTGGGTTCAACTAAATCCACAAAAATACATGAAAAAAACTAGATGAAATAAGCAAAAGAAACAAAAGTTTACTCATTTGCTAAACGACGCCCTACATACCATATTTTTATACTGTATTTATATACTTTCCTAAACCCACCTCCAATTTCAAAAGTTCACTCCCCGCTACACCGCCAACACCACCAAATCCGACACACCACCACCACCACCACCGCACCTTCTTCTCCACGACACCACCACCACCACACCTTCAAAAACCGATACCAACTTCAATATCTGGCCATTCTGGTTTAAGTAAGTTTGTTTTTCGATAAAGAAAGTCCGACAAGAGTTTGATGTATGTAGTATTGCTTGTTTTTGCAGTGTGAAAATGCACTGAAGGAGGAGACTGTCAAGTTCCAATCAGCTTATGAGAAATTCAGCAAAGAGAAAGCAACATATCTTCAGGCAATAAAGGGTAATTCTCCATTCATGTCAACCTACTGTTGCATGAATATTTGACAAACCACTATAAGAAACCATAACACAATTTGTAAGCGAGATTACTTGGCAGAATACGTTTGAATAGTAGCAATGACAATTAGGTAATACGCCTCATTTCCTTGTTTTCTTCTCTGTTTTTTTCTTTTACAAAAAATTTCAAAAAATAAGGGGACGCCTACCAAGGACGCCCACCACCGGTGGAGGCGTCCTTGGCAGGCGCTCCACCACATGGTGAGACGCCTGCCAAGGACGCCTCCTTATTTTCTGAATTTTTTTTTTCTAAAAAAAGGGAGGCGTCCACCAAGGACGCCCCACCACCGGTGGAGGCGTCCTTAGCAGGCGCCTCACCATGTGTGGTGAGGCGCCTGCCAAGGACGCCTCCTTTATTTTAAAAAAAAAATCAGAAAAAGGGAGAAAAAAGGGAGAGAAGGAGGTGGTGGTCTGTCGGCGGTTCTGGTGGTGGTGGTGGTTGTGGTGTGTGGGAAGTAAACTTTTGAAATTGGAAAAGGGGTTAGGGAAGTGAGTTAAGGAGAGGAGAGAGAAAAGAAATGCAAAGTAGATAAATACAGTATAAAAATACTGTATTGAAATTGTAGGGCATGGTTTACAGATATAATAATGACGCATCCCTTTAGTTCAATTAGATAAGTCTTGGCTCACTGATTAACAAGCTGCGTGTTGAACTTTTGAACCCAATGTGCTGAAGGTTCGAGTCCCAAAATAGCATTTTCTTATTTTATTTTTGTTCTTTTTGCCAACTCCTCCTGTAGGTTGTAATACTTCATTTTTTTTTTCTTTTATTTACTCTTTCAGTTCTTGACTTTTTGTCCTGTTCTTTTGATTTCTTTTCATTTAAGTTTTTTAATCTCATTTTCTTTTTTTAATGTCTTTCACTCCTCTACCTATTAAATTTTAGATTATTTTCTTCTAATTTTATATTTTGCAAATAGTTAATGTATCTTGTATATAATAAATATCTATATTTCAATGTTTAAATTAGTGATAACCAATTTTTAATTATGTTGAAAACTGTTCTATTTGTTCCAGAATAATCTGAACTTATTCTTTGCTTTCTAGTTCTAAATTGTTTAGAACACTTTTATTTTTGAAATCATCCTTCTTTATGAGATTGCTTTTCAAACACCACTTTGGTACAAATAATTGATATTACAAAAATTATTAAAAGAGACGGCCTAATTTTAATATAAAAGTAGACTTAGTTGATAAATGGATTAAACTAGTCATTGAAAGAAATTAAATTGTGTTTGGGAATGATGATTTCATTTTAATTGCTTGATTTAAAATCAAGGAATTCAAATCCTTGAATCCAAATACACATACTCTAGTTTGGGAAAAACTAAGAAATTTAAATCTACAATTTAATTTCATCTTTTTCCAATGAGCTACTCATAACGATTCAAGAAAATCGTCAGTGAAGATCAGTAGGTGGAGGAGAGAGAAAGAGCAATAGCTGGGGGCTTTTAAAAGGGGAGAGAGAAAGAGTGATAAATGTTTTGAGAAGTAAGCTGTGCAATTTCAAATGACAAGAAAAATCATGTCATTCCAATTTCCTCATTTAATGGGTTTTTCTCAATAAATCTTGAATTTGTGATAAATTTTGAATTTCAAATTCTTACTCGTCCAAACAATGGAATTGATAGGTCCAGGAATTGAAATGAAATTCACCTATCCAAATATATTAGAGCAACTCCAATGGTTGCTCTTAGGTCCTAGCTTGCAATTTTTCAAAAGTTAGAGCTACTAGTTCTATTGTTGGAGAGAAAACAAGCTTGTTGCTTTGTGAAGCCAAGTAGCTCCAAAAAGCTACTTGCTTTGTCATTTTTTTTGGACCTTCCTTTCACTTTACTCTTTCACATTAAAAATTGTTGTATGGTGATGACATGTAGGACCTACAAAAACTACAAGTGGTTGTAGTTTTCCAATGGAAAAGGTTGTAGCTTAGAAATATTGTAGTTTGAAAAGCTGATGTGGCACACAAAACTACAAGTAGTTATAGCTTGCCATTGTGGGTGCTCTTACTAATTATTATTGGGTTAATTCTCTTTTTAATGTTTGACTTACTATTGCCTAATTTTAATTTAAAAGTAGACGGTTTCTTATAAGATAAACTTTTAATATTATTTTAAAAAAAATGTAATCCAACGGGTTAAATTCATAGTTATAAGTAGTAATTTAGAATTTAAATAAACATATTAGAATATTTTAATTAATCTAATTTGATTTTTTATAACGACTTCGAACACACCCCCACCATTATATATAAATCCCATAGAAAGCAATGAGAGATGATAGAGGAGAGAGGAATACATACCCTATGTTTGGCAGAGTGGAGAAATCTGAAGTCCCATAGGTTAGTACCATATTGATCATCTTCATGGGTTCGTTTCAAGTAATGAAGTTGAGCTTCAGTGGCAAAATCATCGAGAATATCCTCCAAGTCGTAAGCCAAATCTTGGAGATCTTCCAGCCATACCTTCACTGCATTATTCTCAGTTTGGCGCTGTTCAGCGTCAGTGAGCAGCGCAGCAATCATTCTCAGAGTTTTCTCCCATTGATCTTGAATGGTTTTGGAATCTATTTTATTTCCCTTCACCAATTTCAGGAACTGATTTATCCCATTGGAGCTAAGCTTCTCAATGAGTATTTCGACAATTACGCGTACAATTATCTCCGCCATTTATTTTTTCTGTATCAGATATATTACAGCTATAGACTCTTTATATAGTGAGTGAGGCTAACCCCTAACTATTCACTTGCAAAGTTTGGGGGCCCACATGTTCAATAAAAAATAATTGCAAACCAACCCAATTATCAAAAAAAATTAGGAATTGGAGTTGGCTAAAGTGGTGAGGTTTCTCATCGTCCTTAACAAGGTCTCAAGTTTGATTCCTATACCAAGCATTCCCTTGGGATTTAAGAGGGTGTTTGGTTCATATAATGGTATAGGTTTGGAATCAGGAATGAAACTAAGGTGGTATGGGTTTGGAACTTGATACTTAGGGGTTGTTTGGTTGAACTTATTTGGATGGATTGGAATGGATGTCATACTATTAAAAATCATACAAGTGTTTGGTTGAGGTAATTTGGTATGGAACCTCATACTCCTTGGATTCTAATTCCACCCCAAACCCCCTGAATCTCATACCCACCAACCCCACAAAGTTTCTAACTCCATTCCTACAAGTATCAAACCCTAAAGTAGAGGAACAAAAATTTCAACTACCTATTTCTTCTACTCTAGCATTGTCAAACCTCTTCTTTGTTTATTGCTTTAATATGATACTGCTTCATCTTCTACTTTCTTTTCTTTTTTTTCAGGGTATTTTTTTCTTTTTCTTTTCTTCTGGGTATTTTTTTCTTTTTCTTTTCTTCTGGGTCTTTTTTTGTCTGGGTATTTTTCTTAGAATTAAAAATAAAAAAATAAAAATTTAAACTAGACTTAGAAACCATTCCAAGATTAGACCAAACACTTTGAATGGACATATGATCCATTACAAGATTGAACCAAACAATTTAGAATGGGTATGGGTATATGAATCCATACCACCCTGGTATGTATCTCCATACCATTCCATTCCAGTTTTCTGAACCAAACAGACCCTTAATGCATTGTGTTTGGTTTCATTTAGGAATGAAAAATCTTCTTTTATTTGATACATAGAGGTAAAGTATGAGTCATACCCACCTCCCCCCATGGGTTTCTAAACCCCATACCTTATGGGTTTGAGGTATGAGTTTAAAATTTAGAAATAAGTTAAACAAACACTAGGTATGGGTTTTATTCATTCCAAACCCGGCCCATACCTCATATCTAAAACTAGTGAACCAAACATCCCCTAAGGGGGTTTGGGGGTGTTTCGCTTGTAATGGATCTACAGATGAATGTCCTGTGCAAGGACATTTCAGAGGAGTTTTTCTTACCAATTTTTTTTTAAAATAAAGTTATAGACAAAGTTTTGAGTCACATTTTCGCGCATGGCACGTGACATACTTTAATTTTGTCAATTGGTTAAGAGTTCGTATTGTGTCGGACTCGTCCGACACAATATTCTCGTCGGACGACTTCAGTTAGAAGCACTTGTGCTTCAGTTAGACTTACTTAGGTTTCAGTTGGTCTTTATTTTTTTTTCAGGTAGTCTTCATTTTTTTTCAATTGGTTCTTCTACTTCAGTTAGACTTACTTGGGTTTCAGTTGATCTTTATTTATTTTCAGGTAGTCTTCATTTTGTTTCAAGTAGTCTTTATTTTTTTTCAGTTAGTCTTTTTTTTTTCAGTTGGTTCTTGTGCTTTAGTTAGACTTACTTGGGTTTCAGTTGGTCTTTATTTTTTTTCAAGTAGTCTTCATTCTTTTTCAGGTAGTCTTCATTTTTTTTCCAGGTAGTCTTCATTTTTTTCAGTTAGTCTAAATGAAAGTAACTTAGGTCTAAATGAAAGTAACTCAGGTCTAAATGAAAGTAACGAACTGAAAGAATCAAGGGACGAACTAAAAGAATAAAGGAACCAACTGAAAAAATAAAATAACCAACTGAAAGAATAAAGTAACCAAATGAAAGGATAAACCAACCAACTGAAAGAATAGACCAACAAACTGAAAGAATGATTCGACTAACTGAAAAGAAAAATTCGTCTAAAAGAAGAACTATTAAACTTGAAAGAAATTCATTCACTCTTACACTGAGTTCCTTAAGGAGATTGACAATGGCAACATCAAGAATGTTCCTGCTCCTGCCATTGCTATTGACTATTGGAGGTTGTCCCCTGACTCTACTCTTAGGAATGTTGTCATGGTTGTTCGGCAGATGAGGTTCACCATCGCAATGTTGTCATCGGTAAGTCAGTTTGTGCCATTACCCATTAGTATATCTTCAAATGATGTGGCTGGTCTTACATAATTTACATAAATATCCTTAATTTCTTCAGCTATGGCGGAAGAGCAGGAGAGAGAAATCGACGACGGCGATGACGATGGTCCGACCAAATGTATTGTGTCAGACGGTCTGACACAATACTTTCACATTGTTTAATTAACAAAATCCGACATCCTACTTCTTCAAACCTCAACTGTTTACTCCCCCACCCCCATACACGCATATGCCTCAAACCCTATATTTAGTTCGTCCATTCTTTGATCTGCATTTCGCATGCCGTTAGTTTTCGTATTCCCCTAGATTTGTTCGTCTTCAACCTTCCATCAGTTAGCGCAATTCGGAAGCTGCGAGATTAGACAATTTGACATCGAATATTGGGGAATTTCATTAGAATTCTTCTGATCCTCAGGTTTGTCGTCAATTACGTCCTTTTTTGCATTGAATTTTATGAATTGCAATCTCTGATTTTTTGAATTACCGTGATTTTTTCGTCTTTAGTCTCCCATCAACCATAGGTTTTATAATTCATCAATTCTAAAGATTTTTTTTCTTAGTCTCACATATATTGAAGTTCCAATTTCTCTTGGATTGTTCATTTTTTTCCTCTCATCATCTTGGGTTCTCAATTGCTTGGTCACTAAGAGAACCAAATCAACTGCTAATTCATCTTCTATTTATAACAGGTAAGTTATTATGCTCTTATCATCCATAATTCTAGTTTCAATTTCTAATTGTGCTATTCTTTGTGAACCTAGTTAAAGATTGAGTTTTTGTTTGATTTTTTTTTTCTAATCGTGCTATGCGTTTTCTAAGTAAATTTGTCTTCATGCTTCTCTAGTGCTATATCTTATTGTTTATCTTCTATCTCTTTCCTGTTACTGTTTGTTGAATGCTAATATCTCTTTGGCATTTTATTCTCGTAACCGTGATGTGGTGCTTGTACTTTGTTATGAAATATGTTTCTCTAGGACTAGACTGTGATGTAGCGTTTGTAATCTGTTATGAAATTAATTTGTAATTTTACCTGATTTCATCTCGTTTACTGTTGTCTTCTGTGCACTTGTATTTGAATTATGAAGATAGATTGAAGTATGTGAAACACATATTCCTCCGTTTTCCTCCTCAGTCATATCTTTAATGGGAAGTTTGGAACCCATGCCAACCTTTTCCCCTTCTAGACAAGGTGATTGCTTATCACCTTATACTTTCGTCCTTTGCAGTTTGCATGGAAGCTCTTCCCTAGTTTGGAAGTCTATGTTGAGTAGTTGCACTCTTTCCTTGGAGTATATTTATCTGCACACCTTGTGAAGAGGAAGTTCATATCTATTGCATTATTTGCTCCAGTTCGGTTGTCATGTGCACATAGTGTATTTTTAAGGCCAGCTGCTATGAGGAGAGAGAAATAATGATTTTCTTGTGTGGTAAAATAATTGGGTCTAAGGTATTTATAAAGAGGATTTTCCTTTTGGGCTTAGGAAAAGGAGATTAGTTTTAAATAAATTTGATGATGAATAGGATTAATGAATTAGTACTCCTAACATCAATAGAATTCCTTTTCCTAATCCACTTAGAATTTTGGGTTCCTCAAGCCCATATAAACTTCTTCTCCAAATCAAATTAGTATTTCAAACATTTTTCAAAACATGCCTAAATAAAATAATTTAGCTTCCTTAAATCCTTAAAAAAAAAAATTCTTTTGACTTTCAAAATAGTCAACCTTTATTAAATAAATAAATCGTTTCAAACCAAATTATGTTTAAATATAATATATAAATACTAAAATATATTTATAAAATCCATAAAATTACGGATTACAGTGTTTGTTACTAATATTGTTGTAAAAACAATTTTTGAAAGAATACTTTCATTAAACTTAAACCGTGTGGTGGTTTACTTAGGATCATAGTCATCATGGAAAAGATTCTTCATATCACTATAGTAGGCCAAAAAAGAGTGAATGGCTACCTAAGTTATGAAGTAGCTAACTTGCTCAAATTAAATTTGGAGAAAATAGGAGGAATAAACAAATATTAGAAGAAAATTTTGAAGATAATATTAATGAGTAGCAAGTTCTATTTCAATATTGAAGTGTTGGACTATAACCCCTATAAGGCCCAAAGGGGAAGGGGATAAAAATCTAAAAAATATATTTTGATCTCTTATACATGTGGGCTAGGAATAGCCAACATTTATTTGGGATGAGAGGAATTTTTGTGTCCAAATAAAGAGTGATGTTGGGGTAGCAACTGCTGGGACAGCAACATGAAGAAGGAGGGTTTTCTAATTTAAAATAGTGGAAAAAGTCAAAAGTAAGAATTCAATTAAGTGGCTAACTCCCTTAGATAGACTACACAAGACTCAAAGCATAAAATTTTTACCGATTAAGGGATGCCCATTTCCCTCTCCTTTGCCCTTGTTACACACCTAATAGGAGGTTTTTTCCTCCTTTCTCTTTCTTCCCTCTTTTCATGCTTATTATCTCATACTACCTTGAGGAAATATAACCTACCTCTTTGCATGTAATTTTTTGATAAAAAGGAGGCTTGAAGTAAAGATTTTAGGAAGACCTAAGAAGATTTAGAAGAAGCAACTTCCATACTAAGGCAAAGGAAGTAATAGAAGTTAAATGGTATGTTCTTTCAAAGTGAAATTCATGGTTAGATTATCACAAAAGTAACGACATGCATCAACGTATTCTTGTAATTGCTAGAGTATGTAAGCCATTTAAAGTTAAAGAAGCTAGAGAAGTGTTCAAGTAAAAACTAGGGAGAATTAAGGTATTTAAGAACACTCCATCTTTTATATCCCTTCTTAATTTTATGTGAAACGAGTGTGTATAACTAAAATGTTGAGCTTAGTACATGCATGTGAAATGTTGAACCATACTGTAGTTGCATGTAAAAGATTTTGAATTTCAAGTAGCTGTTAAACATCTATCCAAAGGGGAGGAAATTCGCACTAGTATAGCAAAAATTCAAGATGTTTAATGTGTGGTTCTAAAAAAATTTTATATATAAATAAATACTCCCATCCGTTTCATTTTAATTGTTACACTTTGATATTTTACACTATTCACAAATTTTACTTTGACCATCATTTATGATTTATATACGGATGAAAATATAGTCATGTGAGATCTTGTTAGATTCATCATAACATGTATTTTACTAATATGTACTTTTTATAATTTCTACATATATAAAACTAAATATATATGTTCTTAAAGTTTTGCATTGGCATGCGTGAAAAGTGTAAGATTGTAGATTAAATAGAAACGGAGGGAGTATATACATAATTTCAAAATGATAAAGTTTTTTTATATTATGTTTAAGCAGATCTTTGTTTCCCACTTGAATTTTTATATATGAAGAATTTCTCATAGAAAAAGTCGTTTTAAATTGGTTCAATTTGATGAATATCATTTTTGGAGTTAGTTTTACAAGCTACCGTAAATTATATTTTTGCCTCCTAATCTTAATTTTTAGCTCTTTCCTATTTCACAAACAAATGTTTGTATCAAAACTTCTTGAGGATAGGCTTTGGAATTTACTGATTGGGAGTATAGAGCAAGAAGTTATGTACATTTTGAGTTTACTATTTTTGCTGGCATTATTCTAAAGAAAGTTTCAAATGTTCAAGTTAACTCAATCTTCTTAATGAAGTTTAAATGAGCACACTAAGTGCATGGATGACATTCACAAGCAGTAAAAATTATTTATTTTCCTCTATCTTTATATTTATCTATTTTAAGAAGTTGTTGATGTAAACCAAAAGATTTCAAAAGAAGAATTAGGACTTGTAAATGATAAACAATACTATAATACTTGTGATTTTGTTCCCCCTCCATGGATGAATATGATTTCATTAAAATAAGAATGGTATTAAAACTGTACATTCTGATTGTTGTGTAAATAATCGGGACAAAGGAAGAGAATTCTCTGTAGGCGACTTCTAAAGTTGTTAAAGTGACCTATTAATTTGTCTACACATGGTACGTACATAATTATGTTTTGTTTGATGTAGTATCATGATTTTAGGAAGGAAAGTTATGTAGTATCATATATAGGAACTTTATGAGTTCATATATAATTGCTATTGTGTTGAATTTTACATGTTTTATGCTTGTGTGAGAACATGTTAAGTACGAGATTTTATTATGATATTTATATCATGTTTATATGGAATATTGATGCAAGCATGTTGGTTGGGAACTTTATTTATTAATTCACATGGAGGAATTAATATATTTATTAGTTGGATCATGATTGAGTCATGTGCTCCCTTATATTATTATTTTCACTACTCTATGAGGATTGTGGGCCTTATATGGTAAGTTGATAATTTATACCTTTGAAAGGTAAGTTGGTTGTTGGCTAGGTTCAACAAATAAGTAGGATTGGACTAAGGAAAAAATTAATCTTGGGTTGTAAGTTGTATGATTACGTATTTAATCCTAAGATAAAAGAAATAAAGTTGTGGATGTTTGATTATATATTATTTGTGTTGCTTGTGTGTCATAACAAGTAATAATTAGTAAATCATGTAAAGCGAAACTTGGATAATGATAAACTTTAGACTGGTGCACGTCTGAAGTTGGACAATCATGAGTTGGGGTACATGGTGAGCGTGCCATGACTTTTTTTGAGAATCCAATTGATCAACGTTCCTATTTTTATTTAAAAGGTTCCTTGATATTGTAGGTCATTTGGAATACTGAGTCCATCCCATATTTCGTCTTCCTAGATGAAGGATGGTTTTTAACTAGACAACTCGGTCCAATGACTATTCCATTAAAATAATAAAAAGGTTGTTAAGTTTAGTGCAGTAAAATTTATCTGCAGATTGTTATGTTGTTATTTATCCTTGCTTAATATTATCAGTATCATGTTAGGAATGTTTATTTGTTATTAATAGTACTCAGCTTTGCTGAGTACGTGCTTTGTTTGTATGTGTTGATCATGACTTTGTCTTATTGATCATGTGATAATCCATTCTTGGTGAGCAGTTTCTCTAGTGCATTGACATCTACAGGTATGCAAGTGATGCATCATGGGATTTCGAGAATGGAGAGTTTGTGTAGCATATTGATTTATTTATTATTTTATAGTAGATACATTTAAATTTAAGTTTGGTTTGAAGTTAACATTAATAGTGTTGTTTGGTTTTAAAGTTAACTTTGTTATTTATTATATTTTAATTTTGAAGTTTGGTTATATGTTTTCCGCTGTAAAATTCTGAATAAGCCGATATGTTATCACAAGGGTGATAATGCTTTGATGATTCTCTAAGTTTTATATTTGAAAAGTATTTTTTTGAAAAAGAGAGAATTATCGAGGTGTTACAAAGTGGTATTTGGGAGCTTTAGGTTATTTTTAAATTTTCTTAGGCGCCTAACTAGCTAGTTATTTAAATGAATTTCTTATAATTGAGCTTCTACTTATTCGTTGTGTTTAAATTAATTTTTGAAACACATTATTATTTTAAATTAGCATTAGAAAAAAAATTAAGTTCGACGTTTTTTTTGGGGGGCGATTTTTTTTTTATTTGTGAAATTTTTGTTACGGAATTTTATTTTTTGTGTTAAGTTTGACGTTTTTATTTATTCATTAACTAATTTGAAAAGTTATAAATATTATTATTCTTTATTTTAATACTTTTAGTTTGTTTTATTGTATTATGAGAATGGGTAGTAAAGGGCATATAGGATAGAAATATTATGTGCCTGAATTAAATAATTATTTCAGCATGGTTATATTTTTCTTCCATGCTAACTATTTATATTCTTGTTCGTATGTTGTTGGTGGTAGCTAATTATTGTTTATTGTTGGAAATTGCGTTCAGGGAAAGTACTAAATATATCTATTGGAATATATGTATATGTTGTAAATCCCTAACCATGTCTGTCAGGCAAGTTAATAGAGTAGGAAGCGCTATCAAAATTATATTTTAATAAGTGATGATGAAGGTGATGATATTAATAAACCTATCAATAATAACTACATCAGATCTAAGAAATATGTCTACTATAACACTAAGGACATATATGGGTTTGAAGATGAGATCTTCACGCCTGAACGGTACAAGAATCTAAGGACAAGAATGATAATTTTGCACCTTATATCACTATTTATGAGTTTATGTTAAAAGAAAGAAAAAACATATATAATAATGTTGGATAGTTGGGCAACAATGATTAAATTTATTTTGTAGTACATTTTTTTTTTAGGAAAATATAATGTTATAGTTGCAACAATTATTCAATAATACCCTTTTGGAGGAATAAAAGTCAAATATTTATTTATTCGAGTGAGTAAGAATTTATTCTGGGCACGTGTTGGGCATCTTTTTATTATTTAATTTTTATTGTGTGATTGAATTCTTATTTGTTGTTTTCCACGTGTGTATTTCGATGTGAATATTTTCTCATGAATGATTATTTGGTTGCCAAAGAACATTTCATGTTGTACTTGAAACAGTTTGAGAAATTGTTTGTTGATGCGATCTTGTTTGGTTAAATCAAATGTTACCTTCTTAGATTGGCATATAAGTTATATTGAAACCTAGAGTAGAGTTACATTAATTTCAGGTCGAGAGTAGGATGGTTAATAACAATAACGACCTAGCTGCTGCTATTCGCCTCTTGGCGAAAAAATTGACTCGGAAGAGAGTTGAGCGTCCCGATTCTGCTTAGGACATGTTTGAGAGGTTAGCTAAGGTTAAGGCACCATACTAAGGGGAAAATTGATCCTAACTTCCTAGAAAACTAGATTAGGGAGTTTGAGAAAATTTGTAGGGTTGTGAACTTTCCTGAGGGCATGAGAGTGGGTCAGGCTGTGATGTACCGTAAGGATGAGTGTGTGGAAGGATTCACTTGGGATGCTTTTATTACTGCCTTAAGGGGGAGTTTTACCCTGCATTTATGAGAAAACATAAGGCCCAAAAATTCATTAACCTTAGGATGGGTAGTATGACCATCTCTGAGTATTACAACAAGTTTGTAGCACTGTCGAGGTTTGCACCTGAGGTTGTAGCTACTGAGGAGTTGAAGGCTCAGAGGTTTGAGCAAGGGTTGATTGATGAGATACAATTGGGGTTAGGGGGTGAGACCTTTACATCCCTAGACATTGTGTGTGGGAGAGCCACCCATATTTATGGACTCCAGTCAGGGTAAATTCAAGACAAACAGGAACTAGAATGGGAATTTGCAAGGGAGGAACAATCAGTCTATTTAGGGACCAATTTAATATATTTCGTGACCAGTTTAATCTAATTTTGTATTGATATTTTTAAACCCAATGATTAGTTTAATCCATGTAGTGACTAGTTTAATCCGTTCCGTAAGACTACCAAGTTATTTTTTGAAATTGTCTGTTTTAGTTCGAGAATTAAGAAACTAAAGTGAAGAGAAGAGAAGGGATGACTAGAATAATGTTGGGTTAGAGTACTAAAATGTAATGGATTTGTTAGAAAAATTCAGTATTGGGTTCGTCTAATTTTATGTTAAAATTAGACAGCCTATTCTAATAATTTGTGTGCACTATATAATTTATCTAGTTACAATGGTAAGGGAAATGGCAAGATGTCACTGCAATAGGTCCATATAACTATTGCATTAGACCTATTGCAACTCGGGATGGCAATTGGGCGGGGCGGGTGTGGAGGATGGTACCCCCACACCTGCACCCGCATTAAATTCTCATCCCCATTCCTGCCCCACCACCCATTGCGGGGGAAGATTCCATCCCCATCCCCGCCTCACCACCCATTGCGGGGGGAAATTCTAGACCCACCCCTGCCCCACCCCCGCACCCGCGTCATACCCACTTATCCCCGCAAAAAATCCACCAAAAAATCTGCCATAAGCCCATTATAGTTGTCTACTTCACAAAATCGCAATATAATATAGTAAAAGAAAAGGTAAAATACATTAACAAAGGCAAATGTTTTATTACATTTCAAAAGTGTCTTCAAATACATTAGTAATATATGTATATAAATAGAATTTTAATAATAAATATGCGGGGCGGGGCAGGCGGGGTTGGGGCGGGGCGGGCAGAGATGGGGCGGGTATAACATAAAATCCACACCCGCTCTACCACCCATTACGGGTACAATTTTAATCCCCATCCCCGCCCCATCCCCGCCAAACCTAGACACATCCCCGCCTCAATTGGGAGGGGATGGGGCGGGTCTCCTACTTAACCCGCCCCACTGTCATCCCTAATTGCAACTCCAACAACTGCAACGGTACACTCCATTGCAATATACCTATTGCAACAACTTTTAGCTCTATTACAACGAATTTGGGGCGTTGTCTTTACCTTTTACTTTAGTAGTAATTATGAACGATCGTAATTTTTGCACAAAAGAATTTTTGATCCAATTTGATAAGCATTTTTTGGTTTCGAACTATATTTATAAATGTCGAATGACATTAAGTCAATGAATTACTTTTCTGAAAAAAAAACAAATAAGAAGAAATGAAAAAAATTCGGAGAACAAGCATAAGCAGGTAAGAGAGCCCATCAAACCAAATTTTGACGGATCTCGTCAACTGATAGCAAAATTAGAGTTTCTATATTTGAGCGTTTTTTAGGGGAAGCGGTGATAAATATTATTAAGCGAAATCAAGTTCGGCCAAGGCTAATACACCTTGTGAAAAAGCATCAACATACAATTGTTCAAAGCCATTTGACGGCAAAAGTCTAGCAACTAAATGTGCCATCGTATCCCCACACCTCTTAACATGACAAAAAAAAAAAGAAGCAAAATCATCACCTTATAAACTGATATCTTCTTGCAGTAACAGGAGGTCGCCAAAACACTTTCCATGGATAGCTTTAACAAGGTTCAGAGCATCAGATTCCAACTCAACCTTCGAATACCCTTATCTACGTGCAATAGTAAGGCTGAATATTGCAGCCATAGCCTCGACAATAGCTGTTGTCCATCGCGTGCGAACTCGACGCACTGCCACAACACACACTATGCCATGCTCTTCACGCACCACAACACCCAAACCCACCCCTTCATCACCCAACAAAGCAGCATCAGTGTTGGCGCGAAGGTGGTCAGCATGGGGGAGGAACCATATAATGTTCCTTGCACGTGGCCAAGTCTACCAAGCCAAATACCCGACACAGAAGTGTAGATTCCATCTTTCGCAGGCCACCAGTTTTTGTACATCGACTTGATTATAAGTAAAGTTTATCATGTTTGTATGGATTTCTTGATGCAAGCATATGGATGGGGACTTTAGCTATTAATTCACATGGGGGAATCAATACATTATTGAGATTGAATCATGTTTATCCATGTGTTCCTTACAATATTATTTTCACTACTTTATAAGGACCGTGGGCCTTATTTGGTAAGTTGATAAGTTATGCCTTTGAAAGGTAAGATTGATTGTTGGCTAGGTTCAACAAATTAAGAAAGATTATTGAGATTAAATAAAGTAATCTTGGATTGTAAGTTGTGTGATCACTTATTAAATCATAAGATAAAAGAAGTTCAGTTGTGAATGTTTGACTTGATATTTATGTGCTACTTGTGTGTGTGTAATAACAAGTAATAAATTGTAAATCACGTAAAGTATAACTTGAATAATCATGTTAATTTTTAGATTATATGAAAATGGGCCTGGGTGACCCAATAAGGAGGAGGAGAGTTTGGCCCACTTACAAGCTAGGAAGTTGCATCCTATAACCAATTGGTGATAGGAGGAGTAACTCCTCATCTTATAAAGTGGTTTATTCTCTCCTCTTTCTCCAATGTGGGACACTCACAAGTGAACTTTCAATGGGTTTCAACACACCCCTCACTTGTGAGTGTCCTTTAGAAATTCAGAGCTAACTGGAAAGGTCAGAGCAATAATCCTCTTAGGGGCTTGACATCCTGTCAAGGTAAATCCTTATCCAGTAGCGATCAAATATCCAGTTTAGACAAGACCAGCAATCCGGGCTCTGATACCATGTTAATTTTTAGATTATATGAAAATAGGCCTGGGTGACCCAATAAGGAAGAGGAGAGTTTAGCCCACTTACAAGGTAGGAGGTTCCATCCTAAAATCAATTGGTGATAGGAGGAGTAACTCCTCATCTTATAAAGTGGGTTATTCTCCCCTCTTTCTCCAATGTGGAACACTCAAAAGTAAACTTTCAATGGGTTTCAACACACCCCTCACTTGTGAGTGTCCTTAGAAATTCAGAGCTAACTGGAAAGGTCAGAGTAATAATCCTCTTAGGGGCTGGACAAGTCATGAACTTTAGACTGGTGCACGTTTAGAGCTGAACATTTAGGAGTTGGAGTACATGGAGGTAGCCCATGGCTGTTTATGGGAGATGGATTAATCACCATCCCTATTATTTTTCAAAGGTTCCTCCATATCGCAGGTCATTCGGAAATACGAAGTAGCTCCCGTATTTCATCTTCCTAGGTGAATGCAAGTTTAGATAAGACAACTCAAGTCCAATAATTATTCCATTATAGTAATAAAAAGATGTTTAAATTTAGTTCAGTAGGAGTTATCTGCAGAATGTTGTATTGTTATATTATTATTTATCCCTGCATGTTATTTATTAGTATCATGTTAGGAATGTTTATGTAATACTATGTAGCACTCAACTTTGCTGATAATGTGCTTTGTTTGTGATTGTCGATCCTGGCTTTACCTTGTTGATCCTGTGATGACCCATTTTGGTGAGTAGATTCTTTAGAGTATTGACATTTACAGGTTCGCAGATGTTGCATCATTGGGAATCTGGGAATAGAGAGCTTGTGTAATCTATTATTATATTTACTGCATTAGTAAGAACATATTATAATAAGTTTGGTTTGAGTAGACATTTATAGTGTATTTGGTTTTAAGTACTTCTTTATTTATTATATTAAAAGTATGAAGTTTAGTTGTTGGTTTTCCGCTGCAAAATTCTGAATAAGCCGATACGTTATCACACGCGCGATAAATGCTTTGGTAATTCTCTATGTTTTATAGTAAAAAAATATTTCTGAAAAGAGAGAATTATCGGGGTGTTACAAAGTGGTATCTGGGAGCTTTAGGTTATTTTCAAAATTTTAGGCGCCTAATTAACTTACTAGTTATTTGAATAAACTCTTAGAATTGCTCCTACTTATTCGTTTTGAAAAACGTTATCGGAATATGTATTATTCTATATTTTTTTAGAGGACCGAAAATGTTTTTTTTTGGTTGATCCGATTTTTTTTAGTTTGTCCAAAAATTTATTTTTTTAGTTTTCGAATTTTATAATGGTTCGAATTATTTTTAGGTGTCCGATTTTTTTTTTTCCGAATAGAAGGATAGTCCGAATTCTTTTTATTAGTCGATTTTTTTTAGTTCGTCACACAATTATTATTATTTTATAAGGAGCGTCTGCATTATTTTTGTCGCCTTTAAAGTTTTACTCATTGCATTGTGAGAAAGAGTAGTATATGAAGGACATATATGATAGAAATATTATATGCATGCATTGAATAGTTAATTCAGCATGTCATTATTTTTCTTCCTTACTAACTATTCATGATTATTTTTCTTCCCTATTAACTGTTTATATCTTTCTTCCCTACCAAGTGTTACATTCTTGTGCCTATGGTGTTAATGGCAACTTTTATTATTATTGTTGGAAATGCGTACAGGGAGAGTACTAAATATATTATGGAATATATCTGTTGTTGTAGATCCTTCAATATGTCTGCCAGAGTAGGAAGTTACTACAATCTCATTGTCTTAAGTAATGATGAAGTTGATGAGGATGTTGTACCTGTTCATGAAAAATAATATACCAATTTAGAATGGACTATGAGTAGAGTATTGATATCAGGTTTGACCAGCGATGATGAGCTCATTGTGGAGTTCGACCATGCTATGGGGCCAAACCAGACATGACATTTACCGTGCATTCTTCAGATATGAGACTGATACTGAGCCTGAGGATGAAGAGCCTCAACCCACAAGGAGATCAAAACGACAAAGGAGATATGTCGATTACTATGAAGAGGATATAGATGAGACCGAAGATGAGATCTTCATGCATGATCAATACTAGGAATCTAAGGACAAAGTTTATAATGTGGTACCTTAGGTTATTATTTAAAGATTTATGATTAGAGGAACAATATAGTATATTAATATAATAATGTTGGATAGTTGGCCAACAATGATAGAGCAGTTTCATAGTACCATTGTTTTAGGAAGATATAACGTTATAGTAACAATTATTTTATTAATACCCTATTTGGAGAAAGAAAAGTTATTATCTATTTATATGAGTGAGTAAGATGTTATTCTGGGCACGTGATGGGAATTTGTTTATTATTTAGATTTTCATTATGTAATTAAATTCTTGCTTGTTTCTACTTGCATGTCTTGATGTGAATATTTTCTCCATGAATGATTATGTGGTTACTAGAGATCATTTTATGTTATACTTGGAACTGTTTGAGAAATTATTTGCTGATGCGATCTTCAATGATCAAATCAAATGTTGCGTTCTTAGACGGGCATATAAGTTATACTAGAACCTAAAGTAGAGTTATATTACTTTCAGGTCACGAAATAGGATGGCTAACAACAACGACCTAGCTGCTGCTATTCGCCTCTTGGCGGAAAAATAAACTTAGGAGAGAGCTGAGCGTCCTGAGACTGCTGGGGAAATGTTTGAAAGGCTAGCTAGCTCTGAGCAGGGTCATAGGGAGTACGAGTGCTACTCTAAGCAAGGTAAGGAGCAGAAAGACCATGGGAGTGGTAATCAGGTCAGATTAGGGTTCAACCACTCAAGAAACCAAGGTCCTAAGTCTGTAGGACAACAGAATAACCAGGGGAACAATAGTAAGCCTGCAAGTGAGAATCCCAACCAGAATAAGCCTGTAGGTAAATTATACGTGATGAGTCAGAAGGAAGCTGAAAAATCTGCCGACATAGTTTCTGGTAATTTTTCTACTGACATTGTTTGATTCGGGGGCAACTTATTCTTTAATATCGTCATCTGTCCTAAAGAGTCTTGGGCTAGCTAGTAGATTATGAAGAAATTGACTTGTCTATCAGTACTTCTACTGGGGAGATCATAAGGTGTACCAAGTTGTTTACAAATTTGCCTTTGAAGATAGGAGACTGTATATTTCCATTCGACTTAATGGAATTTAATTTAGGAGACCTGAATGTGATTCTTGGGATGAACTGGTTAAGTCTTTATAAGGTTAACATTGACTGTGAGATTCAGAAGGTAATGTTGAGAAACCCTTTGGGAAAATTGACCTCCTATAGACGTTTTGGGAAACCTAAGAAGTTTGGAGTTATCTCTGCTATGCAAGTGAGGAAGTAGATGAAAAAGGGGTGTGAATTATTCTTCTGTAGTGTGCAGGATGTGAGTAAGGAAGTTGGAGTGAAGCTTGAGGATGTTCCAATTGTAAACGAGTTTATGGATGTGTTTCCATGTGAGATTTCAGGTATGCCACCTTTGAGAGCTGTTGAGTTCACCATAGACTTAGTTCCTGGAACTGCACTTATATCTAAGGCACCCTATAAAATGGCACCTCCTGAGATGAGTAAGCTGAAGATGTAATTGCAAAAACTATTGGATAAAAGGTTATATTAGGCCTAGTGCATCACCTTGGGGAGCTCCTGTGTTGTTTGTGAAGAAAAAGGATGAAAGCATGAGGCTGTGTATTGATTATAGGGAACTGAACAATGTAACCATCAAGAACAAGTATCCTTTACCTAGAATAGATGACCTATTCGATCAGATGAGTGGGGCGAGTGTGTTCTCAAAGATTGATTTGTCTTCAGGATATCACCAATTGAGGGTAGCTGATAAGGATGTACCTAAGACAGCCTTTAGAACGCGTTATGGCCACTATGAGTTCACTGTAATGCCATTTGGGTTGACCAGTGCTCCTGCTATATTTATGGACTTAATGAATAGGATCTTTCATGAGTTTCTAGAAAAGTTTGTGGTGGTTTTCATTGATGACTTACTAATATATTTGAGGAACGAGGCTGAGCATGATGAACACTTAAGGATCATTTTAGAGACATTGAGGAAAAACCAATTGTATGCCAAGCTCTCTATGTGTGAGTTCAGTTTGGAGAAGAAAGCGTTTTTGGGTCACTATCTGTCTAAGGAAGGAGTCTCAGTAGCTGCCAAGATTCAAGCTGTGAGTGAGTGGCCAACTCCAAAGAGCATGTCAGATTTCAAAAGTGTCCTAGGTCTAGCTGGATATTATAGGAGATTTGTGAGAGATTTCTCGAAGATAGTGAGGCCTATGACCAACTTAATGAAAAAGGAGTTGAAATTCGAGTGGAGTGAATAGTGTGAAGAAGCCTTTCAGATTTTTGAAAGAGTGTTTAACCTCTGCACCTGGTTTGACCCCGCTTGATGGGAATGAGGGATTTGAGGTGTATAGTGATGCTTCGAAGAATGGTTTGGGATGTGTGCTACAACAGAATGGGAAGGTAATTGCGTATGCGTTGCGTCAATTGAAACCTCATGAGGCTAATTACCCTACCCATGATTTAGAGTTAGCTGCCATAATGTTTGCATTGAAAATGTGGAGACATTACCTCCATGGAGCATTGGAAACATTACCTCTATGGAGCAACTTATAAGATATTCACAAACTATAAGAGCGAGAAGTACATTTTTCACCCAAAAAGACCTAAATATGAGGCAAAGAAGATGATTGGAGTTGATTAAGGATTATGACCTAGACATCCAGTATCATGAGGGGAAAGCAAATGTGGTTGCTGATGCCTTGAGTAGAAAATCGAGTCATAGCTTGAGTGCCTTGATAGTTCTTGATGAGTTGTGTCGAGATATGCAAAGGCTGAGCCTAAAAATCTTAAATCATGGGGAAATCGAGGCAAGATTGAGCGCTCTATCTTTGGGGTTGTCAGTTTTCGACGAGATCAAAGAGGGTCAAATTGGGGATGAGCACCTAGATAAGATCAAGGAGAAAATGAAGCAAGGTAAGGAAGCCAACTTTAAGATTCATGATGATGGGAGTTTAAGGTTTAAAGGGAGGTGGTGTGTACCACAGAAATGTAATAAACTTAAGAGACTCCTTATTGATGAGGAGCATAATACTCCATATTCTGTGCACCCTAGGGGTGACAAGTTGTATAATGGCCTTAAGGGTGTCTATTGGTGGCCAAATATGAAGCGATCGATAGCTGAGTACGTGTCCAAGTGCCGAACCTGTCAGAAGGTGAAGATTGATCATAAGAGACCCATGGGAAATGTTAAATCCTTAGAGGTTCCTGGATGGAAGTAGGATTCTATTTCTATGGACTTTGTGACTGCTTTGCCTAAAACGAGGAGTGGTAATGCCACTATTTGGGTTATTGGGGATAGATTGACCAAATCCGCTGTGTTTATACCCATTAAGGAGACATGGAAAAAGAAGCAACTCGCTAAGACATATATTAGGCATGTGGTGAGACTACACGGAGTTCCAAAGGATATCATTTTTGACTGTTATTCTAGATTTCTTTCGATATTTTTGAAATGGTCCAATCAAACCTTGGGACAACATTGAAGATGAGTACAACCTTTCACCCAGCGACTGATGGTCAGACTAAGAGGACTAACCAGACTATGGAGGATATGTTGAGGGCATGTGCTATTGATTTTCAAGGTAGTTGGGAGGACCAATTAGACCTGATTGAGTTTTCTTATAACAATAGCTATCATGCGAGCATTAAGATGACACCTTTTGAGGTATTATATAGATGGAAGTGTAGAAGTCCCATTTGTTGGAATGACTTTAGTGAAAATATAGTCTTGGGGACAAAATTTATTGAGGAAACCGTCAAGAATGTCAGACTGATTCAGGCTAGAATTCAAGCTGCACAAGATAGGCGGAAGAGTTATGTTGGCTTGAAAAGACGTGAGGATGAGTTTGCCATAGGTGATAAGGTGTTCTTGAAAGTATCATCCACTAAGGGCGTCATGAGATTTGGGAAACAGGGAAAGTTAAGTGCTAAATATGTAGGCCCATATGAGATTTTGGAGCGAATTGGGAAAGTAGCATGTAGATTGGCATTGCCAATGGATTTGGAGAAGATGCATGATGTGTTCCATATTTCCCAACTAAAACGTTATATCCTTGATGAGCGTCATGTCCTAGAGCCTGAACGTATTCAGATTGATAGTAGCCTCACATATGATGAAAGACCTGTCAAGATCCTCGACAGGAAAGTGCGTAGTACACGCAATAAGGACGTCCACATCGTGAAAGTACTTTGGTCTAACCACGAGTCTGAAGAGGCAACGTGAGAAGCCGAAGATGAGATGAAAAAGAAGTATCCAGACTTGTTCGTTGAGGTGAGTTACGAGGGCGTAACTCGTTTTCTTTAAGGGTGATATAATGCGCTAAATTTCGCACTTTTTGTCTATTTTTATGAGATTTTTATGCATTTTTACGCCTATTGTGGGCAATACGCACATATTAGTGCAAAAGAAGTAGATTTTCTGCATAAGAAAACGTGTTCATTAGTAACACAAAGTGTGCACATAAGTGGCACAATATTTTTTCAAAGGAAAGATAAGTTTCAAACTTTTGAAAATGTGCGAGTTTTCGTGTCAAGTTTCGGGCGAAACTTCTTTTAAGAGAGGTAGGCTGTAATCCCCCGTAATTTTATGAATTTTATAAATATATTTTATTATTTATATATTTATATTTCAACACAATTTAGTTTTAAATTATTTAATTATTTAAAGAAGGTTGATTATTTTAAAAGTTAAAAGAAATTATTTTAAGGATTGAAGGAAGTTAAAAATATTTTATTTAGACATACTTTGAAAAATGTTTGAAATACTAATTTGATTTGGAAAAAAGTCTAAATGGGCTTGAGGAATCCAAAATTCTAAGTAGATTAAGAAAAGGATTTACATTTATGTTAGGAGTTCTAATTCATTTATCCTATTCATCATCAAACATTATTTGAACTCAATCTCCTTTTCTTAAGCCCAAAAGGAAAAGCCTCCTTATAAATACCTTAATACCCAATTATTTTACCATACAAGATTTATTCTCTCTCTTCCCCACTCAAAGCTGCCGGCCACCCTATTCTCTCTCTCCTCACGTTTTTTCGATTTTCTTATTCTCTCCAGTTTTCTTCTTCTTCAAGTAACGTTTCTTCTTCGACAAGAAACGTCACCACACCTCCATAATCACAATTTTCTTAAGTGCGCCACTGCTGCAACGTGTCCTTATAATTTCCGGTGCCTTCCTTGTTCTTTGTGCTTTGATTTGTTGGTTAATTTCTTTTCTTCTTCCTCAAGTTTCCATTAAAGATCATGTTTTTATGCTATATTTTAATACTAATCATGATTATTAACTTTAAATTACTGTTTCAATGATTAATCTTGATTCATATATATTATGTATCAAAAGAATAAAATTTCATATTTGTTTATTAATTTTAGATTTAGTTTTTAATTATCAAATCATGGATTTTTAGGGTGTTAACTATTGGAAAATCATCGTAACATGTTATAAACTATGAGATTGTTTTAAATTATGAATTTAAGCATGTTTATATATGTTTAAAGAGAGTTTTATAATTTTATAAGTTACTGGAATTTCAGAAAGGGTTTTAAAATAATGGAGTTTTAAGGATTTTAATTACTAGTATGGTAGTACTATGTTAGATATTAAAAGTAATTGAAGTTTTAATAGTAAAAAAACTTTTAAATATTTTTATAGGGGATTTAAAGTATTTTAAAGTTCTTGTACTTTATTTAGAGTATTGATTTTAGTTTATATCGATTATTTTAGGCAGAGAATATTCAGTAGGTGACTTTTAAGGAATTAAAGGTGGCTTATTAATTGGTTTACACAATGTACGTACATACCTATGTGCTATGTGATATAATATCATGATTTAAGAATGTAAAGTTGTAGTATCATGTACGAGAACTTTATAAGTTCATATGTGATTTCTAGTATGATTGGATTTTACATGTTTTATGCCTGTGTGCAAGTATGTTAATTATGAGATTGATTATGAGTAAAGTTTATCATGTTTGTATGGATTTATTGATGCAAGCATGTGGATGGGGACTTTAGCTATTAATTCACATTGGGAAATTAATACATTATTGAGATTGAATCATGTTTATTCATGTGTTCCCTTACAGTATTATTTTCACTACTTTATAAGGATTGTGGGTCTTATTTGGTAAGTTGATAAGTTATGCCTTTGAAAGGTAAGATTGATTGTTGGCTAGGTTCAACAAAATAAGAAAGATTGAGATTAAAGAAAGTAATCTTGGATTGTAAGTTATGTGATCACTTATTAAATCCAAAGATAAAAGAAGTTTAATCGTTAATGTTTGACTTGATATTTCTGTGCTACTTGTGTGTGTGTGTGTGTGTCATAACATGTAATAAATTGTGAATCACGTAAGTGTAACTTGGATAGTAATAAACTTTAGACTGGTGCTACATAGTGGTAGCCCATGGCTTTTTCTAGGGAGATGGATTGATCACCATCCCTATTATTTTTCAAAGGTTCCTCGATATCGTAGGCCATTTTTAAATATGAAGTAGCGCCCGTATTTCATCTTCCTAGGTGAAGGCAAGTTTAGATAAGACAACTCAAGTCCAATAACTATTCCATTAAAGTAATAAAAAGGTGTTTAAAGTTTAGTTCAGTAGAAGTTATCTGCAAAATGTTATATTGTTATATTATTATTTATCCCTGCATGTTATTTATTAGTATCATGTTAGGAATGTTTATGTAATACTTGTAGTACTCAGCTTTGCAGATTACGTGCTTTGTTTGTGATTGTTGATCATGGCCTTGCCTTATTGATCCTGTGATGATACATTTTGGTGAACAGATTCTTTAGAGCATTGATATTTACAGGTTCGCAGATGTTGCATCATTGGGAATCTGAGAATGAAGAGCTTGTGTAATCTATTATTATATTTATTGCATTAGTAGGAATATATTATAATAAGTTTGGTTTGAGTAGAAATTTATAGTGTGTTTGATTTTAAGTACTTTTTCATTTATTATATTAAAGTACGAAGTTTAGTTTTTTGTTTTCCGCTGCAAAACTCTGAATAAGCTGATACGTTATCGCAAGGGCGATAATGCTTTGGTAATTCTCTATGTTTTATGGTAAAAAGGTGTTTCTGAATAGAGAGAATTATCGGGGTGTTATAATTCTTGTCACCATCTTTTAGCTCATTCACTCTACTCCTAGCATGCCAATATGACTCCTCAAGTCTATGCAACTCATCTAGCTCACTCATAAGCGCACAACATCTCTCTATCATCAACCCATCCGACGACCTTCTTTGCCACAACTCAAGCTCCTCCTCCTTGTTTTTCACCTTCTTCATTAAGTCTCCAAAAGTTGATGTTTCCAAGGTGCCTAGACTCGCAGCACACGTAGCTACACGTCCCTGAAAGCCCGCAACATTCTCACTCTCCCAAGCCTTCTTCACCACCTCTTGGCACTTAGGCCTAGAAAGCCACAATGCTTTAAAATAAAATAATTTTGTATTCAATCTTCTCCGAGGAGCAACATCAGCCGAAAAAAGAATAGGAGCATGGTTCGATTTATAGATAGGAAAATTCCTCACTATAGAGTGACGAAAAATGGCACACCAATCCTCAGTTCCCAAAAACTTATCCAATCTTTCCCGTATCAATGAATCTGGATCATTACCTCGTTGCTAGGTAAATGGACTCCCTCGAAAGCCCAAATCTCTTAACTCACACAACTCAATCGCATCACATAAAACATCAATAAGTCTCTCCCATCTAACAACTCCTCCCTCTTTTTCAGAAACATGAAGAATTTCATTGAAATCTCTAAAAAAGATAATAAGAAGAGAAGAAGATGCTTTGAGAGAACGCATCAAACTCCAAGTCATATGCTTATTCTCCGTTTCCGGCCACCCATAAATACCCACGGTTGCCCAAACTGGCGTATTGTTCCCATCGCAAACCTCCACAAACACATGATGATCGAGCAGAATAGGAAACCACCTTAGCATTCACATCTCACCACCACAAGCCTAAACCCCTTGACAAACCCCTACTGATCAAACATAATCCATCCACGGAACCATACTTCTCCATAATAAGCTGCAACTTCTTAGAATCAATCTTGGCCTCCATGAGAAAGACTATACTTGCACTCTCTCTCCAACACCATGGTTGGAGAGTTTTAACTATCCGGGGATTTCCCAACCCCTGACAGTTCCAACTTAAGGTTTTCATTGTCCTTCGCAGGGGTTGGTTTACTCCAATCTCCGCTACTCTCAAGGACATCACATTCCCATCACAAGTATCATCAATTTTTAACTTATTTTCCATAACATCTGCCTTCCCTATTAGAACATCAAAACCATCATCACAATCATCTACCATACATTCCTTTCTTTTCTCCCCCTTAGGCCCTTGCATCTTTTGAACACAATTCGAAGCTCCACCCTTCGCCTCTTTTTGCATCATCTTCTTCACCTCATGTGGTAGGGTACTACCCACTCCAATAACAAAAGAGAGAGGCAACCCCTCCCCCATCCTCTCCAACACTGTTACTGCACCCACTTTTGACCTTCCCAAAATAGGCCCTACTTCCTCCACCAACTCCCTCGCACACTCTTGTAACTCCTCCATAACCTCCCTCACGCTCTTTGGTCCACTTACACTCACAATCACCTCCTCCACCTTTTCCTCCTTATTTGAATCCGCATCAGATTGTTCGGCAGCTTAAGCATTCATCCCTACATCATGGGCATGGTGATGAATACCAGAATCACTTGAGGTAAGAGAATCCGAGGACGTAGCAGTGGCTTTGCCCATAAAACTCAGTTTACGATCAGACATAGCCTACGTCTTTTCTTCCACATAACAAGACCTCCCCTTTCGAGTAAAGGCCTTCAACCAGAGAACCCACACAAAATTGTAGTTTTTGAGTATCATCAATAGTATTAGGGCAGTCCTTCTCCCCATATCCCATAATACCACAAAGGAAGCAAAAAAATGGCAAACGTTCATATTTAAATTCAGTAGACAAAGTTATATACCATCCTTCCCCTTTATTCTTTGAATGCGCCGAAGCGGTTTATTAATATCCAACACGATTTTAACTCTACGATAATTATTAATCCCTAAACCATCAGGTTCAATGCATAGCACCGATCCCAATGCATCAATAATGGCATGTATATACACATCGAATATATAATTAAAAGGCAAATGATAAAAACGTACCCAAAAAGGTGATGTTGTATTCCATGTTTTGATGATGCCAAATACTTAGGTAAAACTATTATGTTATTTTAGGAAATTATAAAACACGAAAAATATTGTCATCTTTATTTTGTATATCTTGAAGGGAAAAGATTTTATAAATCTAAGTCAAGATATTACTTTTATTCACTTGCAATTATGGGGTATATTTAATGTTCTATTAACTTAGAATCTTTTTTATTAAAGATTCTTAGTTATTAGATATTGTTGTTGTTATTGTTGAATTGCAGTTAAAACGTGCATTGGAGTACACGGGTCGTCAATAATTTAGTTGGCTGAAGTGGTGCGCAAAAGAAGGAATCACTTCCTTTAAGTTCTCCAACCTTCATAACAAACCGGCCAAGCACAAAGCAACTAACGACTAGATTTTTGCTCCACTAACAGATATTGGGAGCTGCCATTACCGTTGCTATACTCGTGGGACATGCGCAGCTAGGCCATGACTCACACGATCTTATAAGCATACATCTAGGAGATCATGCAGAAGTAAGATTTCGGAAGCGAACGATCGACTTCAACAACTATAAAAGAAGAAGATTTATCAAAGAAAAATAATACCTTTCTCGCTCTTAAAGACAATTATTACTTCGAAAGTTTTTTCTGAATTTTTATTTTTCCACTATTCCTTGTAATATTCTAGGTGTTTGGGTGAGGGAAAATTCAGAGAATATCCTTGAGATAAAAAGAGAAAAAGTACGCGAGAAAAGGGAAGACTTCTAGAGAAGTCAAAGTGAGTGTCATCAGTTTAGGGGGAACTGAGTGCTTAGGAATAAGTTCCTGTAGGAACAGAGAAGGTCCTTGTTAGGTTGTAAAGAGAGATTCTTTTGACCTATTTCATTAAAGAAAGTTGAGATTAAAATCCCTTGGGGTCAAGGTTTTTCTTCTTATTCGGCCTAGGAAGTTTTCCTTGTAAAATTTCGTGTGTCTTTTTTCTCAAGTGTTAAAGTTATTTCTTTTCCGTGTTATAAATTCGAAAATTTCCCCTCAACTATAATTCACCTCCTCTTATAGTTGGCTTAGTATTCATGCTAGAACAACAATTTGTATTAGAGCCTAGTTACTCAAAAATCAATTAACCTTGAGGAGCTAGTACCTAACACCATGAAACTACCGCTGAAAAACTTGATGAAGGATATTCTACTCAGCGCCCTCCCATGTTCAATGGGAAGCACTATCCATACTGGAAAAATCGTATGGAGATTTTTATAAAAGCAGAAAACTATCAAGTATGGAGAGTAATTGATATTAGTGACTTCGAAGTTACTAAGAAGAATGATGAAGGGGAGCTGATCCCAAAACCCCTAGAAGAATTTGATAAAGAAGACTTCGACAAAATGGAGATGAACAACTTAGCTAAAAAGATACTCTACTGTGGCCTTGGTCCTCATGAACACAATAGAATCATGGGGTGCAAGAATGCAAGGCAGATGTGGGAACTCCAAATTACGCATGAAGGAACAAGTGAGGTGAACAGATCAAAGATAGACATGCTCATGCATAAGTATGAATTGTTTCAAATGAAACAAAGAAATGTTAACTCGCTTTTCGAACATCATAAATGAACATGAGTCTCTTGGAAAAATCATTACTATAGAGGAAACAGTTCAAAAGGTTCTAAGGAGTCTTCCCCAAGATGAGAAATGGATGGCTAAAGTAACAACTTTGTTAGAAACCAAAGATTTCACTACATTCAATGTAGAGCAGTTGGCAGGTTCATTGATGACCCATGAATTGCATCTAGGAACTCATGAACTAGAGACGGTGAGACCAAAGGCTCTAGCTCTCAAAATAGGTAATCAAGAAGAATTAGGGATAAACGACGAAGAAGTTGCTATGATAGTACGAAGATCCAAGAAGTTCTTTAACAAGAACTATAAAGGGAATGTCACAAGGAAGACTACCAAATTAAGTTGTCACAAGTGTGGAAGTCCAGCCCACTTTATCAAAGAGTGTCCTCAATGGGATACCGAGAAGGGTAAAGGCAAACTCAAAGAAAGGAGCAAGGATCACCCAAAACCTTTTTCAAAAACATAAATGAAGAGAGCCATGGTTGCTGCATGGGGAGAATCTGATTCTAAGGAGGAACATAAACATGCAGAAGAAGAAATTGCTCTTCAATGTCTCATGGCCAAAACTAACGATGAAGGAGAGTCATCTAACACCAAGGTATTTCCTAACAATATAAGAAGAAGGACTTACATAACTTAACAAAAGCCAACTTATGAAATTACTTGAAAGCTTAGATGATTTTAAGGCTATGTGTGCTAAAGGATCAACTAGAGAATGCCCTAAAAGTCACTAAGAAACATTCAATTTGGCTTTATTCTTTAAAAAACGATACTGAAAAATGGTTCTTTGACCTTTTTGATAAAAATCGAAGTATACAAGAAGCTTTCGAAAAGGTTAAAAATGAGAATTATTTTTCAACATGAAACTGGCAGAGTTGAAACTCTTTGTTCCTGAAGGATCAGTTCCTTCAACTTGTACCATGACAGATTTTGAAAAACTAAAGTCTGATTATGAAAATGCTTTGAGTGAAAATCTGGTACTGAAGAAGGAACTAGGTTTCTCTAGCAACAAACTACCTGCTCCTGTAAATTGGATACAAAAGTATCAAAACAAAGGAAGGAATGGACTAGGCTTTAATCATAAGAACAAAAATACAAAGAAAAAATATGTTGATTTGCCTAGTACAAACATATGTTCCTACTGTGGGAACAGTGGACACATAGTTTCTGACTGTTCCACCAGGGAGGAACGTATAGAGAAAAATACATACCTAGTGAAACTGGTAGAGAAAGTAAAGGATGATTTGAGTCCACAAAAGGAGCCCAAGCAAGACTGGGTTCCTACCATTGACTAGTTTCTTTGGGTACAGGCTGAAGTGAGGGGGAACAACCTGTAGTTCCTCGATAGCGGGTGTTCCAAGCATATGACTGATGATCAATCCAATTTTCTTTCACTTTCAGAATACCGTGGAAGAACAGTGAGGTATTTTTGGTTGAGGGGTCAAAGCATAGTCTACTAAGTATTTTTCAGTTTTGTGATAAAGGAAATATAGTGAAGTTTTGCTAATGAGTCATGTGTTGTGTTGTTAGCAATAAAAGTACAGGAACCAAGATACTTGAAGGAATAAGGAAAGTGAATACCTATATGGTTGATATCAACCTTGTTCCTAGGAACAATCTCACATGTTTAAGTGTGATTGAAGAAGACCCCCTATTATGGCACAAGCGTTATGGTCATGCCAACCTTTCCCTACTAAACAAACTAAATGGGAAAGTCTTAGTAGTTGGATTACCAGCAATTAGGTCCACGAGCCATAGTGTTTGTGATCCATGTGCAAAAGGGAAGCAAGTGAGATCCTCATTCAAATCAAAGAAAATGGTAAGCACACAAAGTCCATTGGAACTCATTCATATGGACTTATGTGGCTCTGTACGCATTCAAAGTCGATCAGGTAAGATATACGTATTGGTGATTGTAGAATATTAGTCGAGGTGGTTACAAATTACAACATTTAAGATCTGACCATGGAAAGGAGTTTGAAAACTCTAAGTTTGATGAATTTTGCAGCAATGAGGGTCTAGATCATAACTTCTCATCCCCACGAACACCACAACAAAATAGTGTAGTAGAAAGGAAGAACCAGACCCTAGAGGATATGGTAAGGACAATGTTAGTTGCAAGAAGTATTCTGAAGAATTTCTGGGCAGAAGTAGTAAACATAGCATGCTACATCATCAATAGAGTCATGCTGAGACCAATTACATTGAAGACTCCTTTTGGATTTAAATGCTTTGTACATAATAATGAAAAGGACAATTTAGGAAAATTTGATGCTAGATGTGATTAGGCTATATTTCTAGGATATGTCTCAAAAAGTAAAGCTTATCGTATTTACAATGAACGTACAATGTGTGTTGTGTAAAGTGTCCATATTATATTTATGAAACTAACTCTCTACAGGAACAGAGTCATGGCAATGACTTTGAAATTGGATTAACTCGTCCAGAAGAGTCTAATCATTATGACGAGGAACTAACCCTTGCAAGAAAACAGAAGAAGCTAGTTCCTAATCCAGAGAACTCGATGCTTGATCCTCCCAAGGAATAAGCAACACGAGGAGATGAAGAAACTTTAATAGCTCTTGAAACTGAAGAAGCTCACATAAATCAACCGCCTCAAGAAACTTAAGAAGCTACAAGGAGCTTTGACCCAAAACCTTGGAAACACCTAAATTCTCATCCCTTAGAATTAATTATAAGCGATATTGAAAAGGGAACTCAAACTAGATCCTAAATAAAGAATTTTTGTGCTTTTCATGCTTTCTTTTCTATGACAGAACCTAAGGATCATATTGAAGCACTCAAGGAAGCTGATTGGATAAATGCCATGCAAGAGGAACTAAATGAGTTCCAGAGGAACAAGGTCTGGCACCTGGAGAACAAACCAAAGAACCAGAAAGTTATTGGACTTAAATGGGTCTTTAGGAACAAGCTTGATCAGCATGGAACAACGGTGAGGAACAAGGCCAGACTTGTAGCTAAAGGGTTCAACCAACAAGAAGGTATTGATTTCGATGAGACCTTTGTTCCTGTTGCTAGAATAGAAGCAATAAGAATCTTAATTGCATTTGCTGCAATCACGGGATTCAAGTTGTACCAAATGGACGTAAAATGTGCATTTTCAAATGGATTCTTACTTGAAGATGTCTATATGGAACAACCTCTTGGGTTTGAAAATTCAGACCTTCCAAATCAGGTCTATAAGCTTGACAAGGCCCTTTATGGGTTGAAACAAGCTCCTAGATCTTTATATGAAAGGTTGTCCAAATTCTTAGTTTCTCATGATTTCATTAGAGGCAAGGTTGATAGAACATTGTTCCTTAGATTAAAAGAAACATACATACTAGTAGTTCAGATTCATGTTGATGGTATAATATTAGGGGCTACTAATGACCTTCTATGTAAGGAGTTTGTTGCTCTTATGAGTAGTGAGTTCGAAATGAGTATGATGGGAGAATTGAACTTCTTTATGGATTGCAAATCAAGAAAACTGAAAGAGGAACAATGATCCATCAACAAAAATATGTCAAGCAACCGCTAAAGAAATATGGACTGGAACAATAAAAAACAACCACACTCCCTTAGGAACAGGAACAAGGTTAGTATGAAGACACAAATGATAAGTGTGTAAATGAGAAGCAATACAAAGGTATGATTGGTTCTTTACTCTACTTAACTGCAAGTAGACATGATATTGTTTTTACTGTTGGTTTATGTGCAAGATTACAATCAAATCCCAAAGAATCTCACTTAACGGTAGTTAAGCGAATTCTTAGATATTTGAAAGGAAGTGATGACTTATGTTTGTTCTTTACTCTACTTAATTGCAAGTAGACCATATATTGCTTTTAGTGTTGGTTTATGTGCAAGATTCCAATCAAACCCCAAAGAATCTCACTTAACGGCAGTTAAGCAAATTCTTAGATATTTGAAAGGAAGTGATGACTTATGTTTGTTCTATCCTCAAAGTGATGTTTTTGATCTTATAATTTATTCGGATGGAGATTATGCTAGAGACTTAGTAAACCGCAAAAAAAAAAAAAAAATCTGATATTGTTCAGTATCTAGGAACAAGCTTGGTCTCATGGAGCTCAAAGAAACAGAACATAATTGCCCTTCCACGCACTGCAGAAGCAGAGTATGTGGCAGCTGTTGCATGCTGTTTCCAGGTCCTCTAGATCAAGCAACAGTTACGATACTACAAGTGCTATTTGCATTTCCAAGGATCGTTCATCATTCAAGAGTCAAACACATACACATTAGGCATCACTTTCTTAAAGACAATGTTAAAAAAGGTCTTGTCAAAGTTGAATTTTATCAACTGAAAATTAAATTGCTGACATCTTGACCAAACCACTTTCTAGAGACAAATTTGAGAAAATTCGCCTAGAACTAGAAATGATTAGAATTCATTGAGTGTGCTACACAAAATAAAACCCTTAGTTTAAATAACATTCAATAAATGAATATCATTATGTTATGAAGATATTTGTGTATCACACTTCATGGTAAAGGACTCACATCTTGTCTTCATAATACTCCCCTTATTGTCCATGCATATACTTGAGCATACAATAGTTAGGACAACATACATATAGCTTAAAAGTGTAACATGCATGAGTTCACACCTTCTTCACTTTTATTTTTTTCCCTCTCAATTTTCTTTTCAGTTTTTATTTTCTTTTTCTCTTTTTCATGCACACTCTCAAAAAATTAATTATCTTTTTTCATTAATCCCCCACAAAAATTTACATAAATTAAATCAAGCACCGCTTCACCAGCGTATATGTACAAACCCAAAAAATGATAAATTCAAAGGCTTTAGAGATATTGAAAAAGGAAAGCTGCATTAAATTTTCCTAAAATTAACCCACATAAAAACCCATCAAATCAATCCATTATCACACGCCAAATTTCACCGCTATTGATCCCAAAACTACTTCCATTGCAAAACCACCCTATTCTCTCTCCTAAAACATCTCAAACCCAAACTCATGTTCTTCACCTCACTCAAAAATGGCTTCTAAGAAAACCACATCTGAAAGTACCCACAATTTACCCACCGAAAAGTCCTCTCTGCTGGTCGACTACAATGCAAGCGAAATTCAATCTTCAAACTCAAACGCCAATTCTATTGGATCGCACCAACTTTCGGGAGAACCGGAAATAATTTCTCCGAAAAAAGAAGAATTCGTGGAGGAGGTTAAAAGAGAGCAAGAAGCGCTGGTTCCTACTAAGAGAGATAAGAAATCTAAGTCCTCTAAATACATAATTAGGTTTTGTGTCGATTTTTCTTGGTGCAAGAAAATGAAATGGAGTCAATTTCTTGACTTAGTTATGTTTCAAAAATGGGGTAAAATTCTCAGTTTTGATGAGGGTTTATATGAAGACGAAAAGATGAGTTTGTGTCCAGTTTTGAGAATAATGATGGTCTGTGCATCGGGGTTGTAAATGAAAAAATTGTGAAATTTTCCGAAAAGCGTTGAAGCAAATGGTTTGAGGTAGCTCTTGAAGGGTAGAAAGAGTATGTGAAGGGTAGGGCTAAGTTAAATGTCAATGGTGCATCAAACGCAACCATTTTTAAATATTTTAGGGGTAAAGAATCTGACTTGTCCCTTGATCAAAATGATTTTTTTCCTTACCACAAATTTGCGGTTCATCTTACCGAGAACATCCAAAAGGAATTAAGCGAGTCTTATAGATCTCTCCCTCATTTTCTGCCTTGCTAAAAACATTAAGATCAATTTCCCTGCATTAATGATCTTCCATCTCTCCCAATGTATTTCTCGTAATACTAAGGGTGGATATGCCAACCTTATCTATGTCATCCGTCCTCAAGAAAAATCAAATCAAACTCCCCTCAAATACATCATTTGACCTTGAACCTGATAACTACTTGACCAAGGATACCCTTTCTAGGTTGCCCTTGAAGGTACTGTGTGGGAAGTTTGTCTTTGAGGGAGCAGAGGCAAAGGAAAAGGGAGAAGTTGGTTCTAAGAGGAAGTTGGAGGAGGAGGTCAGTATAGAGGGTCCTAGGTCTGTCCGCAAGAATCAAAGAATTGCTGACACCAAGACCCCTCGGGGACAGGGACAGGGTGCAGTTCACATCAATTTGGACGAGGATCAAGCTCCTTCAGGATCTCAGGCAATTGATCATCCCCTACTCTCCACCACTGGTCTCTTTGGGATTCTTCGCTCAGTACAGGAGTCTCTGACTCTCTTGCATGCTAGAGTCCAGGGTGTGGAAGCTCTAGTTGCATGCCTTGACATCCAATAGGAGACGGTTCTTGCTGTTGTGAAGCATGGTGAAGATGCAGTGAGAGAAAAGATTGATCATGTGGTATCTTCTTTTTCTGTTCGTCCCAAACCCTAATCCTCATTACAATTTCCTATCTCTTAATCTTTAATGAGTTGTTTTTATTTTTCTTTATCCTATGGTTGTGCAGAGCACACCTTCTTTTGGTGCTTATTTTTCATTTGCCTCATTCTTTTTATCTTCTCATATTTCCTTTCTCTCTAAACTCATCTTGTGCATTTTTTTATTATTTTGCATTGCTCCTATATTGCTATTCTCATTCAACTGCTTGGATGGCAAGTATTATTAGATATCATGTTTGGGATAATATGTTATGTTGTTGCATATATCAAGTCTTATATGCATATCGCTGATTCTTTTATTATTTTTCGATGGTGACAAAAGGGGGGAAAAGACTATGGCACATAAAATAACATTCGGATGATTTCTTATTTTCGGTGATTGATTCTTGAGTGGTCTCTAGTCTCTTGTCACAAAAGATTTCTGTTTATAGACTTGTTTGTTTTAAGTTGTTAGCATAGCTTTATTTAGTGTTGTTTTTACTTAGCATATGTTAGTTTTTGTTTTTCATTTTATTAAACCTCATAGCTCTTAATTCTTTTGCTTTTTGCTACTGTTTTAATTTATTTTATTTTATTTTATGCCTTATATTTTTCATCATTAAAAAGGGAGAATATTGTTATATTCCATGTTTTGATGATGCCAAATACTTAGGTAAAAATATTATGTTATTTTTTTGGAAATTATAGAATACCAAAAATATTGTCATCTTTATTTTATATATCTTGAAGGGAAAAGATTTTATAAATCTATGTCAAGATATTACTTTTATTCACTTGGAATTATGATGTATATTTAATGTTCTATTAACTTAGAATCTTTTTATTAAAGATTCTTAGTTATTAGATATTGTTGTTGTTATTGTTGAAATATAGTTAAAACGTTCAGTGGAGTACATCGGTCCTCAATGATTTAGTTGGTTGAAGTGGCTTGCAAAAGGAGGAACCACTTCCGTTATGTTCTCCAACCTTCATAACAAACTGACCAAGCACAAATCAACTACCGACTAGATTTTCGCTCCACTAATGGATAGTGGGAGCTTCCATTACCGTTGCTATACTCGTGGGACATTCACATCTAATTTAGGGCAATTACTCACACGATCTTACAAGCATACATCTACGAGATCATGGAGAAGTAAGATTTCAGAAGTGAACGGTAGACTTCAACTACTATAAAAGAAGTAGATTTGTCGAAGAGAAATAATAACTTTCTTGCTCTTAAAGACAATTATTACTTAGAAAGTTTTTTCTGTATTTTTCTTCTTCCACTATTCCTTGTAATATTCTAAGCGTTTGGGTGAGAGAAAATTCAGAGAATATCATTGAGATAAAAAGAGAATGTTATTTCCCTAGGAACACTACAAGAGGGGGGGAGGGTGAATTGTATGTGTAGAAATAAACGTAACTTTTTGCGGAAATTTAAACTTAAACAAATAAACAAGCTAGAGGAACACAAGAGATTTTTACGAGGAAAAACTTCTTGGGCCCAACAAGAAGAAACAACCTCGACCACTAGGGATTTTAAACTCAACTTTTTCACTAATTAGGCCAAACAACTTTGTTACAACCTAATTCTATTCTCGAGCCACACCTTGAGTTCCTAAACTCAAGTTCCTGAGCCACTGTTCCCTTAACAGTAGCTCCTCTCAACTTCACTCGAAGTTTTCTCACTCTTACTAGCTTTACTCAAAGCTTCTCTGTTACATAACTTCACTCAAAGTTCCCTTACCCCAAAAACCAAAATACAATTGATCGAAATAAGCTTAGTGGAATTAGAGTAAGTAAGCAAAGAACAAATGGCTATTATGAGAGAATGAAGGCACTGACACTTAATTAGTTAAACTCACTTAATTACTTAGTCAGACACAACTTGGAACTTATTTAAGCTTCAATATTTATAGTAACAATAATGTAGAACGTGGGAAATAAAAGTGTGTTCATGTTTAAAACCATCATCCCATGTTGTTCCTTCCCTTAAGGAACACGTTCCTTAACACACCCCATGATCCCATGATCTCTTTTTGAACGTGGACATGTTGTTGTTACTGCTCCTAGATTATAGGAGTTGCTTGAGCTTTTATCCGAAAATCAGTTCAACTTTAAAAACAGATTTAATTTAAAACTGAAATTAAATCTTTTAAGAAAATATTATCTTTAAATAAAATCTTTAAAAAACCGAATAATAATTTTCTTATCTTTTTTGATAAACAAAATCTTTTCCTTTAAAGATTTTCTACTGAAACTGATTTTTACTTAGAGAAAAACGGTTACGTAATATTTAGGCATGACTTACTCAACTTCATAATTGAACCGTTTGTTCTGCTTTACGCCTAAGTCTAGTTCCTCTTAAATTGTCAAGTTCCTTTAACAGATTTGATTAGTGCCATTTAGTTTGTTCCTTAGAAAGGAACAAACTCTCATTCTCAAATAAGACTACCAATGTTCCTTACCAACATCACTTGTTCCTTTTACAATGGAACTAGAAAATAAAACGCCTTGCTTTTATTCTTCTTGATCCAATGCTGCTCCAGTATCAACTTCTAGAAACATCTTTACTTAGTCTTTGAAATCCTCTTTTGACTTCTTCCTTGACTTAGTATTCTCCTAGTTCCTTTCATTAATACCTTAAAAATCATACACTTAAATAACTCATTAGTTCACTACTTAGTTTGCATCTTTGTTCTTTTGTCATCATCAAAACTAGGGTTCAACAATTTCCCCCTTTTTGATGATGACAACAAAGGTACAAACTAAGGAAATAACAATTAATATAAGTGAATGAAAAAGATAAAAGAATAAAGCAGAAAATGAAAAATAATTTTTGATTTTTCATTTACCTTAACCTATTTTTTTTCATTTTTCATTTTTCATTTACCTTAACTTAACTTATTTACAGTTTGTTCCTTAAATCCTTTTCCCCCTTTGTCATCTTCAAAAGGAGTAGGCTCTTCGTGATGTTATAGATTGGTTTTAAAACCTTAAGACCATAAGCAAGCACCAATAATGGTTAAGTTAAAATTGCAAAGGGTAGGGATGCTCAAACAACAATCACAGAATACTAGCCATCATATGAGATTTGTAACTTAGACCATTGAATTGATAGATTTTCCACCATGATTGATCGAAATATCGACCCACGAACTGAGAGCCATCCTATTTCGCAAGGGGGCGCAAACCCTATCTCTCAAGGGAGTTTTTAGTTTAAATAAATAACTATTTTTGTTTGTAGCTTGTTGACCTAATAACATGAAAAGCTGATTCTATATTTGAGTGTTTGAAGTACTATAAAAACAAGTTTCTATGTCAATGGCTACACAGTTAATAGCCATGTGGTTCAAAAAATGCCAAACAAAATATATTAAAACCTAAATAACCTCTTCTATTTTTATAAATCACCCCAAATAATTGTAAGTAACCCCAAAATTATAAGTAAATTCTATTATATTAATGATTAAGATGTGTAGCCATATGGCAGCTGCTGTAATACCCCATATTTTTTAGTATTTATTTAAGTCATTAAATATTTATTAAAGGGTATTTCAGTATTTTCACGGGGTTTAAATTACTTTTGGCGGGAATATGGCGCCAAAATTGGATTTATTAAACTTTTGGAATTAAATCCTAGTCAAAAAATTTTAGAAAACCCATTTTTTTTTGGGTCATATTTTCCTACGGGATTCTACAGTGGTTGGAGGGAATTTTTTTCCTATAACATCCAAATTTATGATGGACGTTACAAATCTTGGTTAATAGCCTAATTATGGTGAAGGTTACAAATTTGGAAGTTAAGTACTACCTGTAATCTCCCGTAAATTTATGGATTTTAAAAATATATTTTAGTATATATATATATATAATTTTATTTAAAATAAATTATTTATTTAAAAGGTTGAATATTTTAAAAGTCAAAAGAATTATTTTAAAGATTTTTTTTTGACAATGGGGAAAGTACATAAAACTAAAAACTAGCAGTGGTGAATTGCGAACAAGTTCTAGCGCACAACTGAGCTACATCATGCGCTCCTTGAACCTGTTGGCGATTCATCTTTAAAATAAAACACCATGGAAAGGATATTCTGAGTTGCTTTATCTTGTTGATAGTCCAGTAGATCGATGTAGGAACATCTAAAGAAGATTCTAGTGTAGTAATAAGATTTGAGCAACCTGTGAGGAAAGTAATATTCTGCAAGTTGTGCAAGTGAGCCCACTGGAGAGCTTGTAGGAATGTTTGGCTTTCAGCATGAAGAGCTGAACTAGCTAGACCATAAGTACCGCCTCCATTAGCAACAAACTGCAAGGATGAAGAGGGTAGATGAAGGGTCCAAGCACAACCCATGACCCTTGTTTCTTTCTTAAATGCTGCATCGAAAATGATTACGTATTGTGGTTGACTAGACTGAGCTGCCCCTAAATGTACCCCGAGAAAACCTGGCGGAGATTTCATATCTTGTTCCGATGGATGAAGAAAATGGAGATTATTAAAACAAGGTAGAGTTGCAAGCTGAGAGTCAACCTCAGCAATATCCCGAAATTGTCGTAAGACTCGGACAACATCAGGGCATATATTCTGGAAAAGGCACTCATTTCTATGCAACCATATACTCCAAAGAGTCTAAATAAAACTCGTAAGTTTTGATCCCTGAGATCCATCCTCGCTATGAAAAAGCAGGATATGTGTAGCAACCCAATTTGAGCAATTTATTGGCTACCATGTAGGTTTTGAAAATGAAAAGTAACATGCTCTATGCTGGTTGATAATGGTGGCCAAGCTACAAACTGCTGAAAGATTAAATACAGTGGGAGTGATAGAAGATCCTACATGTCTGTTATGTGGCTCTGATAGTGAAACACAACAACATATGTTTTTCAACTGTCATTTTAGTGAAGCTATGACCAGGAGCTATTTGACTTGGATGGAGATGAGATCACAGGACATTTCAATCCAGGGCTTGATAGCATTGGTGAATAATAGTGGTGAGTCCATATTCAGGCTCCAAGTGAAGCAAACTGTAATATGTGCTGCTGCATATCAGGTTTGGTGGGCAAGAAATGATGTTATGTGGAACAACAAGCTGGATATAGTGGGTAAACAAGTCTATAGGATAAAACACACATGTATTGATAGAATATATAGTATTTTGCCGAAGAAAATTTCCATGAGAGATAGAATGTGGTTAAGAGAACTCTCACTTACAATGTAATGTTCTCTTGGTGTATGGTGGTTTCGCTGTTGAAATAATATAATCTCTTATTACTTAGCAAAAAAGAAAAGTAACTTGTTGCCAAGTTCTTTGAGCTATAGGATAGACTTGAAAATATGTTGTAGAGTTTCAAGTTCCTGGTGGCAAATATCACAAGAAGGCGTGACTGGAACCCTTCTTTTAACCAACTGTTCTTTTGTAGGTAGTCTATTAAGTAAGATGCACCAAATAAAGGATTTCTATTTAGGTAGAATTGGGAGGTGCCATAAAATCTTAAAAACCTTGATATTCTCCTCCCTGAGAGACGAGAGGTATTTGAATGCTGTTGTATCAAACATGCATAGGCTGTTTTGGAAGTAAATTGACCCGAGGGGTGATGAGCCTAGACCGTAAAATTTCCTTTGAGTGGGAAGGGAGCTCTATTGAGAGAACGTCTTAGGAATCCTTGAATGAGAAAAAATTCCTAACCAAATCTGTTTCCCACACTTGGTTTTCCACATCAATGAAATCATTAACTCGATATCTGACGTAGTGGAACTGAGCTCTTTGCAATATGGACTCTCCCATAGAGCCAGGCAGAAGAAAAGGTTTTCAGTGGAATCCCATTACCAAGTTTCCTAGAGCAGTTTTGAAATAATTGACATTCCACCAACTGCAATCCTTAGAAGTCCCAAGATCTATGAGCGCCTATCTTGTGAACATATGTACCAGTAGATACAGCAAGTGGTTTGATAGCTTGGTAAAATGAAGACAACAAACAAGTAGGTTTAGTGTACATGTACTAGAATGTTTTCATGAGGAAGACCTTGTTTAGAATATGGAGGGAGCGAACCCCTAAGCCACCCAAACTTTTTGGTAAATGGACCCCTTCCTTCTTAACCCAATGTATACCTGATCGATCTTTGTTTGACCATATGATGGCAATTATCATAGAGTCAAGGCAATATGTTATAGTAATAGGAATAGCAAAAGAAGATAGAAAATGAGAAATCATAGCTATTAGGGCGATGTTGATGAGTATCACCGTAGTTGACATAGAGAGAAGAAGACTACTCCAACTTAGCAGTTTTTGTGATAGGACATCAATGAGAAAATTGAAATGGACATTTTTTTGTTGCTGAATATCCAGGGACACCCCAAGATGGGACAAGATATTATCTCTATGTTCCATATGAAGAATATCATGAAACATAGTTTGAGAGCTAGAAGAGGTGTTCGAACTAAACTTAACATAGGATTTTTGGAAGTTTATTTTGGAGCCAGAAATAAAGCAAAATCGGTTGTTAATAGATGTTAAGTGAAGACAAGCAGCTTGGGAGGTTTAAAGAAAATTAATGCATCATCGACAAAAAATAAATGAGAAATTGAAGGGCTACGTTGAGCCACTTTTATGCCTTTGAAAAGATTTAAGTCCTCCCAAGAGTAAGCATTCTAGAGTATATATTCATACACAAAACAAAAAGATATGGTGAAAGTGGATCACCTTGCCTAAGTCCACAATTCGGATATAATGGCAAAGAGATATACCCATTCAGTAGTATCTTGAAGGAGACTGAAGAAACACATTGCATAATCCATTTCGTCCAAATAGGAGGGAAACCATAAGCTTGTAGAATTTTTGCAAAGAAAGTCCAATATATTCTGTCATAAGCTTTGTGAAGATCAAATTTGACTGCAGCATACGAATTTGTAGTAGTTGTTTGACGGTTAAGAAAATGGAGTAATTCATGTGATAATAAAACATTATCTGTCATGCTACGACCTGGGACAAAGCATGCTGAAAGGAGGAGACGAGTGTCGATAGAACCAACTTCAATCTAATTACTAGACACTTTGCTATACACTTGTAAATGGTATTACAGAGGCTAATGGGTCGCAACTGTGAAACCTCCGTAGGATTGAGGACGTTATGCACTAGTAGGGTGTTATTTCACGCTTTAAGAAGAAAATCTTTTTGGAAGAAGCCTTAAATTGGTGTAAGTGATATCACAACCAAGGAGACCCCAGTGAACTTTATAAAATTCAGCGGTGAAACCATCCGGACCTGAAGACTTAGGGTCTGCAATCGAGAACATAGCATATTTAAGCTCCTCAACACTAAAGGGTTGCGAGAGTACAACTTGTTGTTGTGTGTTAAGAGTAGGTAAAGCAAGCTCTCAACACTTGGTTGGTTTCATCATCGCTACCAGTAGTACTATCATTGGAGAAGATAGATATCCAGAAATCTTGAACCATGGTAAGTAGTCCAATTTCCTTGAACATCCTTGTGGGAAGTAATATCATTTCTTGATTTACGCTTGCGAATTTTAGTATATAATAAATGAGAGGGGCAATCCCCAAGTAGCGTCCATTGATGCTTTATTCGTTGTTTCCAATATAGGAAAACTTTTTCTATGTTGGGATGCGTTGTGATAATGGATTGCAGATATTCCTAGCCACTATCCATATTGTGTACTCTTTGACCTATTAATGCAAGATCTTCACTGAGTTGTTTCCAATTTATCCCATGAGTCTTCTTGTGGTGTAAACACCAATGTCGGAGTTTTTTGTGAATAAGACCAAGTTTTTTTTGTATTACAAACATCAACGATCCTCTAAAGAACATTGACCACACTTCCTTAATAATCGCAATGACTGGAATCAGCTGTAGACACCATGATGCAATCTGATATGGTCTTTTAAAGCTTGATATGGATCATACGTAGCATAGATGATGGCTGCATGATCTGAGCACATAATACGTTCATGGTAGACAACATGGTTTGGAAACAAAGTGGGCCATGATAATGTAACATAAGCCTTATCTAGTCTTTCTAAGAGTAAAGCAGACCCTCGTTATTTATTTGTCCATGTAAAACGCGGTCCTTGGAAAGGAATTTCTACCATATTTGACTTGAACCTCCAATTCATAAAATCATTCTTGCCACGTATGGTACTGGAGCCACCAAATTTATCTTCATATTTTTCAACTTGGTTAAAATCTCCAATAATCATGCAATAGGTCAAAGGTGACAAATATTGAAGTAAGACATCCTATATTTCAGCCCTATCATAAATAACAGGAGCCCCATAAAAGAAAAACACATTCCATTGAGTCTCATTTGGTTCACAAACATTACATAAGATGAAATTTTGGCAGGCATGCATGATGGAAACCTGATAATTAGTAAACCATAGAACTACTAAACCTCCTTTTGATCCTAAAGCATCAACCCCAACAACAAAATTTGGATTCAAGAGGCTAAATTTAGTTTGAGCTAGACTAACTGATGATTTTGTTTCTAACAAGAAAATATACATAGGGTGATGCGTATGATAAATCCAAAAAACATACGCATAAGCAAGGGAATTTTCACTAGATATTCCCCTTGCATTCCAGGAAATGATCCTCATACGAACCTTGTAGGCTGTATAAGGTCAGCCCCAACACCTTCAGGAGGAGAAAGAGAAAGCACCATGGAGAATTATAATTCCATGTCATCATTTCCATCAGCAGGAACAGAAGCTGAAGTTGAAGCTTCATTGTGAACTTTAAATTTTTTGAGAGAGAGAGGAACATCTGGCGCTGTATGACGTTTATGGGCACTGGACACCAAAATCCTCAGCCATTTATCAGTGATGGATTTTGGCTACAAATGGGCTTCCCTTTTATCAATCCACCACATGTTAAAACCCCCTTTGCTTTCCCACCTTTCCTATTTTACACGCCGACGTTTCACTGTCCAATCTGTATCGATATAATTTGGATGAAGAGTTCTAATGCTTGCTCCAACAAATTTACTCCTAGCCAGGTCTAGAGCCCTTCTTTTCTTTTTAGGCCATAAAGTAGTGGAAAGATGGAATCCATGTAGAGAAGGCGGAGCTCGCGGAGAGTTAGGGGATTCTCTTCCACAATAGGCCTCTCTTGAGATGGTGACGAGTGTGTGAAAGATAAAAAATGCGAGTCAGGTGAGTGATGAAAAGTGGTAGGATGCAACCTTTGATTAAAAGAGTGCAACATAGCATGTAACCGCTGTCGTGCATGGGAAAGAGAACTAGACTGTGGGGTAACACTAATAGGCTCCAAAGGCGACGTAAAAGGCCTAGATTGAACCACTCTAGGTAGAGCAGACCCTTGATTATCAACTTCTTGAAGAATACACGAATTATTTTGCTCATATGATCCTTTCAACGGAGGATCAGATTATATGACTACTCGGTCCCCATGTGGTTGTTGGGCCCAATAAGCTATACCCAGAATTTGAAAAAGTGTTTGATGTTCTGGTGGATGGTTATGAGACGACTCATCACGAGTCTGCATCTTAGGTGCTATAATAGGTGGTGAATGGGCCCGAACTTGAGATGGATAATATTGAGCATATGGGTCCGAAGATAGCCCAAACCTTCTTTCCGGGGATTGAATCAAATTTACCTCTTCATTTATATCCCTTGGATGAGGGTGTGCAACATTATTCTCTTGCGCCTCTGAAGAAAGATGTGGATTCACACCAAAATTTTCTTGACCCGAGAAATTTTGGTCAGATCCTCAAAATATGAGCCGAAGGGAAATTCTTGATGCCCAGAATTATCATCACTATTTGAAGGTGAATGAGGGCGATTTCTAGGGTAGTCTTCATGGTCTTCTATATGTTGCAAAAGATTAACTTGCATGTTCCTAAAACGAAACCAGTTTGGGAGTCCTTCAATAATATTGGTATAACACGCCAGGCTCATTGTCCCATAAAGGACCCGTCTTCCTGATTGCTCCAGGTCAGCTACTCGAACTCGAATACGACGGTGCGCTTCATAGTTGATGAATCTATAATGTCCTGCATATCCACACTTCTTGCAAAAGTTGAAGACACCCTTATAACGATAATAAACCCAAATTACATGAGAGTCGAAAAGTGGTAGGAAGCAACATGGAATTAGAGGTTTGGAGAGATCAATCAACATCTGAGCGCCAAATTCTGAATCTTTTGGCAAATCCATGGCTTCATCTGGCATACTTTCAATGAAACTACATGACACAACGCTTGCATGGCCCATGCATTAGATAAATAACCCAAAGGTAGTTCAGCTACTCGGAAGTCGGCCCATGCATTGATGCTTTGTGGAACAATAAACCAATGACAAGACCGAAAGGTAATTATACGACATCTATAACACTCGTATGTTCTTGAAGTAAAGCTTCCACATCGACTCTATGGCTGCATGTAAATATATAATAATCATCGGTTCGTTGTACACTTATTAAACCACGTTTTACTCATTGCGAATTTATGAGACACTTAACTAAAGTAGGTGCTGAAGGATAAGCAATAGTAATACAAATAAGAACAAGAATACTAACAATAACAATAACATAACAATAACAATATAAATAATAATTTGGATTTGAAAAAGGATTTTAAATGGGCTTGAGGAAGCAAAAGGAACTTCTAGTAATATTGGGAGTACATTCATCAATCCTATTCATTATTCAATCCTAGTTGGGATCCAATTTCCTTTTCCTAATCCCAAAAGAAAAACTTACCTATAAATACTTTTAAGCCCAAATATTTTACCACAAAAAAATTCTCTCTCCTCCCTCCTACAAGAGAACCGACCACTTAGTATTTCCTCTCCTCTTCAAGTTTTTTCACTTTCTTCCTTCTTTCTTTCTTCTTCTTCAAGAAACACTTTATTCCTCCATAAGAAACACCAAAACTCCACCACAACCACTTCACCACCGACCACCATTGTCCCTGCTCTATTGTCCTTGCACGCCGACCCTTCTTGGTTCTTCTCCTTTCTTGTGTTGGTTTGATTTCTTTTCTTCTTCCTTAAGTTTTAATTAAAGATTATGTTTTTATGTTTTGTTTTAGTATTAATTATGATTAGAAGCCTTATATTACCATTTTAATGATGAATCTATAATTATATAAATTATGTATTGGAAGAATAAAAATTAAGATTTGATTATTATGTTTAAATTGCGATTTTAATTATCAAATCATGGATTTTTAGGGTGTTAAAGATTGGAAAATCATAGTAGCATGTTATAAACTATGAAATTAGTTTAACTTATGAATTTAAGCATGTTTAAGTATGTTTAAAGAGAGTTTTAATAATTTATAAGTTGTTGAAATTTTAGACAGCTTGTTATTAATGGAGTTTTATGGGTTTTCATGACTAGTATAATAGTACTATGCTAGAGAATATGAGTAATTAAAGTTTCAATGATAAAAACAACTTTTAAATATTTTTAAAGGAAAGTTAAAGTATTTTAAAGTTGTTGGAATTATTTTGGAGTATTGATTATAAATTCTATTGGTTGTTTTAGGCGGAGATTTCTTTGTAGCCGACTTCTAAAGTTGATTAGAAATAGCCTATCAATTTGGCTACAGAAGGTACATATATACCTATGTGTTGTTTGATGTAATATCATGATTTGAGGAAGGAACGTTATGTACTATCATGTATAGGAACTTTGTGAGTTCATATATGATTGTTATAATGTTGGATTTTACAGGTTTTATGCCTGCATGCGAACATGTTAAATTTAAGATTTAATCATGAGACTAATATCATGTTTGTATGGAATATTAATGCAAGCATGTTGGTTGGCAACTTTATTTATTGATTCACATGGGGGAATGAATATATTTATTAGTTGGATCATGATTGATTCATGTGTTCCCTTATATTATTATTTTTCACTACTCTATGTGGATTGTGGGCCTTATTTGGTAAGTTGTAATTTCGACCTTTGAAAGGTAAGTTGGTTGTTTGTTAGTTTCGACAAATTAGAAAGATTGAAATAAAGAAGGAATTGATCTTGGGTTGTAAGTTGTATGATCACTTATTTAATTCTAAGATAAAAAGGAATAAAGTTGTGAATGGTTGATTATATATTATATGTATTGCTTGTGTGTCATAACAAGTAATAATTGGTAAATTATGTTAAGTGAAACTTGTATAGTAATAAATTTTAGACTGGTGCACGTCTGAAGTAGGACAATCAAGAGTTGGGGTACATGGTGGTCGTGTCATGGCTTTTTCTATGAATTGGATTGATTACCGTTCCTATTTTTATAAAAAATGTTCCTCGATATCGTAGGTCATTATGGAATACAGAGTCGTGCCCGTATTTCGTCTTCCTAGGTTAACGCTGGTTTTTTTGATGAGACAATTCGGTCCAATGACTATTCCATTAAATTTAGAAAAAGATTGTTAAAGTTTAGTTTAGTAAAAGTTATCTGCAGATTATATTGTTAGATTGTTATGGTGTTATTTATCCCTGCTTATATTTATTAGTATCATGTTAGGAATGTTTATTTACTATCATCTAGTACCCAACTTTGCTGATTACGTGCTTTATTTGTATTTATTGATCATGACTATGTCTTATTGATCCTATGATGATCCATTCTTGGCGAGCAGATTCTTTAGTGCATTGACATCTAGAGGTGTGCAGATGATGCATCATGAGATTTTGGGAATTGAGAGTTTGTGTAGCAGATTGATATATTTATTGTTTTAGTAGATACTTTTACATTTAGGTTTGGTTGAAGTTAAACTTAACAATGTTGTTTAGTTTTCAAGTGATTTTATTATTTATTATATTTCAATTCTAAAGTTCAGCAATATGTTTTCCGCTGCAAAATTCTGAATAAGCCGATACGTTATCATACGGGAGATAATGCTTTGATGATTCTCTATGTTTTAAATTGAAAAGGTATTTTGAAAAAGAAAGAATTATCGGGGTGTTACAAAGTGGTATCTGGGAGCTTTAGGTTATATTTAAAATTTTAGGCGCCTAAAGCTAGTTATTTAAACGAATTTCTTTGAATTGAGCACCTACTTATTCTTTGTGTTTAAATTAATTTTTGAAACACGTTATTATTTTAAATGAACACTAAAAAATTTTTATTCAGAAAAAAATATGGTTCGAATATTTTTGGGTCGAAATTTATTTTATTTTAGTGTCAATTTCTTTTTTCCCGAAAAATATAAGGTCCGATTTTTTTTTGGTTTATAATTTTTTTTTAATTGTCCGAAATTATTATTTTTGGTTCGAAATTTTCTAGTCCAATTTTTTTTATTGAGTTCGACATTTTCTGTTAATTTTTTTTCCAAAATTAGAATTAATGTATTCATTATTTTAATACTTTTTCAGTTTTATTTGTTGTGTTGTGAGAATGGATAATATAGGAAGGGCATATAGGATAGAAATATTATATGCCTGCATTGAATAGTTAGTTTAGTATGTTTATATTTTTTTGTCCCTGCTAATTGTTTATATTCTTGTGCCAATGTTGTTGGTGGTAGCTCCTTATTGTTTATTGTTGGAAATTGCGTTCAAGGAGAGTACTAAATATATCTATTGGAATATGTTTATTTGTTGTTGATCCATAACCATGTCTGTCAGACAAGGTAATAGAGTAAGACGCTATCAAAATCCTATTGTAATAAGTGATGATGAAGATGACGGTATTAATGAACCTGGCAATAATAACTACACCAGCCTAGAATGTACTACGCATAATATATTAAGAGCAGGTATGGATAGTGATGATGAGCTCATTATGGAGTTCGACCGTGCTAGAGGTTAGACCAAATTCGAGATTTACCATGCTGCCTTCAGGTATGAAAGTGATTCAGAGTCAAAGGAGGACGAGCGTCAACATAAAAGAAAATCCAAAAGACCTAAGAAATATATCTACTACAACACTGAGGACATAGATGAGTTTGAAGATGAGATCTTCACGCCTAAACGGTACAAGGAATCTAAGGACAAGAATGATAATGTTGTACCTTTGATCACTATATATGTATTTATGTTAAAGAAAAAAAAAATAGTAATATAATATAATTATGTTGGATAGTTGACCAACAGTGATTAGATCTATTTTATAGTACTTTTTTTTAGGAAAATATAATGTTATAGTTACAAGAATTATTTCATAATACCCTTTTGCAGGAATAAAAATAAAATATTTATTTATTCGAGTGAGTAAGAATTTATTCTAGACACGTGATGGAAATCTTTCTGTTATTTTTTTTTTTTTATTGTGTGATTGAATTCTTTTTTGTTTGTTTTCCACGTGTGTGTTTTGATGTGAATATTTTCTCATGGATGTTATGTGGTTGATAAACAACATTTGTGTTGTACCTGGAACTGTTTGAGAAATTATTTATTGATGCGATCTTGTTGGATCAAATCAAATGTTGCCTTTGTGGATTGGCATATAAGTTATATCGAAATCTAAAGCAGAGTTACATTAATTTCATGTCACGCAGTACGATGGCTAACAACAACGACCTAGCTGTTGTTATTCGCCTCTTGGAGGAAAAACTGACTTGGGAGAGAACTAAGCGTCCCGCTACTGCTGGGGACATGTTTGAGAGGTTACCTAAGGTTAAGCCACCATACTATAAGGGGCAAGCTGATCCTACCATACTAGAAAACTGGCTTAGGGAGTTTGAGAAAATCTTTGGGGCTTGAATAGTCCTCAGGGTATGAGAGTGGGTCAGGCTGTGTTGTACCTTAAGGATAAGGGTGACTTACGGTGGACGGAAAATAAAGCAAGACTGAGTGTTATGGAAGGATTCACTTGAGATGCGTTTGTGATTTCCTTAAGGGGGAAGTTTGACCCTGCGTTTGTGAGGAAACAGAAGGCCCAGGAGTTCATTAACCTTAGAATGGGTAGTATGATCATCTATGAGTATTATAGTAAGCTCAAAGAACTGTCGCGGTTTGCACCTGACGTTGTAGGTACTAAGGAGTTGGAGGCTCGGAGGTTTGAGCAAGGGTTGAGTGATGAGATACAGCTGGGGTTAGGAGGTGAGACCTTTACATCCGTAAATATTGTGTACGGGAGACCGCTCATATTTATGGACTCCAGTCGAGGCGGGATAAAAAGAATGCTGTGGTAGGTGAGAAAAGGAAAGATTTCAATGCTGGGGGAAATCAAGGGAAAAAAGAATGGGAATGGAAATTTCTAAGGGAGGAACAATCAGGATAACAACGATAAGGGTCTAGCTGAAAAAGTGTATCACTACAAGAAGTGTAACAACAACCACCCTGGTAGATACTGTAAGTGAGAGAAGGTAACTTCTAACTACTGCCAAAACAAGGGCCACAGGGAGTACGAGTGCTTTATTAAGCAAAGAAATGAATAAAATGGCAATGGAAGTGGTAACCAGGCCAGATCGAGGTTCAACCAGTCGAAAAACCAGGTTCTAAGCCTGTAAAGTCGCAGAACAACCATGGGAACTATGATAAGCTTGCTAGTGAGAACCTCAACCAAAATAAGACTCCAAGTAAATTGTACGTGATGAGTCACAATGAAGCTGAAAGGTCTGCCGACGTAGTTTTTGGTACTTTTTCTATTAACTCCGTCCTTGTTGAAACATTGTTTGATTTGGGGAGACTTATTCTTTTGTGTCACCATCTGTCCTTAAGAGTCTGGGGTTTGTAGATTAAGAAGAAATTTACTTGCCTATCAGTATACCTACTGGGGAGATCATAAGTGTACCCAATTGTTTAAAAATTTGCCATTGAAGATAGGAGACTGTATTTTCATCTAATTTAATAGGATTCAATTTGGAAGACCTAGATTTTATTCTTGGGATGAACTAGTTAAGCCTCTACAAGGCTAATATAGATTGTGAGGTTCAGAAAGTAGTGTTGAGAAACCTTTTGGGAAAATTGACCTCATATAGACGTTTTGGGAAGCCTAAGAACTTGGGTCATCTCTGGGATGCACGTGAGAAAGTTGCTAAAGATGGTCTGTGAATTATTATTCTATAGTGTGTAGAATGTGAGTAAGGAAGTTGGGGTGAATATTGAGGATTTCCCAATTGTGGACGAGTCTATGGATGTATTTCCGAGTGAGATTTCGAGTATGTCACCTGCAAGAGCCACTAGTAGAATAAATGCTTATTGCTGTGGTAAAAAAGTGGCCTATTGATGCGGTTTTGGGCGCGCAACAATTAAGGGGGCAGCAATAGGTAATAATAATATTGTTGCGGTTTTAAACCGCAATAATATTTGAATATATTGCTGCGGTTTATGGATAAGAAACCGCAGCAATATATTAATTTTATATCAGATTTGTAGAGTATATTGCTGTGGTTTCGGAAGAAAACCGCAGCAATATGCTATATTTAATTATAAAAGATAGGCATATTGCTGCCGTTTTTTAGGAAAACCGCAGCAATAGGTACTGGTCCGGGTAAATTTTTTTTTTTTTTTTTTGGCATTTTGCCATCAAATTTGAAATACAAAAAGATTAAAAGAAAATAAAACACTATTGATTCAAACTAATGACAAAATTATTATACAAAAATTCAAAAACATAAAAAATACAAATTGAAATATATTATTACAATATATTTAAGCCAGAGTACAAAAACAGCAAATATAAATAATTACAAAAAAACTAACTGACTAGTTACAAATATATAATAAAAACAACAAATATATTAAAAAAACAAAAAAATATCCTAAAACAAAAAATCTACATACACATCTAAAAAACGAAAAAAATGAAAAAAAAAATCCCAAAACTATAAATCTACATTCAGATCTTAAAAGCCTGGTCATATACTCATATTAACGTAATGAACAAATTCTCACTATCTCCTATCCGATGAAATCGTAGCCAAAGGAATCTGATTTACAGAATTAACACTTGAACAGAGATGTTATCGACTTATCTCTATTGTAACTTTCTACAAACATCTTGAGAGACAAGAAATAAGTTGGAGCTTCAATGCCAGTCAAATTACTTCATTTTATATACCTCATGAGACAAAAAGCAAGAGTATCATATCTCCCTTTAAATGTTAAGTCGTTGTTGGCAGGGAACGAAAAAAAAAAAAAGTAAACGAAAAAAAAACGAAAAAGAAGAGCAGAACAAATTTGAGAAGAAGGACGGACGAATGTCGGATGAACGAAGGAAGGGTCGACCGACGAAGGACGAACGTCGGATGAACGAAGGAAGGGCTGACCGACGAAGGACGAACGAGTTTGAGAACGAAGGACGAACGAGTTTGAGAGTTTGAGAACGAAATCGAAGCTGCGGAAGACGAACAACGGTAGTGCTGCTTGTTGTGAAGAAGAATCGCCGGTTGATTGGTGGAGATAGGAGATCGAGTGTGAGAAGAGAGAGGGAGAGAATGGTTATGGAGATCGAGTGTGAGGAGAGAGAGAGGGGGAGAAGACCGTGTGTGAGGAGAGAGAGAAGAAAAATGAGCGCCAGTTCTAGGTAAAAGAAACCTAGTTGGGCTTTTTTTATATTTAATTTCAAGAGTATATTGCTGCAGTCTTACGTAAAAACCGCAGCAATAGTTTCAATAATATTTTTTTTTAATATTATTTTAACATATTGCTGCGGTTTTTGCTAGAAACCGCAACAATATGACTGGTCCAATAGTCAACTTTTTTTTAGAAATTTTCCGTTGAAACCATATTGCTGCGGTTTTCGGCCAAAACCACAGTAATATGGTTATTTTATATTTTACCTTTTCTTTTTACGTAATATATTGCTGTGTATGGGTAAAACCGCAACAATACCACCGCAGCAATAAACAATTATTCTACTAGTGAGCTGTTGATTTCAATATAGACTTAGTTCCTTGAACTGCACCTATATCTAAGGCACCCTGTAGAATGGCACGACCTGAGATGAGTGAGTTGAAGATGCAATTGCAGGACTTGCTGGAGAAGGGTTATATTTGGCCTAGTGCATCACCTTGTGGAGCTCCTATATTATTTGTGAAGAAAAAGGGTGGGAGTATGAGGTTGTGTATTGACTATAGGGAACTGAACAATGTAACCATCTAGAACAAGTATCCTTTGCCTAGAATAAGTGACCTACTCGACCAGTTAAATGGAGCGAGTGTGTTCTTGAAGATTGATTTGCATTCGGGGTAGTCGAGGGTAGCTGATAAGGATGTACCTAAGATTGACTTTAGGACTATGGTCACTGTGAGTTCAATATAATGCCATTTGGGTTAACCAATGCTCCTACCATATTTTTTGACTTAATGAATAGGATTTTCCATGAGTTTCTACATAAGTTCGTGGTGGTTTCATTGATGATATACTGATATATTCGAGGAACGAAGTAGAGCATGATGATCACTTGAGAATTATCTTGGAGACGCTTAGGAAGAATCAGTTATATGCCAAGTTCTCTAAGTGTGAATTCCGTTTGGAGAAGGTACCATGTTTGGGTCACTATGTGTCTAAGGAAGGTCTTTCTGTAGATCATGTTAAGATTCAAGCTGTGAGTGATTGGCCAACTCCAAAGAATGTGTCAAATATTCAAAGTTTCCTAGGTCTAGCTGGCTATTATAGGAGATTTATGAAAGATTTCTCGAAGATAGCGAGACCCATGACCAACTTGATGAAGAAAGAGTCAAAATTTAAGTGGAGTGAAAAGTGTGAAGAAGCCTTTTAGATTTTGAAGGAACGATTAACCTCCACACTCGTTTTGACCCTGCCTGATGGGAATGAGGAATTTGAGGTGTATAATGATGCTTCAAAGAATGGTTTGGGATGTGTGTTACAGCAAAATGGGAAGGTAATTGCGTATGAGTCGCATTAGTTGAAACCTTTTGGGGTTAATCACCCTACCCACGATCTAGAGTTAGCTGCCATAGTGTTTGCATTGAAGATGTGGAGACATTACCTCTATGGGGCAACAAGGAAAATATTTACCGACCATAAGAGCTTGGAGTACATTTTCACCCAAAAAGACTTGAATATGAGGCAGAGGAGATGGTTGGAGTTGATTAAGGAGTATGACCTAGACACCCAATATCATGAGGGGAAAGCGAATGTAGTTGCCGATGCCTTGAGTATAAAGTCGAGCCATATCGTGAGTGCCTTGATAGTCCTTAAGGAGTGATGTCGAGATATGCAAAGGCTCAACCTAGAAATTTTAAATCATGGGGAAAGTGAGGCAAGACTCAGCGCTTTATTTTTTGGGTTGTTAGTTTTCAACGAGCTCAAAGAGGGTCAAGTTGGGATAAGCACCTAGATAAGATTAAGTTAAAAATGAAGCAAGGCAAGGATGCCGACTTTAAGATCCATGATGATGGAAGTTTGAGGTTTAAGGGAAGGTGGTGTGTACCACAAAAGTGTGATGACCTTAAGAGACGTCTTATGGATGAGGGGCATAACACTCCATATTCAGTGCACCTTGGGGGTGACAAGTTGTACAAAGACCTTATCTATTGTGGCCAAACATGAAGAGTGAGGTAGCCAAATATGTGTCTAAGTGTCTAACCATTCAAAAAGTGAAGATAGATCATAATAGACCCATGGGGAAGGTTCAATCCTTAGAGGATCTTGGATGGAAGTGAGATTTTATTTCTATGGATTTTGTGACTGCTTTGTCGAGGACGAGGAGTGGCAATGATACTATTTGGATTATTGTGGACGAACTAACGAAGTCCGCCGTATTTATACCTATTAAGGAGACACGGAAAAAGAAGCAACTTGCAAAGACGTACATTAGGCATGTGGTGAGATTGCATGGGGTTCCAAGGGATATTATTTCTAATCGTGATTCGAGATTCCTCTCGAAATTTTGGAAAAAGGTCCAATTAAATCTTGGAACAACATTGAAGATGAGTACAACCTTTCATCCTACGACTGATGGTCAGACCTAGAGGACTAACCAACCCACGGAGGATATGTTGAGAGCATGCGCACTATTGATTTCCAAGGTAGTTGGGAGGAGCAATTAGACCTGATCGAATTTTCCTATAATAATAGCTATCATACGAGCATTAAGATGGCACCTTTCGAGGCACTATATGGACAGAAATGTAGAAGTCCCATTCGTTGGAATGGCTTTAGTGAGAACGTAGTCTTGGAGATAGAGTTTATTGAGGAAACCAACAAGAATGTCAAACTGATTCAGGCTAGAATTCAAGTTGCTCAAGATAGGCAAAAGAGTTATGCCGGCTTAAAACAACCCCAAAATGAATTTGCAGTAGGTGATTAAGTGTTTTTGAAAGTATCACCAACTAAGGGTGTCATGAGATTTGGAAAAAAGGACAAGTTACGGGCCAGATATGTAGGCCCATATGAAATTTTGGAGCGATTGGGAAAGTAGCCTATAGGTTGGCATTGCCAATGGAGTTTGAGAAGATGCATGATGTGTTCCACATTTTCGAACTCAAGTGATATATCCTAGATGAGCATCATGTTCTAGAGCTTAAGCGGATCCAGATGGATAGTAGCCTCACATACGAGGAAAGACCTGTGAAGATCCTTGACAAGAAGGTGCGTAGCACATGCAATAAGGACGTCCATATCATGTAAGTATTATGGTCTAACCACAAGTCTGAAGAGACAACGTGGGAAGCCGAAGATGAAATGAAGAAGAAATATCCAAAAATGTTCCTTGAGGTGATTTACGAGGGCGTACCTCGTTTTCTTTAAGGGGGGTAGAATGCGATAGTATTTGGCGCTTTTACCTATTTTATGAGCTTTTTATGCATTTTATGCTTATTTTGCTGATTTGCATATATTGGTGCAGAATAAATAGATTCTCTGCATAGAAAAGTGTGTTCAAGAAGTAACGCAAGTATTTCTCAAATGAAAATTTAGATCAAATTTTTCGAAATATTGGAATTTTGTGTCAAGTTTCGGGACGAAACTTATTTTGAGAGGGGTAGACTATAATTCCCCGTAAATTTATGAGATTATAAATATTTTTTAGTGTATATATATTTATATTTAAATATAATTTAAAAGATAAAATCTTTTGAAAGTCAAAGGAATTATTTTAAAGATTTAAGGAAGTTAAAGTATTTTGTTAAGCTATGCTTTGAAAAATATTTGAAACACTATTTGGATTTGAAAAAGGATTTTAAATGGGCTTCAGGAATCCAAATACTAATTGAACAAGGAAAAGAAACTTTTAGTATTATTATTGGGAGTTAATTCATCAATCCTATTTATTATTCAATCCTACTCATAATCCAATTGCCTTTTCCTAATCCCAAAAGGAAAACTTACCTATAAATACTTTTAAGCACAAATATTTTACCACACAAAAATTCTCTCTCCTCCCTCCAACAAGAAAATCGGCCACTTAGTATTTCCTTTCCTCTTCACTTTTTCTCACTTTCTTCCTTCTTCCTTTCTTGTTCTTCAAGAAACACTTTATTCCTCCACAAGAAACATCACAACTCCACCACAACCACCTCACTGCCGACCACCACTATCCCGACGCTATTCTCCTTGTACACCAGCGCTTCTTGGTTCTTCTCTTTTCTTCTGTTGGTTTGATTTCTTTTCTTCTGTTGGTTTGATTTCTTTTCTTCTTCCTTAAGTTTTGATTAAATATTATGTTTTTATGTTTTGTTTTTGTATTAATTATGATTAGAAGCCTTAAATTACTATTTTAATGATTATATAAATTATGTATTGAAAGAATAAAAATTCAGATTTGATTATTATGTTTAAAGTGGGATTTTAATTATCAAAGCATGGATTTTAATTATCAAGGTGCGGTCAATTTTAGGATCTAGAGGCAAAGTGAGTGAACCGTGCGCTCTTCTTCTCATGTAACACAACAAAGCTAAGTAGAGGATTAGCAAATAACGACCATAATAAAAAAGAAAATAAAGAAAAATCAACTAAGTAAAGCTAACTAAAATAAACTTCAATTAATAGCACAATTTCCCCGACAACGACGCTATTTAATTTTGATAAGAGGTTTTCAGTGTATCGTTAAGGCACCAAAAATCACTTTTCAAACAATATTTATAAAAAAGCTAACAAGCAATTACTAAGAACGTAATAAGGGCAAGTCAAGGATTGATCCACAGGAAAAATGGGATTAATTAAAGTCTATCAAGTCTAAATTACTTAATTGAAGGATTTTTGGGGGTTTTAAAATGATTTGGTAACAACTAGTAGCTAATATCAGAGAACTATCAAATAATATGAGTTGAAATATCAGATTGAAATACACTAGAGTTAAGGGTACTAGTATGAATAAGAATACACAATGATCGTTAATGCGATTGTGATGCAAAGGAGACGATTATGCAAGGTTTAGTTTTTCTCTAAAATACTCTGGTCCTCTCTCGAATAGTCCTCAAGCATAATCACTTAATCAATCCACTAAATCCTCTCTCGAATGGTGTTTAGTCAATTAATTAAGAGATTCAATAAATTCGGGAAACCTCTAATAAAGGATCCCCTTAATTTCTACCCAATATCTTGGCCTAGAAATTAAGTTGATTGTTGGCGATGATAAAAGAGTTCAAAATTCGATTGAAGAACATCTGAATTCAAAATAGCAAAGTTTAAATGTGATAAATATCTATGCTAAGGTCTCAAAATACCAGGATCAACGCATAAACTTATTTAGAACATCACAATCACATTAACAAAATATTTAAACCCTAATCCATACTTTCACCCTAACCCTAGATAAGAAACTACTCACTAATCATGGATTCTAAGCAATTAAACGTGAAATCTATGACTAATCTAGGGCTAAATATAATTAAGAGATAATTAATCTAATATAAATAACAATTATGAGACATTAAGAATGGAGAACTAATAATAATCAAGAACAAGAACAACCATGAAAAGATGGAATAAAAACTGAAACTTTGAAATTAAATTGAATAAAAAGTTCCTTTAATGTTGTAGGAATCACAAACTATGATTAGTGAATCTCAACTCTAGCAACAAACTTAAAGTTTTTCTCTTTAATATGAACCCTAACAATACTCTCTCTAGTCTAGAATAATAAATCATAAGTTAAACTAAATCAAAAACTATCGTTTTTAAGTTGGCTCAAATTTTACTTTCCAGAAACTAAATGTGCAGGCGCAGCAAAAGAAGGTGCGGGCGCACCAAGAGGAGTTGTAGGCACACCAAACCCTCCTGCCTCAAAACCAAAGTCCTTCGTTAAATGGTGCGGGCGCACCAACTTTTGTACTCTGGTCGGACAGTTCAACTTAAAACACCAAGAACTCTTTTGTTTTAGATCCAAATGAAGCTCATTACTAGTCGTTGGAAACCTATTGAAATAAGCTTTCACCTCCAATTGGAATTATCTTCATCCAATATGTGGTTTAAAAGTTACATCTATTAGAAGTTCTCTGTTCAAGATTCTATTGTGCAATGTGCTCCTTTGTGCGAGCAAACATGGGTAATGGTGCAAGCGCACCATTTTTTCGTTGTCTGCTTTGATTTCATTGCTACCTTTTCCAAGTCTACAAATCATTGCCATCTCATTAGTTTCGTCTATATTAAGAACATGGCAAAACAAGGTGAAAATAAATGTACTAGAAATTCGGTCAAAAATGACTGAAAATCTAGCAAAATGTCACTATGATCAAGCATGATCAAGTGAATGAAATAAAAGGGGAAAGGAAGAAGAAAGAGGGAAGAAAGGGGAGAAAGAGGATCAAAATGAACTAAAAGGAGTCCATAAAGTGCGTTTGAAACGCTCCTATCATTGAGTAATTAAAGTTTCAATGATAAATAAACAACTTTTAAATATTTTTAAAGGGAAGTTAAAGTATTTTAAAGTATTTGGAATTTATTTGGAGTATTAATTAAAAATTGTATTGGTTGTTTTAGGCGGAGATTTCTCTGTAGGCGACTTCTAAAGTTTATTAAAAGTGGCCTATCAATTTGTCCACGCCAGGTCGTAAAGAGCTATGTGTTGTTTGATGTAAATTCATGATTTTATGAAGGCAATTTATGTAGTATCATGTATGTGAACTTTGTGAGTTCATATATGATTGTTATGATGTTGGATTTTACATGTTTATGTCTGCGTGCGAACATGTTTAGTATGAGATTTAATTATGAGATTAATATCATGTTTGTATGAAATATTGATGCAAACATATTAGTTGGGAACTTTATTTATTGATTAACATGGGGGAATTAATATATTTATTAGTTGGATCATGATTGAATCATGTGTTCCCTTATATTATTATTTTCACTACTCTACGAGGATTGTGGGTCTTATTTGGTATGTTATCTTTTCTTCCTTTGAAAGGTAAATTGGTTGTTAGCTAGGTTCAACAAATAATAAAGATTGAAATAAAGAATGAATTAATCTTGGGTTGTAAGCTGTATGCTCATTTATTTGATCCTAAGATAAAAAGGAATAAAGTTATGAATGTTTGATTATATATTATCTGTATTGCTTGTGTGTCATAGCAAGTAATAATTGGTAAATCATGTAAACTGAAACTTGGAGAGTAATAAACTTTAGACTGGTGCACGTCTGAAGTTGAACAATCAGGAGTTGGGGTACATGGTGGTCGTGCCATGGCTTTTTCTGGGAATTGGATTGATCACTGTTCCTATTTATTTAAAAGGTTCCTTGATATCGTAACTCATTATGGAATAGAGTCGCGCCTGTATTTCATCTTCCTAAGTGAAGGCTCGATTTTAGATGAGACAACTCGGTCCAATATTTATTCCATTAAAGTAATAAAAATATTGTTAATGTTTAGTTCAGTAAAACTTATCTACATATTGTTAGATTGTTATGTTGTTATTTATCCCTACTTAGATTTATTAGTATTATATTAGGAATGTTTATTTATTATGATGTAGTACTCAGCTTTGCTGATACGTGTTTTGTTTCTATGTGTTGATCATGGCTTTGCGTTATTGATCCCGTGATGATCCATTCTTGGTAAGCAGATTCTTTAGTGCATTGACATCTATAGGTGTGCAGATGATGCATCATGGGGTTTTGGTAATGGAGAGCTTGTGTAGCAGATTAATCTATTTATTGTTTTAGTAGATACATTTAAATTTAAGTTTGGTTTTAAAGTTATTCGTTATTTATTATATTTCAATTCTAAAGTTCAGTTATATGTTTTCTGCTGCAAAATTCTGAATAACCCGATATGTTATCACACGAGCGAGTTGAAAAGGTATTTTGGAAAATAGAGAATTATCGGGGTGTTACACTATCTATTCTACTCCTATAAATACCCCATACCTTAAGCCATCTTTTCCACACAAAAACTTTGGATAATTCATACTCTCTTACTTCAAGGTTCTTCTTTCTCTTCTTATCTATTCTAGTTTTATATTTCATATTCATCTTCTAATATGCTTTGGGTTAAGAAAAAAAAAATTCATGTTTCTTACTCAAAAATAGTATGCTCGTGATAGGTCATTCATGTTTACATTCATGTTGAAGTTCATGTGATAAATTACTTATTAGATTTTTATATTATTGGTTTGTTAGGAGATCATTCAAGATTAAGACTAAGTGGAAATACTAGTATAGTCTTTGTGCAATATCAAGGTACGTTATGTAGCTAGATCTTTTAAAATGTGGTTTTATGTAATAAAGTTGTTTATTGATTTACTGGTTGGATTGGTTTAGGAATTTGGTTCAAAATGGTTACAATATTTTATTATTTACTCTTGGAAAAGAATAACTTATGAATCATTTTTATATGTAGAAGTTTTGTTATTTTTTTGGAAAATTCAATTATGTTTACAAGGAAAGGTTGATTGGTTTTTATGAACTTTGAATGTTCAAAAAAATGTTTATGAGGAAAGAAGGTTTATACATGACTTACAAGTTGTATTATTATTATTTCCGCTTGATTAACATCAAGAGCTTCAAACTCCACTTGTTGGCAATTATAGTTACCCCTTGATATAGCTCTGTGATGGGATGAGTAGTTTAAGGGGTGTGCACACTTAGCAAAACAGAAAGGGAGATAAAAAGAAGAATCATTTTCAAGATTAATTTTGATCCAAGTTGTTTTAAAAGTGTCTGTTTTTTAAAAGGTTACTCTTGAATTATTATTCAAGTGTTTGGAAAGAGTTTGTTCTTAAAGGGTTATTCTTGAATTATTATTCAAGTGTTTCGAAAGAGTTTGTTCTTACTCTTGAATTATTATTAAAATGTTTGAAAATAATTTATCCTTAAAGAGTTATTCATGAATTATTAGTGATGGGGTTTCCAAATGAAAAAAATGTTACGAACTAACAAATGTGTTACTTATCTAGCACATTTCGTACTCAGTTTTATACTGACTCGTATTTCCTTTTTACCGATTTGACTTTGCTGTGTTTACCTTTTTGGTACGAAGTTTTGCAGGTGAATTTTGGATTTGCATGGGAGCAAACTAAGAAGGAGATATTCCTTTCATTAAGGTGTTTATTTATATCGAGTATTAAGACATTACTTTTATTATTAAGAAATATTAATATTTTTTGTTAGAGTCTTCCGCTGCAATTAGTAGTTGTTTGTCGAATACGTGTTAGTCACATGGCTGTAATACTCCTAAATTACACAAATATTATTTACCAAATTATTTATTTAAAAGTGAGTGACTTGGGGGTGTTACAAAGTGGTATCAGCTTTCCAGGTCTTGAAAAGATCAAAGTTGAACATTAAAATTGATGGGTAGAGATTATATGGGGATATAGAGTTTTGCATATGCATTCTAAATTATTTTCGTTAAGTTTATCTTTTTTACAATTTGTATAGATGCATCTTGCTATTGCCACAAAAAGGTATATATATATATGGAAACATGAAGAGTGTTGGGGTGACAAGCTTTGTCTAGGATTAGGAAGGCTCTCCCTGACGCTATGGGTATCTTCCTTACCTTGGAGTTATAATAACCTTGGCTATTCTATATCTTGAAATCAAGTACACTTCAAAAATTTTGAAATTAATATTTTAAGCTATAGTGGTGAATCTATTTCAAATCTTGAACTATATCTAGTTATCATATATTAGTATTACTCCTATGATGTTATTTTAATATCTCAATCTTTTCTTACTTTTATATAATTGTTGTTGGAAATAGAGAAATTTTTTTATGTTATTCCCTATGTATGGGATAAGCTAGGAAGTCATGTTGCTTAAACTGAAATAGTAGTAATATGTGTTATTGTTTTTAGGCCAATATGATTACATGACCATTGACTAGTTGAAGAATGTTCTTGAGGCGGCCAACCAAGAATTTGAAGTCTCCAATAATCGTAGACGTATATAGTTCTGTTTATTTTTTTTTTTTGCCATGAAGCGACCTAGTCGTTTCAAGAATGGTTTGATACGTTCAGTTATTTTAGTAGTTTTTATGTATAAGGCCTAATATTGAACCATGATATATGAAGTATGTAACTGCTATGTTTTGAACTAGTTATACTGGCATGGTTATTGAACTGTTTGGTAGACACACAATTATTCAATGAATATATATATATATATATATATATATATATATATATATATATATATATATATATATATATATATATATATATATATATATATTGATATATTTACTCAAACACTATTACTTCTAGTAGAATGGTAGAAAGAAGGAGGAGTATAAGTTCCATGGTTATAAGGCTAGTAAAGATAACTGAAAACATCACTCAGGTGATAGCTAACCAATCAACCTAGCAGAGTGAGACCTTTGGTTTCGCCGAGGTCTTTAAGAGAGTAGTAGCTGTCAAACCTCTGACTTACTATGGAAAAGAGGACCCAGATAGCTTAAAAAACTGGATCCAAGACTTCGATAAGCATTTTGATGCCATAGTGTGTCCTGAAAACTTTACAGTTATTAGTGTTGTTTATTATTTGAGAGATGAGGCAGACTTATGGTGGAAACAAAGGAAAGATGATATTGGAGGATCCGGACTTTGGGTGGAATGAGTTTAAAGATTCCTTGAGGACTAATTTTTATCATCGGTACTTAAGGAAGCAAAAGGCTATAGGCTTACCAATTTGAGGATTGGGACTATGTCTATTAATGAATATTATAGCAAAGTTTTGGAGTTAATGAGGGTCGCACTTGAGATTGTAACATCTGAGACTTTGAAGGCCCAAAAGTTTGAGCAAGGTTCAACCTTAACTCTCAAAGTAAGCTTGGAGGTGTAATTTTTGAGACTCTTGATGAAATTTATGGTAGAGCTGCTCACTTATATGGGATTAAAGGAAGAGAGATTAAGGGACTTCCTCTAGGGAAAAGGAAGTATAACAACAATGGGAACCAACAAAGTGGAAATAAGAAGCCTAAGCCCAATGGTGTATTTAACCAAACTGAGAAAGATAATAGGTATCCTAGTCGGAAGCCTAATGGGAACCAAGTGAATGGGAAGAAAGCTGAGATAACCTTTTTTTGCAAAAGGTGTGATAAAAACCACCTTGGAAAGGATTGTTAGGGCAACTTGGTGACATGCCATTATTGTCAGAAATTGGGGCACCGGGAGTATGAGTGCTTTAGAAAAGCTGGTGGAGAACCTGTAGTCAAACCGAACCCGAGTAGTAAGGCCCCTCAGAATGATCAATAGAAGTTAGCTTCTGCTAACGCTAGTGTTAAACCAGGGATGGGGAATCAGTCGAAATGCAGAGTTTTCATCATGAACCACCGTGAAGCTCATAATGTTTCTGAGGTAGTAGTTGGAACCTTTTTCGTTAAATTCCCTGACTATCAAAGTGTTATTTAATTTAGGAACATCTCACTCATTTATTTCTAGCACTTTAGTAGAAAAGCTCCAGTTAAGCAGTACTATGTCTATTTCATTAGAAATTGCATTGCCATGAGGAAAAATGTTTAATTGTACTGGGTAACATAGTCAAGTACCTTTAATAATAGCTGGGGTGAACTTTCCATCTAACTTAGTTGAGTTTGACTTGTCATACCTCGATGTAGTTTTGGGGATGGATTGGTTGGGAAGATTCAAGGATCAGATTGATTATGAGGCCTAGAAGGTGTCCTTAATCGGCCCTAAGAAAGAAATGGTGACTTATATGAATTAAGCTTGGGAAGGAGAATGGAGTGAAGATAGTATCTGCGATGAGAATTCAATCTTATGCGAAGCAGGGATGTCTGCTATTCTTATGTAAAGGAAGATGAGAATAAGGAGGTCCCGGTCGTATCCGAGTTTCTTGATGTGTTTCCAGAAGAGATACTGGGTGCACCACCTGTTAGGGATCTTGAGTTCAATAAACTTAATTCCCGGGACCAGACCTATTTCAAAAGCTCCATATAAAATGGCTCCAGCTGATATGAAAAAAGTTAAAAGTTCAGTTGGAGGAGTTATTGGAGAAAGGGTATATACGACCTAGTTAGTTTCCTTGGGATACACCTGTATTATTCGTGAAAGAGAAATATGGTAATTTGAGGTTGTGCATTGATTACCGGGAGTTGAACAATGTGACGGTCAGGAATAAGTTTTCGCCTTCGAGAAGAGATGATTTATTTGATCAGTTGAAAGGAGCAGGGACTTTCTCAAATATAGATTTGAGGCCAGTTATCACCAATTAAGGATTGCTGAGGGTGATATTCCTTAGATTGGGTTTAGGATGCATTATGGTCACTATGAGTTCACAATGATGTCGTTTGGTGTTCATGGATTTGATGCATAGGATTTTCGGGCCATACTTGGATAATTATGTGGTTGTGTTTATAGATGAGAAGGATTAGAGCAGTCATGAGCTGCATTTGACGGAAGTTTTGTCCACCCTATATACGCCAAGCTCTCTAAGTGTGAGTTTTGGTTGGACGAGGTTGCATTTTTAGGACATGTTATCTCAAAGGAAGGAGTTTCGATGGATCTTGCTAAGATTTAAGTGGTGTAAGAGTGGCCAACTCCGAAGACGGTGTTTGATATAAGGAGTTTCCTTGGGTTACGTTAGCTGGTTACTATCGAAGATTTGTAAAGGATTTCTCAAGGATCCCCAGACCAATGACTAGCATGATGAAGAAAGAATGTAAGTTTGTCTGGACACCAGAGCGCGAGGAAGCTTTTTCGGCGTTGAAGGAAAGCTGATTACAACAACTCTTTTGGCTCTACTTGATGAAAGTCAGCAATATAACGTTTATAGTGGTGTTTCGAAATTTGGGTTTGTGTGGGTATTGATGCAGAACCGGAAGGTCATCGCTTATGCTTCTAGACAGTTAAAATCATATGGGGTGAACTATCCGACCTATGATCTTGAATTAGCTGCAATAGTGTTTGCTTTGAAGATATGGTGACACTACTTGTATGGGGCAACGTGTAAGTTGTACACGGATCATAAGAGCTTAAAGTATATTTTCACTCAGAAGGAATTGAACATGAGGCGAAGGAGGTGGTTGGAGTTGATCAAAGATTATGATATGGAGATCCAGTATCATGAAGGGAAAGCTAATGATCTTGCTGATACATTGAGTCGAAAGTCGAGTCATTAAGTTAATACAATGGTGATGCCTAGTCGGTTATGTGTCGAGTTTCAGAAACTGTCATTAGAGGTACTAGAAGAAGGAGTTGTTAAAGAATTGTTGGGTTCTTTGTCAGTTCAACCCTCAATCAATGATGAGATTAGGGGGGGTCAATCAGAGGATAAAAATTAGAAAAGATTTGAGAGAAGATCCAGGATGGTAAGGTGTCAAATTTCCAAATAGCCGATGATGGAAGTATCCAACTCAAGGGGAGGTAGTGTATACCAAGTAATAGAGAAGAGTTGACGCTAAATTAATGGAAGAAGCTCATAGCTCACCTTATTCAGTACACCCATGTGGTGATAAATTGTATAAGGACATGAAGCAACGTTCCGGTGGCCAAGCATGATGCAAGAGGTAGCAGAGTTTGTGGCTAAGTGTCTCACATGCCAAAAGGTCAAGTTTGAGCACAAGAGGCCGCAAGGGAAAGTCAGCCTCTAGATATTCCGAGTTGGAAACGAGATTCTATATTAATGGATTTTTTGTCTGGATTACCAAGAACTAAGGCTGGAAATGATACAATTTGGGTAGTGATAGATCGTTTAACTAAATCCGCAACTTTTACACCTATGAAGAATACTTGGTTGATGGATCAGTTGGCTAAACCATATGTCAAGTGGGTGGTGAAACACCATGGTGTGTCTAAGGACATTGTTTCCGATTGTGATTCACGATTCTTGTCCAACTTTTGCCACAGTTTGCAGAAGGTTTTGGGTACTAATTTGTTAATGAGTACAACTTTACATCCGAATATATATGGGCAAACAAATAGAACAATTCAGAATTTAGAAGATATGTTGCGATCTTGTGTTATGGAGTATCAGGATTCATGGGAAGATTTCTTGGATTTGATAGAATTTTCCTACAACAACAGTCACCATGAATATATTGGTATGGCTTTGTTTAAGGCTTTGTATGGTTGAAAGTGTAGAATTCCAATATACTAGAATGATATTAGTGAAACGAGGTAATTGGACCCGAGTTCCTCGATGAGACAATGATGAAGCCAAGCGATGAAGAGTTTCAGGTTGGGGAGAAGGTATCGTCGAAAATATCTCTAATGAAAGGGGTGATGCGATTTGGGAAGAAGGGAAAGTTAAGCCCAAAGTATATCGGGCTATATGAGGCATTAAAGAAGATCGGAAAAGTGGCATATAAGTTGGATTTGCTAAATAATTTAAGTCGAGTCCATGATGTTTTCCATATATCTCAGTTAAGGAAGTATATTTCGAATGTGTCTCATGTGCTGCAACCCCAGACCATTAAATTAGATGATAGTTTGACTTACAATTTGACTTACGAGGAAAGACCTGTAAGAATCCTTGATAGTAAAGTTAGAAGTACTTGGGATAAGGATGTAAGATTAGTCAAAGTATTATGGTCAAACCATCAGACTGAGGAAGCATCATGGGATGCAAAAGCGGATATGCGCAAGAAATATCCGACGTTGTTTTCCGAGGTTAGTTGTCGAGTTACGGGGTCGTAACTCCTTTTAATGGGGGGTAGAATGTGATAGAATTTTGTGCTTTTACTATAGTTATTGCATTTTAGCATGTTTTTGAGTCATTATATGCATTTTAGACAGAGCGTTTGAGTTAGAAACTGCAATTTTGAGATTTTAATCCAGTTTTGGAAAGTGTTATCAATCTTTTTGTTATAAGTTTCGAGGTCGAAACTTCTTTTAAGGGGGTAGACGACTGTAATAACCCATATTTTTTAGTATTTATTAAATAATTAAATATTTATTTTATATTTAATTTCTAAAAATAAATATATTAAGCAAATGATATTTTAGTATTTTGATTGATTTTAAATTATTTTTGCTCGAATATGGTGTCAAAATTGGATTTGTTAAGCTTTTGGTATTTGTTATTTCCCTAGGAACACTACAAGAGGGGGGGTGGGTGAATTGTATGCGTAGAAATAAACGTAACTTTTTGCGGAAATTTAAACTTAAACAAATAAACAAGCTAGAGGAACACAAGGGATTTTTACGAGGAAAAACTTCTTGGGCCCAACAAGAAGAAACAACCTCGACCACTAGGGATTTTAAACTCAACTCTTTCACTAATTAGGCCAAACAACTTTGTTACAACCTAATTCTATTCTCGAGCCACACCTTGAGTTCCTAAACTCAAGTTCCTGAGCCACTGTTCCCTTAACAGTAGTTCCTCTCAACTTCACTCGAAGTTTTCTCACTCTTACTAGCTTTACTCAAAGCTTCTCTCTTACAGAACTTCACTCAAAGTCCCTTACCCCAAAAACCAAAAATACATTGATCGAAATAAGCTTAGTGGAATTAGAGTAAGAAGCAAAGAACAAATGGCTATTATGAGAGAATGAAGGCACTGACACTTAATTAGTTAAACTCACTTAATTACTTAGTCAGACACACTTTGGAACTTATTTAGACTTCAATATTTATAGTGACAATAATTAGAACGTGGGAATTAAAACGTGTTCATGTTAAACCATTATCCCATGATGTTCCTTCCCTTAAGGAACACGTTCCTTAACACATTCCCATGATCCCATGATCACTTTTGGACGTGGACATGTTTTGTACTGCTCCTAGATTATAGGAGTTACTTGAGCTTTATCCGAAAATCAGTTTAATTTAAAACAGATTTAATATTAAAACTAAAGTTAAATCCTTAAGAAAATATTATCTTTTAAAATAAAATCTTTAAAAACCGAATAATATTTTCTTATTTTTTCGAAAAACAAAATCTTTTCCTTAAAAAGATTTTCCATAAAACTGATTTTCTTTGATAAAAACGGTTACCTATTATTTAGGCATGACTTACTCAACTTCATATTGAACCGTTATACTGCTTCAAGCCTAAGTCTAGTTCCTTTTATTGTTAAGTTCCTTTAACAGATTTTTAGTGCCAATTCGTTTGTTCCTTAAAAGGAACAAACTCTCATTCTCAAATAAAACTGCCAATGTTCCTTACCAATTTACTTTTCCTTTACAATGGAATAGAAAATAAAACGCCTTGCTTTATTCTTCTTGATCCAATGCTGCTCCAGTATCAACTTAGGAAACATCTTCACTTAGTCTTCGAAATCCTCACTTGATTCTTCCTTGACTTAGTATTCTCTTTTTCCTTTCATGATACCTTAAAAATCATACACTTAAATAACTCATTAGTTCACACTTAGTTTGCATCTTTGTTCTTTTGTCATCATCAAAACTAGGGTTCAACAATTTCCCCCTTTTTGATGATGACAACAAAGGTACAAACTAAGGAAATAACAATATATATATAATAAAAAGATAAAACAAAAAGCAGAAAATGAAAAATACAAACAAAATTAAGTAACCTACTTAATGTTTGATTTTGATTTTTCATTTACCTTAACCTATTTTTGATTTTTCATTTACCTTTACTTTTTATGATTTTTTATTTTCATTTACCTTTCATTTATTCATTTTATGTACAGTTTAGTTTGTTCCTGAAACTTTTCCCCCTTTGTCATCTTCAAAAAGAGTAGACTTTGCGTGATGTTATGAACTGGTTGGAAGACCTTAAGACCATAAGCAAGCACCAATTTTGTTAAGTTAGAATTGCAAAGGATAACACTGCTCAAACATCAATCACAGAATACTAGCCATTCCAAGGAAGAAATTATGCACAAATAATCAAAACAAAGACAAAATAGCAAAAGTCTATTTTTATATAGCACTTGTTCCAAAAAAAAAAAGAAAGAAAAGAAAAGAAACTAAACAAACAACAGTCTTGTTCCTCAAAAGAAAAGGAACTAAGAACTAGGAAAGGGAGGGGAATTGTGTTCCTCAACTACTTCTTCTTCTACCACATCCTCCAGTTTCTTCATTACTTTACCATGGTATTCACCAACTTGCTGCTTCTGAAGGGCTAGGGCCATTGTCTCCATCTTCTTCTGTTGCTCAACCACCGTATCACTTAAAACTTTCATGAGACCCACATTTGTCAGTTTTAATCTCAAGGTCCAGTGAAGGTGATTATAAAATTTTATCATATGTTGCGCAAGAAGACAAACTTTGTTAACCTAGCCACAATCATCCGTAGGAACTTGTTCCTCACCCTTGGAACTAGAGGCAGTAGGAGCTTTTGGTGGAGGAACTGTAGTAGGTTGGTTTGAAGTACCATCAGTTCCTGGAGTAGAAACAGATGGTGAGGTGGTGTAAATGGGAGGAAGAAAAGGTGGTGGTGGTGGAAGAGTTGTAGAGGTGGTGGAAAAGGGATTAGGTCCAGTCAACTCATCCTTAATCTGTTCAAAGCTGGAAGGAACAGAAAAGGATGAGGGAGAGATGGAGGATAGTTTGGTGAGAGGAACAGAGAGTTTTGTGAAGATGGAGGTGTGGGTTCCTTAAGAGAGTGTTGTTCATGTTCCTCCACATCAGAAAGGACTAAAGGTGAGTCCTTGTTGGAAGGAACAGGAGCAGAAAGAGCAATTTTCAATCTTGTGCTCTGCCTAACTCTCTTAGGAACAGGAGGGGTAGGCTTTTTGGCTACTGTTTTGCGCTCTTTGTTTTGGTTCCTTTGGTTCAATGTTTGTAGGAACTGGTTCCTCCAAAATTAAATCTGCCAGTTCCTCTTCAACTGCCCTAGGCAGTTTCCTCTTGCTAGAGGAACTGGGAGCTGTTCTCCCTTGAGTGAGTACTCCCTCTTGGACAGAGAGATCTAACCCACATAGGTTTTCTCATTCAAAATATTGCCCTGCTTAATTCCTAAAGTGGGCCAACCAGTTAGCTTAACCTTAAAATGAGAAAGAGGGGATGTAATCAAAGCACCATATCCAACTACGCAATTATTTTCTATGCAATGGGTAAGATGTTGGATGAAAAGAGAAGGAAAGTTTATTTGTATGTGTGGTCTAAACAGAACATATAGCACATGTCCAAGAGACCGACTTCATTCCTCTTTTCAGTGCGAGGAATGAGTGCTCTCCAAACTAAATTGAACAAGATTTTGTAGAGAGGAGAGAGTAGGTTGTGGTTTAGTTTGTTCTGACCAGCAGTTCCCCCAAAAGTTTCAACAATTTTATCTTGGGGAAAATTAGGGAAAGAAATAATTCCTGTCCTTTTAAAATACAGATCTGTTCCTTTGCAAGGAACTTCCCAAATCTTGGCTAATGTTTCTTGATTAAATTTTATCTTCCCTCTTACTTCAGATGTGCAAATACCATCAGTGTTGGTAAAATTCGCACAAAATTCATCCATTGCTAAAGGAACGAGAGCATTGTTAAAAGCATATTCAAAGAGATATTCCATACCCTGTTCCTTTATAATGTCTGTTAATTCATTAAATTTCACCTCATTTGCCCATTCTAGGCTACACAAAACCTAACACTACCTTGATCACTTCTTTCAACTCGTTTCTTTGATGAAGAAGAGCAGTTCCTTTGGAAGGAACAGGGTGATTCTTCTTCCCCTGAGTTTGTTCCGGGGACTCTTCTTCATCATCCTCCCTATTAATTTCCTTCTTCTCTACTCCTTCTTGGAGATTCTAATTTTTGCTCACAATTGGTGTTTCTTGATTTTGTTCGTTTCAGGGTTTTGGTAGGAGAAGGGTTGTTTTCCATTTGAAGGAGTTGGAGATTTTGAGTTGGAAAAGGTGAATTTCGTGAGGTTTTTGCCATAATGTGAGGTAAGGTTGGGTTTTTATGGTTTGTGAAGAGGTGTGAGAAATTTTGTCAATGGCGAAGATGAAGAGTCTAAGGAACACAGTTTCTAGAAAGATGAAATAAAGAAGAGGGGAGATGCATGTAACAATGAAGTGGTACACACGTAAAAAGAAAAAAATAAAAATAAAAACAAAAAAAATGCAAAAAGGAGATAAATGAGAACCAAGATTTAATTAAATTTGATTCCTATATTTTTGGGATTTTTCGATTTTTGGATTTTTATGAGTTTTTAATTTTTGGAAAGAAAATAAATGCTAAGGAACTTGTGCTATAGGAACAACTAATGCTACATATCAATTTCTTCATATTATGCATGTTTCTTTACCTAGGAACAGTAAGGGGAGTATTATGTGACATTTGTGAGTTGTTTATTCCTTTGAATTCATGTTTATGTTTTTAACATTCTAATTTGCAATGGTCTTAGGCAATTAAACACAATATTTTACACACAGAGTTCAAATTATTCAGACATGGGGAATGAATAGGAACAATCACTTAATTTTTATTAACCTAACTCAAGCCTTAATTTTTCATATCTATCTCTTTGTAAAGGCTTAGTTAGTATATCAGCAATCTATTCTCAGTTTGACAAAACTCAAGTTTAATCAAACCTTTTTCACATTTTCTTTTAGAAAGTGATGTCTGATATGTATATTTAACTCTTGAATGATGCACTGGATCTTTAGAAATACTAATAGCAAGTATTATCACAATAAATAGGAACACAATCAAAGTTTATTCCATAGTCACTAAGTTGTTGTTTTATCCAAAGCATTTGCGAGCAGCAGCACTGCTGCTACATATTCTGTTCAGCAGTGGATAAAGCAACTGTTGTTTATTTCTTGGTACTCCAAGAAACTAAACTATGACTAAGGAATTGACCATACCTGAGGTGCTTTTCCTATTTACAAGATCTCCAGCATAATCTGCATCTGCATATCCTCTTAGCTCAAATGTATCACTTCTTGGATAGTAGAGTCCAAGATCATCTGTTCCTTTAAGATATCTAAGAATTCTCTTCACGACAGTTAGATGAGACTCTTTTGGATTTGCTTGAAATCTAGCACACAAACCAACACTGAAAGCTATGTCTGGAGCTAGCAGTTAGATACAAAAGTGAACCAATCATTCCTCTATATTTTGTTTGATCAACATTGTTCCTAGGAGTCTTCATCTAATCTAGTTGAAGTTCCCATAGGAGTGTGATTTATCTTTGAGTTTTCGAGGCTATTTCTTCAATAGTTCCTTTATGTATTTTTGTTGGTGAACAATTATTCCCTTTTCAGTTTGTTTGATTTGTAGCCCAAGAAAGAAATTTAACTCACCCATCATACTCATTTCAAATTCATTACTCATAAGATTTGAGAAATCTTTGCATAATGTTTCATTTTTGCTCCGAATATGATGTCATCAACATATATTTGAACAAGTAAAATGTCAGTTCCTTTTGATTTTAGGAACAAGGTTTTGTTAACCTTTCCTCTTTTAAAATTGTTTTCTAAAATGAACTTAGATAATATTTCATACCATGATCTAGGTGCTTGTTTTAACCCATAAAGAGCCTTATCATGCTTGAAGATATGGTTTGGGAGATTATTGTTTTCAAAGCATGGGGGTTGTTCAACATATACATCTTCATTTAAATAGCCATTTAAGAAATGCACACTTAACATCCATTTGATATAATTTAAATCCCATGGAGCAAAATGCAATTAGAATTCTAATGGCTTCTAATCTAGCTACAGGAGCAAAGGTTTCTTCATAGTCTATTCCTTCTTGTTGATTGTAACCTTTTACTACAAGTCTAGCTTTGTTCCTGACAATGGTTCCATATTCATCTAGTTTATTTCTAAACACCCATTTTAAGCCAAATACTTTTTGTTGGTTAGAAGAGATAATCAATGGCGAAGCGAAGCAGACTTGAACACCACCCCACCACCATCGTCCCACCCCCTGAAATCAAAGACTCATCGACATCCCAACCTAGATAGCCTTGAAACAACTACCCATCAATCCAAAGCCCACTCCAGCCACCAAAAACACTATTTAACTACTTGAAACTATCATATCAAAGGAAGAGATAATCAATGGCGAAGCGAAGCAGGCAGAGGAGGAAGGAAGACTCAAACAAGAGACAAAGGGGGATAACACCAACAGCGACAAGCTACAGTCACAACAAGAGCAACGCAACATTGTAAGTCCTATTGACTATCAATCTTGAAATAATAACAAACAATAATAGAATATCAAATAAGAAAGCAGGAAAGAACACACCAGAACTTTTACGTGGAAACCCAAGAACTGGGAGAAAAACCACGAATATGCACTAGGAATCGATGATTCTTCAAGAAAGATTACAAAAGTGCTCAAGAACTCTCTCTAAAGCTTTTTCTCTCTCAAAATATGTGTTTAATGATGAAGAATACATTAATGACGTAATTAGGGCACCTACTTATACCCCTACTAGGAAAACGCGTTTCCGGAACTCAAACCCGCGTCAAAACCACCCCGCCCGATCAGGTAGGGCGAGACCCGCCCGATCGGGCGGCTGACGCTCAAGGAAATCTGGTCTCGGGCCCGATCAGGCGAACGACCGCCCAGTCGTGTTCGGTGTCCCGCCGATCGGGCGAACCAGCCCAATGCCATCGGGCGAGCCTTGATTTCACCCGTTCCAAACTTCGTTGCGGGCCCGATACGGCGGCCTTGCCCGACCCGATCGGGTGAGCCCACTTTTCTTCCGTTTGACGCATTTCTTCTTCAACGCAACCTTTCTCCACACCCCATACACCCCATGAGCTTCATATTTAACAATATACCCAACAATCTTCCACTTGGAAATAAGTGTAAGTGAAGAAAACTCCATACCTTCTTCATCCTCTCATTCATCTCAACTCCTAATCCACCATCTTCGCCAACAATCAACGAAGACCAACTAAGGTCCAGCACAACCTGAGTTTATCACAACTTACACTCTTAGTGAGCATATTTGTTGGATTCTTAGCACCTAACAATTTCTCCAGGACTCAACTCATTCTCCTCCAATAAACTCCTGATATAATGAAAACGCCTATGAATGTGTTTAGTCCTACAATGATACATGGGATTCTTAGCCAAATGCACTGCATTTTGACTATCACTATAGAGTATCACCTTTTCCTGTTTAATGCCCATCTCCTCAAGAAAACCAATCAACCATACCATCTCCTTACCTGCCTCCGACATAGCCACAAATCCATACTCTGTAGTAGACAAAGAGATACACTTATGTAAGTTGGACATCCAACTCACTGCAGTACCCCCCACAGTAGAGACATATCCTGAAGTGCTTTTGCTTGTATCGATATCTCCACTGAGATCAGCATCAACATAACCCTCTAGCTTTACTCCCTTCTGCCAGAAACAAAGCCCCATACTTGAAGTACCCTTCAAATACCTTAGTAACCACTTTACAGCCTCCCAATGTTTCTCACCTGGATTAGAAACAAACCTATTAACAACTCCCACTGCAAAAGCAATGTCTGGTCGTGTGCTCACCATGGCATACATCAAGCTACCAACAACTGAAGCATAGGGAACAGTGGCCATCCGCTCCTTTTCTGCTTCTGTAGTTGGTGAATGCTCCCTTATCAAATTGAGATCACTAGGAAGTGGTGAATTTCCGGGTTTATCATCTCCTACATTAAACCTCTTCAGCACCTTAAGAATATAATCCTCCTGAGCCAACTTCAACATACCAGTAGACTTGTCCCTGAAAATCTTCATGCATAAGATTTGTGTAGATTCACCTAAATCCTTTATCTCAAATACTTGTGACAGTTTTCCTTTCACACCATTTATCACATCTATACTTGTACCAGCAATCAGCATATACTCAACATACAGAAGTAAATAAACATAGTCATTTTCATACCTCTGAAAGTAACAACAATGATCACTATCAGCTCTATTGAACCCACTGCTACACATGAATGTGTCAAACTTTATGTACCACTGTCTAGGAGCCTGCTTCAGTCCATATAAGCTCCTCTTGAGCTTGCACACCAAGTTCTCCTTTCCTTGAACTTTAAAACCATCTGGTTGCTTCATGTAAATTTCCTCCTCCAGGTCACCATGTAGAAACGCAGTCTTAACATCCATCTGTTCTAAGAACAAATTTTCAGCAGCAACAATAGCCAACAAGATACGAATAGTAGTCAACTTCACAACGGGAGCAAATATTTCATTATAATCTATACCCTCCTTTTGTAGGAACCCTTTTACTACTAATCTCGCCTTATACCTGACACTTCCATCACGCTCTTTCTTCAGTCTGAAGATCCACTTGTTCGTAACTGCTCTCATACCTTTAGGTAATACAGACAACTCCCATGTCTGATTCTTTTCCAGGGATTGCATCTCATCTTTCATGGCTAACTCCCACTTAGATGAATCAATCGAATTTATTGCTTCCTTGTATGATTCTGGGTAACCTGCATCAGTTAGTAACAAATAATACATAGAAGGTGAATATCGAACAGGTGTTTTAGACACCCTTGCTGATTTTCTCAAGTCAACTTGAGAAACAATTCTCCCTGTACTAGAACTGGAGCCTCTTGGTTGTATGACAATTGTACCCTCTGAATTACCAGGCTGTGAGATATCTAACTCATCAGAATCAGACCATGCAGGAGTGTGCACTTCATCTCTATGTTGCTCACCCAAGTCTGGAACAATGACATCCCTACCATCAATGCCACCTATCTCCACAATCTCCTTCGCCTGAACTCCCACTACTTCAATAATCTCAGATTTATCACCAAATACATCCTTATACAGCTTAGTCTCATTAAATGTGACATCACAGTGTCTCAAAATCTTCCTACATTTTGGTTCCCAACATCGATATCCATACTTCTCAGAACCATATCCAATAAAATAACATTTAACGGCTTTTGGGTCTAACTTGTCACGTTTCTCAGATTGAACATATGCAACACAACCAAATAGTTTTAGAAAAGTAAGATTTACCTCCTTTCCACTCCAAACCTCCTCTGGCAACTCGAACTCTAAAGGAACTGATGGTCCTCTGTTGATCAAATAAGCTGTTGTACTAACTGAATCTGCCCAGAATGTCTTAGGTAGCCCTGCATGCAACCTCATACATCTAGCCCTCTCAGTTAGTGTCGTGTTCATTCTCTTTGCAACTCCATTCTGTCGAGGTTTTCCTGGAACTGTCCTCTTCAGAATTATGCCGTTCTCCTCACAGAGTTTTGTGTACTCTGTCAACTCATACTCACCTCCATTATCAGAATTAATGCACTTAATCTTTCTTCTAGTGTGATTTTCGACCTCAGTTTTCCACTTCTTGAAGGTTTCATGAAGCTCAGATTTCTTCTTCATGAAGTGGACCCACACCTTCCTGCTGTAGTCATCAATGAAAGTAACAAAATACCGTGAGCCTAATTCTAGCTTCTCAGTTTTCAACCCTTTATTGGCTTTTGTGAAAGTCACCTTTTTCTGCTTGCCATAAACACAACTCTCATAAAATTCCATGTTAACTGATTTTAACCCTTACAACTTGCTACTTGAAGCTAAAATCTTCATCCCCTTCTTACTCATATGACCAGATCTAGTATGCCATAACTTGGTCTCATCTACTGTTGCTGCACCAATCATGTTTGTACACCCTGCAATAGTGTATAGGGTTCCCATCTTAGTACCTCTAGCCAAAATCATGGAAGCTTTGGAAATCTTCCACTTTCCCTCACAGAACACAGTTTTGTAGCCACATGAGTCCAGTTGACTCTCAGAAATCAAATTCTTTGCTAGGCTTGGAATGTAACTAACATCATGCAGTTTTATACTTCCTCCATTCGTAGTTTAGACAACCACATCTCGCTTCCCCGTTATGTCCACGGTCTTATCATCAGTAAGATGGACCTTTCCTAACTTCTTTGCTCTGAAGTCTTGAAACAGCTCCATCATGGTTGAAGAATGAAACGATGCCCCGGAATCTAGGATCCACGACTCTATAGAACTATCAACACTCAAAATCAAAGCATCCTCAACCTCATTCGATGCAGAAAATATCGATGAGTTATCACTATCCTCCTATTTCTCATTATGATCAGATTTTCCACCCTTCTTCTTGGGATGTGGACAATCCCTCTTTGGATGACCCTTCTCACCACAATTCCAACAGGTAAAATTTGTTCTGCCCTTTGACTTACTTCGCCCCCTTGACTTTGGTCTCCCTTGTGAATTCTTCCCTTTCCCCTTTTTTTTTTTCCCTCCCTCTACCCTCTGCACTGTATGCTCCAGATGATTCTCCACTCTCTTTCCTTCGAATGCTCTCACTCAAAATAAGATCACGGACAACATCATAAACAAATTTCTCTTTACCAGAGGAATTACTAACAACAGTTACAACAGTTTCCCAAGCAGTAGGTAAAGAGGACAACAAAATTAAAGCTTTCACTTCATCCTCAAAGGCAATATTAACAGACGATAACCGATATTATTGAATTAAATTCATTAATATGTTCAGCGGCAAAACTACCATTATTCATCTCTAAATCAAATAAACGGCACATTAGATATACCTTATTCATAGCCAAGGGCTTCTCATACATATCTGACAGTGCTTTGATCAATCCTGCCGTTGTTTTGATATCCTTGACATTGAACGCCATAGTCCTAGCCAATGTCAAACGCACCACCGCTAGTGCCTGTCTATCCAGTACCTTCCACTTAGCCTCTTCAATGTCAGCAGGCTTTTCAGACAAAGGTTGATACAGATTTTTCTGATATAAGATGTCTTCAATTTGCATCTTCCAATATCCAAAATCCGTTCCATCAAACTTCTCAATTCTAATCTTTGAATCCTCCATTGTTAATTATTCTAGATCTAGACAATAATCAAACCTAGCTCTTGATACCACTTGAAAGTCCTATTGACTATCAATCTAGAAATAGTAGCAAACAATAATAGAATATCAAATAAGAAAGCAGGAAAGAACACCAGAACTTTTACGTGAAAACCAAAGAACTGGGAGAAAAACCACGAATAAGCACTATGAATCGATGAATATTCAAGAAAGATTACAAAAGCGCTCAAGAACTCTCTATAAAGCATTTTCTCTCTCAAAATATGTGTTTAATGATGAAGAATACATTAATGACGTAATTAGGGCACCTATTTATACCCCTACTAGGAAAACGCTTTTCCGAAACTCAAACCCGCGTCAAAACAGCCCCGCCTGACGCTCAAGGAAATATGCTCTCGGGCCCGATCGGGCGAACGACCGCCTCGTCGTTGTTCGGTGTCCCGCCCGATCGGGCGAACCAGCCCATTGCCATCGGGCGAGCCTCGATTTCACCCGTTCCAAACTTCGTTGCCGGCCCAATCGGGCGGCCTTGCCGGACCCGATCGGGCGAGCCCACTTTTCTTCCGTTTGACTCATTTCTTCTTCAACACAACCTTTCTCCACACCCCATACACCCCATGAGCTTCATATTTAACAATATACCCAACAAACAACAGTAGCAGCACCAACGTGAAGGGGGAGAGAATAGAGTGACGGTGAACATATAGGGAGCATCAACGTGAAGGGGGAGATAACAGAGTGAGGATGAAGATCTGGGGAGACAACAACGAAATAGAAAGAGAGATGAGAAGAGAAGTCACCGGGAGGGATGGAGAGAGTGATAAGGAGAAAGAGAAAGTCATCGGAAGGGAGAGAGGGACGGGAGTATAGTGTTTTCAGTGGAAGAGTGGTGGTGGGTGGGGATTGGGTTAGGTAGTGGTTTGGGGTTAACTTGGGTTGGAATAGTAAATAGGTTTAATGGTTCAAGTAACGATTTAACCATCACTAATGTTACGATTGTATAATATTACCAAGTATAGGGTTATTTTTGAAACTCAACAGAAAAATGGTTTACCATTACAAATGTTCCATAGTATAGGGTTACCAGTGGGAAATTTCATATATTAAAGGGGGTTCCTAAACAAGGAACGGTGCTTCCGAACGCTCCTTTTACGAGCATTTTATGCCATGTAAATCCACATATAATAAAAACAAATTAAAAAATACATAATATAGGATTTGATCATACCTTCAAATTTATATACTTACTTAATTTAATGTATAATTATAACCTGTCTAATTATAATGCCTTCAAATTGTCTAACTATAATATTAAGCACTAAATAAAATAATATTGAATATAATTATTTTGAAGTACAATATTAATAAAATTAAGATTTACTTTCTTGGAGTATCCGAGTTTAATAATTAGTTTATGATAAAGAACGAGGACAAAAAAAAAAAGTGCGAATGGTTCAAAGAAGATTGTAGCAGCTGGCAGTGAGGCACGTTCGTATCACTCATCAGGCCATCCCCTTCAATTGTAATAATGCTGTCCAATTTGTGAGTACCCACATAGCAAAACTTTTATGATTCTCATTGCAAATTAAGATTTTCTAGACTCAATTACTTCCTCACATTTTTCTATCCATCTGTAATATCATGTCGTCTCCCAGCTAACCCAAACGCTTCCATAGAAGTCTAACACGTCGATGATGTATAGATGTATACAGTCTACAGATAATACAGTTTTTACGGTAAGCATAATTATTTCCCTAGATAATGTTAATGGGAGTTTTAATTCCCAAACAGTAAATCAATTTCCTCCATATCGTATACGTAGGATAGCACGAGAGAAATTGAATTTATTATTTTACTTACCTAGAATCGCTACTCAAACTGGCAATTACCTAAAGTAAGCCGCTAATCTGAGTAGCGGTTAATGTAAACCGCTACCCTAGGTAGCGGTTAAGGTAGTACAACAAACTCGACTGCACGACCACATTGCTCCCCTAAATACCATACAATTGACAATCAACAAACTCCACCTACTTTCCACCACGAATTCACCACTCTACTTTCCACCATCTTCATCCCACCGAAATCCCTACCTTCACCAGAAAACACCCCCAACCCCCTCCCAACAAACTTTCCTGTTTTCGCACAACACTACCTTCTCTCTCCTCTATTTTTCGGACTACACCCCAAAAGCATGCATTAAAAGAGATGGTAGAGTGGTAGATCCTAAGCTTTGGGTTGGAAAGGATTTTCTTGCATATAAGATGGTAAAGCTAGAAGTAGAAGTGGCTTTTCAATGTTTACAACAAGATAAAAGAGGCTCGGCCTTCAATGAAAGAAGTTCTTCAATCACTAGAAGGAATACAAAAAAAAAAAAAAAAAAAAAAAAAAAATTCTCAAAAACAGGTTGTAATGGATATTCAAGAAAGATGTTGTAACATGGTAATCAACGGCTATCCACCAGACACGTGGACTCATCTGGAGCGCCCATGTATCTCTTGCCTACAGATAAAGAATACCATGCAAAAAGGAAAGTAGCTGAAGTATAAATCCCTATTCAGGGAAAGTACCAGCCCATCTCCTTTGCTTAGCACACACCCAGGCCCAGAATCTCAGAAAGCATTAGCATATGATTGGATGATGTGTACTTTCCAATCATTGCTTGCCACATATTATGCTCCCATTGCTTAGCCAATCAGGTGCCCTTAAACTAGGGCGACCTTAGGGTACATCAATCACTCCAAACACTATAAACGTCCTTGAAATCATGAGAAAGGTATGTCTTTTTCAAAGTAGTGTACTATTACGTCACAATTCTCTCTCTACTTTCTCTTTCTAAACTTCCCTTATTACTCTTGATACCTACCTTAAGTCTTGGAGGGGGAGCCACCATTCAAACTTCCAGGGTGGGTCCTTTTTTGCAGGTTCGGGAACGAAGCTCAGGTTTGGGATCCTTTGACAAGGATATTGTTGCACAAGTCTCCATGGATGAACCTGTTGTGGAATAGCAGTATATTTACTAGTTTAAGGACTATGTAACATTTGGCGGCGTCTGTGTGGAGACGCAACGATGAATGACTGTCACACATCCAATACAGTAAGAAAGTTTTGAGGTTCGAGTAGAAGACACGATGGATGATGAAAGGCCACCACGAGGAAGGGATATGCCTCCCACTATTGTCAACCTTCTTGGACGAAGTCGAGAGCCTGTCATTCAGGGAAACCTTGGGCGTCCTGTGACTGCTGCCCATCTAGAAAATGTCTTGAATGATTTTTATACTAAGATGGTTGCGGTCGTTCAGGAGCAAATCAAGAGCAATATGTTGTTTTTTCAAGTAAATCCAGATTCAATTGTTGTCAAGCCTCTTAGGGGGGATTCTCAGGAGGGTCGTCCAGGTCCAAGTCGGCCTGTTTGTTGGGAATTATCTAAGAGACAAGCCAAAGAAAGGCAACCAAAAGTTAGCGAGCAACAAGGGAAATGGACTAGAAGCTGGTTGTAAGAACTGAAGATAATGTTCATCCAAGCGGGTATCAGATGGAAACAAATGCTCGAGAGTATCTGGAGGCAATGAAGGCTGCAGCCTTGCAGCGATCGGCCACAAGATGCACTCCATATCTGAAACATCCTCCCTTGAGGTTGCCATCTAAGACCGAGGGAAGAAGTTTGTCACCGTCTACTGTTCGGCTAAGGCAGGAGAAGACAGTGTTACAACCTATGGTGTACAGGCGACCAGGGCTCGAAGTCACCTCCTCTAACCAGGTGCGAAAGGAATATTGTAGGGAGAACATATCCACTGAGGGACAATCGGGAGCAGAAAGGATTAACTGGCCAACTCCATTTTCGGCCAGAATTATGGAGGTACCTCGCTTTCCCAAAGATTAAGCTTCCTACAATAGACCCCTTTGATGGAACCACTGATCCGGATGATCACTTTCTGCATACAAGCACCAAATGTATGTCCAGACTGTAGATGATACCACGTGGTGTAAAAATTTTCCAGCCACCCTAAAGGTGTAGCTCATAAATGGTTTAACAATCTTCCCTCCAATTCAGTGAACAATTTCACATAACGTAGCTACTTCTTCACTGATTACTTTCTGGCAAATCGGGAAGAGCAAAAGACCAGCATGCACTTGGTTAAGATCATCCAAGGACCAAAAGAAATTTTGAGAAGTTTTGTTAAGAGATTCAATTTGGAGGCTCTGCAAATTCAGGATCTCAATGCTGGGGTGGCTTTTGACGCCTTTCTCAGAGGTTTGAGGTCGGGAAGCTTTAAATTCGATCTTGCGAAGAAAAAGATCACTACGTACTTTAGCTTAGGCTCTCAGAAAGGCTCATGCATTCATTTATGCTACTGAGGTATGTGCAGAACCAAAGCATCTAGAGACCAAAAAGGTTGAAGAAACAATTCAGCAAAAAAAAAACAACCCTAAAAAGGCTGAGATATGGCCCCGACTTCTACCACCACTTCGTCCCGACAAATCAAAAGAAGAGAATCTGAAACTTTAGTAGAGCCCATATTATTCAGCAAGGATAAAAGCTCCATTGTTATGGAGATCAAAGATCATTATGAGCTCAAGGCCCCGGCAGAGATGAAGACCCCCTATGGAAACAGGGATAACAGCAAGTATTGACACTTTCAAAAGGATTGCGGCCATGAGACTAACGAGTGTAAGCACCTCAAGAGAGAGCTTTGGAGGACTTAGCTCGGAAAGGATAGATGAATTCATACTTGCCTCAAGGGGGAAGGAAATTTCAGAAGAAAGATGATCGTTAAAGCAGAAAGAAGGAAAGCGAAAGCACAGACGAGGATGTGGTTCTCGTAATATCAGGAGGATTTGTTGCTGGAGGACCGACCAATAGTGTAACACCCCGATAATTCTCTTTTTTCAGAAATACTCTTATAATATACAAGTAGAGAATTACCCAAGAATTATCATCCGTGTGATAACGTATCAGCTTATTTAGAATATTGCAGCGAAAAACATATAACTAAAACTTTAAACATTATTATCATAAATAAATAAATAAGTATTTAGAAACCAACAACTCTAAATGAGTCTTATTCAAACCAACTTAATAATGTATATTCCTAGTAATGCAAAAAAAATAACATATACTAGTTACACATTCTATCCCTTCAAGATTCCCAATGATGCACATCTGCGAACCTGTAATGTCAATGCTATATTGAATCTGCTCACCAAAATGGGTCATCATAGGATCAATAAGACAAAGCCATGATCACAAACACAACAAATCACATAATCAACAAAGCTGAGTACTACATACTAAATAAATAACATGCAGGGATAAATAATAATATCATCATATAATATTCTGCAGACAACTTTTACTGAACTAAATTCTAAGCATCTTTTTATTACTTTAATGGAATAGTTACTTTAACCCGAGCTGTCTTATCTACTAATGCCTTCACCTAGGAAGACGAAATACGGGAGCTACTTCGTATTTCAGAATGACCTACGATATCGAGGAACCTTTTTACTAAAATAGGAACGATGATGAATCCATCCCCAAAAAAGTCATGACAGCTCACCATGAACCCCAATTCCTAATGTCCAACTCTAGACGTGCACCAGTCTAAAGTCTATAACTATCCTTGTTACACTTTACGTTATTTACATGTTATCACTTGGTATGACACACACATACAATCAATCATAGACATATAAATCAATCATTCACAACTGAACTTCTTTTATCTCAGGATTAAATAAGTGATCACAACTTACAATCCAAGACTACTTTCTTTTAATTTCAAACTTCTTCTTTTGTTGAACCTAGCCAACAATAATCAAACCTTTAAAAAGGCATAACTTCACAACTTACCAAATAAGGCCCACAGTCGTCATAAGATAGTGAAAATAATACTTGTAATGGAATAAATGAATAACATGATTCAATCTCTATAACATATATTAATTCCTCATGCGAATTAATAAATAAAATTCTCTTTCACATGCTTGCATCAACAATTTCATACAAACATACAATCTAGTACTCATAATAAATCTCAAATCACATGCTTCCTCACAGGCATAAAACATGTAATAATCAATCATATCAGCAATCACATATGAACTTAACAAGTTCATATACATGATACTACAACTTTTTCTCCTTATCCCATAATGCTAATCACATATATAGCACACAGGTATGTACGTAACTTGTGCAAACTAGTCGGCAAACCACTTTTAACTCCTTAAAAGTCCCCTACAGAATATTCTCCGCCTAGAAATCAATATAAACTAAAATCAATACCCTTAAATAAAAATACAGCAACTTTAGAATATTTAAAATCCTCTTTAAATATATTCAAAAGTTGATTTTACTATCAACACTTCAGTAACTTTTAATTCCTAGCATAGTACTACCATACTAGTAATAAAAATCCTTGAAACTCCATAAATTAAATCCTTTCTGAAATTCCAGCAGCTTTTAAAATCATAAAAACCCCCTTTAAACATGTATAAACATGATTAAAATCATAATCTAAACCAATCTCATAGTATATAACATGCTACTATGGTTTTGTAGTAATTAAAACCCTAAAAGTCCATGCTTTAATGATTGAAACTTCAATCTACAAATAATAAACAAATCTTTAAATAATTATGTTTAAATATAAATATATAAATACTAAAATATATTGTTGAGATAATTAGGAATATTGTATATATCTTTAGATATCTTCTAATTATGTTAGTTCTTATCTTTTTTTCCTTATTATTGGGATATAGTTTAGGATTGTGATGTACTATACATATGATTGGTGATTTAATGAGAAGGATAGGAGTTCACATTATTTTGTCATGGTATCCAGAGCCTAGGGTTCGAAACCGAAAAAAAAAAAACGAAAGAAAATCTGTTAGACGTAAAAGATGACGAAGGATGCTGCACCTCCTCCACCACCTCCATCGGTGGATCTTGAATATCATCTGGGTTCTAGTGATCATCCTGGAATCGTCATTACTCCGATAAAATTGAAAGGTGCTAATTATGATGAGTGGGCGAAGGCCCTTCGCCGTGCGTTGATTGCGAAGTGGAAATTTGGCTTCGTTGATGGTTCGATTATCGAACCCACCACTGACTCAATGAAGCAGAAACATTGGATTGCTGTTAATTCCATGCTTGTGTCGTGGATTACCAATACCCTTGACGATAGTCTGCGCTCGACCATTGATGATTATGATGTGGTGAGTGATTTGTGGATACATTTAAAGCACCGTTATTGTGTGGCTAGTGGTACTCGGGTGTGTCATCTTAAACAGGCATTAGGCACGTGTAAACAACTGTCTATTGAGTCTGTAACTGAGTATTTTGGAAGGTTGTCGAAGATTTGGAACGAATTGGTTCAATATTGTCGGGTTCCAAAGTGTTCATGTGGAGCGTGTAAATGCAACATTGCAAAACAGGTGGGAGATATTAGCGACGAAGATTATTTACATTATTTTTTGATTGGGCTTGATGATCCGTACGAGGCTATACATGCTCAATTATTAGCTCAGTCTCCTTTTCCGTTGGTGGATAGCGCCTACCAAACGGTTATTAACACTGAGCGTCTTCGCGCGAAAGAAGGGAAGTTAAAGGAGTCTGTCATGGATTTCAAGGTAGAGGCTCGTTCCAAGTCGGATTCGGGGGATGGGGACAAACCTTTCTGTTCTCATTGTAATCGCATTGGTCATGAAAAAAAGAACTGTTTTCAGATTATTGGTTTCCCAGAAGGGTGGGACGACAATCGAAAAGGTGGTCGCGGACGTGGTCGAGGTGGTTCCTTTGCTCGTGGAGGTAGAAGCGGGGGATGTGGCAGTAGTATTAGTGGTGATCGTGGGAATTCGAGTATTACTCCAGGTGCTCGAGCTCATGAGGTGCAAGGAGGGGTTAACAACACAAGTTCTTCATCTTCTACTGGATCTTATACGCAGGGTCTGGTGGGGGTAACCTCGGACCAAGCTCAACAAATTATCGACCTTCTTAGTAGATCTAAATCTCAGTTAGAAGGTAATACAAGTGTAGCGTGGATTGTAGATACAGGAGCATCTCATCATGTCACACATGATATTTCTCTCATGAGAAATATTAAAACAATTCAGAACTGTCCGGTTGGTTTACCGGATGGTCAAACGGTGAATGCCAATCAGTTGGGTTCGGTCACTTTAGATGGTGGATTATTACTTGATAATGTGTTGTTTGTTCCTCAGTTACAGTGTAATTTGATTTCTGTTACGCAACTTAGCGATGAATCACGATGTACTATTCAATTCACTGACAAAATTTGTGTTATACAGGACCGGTCGACGAGGATGATGATTGGCGTGGGTGAACGATGTGATGGGCTTTATTTTTTCCAAGGTGTGCCGCAAGTGCGCGTGTTAGCCGTGGAATGTGGAGTGGATCTTTGGCATCAACGTATGGGGCATCCGTCGGAGAAAGTTCTAAAATTGCTTCCCCCTGTGAGTCCCTTAGTTAGAAAAAATAAAAGTGTGTGTGATGTATGCCCACGGGCCAAACAAACACGGATTAGTTTTCCTGTTAGCGAGAATAAAGCTGATGATTTATTTGCGTTAGTGCATATTGATTTGTGGGGCCCTTACAAGGTCGCGTCATCTTGTGGTGCTCACTATTTCTTGACAATAGTAGATGATTATTCTAGGGGTGTATGGATTTATTTGTTGCGAAATAAAACAGAAGTTGAAACTACTTTTCTTAATTTTATCGCATTAGTTAAACATCAATTCGGTAAAATTATAAAAGTTGTTCGTAGTGACAATGGTACTGAGTTTCAACATCTTCGTGCATATTTTGTTACTAATGGGATTATTTTTGAGTCTTCTTGTGTGGGAACTCCTCAACAGAATGGGAGAGTGGAAAGAAAGCATCAACATATTCTTAATGTTGCTCGGGCCTTGCGTTTTCAAGGGAATTTACCTGTAAAGTTTTGGGGGGAGTTTGCTTTGACGGCATGTTATTTGATTAATCGTACACCAAGTCCTGTTATCCAAAACAAAACCCCTTATGAAATGTTGTTTGGAAAACCTCCATCCTATGAGTCTATTAGAGTATTTGGATGTTTGTGTTATGCTCATAACCAACGAAGTAGAGGAGACAAATTTGCACCTAGAGGCCGTCGTTTTGTGTTTCTTGGATATCCTTTTGGTCAGAAAGGGTGGCACTTATATGATTTGGAGTCCCATGAATTTTTTGTGTCACGCGATGTTACGTTTCATGAGCATGTTTTTCCGTTTGCGCAAAGTGTGGGTGAGAATGGTACATCCCTTGCGGTTGAGTCTCGTGATTATAATGATGAGTTTGCAGTTTGGCAAGGTGGGGACGAGTTTGTGGCTCACGGTGCCCGCGGAGATGCTGGCGCGATGGCTGGGCAGCTCGAGCCAGCGTCCCCTGTCATGAGCAGCATTGCTCCAGTGGGTGATGCGGGCAGTCCGTGCGTGGCTGCGCGTACTGCTCCAGCAGTTGTGCAACCAGCGGGTGCTGGATGTAGGCAGGCTGCTGAGGGTGTGTCTTCGGTGTCCAGGGGGGATGATGATGGTAATACGTCGGAGATAAGGGTGGATGATGATGGTTTAAGGGGTGTTCCGGATAATGACGAGGTGATGGGTCGAGGTAAAAGAAATAAGTTTCCTTCGATAAAATTGCGAGATTGCGTCACACACACTATTCGGAAATATAAAGCTCCTTCATCTTCTTCCACGTTATCATCTTCCTCAGGTACGCCTTATCCTATAACATGTTTTGTCAATTATGATCGTTTTTCACAAAAACACAGAAATTATATTGCTGCAGTGACAGAGGCATGTATTCCAAGATCTTACAAGGAAGTAATGAAGCATAAGGGGTGGAGAGATGTTATGGCAGCTGAAATAAAAGCTCTTCAAGATCAAGGAACGTGGAGTTTGGAGACACTTCCTCCAGGGAAGAAAGCACTTGGCAGCAAGTGGGTATACACAGAGAAAAGAGATGAAGCAGGCAATTTACTTAGACTCAAAGCTAGATTGGTGTTTCTGGGCAATCATCAAGAGGAAGGAATTGATTATAATGAAACATTTGCCCCGGTAGCAAAGATGTCCACTGTTCGTACTTTTCTAGCAGTTGTTGCGGTCAAGAAATGGGATGTACATCAGATGGATGTGCATAACGCATTTTTACATGGAGACTTGGAGGAAGAGATTTACATGAAAGTTCCCCCGGGATTTTAGAAAAATAATTCTGACAAAGTTTGCAGGATGAAAAAATCTTTGTATGGTCTGAAACAGGCACCTAGGTGTTGGTTTGAAAAATTGTCTGCCGCTTTGAAGAAATATGGTTTTAAACAATCATACTCCGAGTATTCCTTGTTTACTCTCTCAAAGGATGGGTTGCAATTGAGTGTCTTGATTTATGTTGATGATATGATAATTGCAGGAAACAATACTTTTGCCCTGGAACGTTTTAAAGCTTATTTGGGCAAGTGTTTTAAAATGAAGGACTTGGGAGCTTTAAAGTATTTTTTGGGTCTGGAAGTGGCTCGTAGCAAGCATGGGTTCTTCGTTTGTCAACGTAAGTATACCTTAGATATTATTGCAGAAACTGGATTGTTAGGGGCAAAACCTGCAGAGTTTCCGATGGAGCAAAATCACAAGTTAGCATTGGCCGAAGGGAATGAATTCTCGGATGGTGAAAGATATAGACGGTTAGTTGGTAGGTTGATTTACTTGGCCGTCACTAGGCTTGATTTGGCCTATTCAGTTCACATTTTATCACAGTTTATGCAGTCTCCCAAGGAAGAACACTGGGAGGCAGCCTTGAGAGTGGTGCGGTATTTGAAAAAGTGTCCTGGTCAAGGTATTCTTTTACGGTCTGATAGTGAGTTGGAGTTAAATGGATGGTGTGATTCGGATTGGGCGAGTTGCCCATTGACTAGGGGGTCCTTGACAGGATGGTTTGTATTACTTGGAGGGTCACCTGTGTCTTGGAAAACCAAGAAACAACAAACGGTTTCTCGAAGCTCTGCGGAAGCTGAGTACCGCTCTATGGCGGCTTTGACATGTGAACTAAAATGGTTGAAACAATTGCTCCGTGATTTGGGAGTGGCGCACACCCCAGGTATGAACATGTTTTGTGACAGGCAATCGGCCTTACATATCGCAAACAATCCGGTTTTTCACGAAAAGACGAAACATATTGAAGCGGATTGTCATTTTGTTCGTGACGCCATCAAGGACGGTGTCATTCGGCCATCGTATGTCTCCACGAAGGTCCAACTCGCAGATATATTTACTAAGGCGTTAGGGAAAGCTCAATTCGAGTTCTTTCTTGACAAGATGGGCATTCGAAATCTTCAAGCTCCATCTTGAGGGGGGATGTTGAGATAATTAGGAATATTGTATATATCTTTAGATATCTTCTAATTATGTTAGTTCTTATCTTTTCCTAATTATTGGGATATAGTTTAGGATTGTGATGTACTATATATATGAATGGTGATTTAATGAGAAGGATAGGAGTTCACATTATTTTGTCATATATTTATAAAATCGTTTAAAATTATGGGGGATTACAGTCTACCCCTCTTAAAAGAAGTTTCATCCCGAAACTTAACACGAAAACTCAAATACTTTTAAGAGTTTGAACTCATCTTTTTCAAAAGTTTAAAAGCATTGTGCCACTTGTGCACACTTTTGTCAACTTAAAAGACTTATGTTACTTATGAACACATTTTCTTATCCGGAGAATCTACTTCTTTTGCACTAATATGGGCAAATTGCCCAACATAGGCATACATATGCATGAAAATCTCATAAAAATAGACAAAAAGCGCGAAATTTATCGCATTCGATCCCCCTTAAAGAAAACGAGTTACGCCCTCGTAACTCACCTCAAGGATTAAGTCTGGATACTTTTTTCTCATATAATTTTCGGCTTCTCACATTGCCTCTTCAGACTCGTGGTTAGACTAAAGGACTTTCACGATGTCGACATCCTTATTGCGTGTACTATACACTTTCCTATCGAGAATCTTGACAGGTCTTTCCTCTTATGTGAGGCTAGTATCGATCTGAACTCGTTCAGGCTCTAGGATATGACGCTCATCAGGGATGTAGCGCTTAAGTTGGGAAATATGGAATACACAATGCATCTTCTCAAACTCCATTGGCAATGTCAATCGATAAGTTACTTTTCCCATGCGCTCTAAAATTTCATATAGGCCTACATACTTTGCACTTAACTTGCCCTTTTTCCCAAATCTCATGACGCCTTTAGTGGGTGACTTTTTAGAACACCTTATCACCTATAGCAAACTCATCCTTGCATCATTTCAAGTCAGCATAACTTTTCTGCCTATCTTGCGCAGCTTGAATTCTAGCCTGAATTAATCTGATGTTCTTGACGGTTTCCTCAATGAACTATGTCCCCAAGACTATATTTTCATTAAAGTCATTCCAGCAAATGGGACTCCTACATTTCCGTCCATATAACGCCTCAAAAGATGCCATCTTAATGCTCGCATGATAACTTTCGTTATAGGAAAACTCAATCAAATCTAATTGGTCCTCCCAACTACCTTGAAAGTCAATTGCACATGCTCTCAACATGTCCGCCATAGTTTGGTTAGTCCTCTCAGTCTGGCCATCAATCGCTGGGTGAAAGGCTGTACTCATCTTCAATGTTGTCTCAAGATTTAGTTGGACCTCTTCCCAAAATTTCGAAAGAAACCTAGAGTCACGGTCAGAAAGGATATCCTTTGGAACTCCATGTAGTCTCACCACATGGGTAATGTAAGTCTTAGCGAGCTGCTTCTTTTTCCATGTCTCCTTAATAGGTATGAACACAGCGGATTTGGTCAATCTATCCACAATAACCCAAACAGTGTCATTTTCACTCCTCGTCTTAGGTAAGACAGTCACAAAGTCCATAAAAATAGAATCCCACTTCCATCTAGGAACCTCTAAAGATTGAACCTTCCCCATAGGTCTCTTATGGTCTATCTTCACCTTCTGACAGGTTAGGCACTTAGATACATACTTAGCTACCTCTCGCTTCATATTTGGCCACCAATAGATAACGTTAAGGTCTGTTTACAATTTATCACCTCCAAGGTGCACAGACGTCTCTTAAGGTCATTACGCTTCTGTGGTACACATCACCTCCCTTTAAACCTTTGACTCCCATCGTCATGAATCTTAAAATCAGCTTCCTTACCTTGTTTCATTTTCTCCTTGATCTTATATAGGTGCTCATCCCCAACTTGCCCCTCTATGATCTATTCGAAAACTGACAAACCCAAAGAAAGAGTACTAAGTCTAGCCTCACTTTCCCAGGATTTAAAATTTCTAAGCTCAGCCTTTGCATATATTGACATAACTCCTCAGGGACTATCAAGGCACTCAAGCTATGACTCGATTTTCTACTCAAGGCATCGGCAACCAGATTTTCTTTTCCCTCATGATACTCGATATCTAGGTCATAATCCTTAATTAGCTCTAGCCATCTTCTTTGCCTCATATTCAGGTTTTTTTGGGTGAAAATGTACTTCAAACTCTTATGGTCTGTGAATATCTTACAAGTCGCTCCATAGAGGTAATGTCTCTAAATTTTCAATGCAAACACTATGTCGACTAACTCTCGGTCATGTGTAGGGTAATTAGGCTCATAAGGTTTCAATTGGCGCGACGCATACGGAATTACCTTCCCATTCTGCGCTAACACACATCCTAGACCACTTTTCGAAGCATCACAATATACCTCAAAGCCCTCATTCCCATCAGGCAGGGTTTAAACAGGTGCAGAGGTTAAACGATCTTTCAAAATCTTAAAAGCGTGTTCACACTTTTCTCTTCACTCAAATTTGGTCTCCTTTTTCATCAAGTTGGTCATAGGTCTTGCTATCTTCACGAAACCTCTCACAAATCTCCTATAATAGCCAACTAGACGTAGGAAACTTCTGATATCTGACACGCTCTTTGGAGTTCGCCACTCACTCACTACTTGAATCTTAGCAGGATCTACTGAGACTCCTTCTTTAGACACATAGTGACCCAAAAACGCTACTTTCTCCAAGCAAATCACACTTAGAGAACTTGGCATATAATTGGTTTTTCCTCAATGTCTCCAAAATAATCCTCAAGTGCTCATCATGCTCAGCTTCATTCCTCGAATATATTAGTATGTCATCAAAGAAAACCGCAACAAACTTATCTAGAAACTCATGAAAGATTCTATTCATTAAATCCATAAAATATAACACGTTCTAATGGCAGTCTTAGGTACATCCTTATCAGCTACCCTCAATTGGTGATATCTTGAACGTAAGTCAATCTTTGAGAACACACTCACTCCATTCAACTGGTCGAATAGGTCATGCATTCTAGGCAAAGGATATTTGTTTTTGATGGTTACATTATTCAACTCCCTATAATCAATACATAGCCTCATGCTACCATCTTTTTTCTTCACAAACAACACGGGCGCTCTCCAAGGTGATGCACTAGGCCTAATATAACCTTTATCTAGTAGCTCTTACAATTGCATTTTCAGCTCACTCATCTCAAGAGGTGCCATTCTATATGGTGCCTTAGATATAGGTGTAGTTCCATGAACTAAATCTACGGTGAACTCAACAGCTCTAGTAGGTGGCATACCTGAAATCTCACTTGGAAACACATCCATAAACTTGTTCACTATTAGTACATCCTTAAGTTTTTATTCAACTTCCTTACTCACATCCTGCACACTACAGAAGAATAACTCACACCCCTTTTTCATCAATTTCCTCACTTGCATAGCAGAGTTAACTCCAGCTTTCTTAGGTTTCCCAAAACTTCTATAAGAGGTCAATTTTCCCAAAGGGTTTCTCAACACTACCTTCTGAATCTCACAAATGCTATGGGCCTTATAAAGACTTAACTAGTTTATTCCTACAATCACATCCAGGCTCCCAAATTAAATGCTATTAAATTCGACGAAAAGACACAACCTCCTATCTTCAAAGGCAGATTTCTAAACAACTTGGTACACCTTATGATTTCTCCAATAGGAATACTGATAAACAAGTCAATTACTTCAAAATCTACTAACCCCAAGTGAATTTCCTCAGTCAAACCTTTCTCAAATCACTAAGTGTTTAACTCCTCAGTGGCTACTACTTCAAGTGCAAATCTAGACAATGCTATGAACTTGCTATAATTATTAGAGATAGTCATGCTCCCCATCCTAAGGTTGATAAACTCTGGGGCCTTTAGTTTCCTCATAAAAGTAGGGTAAAATTTTTCCTCTTAAAGCAGAAATACAGGATTCTCAATTAAACTCTTTCACAATACTTAGTATAATCTCATTCTCTTTCCACCATAAGTCAGTCTCATCTTTAAAATATAGTATAACTTGACCTACTTTCATACTCTCAGGACAGTTCACAGCCCCAAAAATCTTTTAAAACGCCCTAATCCGACTCTCTAAGAGGATAAGGTCAGCTTACCCCTTAAGGTACGATGGTTTAATCTTAGCTAGTCTCTCAAACATGTCCCAGCAGAATCGGGACGCTCAACTCTTTCGAGTTTAATTCTTTGCCAATAGGCGAATAACAGAATCTAAGGCATCATTATTGTTTGACCCTCTACTTCGCGACTGAAACTTAACATAACTCTACTTTAGGTTCCAGCATAACTTACATGCCCATCTAAGAAGACAATATTTCATTTGATCATTAAAGATCACATTAACAAACAATTTCTCAACTAGTTTCAAGTTCAACATGAAATGTTCTCTAATAGTCACATAATCACCCATGTAAAATATATTCACATCAACATGCATATAGAAACAGGCAAGCAAGAATATAATCACATAATGAAAATTTAAATAATAAAAATACTCTCATCACGTGTTCAGAATAAATTCTTACTTGCTCATATAAATAAATAATGGCTTTTATTCATCAATCAATAATAATAGTATTTTTCCAATCCAAAATAACCAACTTATTCATTAATAATATAAACATGCTAAAGAAGGATATTTAAATCATTATAGCTTGGCTACTTTCCAACAACTAATCTTAAAGCATAAATAAATACTCTTATGGAGTGACATTATCTTTCATATCCTTATTTCCTTTATACCTTTATGGAGTAAACATTTCATCTTCAAAGTCTCCAGATTCTTCACTATCATAATAATAGTAACAACAGTAACTCGAATTCCTAGATCTAGTATATTTTGAAATCCTTTTGGGTTGATGCCCATTTCCATCCACCTCTAAATCACTCACATCTCTCAGATAAGGTCTCCAAGTATTATTGTAGATACCCTTTCAGGTTTGCGCTCTAGTACGATCACACTCATGAATTACTTCATATATCGCTAACGGGAATGCCTACTTTTAACACATCATGCATAATGATCTCAAGGCTAATGTAACTATATCTTCTAGGCTCATGACATCGAACATTCTCATCATCATTCAATACAATTGGGTTATGATGACTTTCTACTCTATTAACTTGCCTGACAATTCTATCAACTTGCCTGGAAGACATGGTTAGCGATCTACAACAAATAAACCTATTCAATAAATATATACTTAGTACTTTCCTTAAACGCATTCCCAACAATAAACAATAAGGAGTAACACTAACATCATAGGCATGAGAATATAACATTTAGCAAGCAAGAAAAATATAAACAGTTAGCAGGGAAGAAAAAAAATAACGGTTTTTTCACCAAATACCCCCGACAAATCATCAAATTCATAATATACCCTCAATGTTTCAGAAATGCACCGTATACCCCTGACTATTCGAAAACGTGCAACAGATACCCTTTTTCGAACCACCATTAACTTTATTTACCATTTTTCCCTTATTAACCCTAAACCTTAACCCTAATATAACTCTAACCTTAATCCTAATCTAACCCTAAAATCTAAACCCTAACTCACCCTTTCCCCACCCCCACCCCCACCCCTCCACCGATCCCTTCCACTGGTCCCCCTCCCCTCCACCGGTCCCCTTCCCCTCCACCGGTCCCCATCCCCATCCAACTGCCCCCTCCCCCGCTGCAAAGAACACACGAGTTTTCACGGCGGAATTTGAGTCCCCAACCACCGGAAAGTGACAAATCTTCGCAAACCCCCCCCCCCCTTCGAATTACCCCCTACTCGAATTTTTGGCAAGATCTGAAGGGCAAATCACAAGATGAGGGGGATAGGGTGAGGCTGCGATGATAGCGGGAGGGGGTGCGTAGGCTACTGCGAAAAGGGGCGAGAGGGTGGGGCGGAGACTGGTAGAATTAAGGGTGGCGGAAATGAAAGGGAAGAGAGGGGGATGGGGTGGGGCTGCGGTGACATCGGGAGGGGGTGCGGGACTGCTGTGAAATGGGGCGAGAGGGTGGGGAGCAGACTGGCAGAATTAAGGGTGGCGGAAATGAAAGGGAAGGGAGGGGGATGAGGTGGGGCTGCGGTGACAGCGGGGGTGTGGGCTGGGCAGAATTCGAGGGTGGGGGCTGGGGTGGATGAAGGGGAGATGGAGGGTGTTGGGTTGGGGTGGATGGATTAGATTAGGTTTAAGGATTAGGGTTTAGATTAGGGTTTAGATTTTAGGGTTAGGGCTTAATATTGGCAAAATTGGAAATAACGCAAACGGTGAGATAACGATAGTTACGAAAAGGGTATTTGGTGCACAAAAATGAAAACTCAGGGGTATATGGTGAATTGTTGAAACATTGAGGGTATATTGTGAATTTTTTAATTTGTCGGGGGTATTTGGTTTAATAACCGAAAAAATAATCATGCATCATTAGTAGGGAAGAAAATTATAATGCATCGTTAGCAGGGAAGAAAAATGGTAATGCATCGTTAGTAGGGAAGAAAAATAATAATCATGATGAACTAACTATGCAATGCAGGCATATAATATTTCTATTCTGTATGCCCTTCCTATACTACCCATTATCAAAATGCAACAATTAAAGCTTCAAAGGCATGAAAAATAATGCAGACACTCTTCATAAAATACTGAAATATTGACTAAACAAAAATATCGGACCTGACAATGTCGAAGGGAAAAAGAAAATTTTGATTCAAAAAAAAATTCCGAAACATTTTGAAATTCTGAAAAAAAATTAATATTCGAACACCGAAAACATTCGAAAAAATATTTGGACTCCTTTTTAAAAAAATAAAACTTCGGTCTCCTAAAATTATATTATAATATATTCCTATGAGTTTTCAAAACGAATAAGTAGGAGCAATTCTGAAGTTTATTCAAATAACTAGTAAGCTAGTTAGTTAGGCGCCTAAAAGTTTTGAAAATAACCTAAAACTCCCATATACCACTTTGTAACACCACGGTAATTCTCTCTTTTCAGAAATAATTTTATAATATACAAATAGAGAATTACCTAAGTATTGTCACCCATGTGATAACGTATCGACTTATTCAAAATTTGTAGCGGTGAACATATAACTAAAATTTTAAACTTTATAATCATAAATAAATAAATAAGTATTTAGAAATCAACAACTCTAAATGAGTCTTATTCAAACCAACTTAATAATGTATATTCCTACTAATGCAGAAAAATAACATATACTAGTTACACATTCTCTCAATTCAAGATTCTCAATGATGCACATCTGCGAACCTATAATGTCAATGCTATACTAATCTGCTCACCAAAATGGGTCATCACAGGATCAATAAGGCAAAGCCATGATCACAAACACAACAAAGCACGTAAACAGCAAAGCTGAGTACTACATCTAAAACATAAGCATTCCTAACATAATACTAAATAAATAACATGCAGGGATAAATAATAAGAAATCTTGATCCTAATAATCCAACCTTTTGGCCATTCGCTCAAAATAATCCAACCTTGAATTATTATTTAATAATCTAACCTTTGACCTTTTTTAATTTTTAATGCACCTAACAGTAAGTAACCTAGAGAAGCTGGTAACTAACCCACGTGGTATATTACCGTTGCTTTTAGGTTCCCTTATTTAGCTCTCTCTCTCTGTCTCTCTTGAATCTTCTTCTTCTTCCAATTTCTCCATTCCCCCCCCCCATTGTAAAATCTTCACCGCTGATTTATCTTTTTTTCTCCATCTTCATTCACCATTCTGCGAAATTGAAGGGAGGAATATGCGGAGGCCAACATCAGGTTCTAGGTGTTCCTCACATTCAAGGGGTGTAAAAGTGAAGTGTAGATGTGGAAGAGATGTTGTAGTGCGTACTGTGAAGAATGGAACTAACATTGGAATGAAGTTTTATGGTTGCCCTTTATGGCCTGTAAGTTAATTTTCCTTTCCTGAAATTTCAATTTTTTCCCCCAATTTCAAATTATCCCCAAAATTTCCCCAAAATTTTACCATATGTGATTGTGATTGTAGGACACTAAGTGCAATTTTATGAAGTGGATAATTGACAACAATGAAGATGATGACTTGCGTTATCAATTACTTCAAAAGGAGAACACCATAAGTGAACTTGGGCATGAGAAAAAGTTGTTAGAACAGAAAATCAAGAAACTGAAGTTGCAAAGGGAGATGAAAAGTGATCTTTGTGAAATGCGTATGGAGTTGATGAAGAGTTCAAGGAAGGAGAAAAATCTGACATTTATGTTGGTTTTATCTTGGCTTGTATTTGCAATTGTTGTAGTCTATAATAAGTAGACAATGAAAGAACTTTAAATTAGCATGTAAGTAGTGCACTCTAGTTTGATTATGAAAGCACTGAAGGAAGTTAGCTGACTTGAAATATGGTGTGATTATGGAATTAAAATAGATATGATAATGAAACCTTATATTAGCATGAAAGCAAAGTATATTACAACTGATATGATTCATTATGTACTTTGTAGTACTAAGTAACAAAAAAACCAGTTCATCCAAAAACCAACAACAAAGTACATTACAACTCATAGAAGTTCCTCCTAAGATCTAGAATTTGACTAATACATAAAGTAAGCTAATTTGAAGATCCATTAAGCATCCACTAAGCATTTGACTTCGCTTGATTCTGTGGCAGTAGTCCCATCACATGGAATGTAATTCCCTACCTCAACTGGCACCTGAAAAAGGGGAAAAAAAAAACAACAAAAGTTCTTATGTGAGCAAGACCATACACACAATTCGAGGAAATACTAGTAAAAAACGAAGGCCAAACCTGATTTCTACCCCTTCCTTTTCCACCCTTCTTTGTTCCCCCACCCCTAGAACCTCTGCCATCCCTTATCATCCTACCCCCTCTACCAAGTTGAGTTGGTTGGACTGTAGCATGATGATGTTGATTGACAGTAGCTTGAGTGTTTTGTTGAGAGTGAGAGGGTGTTGTTGTCATAGTTTGAGTGGTTTGTTGAGGTTGGGAGGGTGATGCAATGCTAGACTTAGAGTGAGGGGGTTGTCCATCAGTCCTTGGTCTCTTAGGAGGTGGCTCACTAACAACAATAGCAGCATTGTCCTTGTTGGGACATCTCCTTTTGTTGTTCCCTTTTACTTTACACAGTGAGCATGTCATCTCCATTCCAGTCTTGGACAAAGTTCCAGCCTTTTTAGGCAACTCAAAGGGGTCCTTTATCCTATTCTTCCTTGGTCTTCCAGGACCAATTTTGATAGAAGGAGGGTCCAAGTGAAATTCAGGTCTAGGACCAATTACCGGAAAAGTGTGATTTTCGGGTTCGAAATTGAACCTCTTTTCTTCTATTGCTCCAGCTTCCACTTCACCAATGTCGCTATGTAATTCGCTTCAATTGAAGGTGCAAAAATGGAAGAATTCCGACCGATTTTAATCTGACAAAGATAGAAGAGAGAGAGAGAGGAGTTTGAGAGTCTGACTATGGTGGTTGAGCATTTTGGGAGGGAAATTAAAACCCAATGGTCAGCATTGCAAATGTTGACATTTTCTCCGGTTTCCAGTCACTTAGGTGCATTAAAAATTAAAAAATGTCAAAGGTTAGATCATTAAATAATAATCCAAAGGTTGGATTATTTTGAGCGAATGGCCAAAAGGTTGGATTATTAGAATCAATTTTTCCTAAATAATAATATCATCATATAATATTCTGCATCACTAGTGGAAAAAACATCAAGTGCTCCGGTTAAAAACCATACAAGTGCTCCGTATTTGACCCGTAGCAGACCCATACGAGCACTTGAGTATTTACAAGTGCTCCGGTTTCCTTAAAAACCGGAGCACTTGTGAATCAAGTGCTCCGGTTTTTTCCTAACAACCGGAGCACTTGAAGTATTTTTTTTTAATTAAAAAATTGTTGTTGTTGTTGTACAACAGCAAGCATACAACAACAACAACAACAACAACAACAACAACACTAGTTGGAATAATAAGCAGAATAAGAGAATAAAAAAAAAAAAATTTATGTGTCTCACTAAGACATGGTTGACTTTAAATCTTTTACTTCATTACTCAGAGAATAGGTTGGTTACTTCAAATGTTTTAGGCCTTTGGGTATATATGACTTCAGATCAGAAGTAGAGCATCCTATTACCTATTCACTTCAGTCTTTTTGAATTTAGTAGATGATCACTAAGTTGGCCATAACCTTCAAGGGATCATAGAATAGCAAACAAAAATGACAATACAAGTACAACACCGAAAAAGTTTACCCAAACCTGGTGCTGATCAGCCGAAATGCATTCACTTTTAGAATATAACTTGATTAAGAAAACAAAACAATGACATGCATCAGCAAGTCAAATCCAAAACAGCTACCCCAAAGTTTTAGAACATGAACAAATCAGGATCAATAGGACCAGTGGTGGACACCGTAACTTTTCCACCATCAAAGGTGATTTCTGCCTGCAATAGTCGCCCAGTATAAAACGGCTCTAGAGCATAAACTTGTTTATATTCCCCTGAGATAGCATTTAACAATAAAAGCAGCACTTAAGGAAGGAAAGATGTGAACAATCTTCTCCAAATATCACTTCTTGATTACTTAATCACCCATTAATTCTTGTGACTTTAAACATACCCAGTCCCCAAAGCAAGAAGAATTTCAAAAGGAAAACATAAACACACGGTAAAAATATAAAAAGAGGGTTAGGGGAATGAAAATCAAATGACTGCCAGCATCTCAGATAGGGTCAACATAATTTCCAAAATCATATAGTTATATATGCACCCACACATTCCACAACATAATAAATGGAGAATGGAGTCAATCGAAGGAATGATATAAAAGAAGAGTGTTATCATTGAATAAGTATTTTTCTAAAATGAGAAACAACAAGCTTATCTCTAAGATATGCAAAAAGGTCCAATCTCATGATAAAATATTAAATACTTCTAATTAAGAAACTAGAAAAAAAAAGGAAATGAATAAAAATAAAAGTTTGAAAAAGCTGCATGGTTTCAAGTATTATTTAAACAAATTATAAAAGCATAAAAGAAGACTGAACCCACTTTACAATATTCCCAAGAATAATCTATCATTACTCCTATAGACTATGTTAACAATTGATACCTGAAATAGGATCCCTTTTGTCACTGTCAGATGTTACCCGATACCACTGAATTAGGCACTCCTAGAGCTCTGCAGCCTCATCAAAACGTTTTTGGGCCTGCAAAAAAGCACCTAATAGCTCTTTCCCGTCCAATTCATACAAATACAACATTTCCTCCTCGATCTTTTTCTTCATTATCAGCTACAAGATATAGAAAATTTTAAAATAAAATGATCAAAGTATATACATTTTGTGAAATGCGAGTTATATTGGACATCAGTTAGACACAAGTATTGCATTCCTACATGTAAAAAAAAAAGCTACTATATCTCACACTAGTACACCACAATAATTGGTGCAAGCCACACCCGAAGCTAACTAAACTTAAAGTAAGCTAGGTAGACCATGCATCATCCCTTGCTGATCTAATCCATACAACTGCAAGTAATAACTAATAAGAACATAGAAAACTGTAGGTGTCATTTAGAGTTCGGAATAAAATAAGCCACATCATGAGTTCAGTGTTAAATTCTACAAGTAACCCGAAGTTATAATTTTAAGTTTATGAACTTATTACCATTAATGAGAGATAACATAGCAGATTAAGAGGGGAAAATTTTAATGAGAGATAACATAGCAGATTAAGAGGGGAAAATAAGGCGCTAACCAGAGTGTGACAATAGAAAACTGAGTGTGCAACAACAACAGCTAAGACCCAAGGAAGAACTAAAGCACAAATAGGTATCTAAATAGAGATGTTTTAACCTGTCAAGTGTAAAATTGCAAATTATACATGTATTAGCATTGCCTGCCGAGGGAGGTTGCTCATGTAAGTTTGTTGTCTCAATAAAAAAATATGACTCCTGCCTCACATTAGAAAGCAATTAAAGACTTAAGTTTGATTTTGTCATACATTCCTAAACTCTTACCAATTTCAAAAACTTATTTAGTAATAATCTTAAGCTCTTAGGAGTTAGGATTGCATAGTGCATATGTCAAAAGCAAAACAAATAATTCAAAGATAACAGAAGAAGAACCAAAAAAACTAAAACAATGAGAGAGAAAGTGTTGTAATCAGCAAGAGCACGGCCATCTTCAAGCTGCTTACCAGTGAAGATCAAACGCTGCTGGTGTGGAGGAATTCCTGCAAATTTCACACAACCAAAACATAGAAAAAATCAAAAGTACATCCAAAAATTAAAAACTTCACTATATTATATTGACCAAAATTTCAATGGAGAATAAATATATATATAAATGAAGGATAATAATGAAACCTTCTTTGTCTTGAATCTAAGCCTTGACATTGTCAACGGTATCACTGCTTTCGACCTCAAGAGTGATGGTCTTGCCAGTTAGGGTTTTGACGAAGATCTGCATCTTCTCTACTTTTTCGAGGTTTGTTGTTCTTCTTCTTCATTGTTACGATGGCTATGCAAATTGATTTGGTCGGGCCTTATTTATAGTTCGAAAATCCAAAAAAATTAACGCATAATTCAAACATTATGCAACATTTAATCTCTCTTACCTCAAAGTAAGGAGGATGAGTAGAATTCCGCTTCTTCGCCTTAGATTTCTTCGCTTTTCCTCTAGCTTATTTCAGCGTCGTAAATCCCTTCCGTAGGAGAATCATACGACGTCATAGCAGAGCAGCCATTGCTTCGTAAGTTTAGCAATTAGTTCTTCTTGCTCCGCAGGTTCAACAATCTGTTCCTCAATTTCCGCCATTATAGCAAAATTGGAAGAACTTTTCTTCGCTAGGGTTTTGAAATCGAGAATTTTGTGGAGAAGAGAGAAAAAGAAGATATCTCAATATGAGAAGAGAGAGAGAGGGGATAGATAAAGCAATACAGAAGAGCGACGACAACACAAGGGAAGGAGTAATAATTACGGTTAGGGTTTTGTTGTCGGTGTCGTTGGCAAGGTTTTAGCAGTAATCACTCTGATCTTACCTTCATCGGTGGTAGTGCGATTCACGAATAAGAAATAGGGTTAGGGTTTCGATTTTTTCATGAAATGTGCGAGAGAAGGAGGAGCTAGAGAGCGAGAGGGGGGGGGGGAACAGTGTACGCGGGTGAAACTGAAATGTTGGGTTTTATGAATCCCCAATCCTCAAGGGCTTCGATTAGTCACATCCACCGAAGCACTAGTCATAATTTTTATTTTATTTTAAAAAGCTGGACCAAGTGCTCTGTTTTTAAACTAACTGAAGCACTTGATAATTAGCAAAAGCATTTTTTTCCACTACTGGCAGACAACTTTTACTGAACTATAAACTCCAAACATGTTTTTATTACTTTAATAGTTACTTGGACCCGAGCTGTATTATCTATTAATGCCTTCACCTAGGAAGACGAAATACGGGCGCTACTTCGTATTTCAAAATGACCTACGATATCGCGGAACCTTTTTACTAAAATAGGAATGGTGATCAATCCATCCCCCGAAAAGCCATTGCACGCTCACTATGAACCCTAACTCCTAATGTCCAACTCTAAACGTGCACCAGTCTAAAGTCTATAACTATCCTTGTTACACTTTACGTTAATTACATTTTATCACTTGTTATGACACACATATACAAGCAATCATAGACATATAAATCAATCATTCACAAATGGACTTCTTTTATCTTAGGATTAAATAAGTGATCACAACTTACAATCCAAGACTACTTTCTTTTAGTCTCAAACTTCTTCTTTTGTTGAACCTAGCCAACAATAATCTTACCTTTAAAAAGGCATAACTTCTTAACTTACCAAATAAGGCCCACAGTGCTCGTAAGATAGTGAAAATAATACTTGTAAGGGAATACATGAATAACATGATTCAATCTTTATAACATATATTAATTCCTCATGCAAATTAATAAATAAAATTCCCTTTCACATGCTTGCATAAACAATTCCATACAAACATACAATCTAGTATTCATAATAAATCTCAAATCACATGCTTGCTCGAAGACATGAAACATGTAAAAATCAATCATAATAACAATCATATATGAATTTAATAAGTTCCTATACATGATACTACAACTTTTTCTCCTTAGCTCATGATACTAATCACATAGCACATAGGTATGTACGTACCTTGTGTAAACTAGTCGGGAGGCCACTTTTAACTCTTTAAAAAAGTCCCCTACAGAATATTCTCCGCCTAGAAATCAATATAAACTAAAATCAATACTCTTAAATAAAAATACAACAACTCAAAAATATTTAAAATCCCCTTTAATATATTCAAAAGTTAATTTTACTATTAGCACTTCAATAACTTTTAATTCCTAGCATAGTACTACCATACTAGTAATTAAAATCCTTAAAACTCCATAAATAAAATCTTTTCTGATATTCCAGCAACTTTTAAAATCATAAAACCCTCTTTAAACATGTATAAACATGATTAAAATCATAACCCATCTCATAGTATATAACATGCTACTATGGTTTTCTAGTAATTAAAACCCTAAAAATCCATGCTTTAATGATTGAAACTTCAATCTACCAATAATAATCAAATCTGAATTTTTATTCTTATAATATATAATATATATGAATCAAGATTATTTATTAAAACAGTAAATCAAAACCAATAATCATGATTAACATTAAAAGAAAGCATAAGAACATAGTCTTTGATGGAATCTTGATGAAGAAGAAAAGAAATTAAACAACAAGAAGAGAACCAAAGGAGAAAAAGAGTGAAATACGGAAATCAGAGTGAAATATGGCAGCAAAATTTTGAGGCTATAACTGATAGAATAGTAATAATTGAAATCGAGTGATTTTTGAGCCTAAGTTCAATAACTTTGTTAGATCTACAATTTCTAAAAAGGAAGTTTTGGCTAAACATAAACGTAACTATGAGAAATTTGGACAATCGGATTTGGGTGAGAGCAAAAAACGAGTGAAAGGGGGGAAAGCAAACCGTGAGAGATAATACAGAGGGCTGAAATTCTTGAGTGTGAGGAGAGAGAAAATAATCTTTGTGTGGAATAAAATAATTGGGTATTAAAATATTTATAAGGAGGCTTCCTTTTGGGCTTATGACAAAGGAGATTGGGCTCAATTAAAATTGATGATGAATAGGATAAATAAATTAGAACTCCTATCATCAATATGACTCATCTTTCCTAATATACTTAGAATTTAAGTTCCTCAAGTTCAATTAGACTTCTTTTCCAAACTAAATTAGTATTTCAAACCTTTTTCAAAGCATGCCGAAATAAAATATGTTTAACTTTCTTAAATCCTTAAAAAAATTTCATTTGACTTTTAAAATAGTCAACCTTTTTAAATAGTTAAATCATTTAAAACTAAATTATGTTTAAATATAAATATATAAATACTAAAATATATTTATAAAATCCTTTAAAATAATGGGGGATTACAAATAGAGGACATAAGAACTACCTTACAGAACTTGGCCAAGTCTTGTAACAACAAGCAGAGGTTGACCCATTCCCTAAAGTCGGATCGGGGAAAGTTGAAAACTCCCTATGACATTCCCTTGGTGGTAGAGATGAAAATAACGAATCTAAGAGTAAGCAGGATTTTGATTGACACCGGAAATTCAACGGACATCATAAATGCTGACTGTTTGTCCAGATTAAAATTTAAAGAAAGTAACTTAGTCCCAGTCCATCACCTAATTATCGGGTTTGGTGGAGCAGTCATTCATCCAATGGGAACGGTTACATTGCCAGTTCGAGTTGGAGAAAAGGAGGCATCTCGAACGTTGTTTGTTAAGTTCTTGGTCGTTAGAGACTTGACTGCCTACAACATCAGACTCGGACGGCCAACGTTGAATCATATCAAGGCTATGATAGTCACCCATCTCATGCTCATGAAGTTGTGAATGTGATGGTGGCAAAATTGGATCTTTATATTGAGATCAACAGGCGGCCAGAGAAGGTTATGTCACAACTTTGCGACCCTCATCATAGAAAGGGGAGAAGCCAGATCAGGTGAAGATAGCTCGTAAAAGCAAAGCGGCCGAGTATGTAAAAAGTCAAGTGGAGGCTATGAGGGTGGTGGTTGAAAGACCTCAGGTGCAGGTTGTAACAGCCCGCTCCAAGTAGCAGCTTAATGAAGGCATAATCCTGCTAATTACGAATGTAAGCTGCTAATTAGAGGGAGTGTTAGGGCGAACTACCACACCTTCCTTCCCCTAGGAAAGGTAGGAAGTCTCGTAGTATCTATGCATAATACGAAAATAAGTAATAGTAAAATAGTCAATACCATATGTTTTGAGTGCTTAGATTACAAATCAAATACATGTTTGACTTGCAAAATTATTTTATAATACGATTCATCTCATGGCAGCGGGTTAAACACATTGACAAAGACTTCATATTGCACACAAGAGCTAACTTGAACATTCCCTCTAATCCTGCAAAACAGTTGAATATGCCCCCACCAGGACAGGTTCACAGAACAAAACAGGTCAGTTTACGCTGGTACACAAGTCCCACCAATTACAAAATATTAAGGTGGCTGAAACTATTTAATCGTTTCTTATACTCAAACGTTGATTCTTTCTGCTCAAAAAATATCAAGGTCCCACCTATTACAATCATAGCTTCCTTTTCTTTCTGCTCAGAAATTCATTATTGCATCGAGATGGTTTTTGTTCTTAAACGGAAATACATTTATACTTGCTCATAAATACGTTGATTCTTTCTTTTAACTTCCATAAAATTACATTCCATATACAGGAGAAATTCTCCAAGAATTATCTCAAAATATCACATATCATTCTCAATACTTAGAACAACAATAGTCTTAAAACTTATCACAAAACATAATATATATATAACTCCAGGGAAGGAACATGAATGGAGGCTAAGCCACCACTCCACACATTTGAGGGACGTCTCCCCACCTTTCTTATTTCTGCTTGCAAGACTTTTAGGTCATGACCCCACATAACAGAGCAATACCCGCTCTAAATACATATTGAGCAAACCTGCTCTACACAAATTGTTCACTTCCCCTTATAAAACAAACATATCATTATAAAAAAAATAGTTATACTAAATACTTGTGCTTAAAATACTTATACTCAAATACCTATACTTAAATACTTATGGTGAGATACTTATACCTTTATAATTATACTCAAATAACTTACTTAAGAAGTTATGCATAATCATTATTTCAACCATCGTAATAAACTTTGAACTTATCAAAATCAGTTTCTTAAAACAAGCTTGCTATGCATGTCAAGTTCCACCATTTCGGAAGGGTGACTTATTAACAAAACTTCGAAAAATAAACATTGTGGTTAACCAAAGTGGTTAATAAAGTGATCAACATGATATGACAACAAGATTAGGTTTCAAAAGAGGTTCTTAAGATATAAAAAGACGACACAACACAAGTACTCAAATAATCTATTTCATGGTTTTGGTGTTGCCAGGAATATATGATGGTTTGCGTGCGAGATTACATCGGAACTTTTATGTTCAGTTAAGGGTTTGAATAGGTCAATAAATAAGTACTTACATGCAGTAGGTATTCAACCTTAAAAGGTACTCAATGAGCCCAAAAAGCATGGTTTAATCAACTTGGAAAGTAACTAAGAGAAATCGGGTTCTAGGTATTCCTTTACACTACGAAGTATGGTTATGTGTGGCGTTTAATGAAGGGAATGAGGCAATGGTTTATCTTACAATCAAGACACGTATATTCCAGGGATACATCATGAAAGTTCGACCCAAAAAAAGATCATTAATCAAGATGCCATCGAGATAATAGCAAGGTTTGATGGGTTTTGTTGTGAAAACTTGTTATGTATGCAACAATCTTCTAGGCAGCATAACTTCTAATGTACTACTCCAAATTGAGTGATTTTTGGGTCTGAATTCAATAACTCAAAAAGGTATACAACTTTGATAATGGAACAAAGACTCAAATCTCAATTAAATAGGACGATATTGGGCCTGGAAAAACACGGCAGCAAGATTTAGGAAAGAGGATCATCCTTTCCTACTTGGTTATCTGTGGAGATACCAATCTAAAGGAAAAACTTGACATGCAAAAGTATCTTAAATTCTTAGCACAATACTATTTATAAAATACCACATGCAATCAATTTTTTTATACATATATAAACATAATCAAGTATTCATAATTTCATAGGCAAAATTCATAATCAAAGCTTAAAAACAAGTTAAATGGTGGTTCTTGTGTACCTTATTTAGGTTGTTTAGGAATCCAATCTCCTTCAAGCACTTTTATATCTCGTCTAGCAACCTTCTAAGATCGTAACTACAACATCCATAACTTAAGTTCAGCCATGAACCCAAGATAATCTAGTTTACAACGTACTAAATCTCATAAATGCTATAGTTTAGCCACATCATACCTTTGTTTGTTTTCTTTGATGCTATGGATGTGATTCCTCAAAAATAACACTTGCCCAGTATGGAGAACAACTTGATACGCCTAGAAAAGTGATTGCATGCAAGATTTAGAGCTAGAATCGAAGAGGAACAAGCTGCCAACAGCAGCCCTTGCACCCGCCAGAATGGCGTGAAGGAGAGGAAAATGGTGATGAATTTTGGGTGTGTTTCTTTTACAATGAAATCTGATGAAATGAATTACGGGCTTGGTCACATTTATATAGATAATGGGTAATGGCAAGCTCGTGATTTCGATTTAGTAATGAGGGCAAAATTATCTTTTCCCAGATTAAGAACATTCTAGAATTTTCTGGTTTTACTTAATCCTAAACACTTTGTAATTAAACTCTAATCCTTCATTATACTTAAAATAAATTCTAAAAAATATGTCTTACAAATTAATAAACATATTTGGCTCATTTAGCCCTTAAATCATAATTACAGAGTATCTCAAACACAAACTCAAAGTCTCAAAATTTCATAATAATGCTCAATATTATTAACGTAATTCGTTAATAACTTATGTTAACTTATAATTTGCATTCATAATCACATAATAACATATAATGTTTAGATTCACATATAGACTTCATATAGGGGCTATTCACAATTTTCTTATTCCTCAAAGAAGCAATTGATTAAGTACTGATTAGTCTGCTAATGTATCTCACTTATCTTAATGATATCATCATAAATATTGAGGCTATTACATAGGTTGCCTCTGTAAACAAATCGTCTAGCCTCTTACCAAGCAAGGAAAGAAAATACATGTTTGTTAAAGATGAAACGCCTTCGTCAAAAGAAGTGATGGCTATCATGGCCGCGGCGGTTGAGCCTCCAGAACCTCTAGAAACACCATAGGACGTCTGTTTAAATAACGAACGTCCAGAAAGGATATTGAAGATTAGGTCTGGTTTTACCCTAAGTGTGAAGGATGAACTAGTAGGATTGTTGAGGGAGGTTGAAGATTTTTTGCCTACAGTGTTGAAAAAATGCCGCGAATTTATCCCAAAGTGGATGTTCATAAGCTAAATATAGACCCAAGTTTGAAACCGGTTCGTCAGAAGAAAAGGCACCTTGGTCCGGCCATGAATCAGGCCATCGACTAAGAAGTGCAGAAATTATATAAGTCTCAGTTCATTAAGGGGAGTCATCAGCCAGATTGGATAACAAATGTTGTCATGGTAGCTAAGCCCAACATCATATGGATCGATTATTAGACTCAACGGCTGGTCATGTGAGTTTCATGGATGCCTACTTTGGGTTCCACCTAATCCCTATATGGCCTTAAGATCAAGACAAAACGTCATTCATCACTGGAAAAAGGGCTTTATGGCTAGCTGATGATATATTTCGGTCTTCGGAATGCACTAGCCACCTTTAAGCTATGAGATGAGACTCTATACAAGAAAGCTTTCAACTATCCTCTTCTGAAAGACTATCCCACTCACATAGGGGGAAAAGCATTAGAGGAAAAAACCTTACGGACTGGTTATTATTGGCCCTTGGACGATTCAGGTCCAAGTGAGGTGATAATTGTCATCATTTCTTTTCAACAATCAAGAAAAAAGCAACATTTGAATGGACAGAAGAAGCTGAACAGGCTCTTCAGCAAGTGAAAGATTACCTCCGTCAACTACCTCGTATAGTCAGTCCAGCCGAGGGAAAAAAAATTTGTATACATGGTCGTCACGCCTTAAGTTGTAAGCGTTGTGTTGCTGGCTGAAAGAGAACCCATAAAATTTCATGTGTACATTATTAGTCATATACTCAAAGACGCGGAGTGTAGGTATCCTTTGGTAGAGAAGTTCGGCTTGGCACTTGTCATGGCCAGCAGGAAATTCAGGTCGTACTTTTTGACCCACAATATACTAATCTATAGTGACCAACCTCTGAAGCAAGTTCTGTAAAAGATGGATGCCTCTAGGCAAATACTCAAATAGGAGGTAGAGTTATATATGTTTGACCTAACTTTCGAATCTAGAAAGGCGATCTATAGAACCTATTATAGTTAAGCTTACTCGGCCAACTATAGAACATATTAAGGATCCAGCTAAAGGAAGGAAGAACTGAACGTTCATGTTGGATGGATCATCTACTGTCAATGGATGTGGGGAAGGAATAATCTGTCAGTCTCAAGAAGGATATAAGTCTGAATATCCATTAAGGTTCCAATTTCAAGGGTCCGATGATGAGGCGGAGTATCTTTTAGCCGGGATAAATTTGCAAGGCGGATGGAGCTATAGAAATTGGGGCTAAGTTAGACTCTCGTCTAGTTGTCAATCAAGTCAATGGAGATTTTGAATGTAAAGAGGCATCTATGAGCAAATATATGCGTATGATGAACTAGGAGGTTGAACCCTTGAGGCGGTTGGTTCTTGATAAAATCTAAGGCCAGAAAATCACCAAGCAGATGCTCTTTCAAAATTGCCCAGCTCGGCTGACTGTGATGCACCAAGAACAATATTTTGGGAGGTAAAATCAAAGAAAAGTATTGATCAAGGGCAAGTAATGTTTCTCAGTCGAAGGGCAATTCGGATTGAGCCTATTATAGAACTCAAGAAAACATGTTGGTTACCTTCTTATAATGTTACAACTAGGTATATGAAAGAACGAGACAAATGGTTTGAGCTATGAGATTAGACGCTATACAAGAAAGCATTCAAATGTCCTCTTCTGAAGTTCATTACCAGGGAAGAGGGATTTGAGGTATTGAAGGAGCTTGTTCCTCTCACATAGGGGGAAGAGCATTGAGGGAAAAAACCTTAAGAGCTAGGTATTATTGGCCCCTGGACGATTCTTGTCAAAGTCAGGTGATAAATATCATCATTTCTTTTCAACAATCAAGAAAAAAGCAAATTTTGAATGGAGAAAAGAAGCTGAGCAAGCTCTTCGGCAAGTGAAAGATGACCTCTGTCAACTACCTCGTTTGGTCAGTCTTGCCGAGGGAAAAAAAAATTGTTTATATACCTGGTCATCTCGCCTCAAGTTGTAAGTGTTGTATTACTGGTTGAAAGAGAGCCTATACAAGTTCATGTGTACTTTTTGAGCCATGTGCTCAAAGACACGGAGTGTAGGTATCCGTTGGTAGAGAAGTTCGACTTCGCACTTGTAATGACAAACAGGAAATTGAGGCCGTGCTTTTTGGCCCACAATATACGAGTCTATATTGACCAACCTCTGAAGCAAGTTCAACAAAAGACGGATGCATGTGGGCGAATGCTCAAATGGGCGGTAGAGTTGAATATGTTTGACCTAACTTTCGAATCCATAAAGGCGATCAAGGGGCGGGCATTATCAGATTTTATACTTGAGTTTACTCGGCCAACTATAGAACGTATTATAGATCCAGCTGAAGGAAGGAAGAACTGGACGTTCATGTTAGATGGATCATCTACTGTCAATGGATGTGGGGAAGGAATAATCTGTCTGTCTCCAGAAGGATATAAGTCTGTATATCCATTAAGGTTCCAATTTAAAGCGTCTGATGACGAGGCGTAGTATCTTTTAGTCGGGATGAAAATTTGCAAGGCGGATGGAGCTATAGAAATTGGGGCTGAGTTAGACTCTCTTCTAGTCGTCAGTCAAGTCAATCAAGATTTTGAATGTAAAGAGGCATCTATGAGCAAATATATGCATATGATGAACGAGGAGGTTGAACCCTTGAGGCGGTTGGTTCTTGACCAAAATCTAAGGCCAGAAAATCACCAAGCAGATTCTCTTTCAAAATTGGCCAGCTCGGCTGACTGTGATGCACCAAAAACAATATTTTGGGAGGTAAAATCAAAGAAAAGTATTGATCAAAGGCAAGTAATGTTTCTCAGTCGAAGGGCAATTCGGAGTGAGCCTATCATATAACTCAAGAAAATAGGTTGGTTACCTTCTTATAATGTTACAACTAGGTATATGAATGAACGAGACAAATGGTGTGAGCTATGAGATGAGATGCTATACAAGAAAGCATTTAAATGTCCTATTTTGAAGTGCATCACCAGGTAAGAGGGATTGGATGTATTGAAGGAGTTCCATGAAGGAGCTTGTGCCTCTCACATAGGGGGAAAAGCATTGGGGGAAAAAACCTTAAGGAATAGGTATTATTGGCCCCTGGACGATTCTTGTCAAAGTCAGGTGATAAATGTTATCATTTCTTTTCCACAATCAAGAAAAAAGCAACGTTTGGATGGAGAAAAGAAGCTGAGCAAATGAAAGATCACCTCCGTCAACTACCTCGTTTGGTCAGTCTTGCCGAGGGAAAAAAATTATTTATGTACCTGGTCGTCTCGCCTCAAGCTGTAAGTGTTGTGTTGCTGGTTGAAAGAGAGCCCATACAAGTTCATGTGTACTTTGTGAGTCATGTGCTCAAAGACGCGAAGTGTAGGTATCCGCTGGTATAGAAGTTCGACATGGCACTTGTCATGGCTAGAAGGAAATTGAGGCCGTACTTTTTGGGCAACAATATACGAGTCTATAGTGACCAACCTCTGAAGCAAGTTCTGCAAAAAAGTTGGATGCATGTTGGCAAATGCTCAAATGGGCGGTGGAGTTGAATCCTAACTTTCGAATCCAGAAAGGCGATCAAGGGGCGGGCATTAACATATTTTATAGTTGAGTTTACTCGTCCAACAATAGAACCTATAACAGATCCAGCTAAAGGAAGGAAGAACTGGACGTTCATGTTAGATGGATCATCTATTGTCAATGGATGTGGGGAAGGAATAATCTGTCAGTCTCCAAAAGGATATAAGTCTGACTATCCATTAAGGTTCCAATTTCAAGTGTCCAATGATGAGGCGGAGTATCTTTTAGCCGAGAAGAAAATTTGCAAGGCGGATGGAGCGATAGAAATTGGGGCTAAGTTAGACTCTCTTCAAGTCGTCAGTCAAGTCAATGGAGATTTTGAATGTAAAGAGGCATCTATGAGCAAATATATGCGTACGATGAACGAGGAGGTTGAACCCTTGAGGCGGTTGGTTCTTGACCAAAATCTAAGGCCAGAAAATCACCAAGCAGATGATCTTTCAAAATTGGCCAGCTCGGCTGACTGTGATGCACCAAGAACAATATTCTGGGAGGTAAAATCAAAGAAAAGTATTGATCAAGAGCAAGTAATGTTTCTGAGGCGAGGGGCAATTCAGATTGAGCATATTATAGAATTCAAGAAAACAGGTCGGCTACCATCTAATCATGTAGAAGCTAATTATATGAAAGCACGAGACCAATGGTTTGAACTATGAGATGAGACGCTAATCAACAAAGCATTCAACTGTCCTCTTCTAAAGTGGATCACCAGGGAAGATGGATTGGAGGTATTGAAGGAGCTTTATGAAGGAGCTTGTGCCTCTCACATAGGGGGAAGAGCATTGGGGGAAAAAAACCTTAAGGATTGGGTATTATTGGCCCCTGGATGATTACTGTCAAAGTCAGGTGATAAATTTCATCATTTCTTTTCAACAATCAAGAAAAAAGCAATTTTTGAATGGACTAAAGAAGCTGAACAGGCTCTTCAACAAGTGAAAGATCACCTCCGTCAACTACCTCGTTTGGTCAGTCTAGTGGAGGGAAAAAAATTGTTTGTATACCTAGTCGTCTGGCCTCAACCTGTAAGTGTAGTGTTGCTGGCTAAAAGAGAACCCATACATGTTCATGTGTACTTTGTGAGACATGTGCTCAAAGACGCAGAGTGTAGGTATCCGCTGGTAGAGAAGTTCGGCTTGACACTTATCATGGCCAGCGGCAAATTGAGGCTGTATTTTTTGGCCCATAGTATACTAGTCTATACTAACCAACCTCTAAAGCAAGTTATGCAAAAGATGGATGCCTCTGGGAGGATACTCAAATGGGTGGTAGAGTTGAATATGTTTGACCTAACTTTCGAATCCAGAAAGGCGATCAAGAGGCAGGCTTTAGCAGATTTTAGAGTTGAGCTTACTCGGCCAACTATAGAACCAATAATAGATCTAGTTGAAGGAAAGAAGGAAGTACTAGATGCTCATGGTAGATGGATCAACAAAGCATTCAACTGTCCTCTTCTAAAGTGGATCACCAAAATCTAAGGTCAGAAAATCACCAAGCAGATGCTCTCTCAAAATTGGTCAGCTCGGTTGACTGTGATGCACCAAGAACAATATTTTGGGAGGTAAAATCAAAGAAAAGTATTGATCAAGAGCAAGTAATGTTTCTTAGTCGAGGGGCAGTTTGGATGGAGCCTATAATAGAATACAAGAAAACAGGTCGGCTACCTTGTGATCATGTAGAAGCTAAGTATGTGAAAGCAAGAGACAAATAGTTTAAGCTATGAGATGAGATGTTATACAAGAAAGCACTCAATCGTCCTCTTCTCAAGTGCATCACTAGGGAAAATGGATTGGAGGTATTAAAGGAGCTCCATGACGGAGCTTGTGCCTCTCACATAGGGGAGAGAGCATTGGGGGGAAAAGCCTTAAGGACTCGGTATTATTGGCTTACCTTAAAGGAAGACACCCTTACCTATGCCAAATAATGTGATAGTTGCCAGAAGCATGGAAATATTCACCACAAGCCGGCAAATTATTTGACTCCAGTTTTGTTCCCACTTCGTTTTGCCAAATGGGGCATGGACATTCTGGAACCTTTTCCCATGGCAGCTGTTATGTCCTAAATTTTTGTCTAAGCTGGAACTTGCAGGTAGGTTGATTGCAACAGCTAGGAACCATCAGGTAGCACGTCATCCCCCACACTGAAACTTGGCACTCATGTGTTTTTCAACAGCAACCTTATTTTTATGCCCAGTAGCTTGCCTTGACAACTTCTTTAACAGCAACAATCTACTCAGTCATATTCCTAATCACTGCACTAACTCCAGGAGCTTTAATCAATTTAATCAGATCAACCACATGCCTCAGAATAGAAGTGTAAACCAGAGAGAATGGTGATTTACCTGTGGCCGAATGTACAACATTGTTGTACACAAATTCTACTTGGGGTAATGACAAATCCCATTGCTTCAATTTATCTCCACACACACTATGAATCATAACTCCTAAGCTAAAGTAATGAGCAAAGAAACCCTCTTACTCATTGCATCTGCGACCTTGTTTAGGGTCTTTGATTTATGTTGTTTAATGAATGGAAATTTCTGCAAAAAACTCACTCACCGAGCATGTATATTATTTATCACTTTCTGGCTGTGAAGGAACTTCAAAGCCTGATAGTCACTGAACCGAATGAACGCCCTCTGAACCATATAATGTTCCCACTAACGCAATACCTTAAACACCGCATAAAACTCGTGATCATAAGTACTCCATTTCGGCCTAGCATCACTCAAATTTTTACTAAAATAAACCACTGGTGCCTTTTCTTGAAAAAACAGCTCTAATACCCACCCCACTAGCATCACACTCAACTTGAAACACCTTATCAATATCAAGAAAGGCTAACACCGGGGCACTACATAGCTTCGCTTAAATTAAGGCATGACTTTGTTCTTGTTATGGCTGAGTTTTTGCAGGATGACGTGGATATAATGACGCGACGACTGTGACGTGAAGACGCGACGAAAAGACACGAGGGTATGGACAATCGAAGTACAGGTAATGGACTATCTGAAAATGAAAAGAGTTCAGCAAGGCATTAAAGTAGCCTTGAGATCCGTCGATAGAGAGTAGATTATGCAAAGGAGGGAAGAAGATTCCAATGTTGGAGTATAATTAGGAAGATCTCCTATAATCAAGCTGCCGTTACTATTGTGGAGTTGCAACCTTTTTTCTCATTTGACGAAGCATGGGAGTTGGTTGTGAAGGTTGAGAGGCAACTTAAGGCTGCAAGGGCCAAGTCTTTTAAGCCCTCTTTTATGCCTAAGTTTGAAAGTCCCAAACTATCTGAAAAGTTTGACACTTTAGACAAGGGAAAGGGCGTGTTAGATGCGTTAAGGAAGGAGATTGATTCTAAAGTTCAACGTGTGAATAAGGATGAAATTAAATGCTTCAAATGTCAAGGGAGAGGCCACTATAAATATGAGTGCCCAAATAGAAAAGTGATGACTTCACGGGCTTTTACTGAATTGGAAGAGGAGGATGCTAGGTATGTGTTGGCATTAATGGAGAGTAAGAAGTCTATGGAGGATGATGACATGGACTTGGGGGATTTAGAGGAGCGCTCATTAAATGAACCAGCTCCAGATCACGAAACACTTGTGGTGAGAAAGGTGCTTTATGTCCAAACCAACCCCTTGGATGATTTGGCGCAAAGGGATAATCTTTTTCAAACTAGGTGCTTGGTGGATGGTCGTAGTTGTTCGGTTATTATGGACAATGGTTCGTGTACTAATGCGTGCTCAAAGAAGATGGTGGATACATTGACTTTAGGAACACGACCACATGCTCATCCCTATAAACTAAACTGGTTGACTAACAATGGGGGAGTGGCGGTTGCTAAGCAAGCTCTCGTTAATTTTTCTATTGGCGAGTTTAAGGATGAGGTTTTGGTGTGATGTGGTGCCTATGGATGCGTGTGCTATTTTACTTGGGAGACCATGGCAGTTTGATCGTGAATTCGTGACATAGTTTACTTGGCAAAAAAGAATGTGGTTTCGGTGATGCATGAGGGAAAACGAGTGAATTTGAAGCCATTACCACCTACAGTGGCGTCAAAGACTACTGATGGGGTCACTATGGTTTCGTTGGTGGGAGATGAAGACACTATGAAAGGCATGAACCGCAAGCAACGCAAGGAAAAGAAAAGGGAGCAGCATGTGTTGCAAACATGGCAAAAGCCACCATTCGAGATTGGTGACTATGTATGACTGTCTTTGAGTGCTCAAAAACTTCACAACAATGCAAAGGGAAAAACCGAACCAATTGAAGAAGGTCCGTTCAAGGTTGTGCATATGGAGGATTATGATACGTTCCAAGTATTACTTGGAGATGGAGTGTGTGCATCCTTGAGTGCTGCTGATTTGGTTCCATGTTATGACTATGGAACTTAAGGACAGGTTCATTCTCAAGAAGGGGAGTATGATGCGGATGGGAGACGGCTGTTCCGGCCACTGTGCCAGCCACTGTCCGGGAGTCCTAGTTCTGTTAGGATTCTATGTATTTTAATTGTTTTATAAGTTTCAGTCATAAAGGAATCCTATTATACGTAGGAGTCTAATTCCTTATCATTGAGTCTTAGTAATTATCTTATAATAGGCGTGTGTTATAGATAAGTAATTAGTTTGTTATTTATCTTTATCCTTAAGATAAAGATAGATAAGGTTGTTAGTTGTTATTATCTTTTAAGCTTTACTAGTTTTATTAGGTTTAGGAAACTTGTACTATAAATATAAGTTTCGGCCATAATTAAAAAGAGAGTAGTTTTTGTTTAAATATTAAATGTAAGTTTATAATTGATTTTGGACGTACTTAATTCCAAGATTTTATTGTTTTTAGAGACTGAATCTAAATACAAGAACCTTAGATTTAGGTGAGTGAAACCTAAAACTAAGCGAGATTTGCGTGAGTTAGTGAGTGAAGCTAATACACCAATCTCAAAACCTTTCCTAATTCAAGTTTAAGGTGAGTAAAGCCCTAAAAGTGAATTAGAACCCTTAGTGGAGATTAATTGAGTGAAGGTTATTCGAAGCTAAGCAGATTTTGTTCGCGGAATCATATCACAGGACATACCAACAGGAATTCTCATAGTCCATAAGTTGTTCCTCTTAATGTAGTAAGAGTGAATCCATTGAATCCAAAGCTTGTCTTGCTTCATATCAATGGCCCAATGGTGTTTAGCAATAGTTGCTTTGTTCCAGATCTCAAGATTTGTGAAATTGAGCCGTCCTCCAATTTTAGGAAAGCAGGTCTGCTTCAATCACACCAAAGCTTTCCTTGAAAGAGAATCTTTGCCTGTCCATAAAAAAGATCTACAGTGGCTCTGAATCTCCTTTAGGATTTTCTTAGGAAGTATGAAAATCTTGCACCAAAACACTTGGATAATAAGAAGGATAGATTGAATTAATTGAGCTCTGCCTGCGTAAGATAGGAGTCTAGCTGCCCATACTTTAGTCCTTGCCATAATCTTCTGAATTAAAGGCTTACAAGTAGCATAAGCATATGGACCTAAAATGAATGCAAAATATACTCTAATGCATATGGACCTAAAATGAATGCAAGTGGATTGAATTGAATGATTGAATTGAAGGAAGGTGTTTGGATTAGAATTTATCGAAATTTGTTTTTGAAAGGAACTCCTTTTTTTTTAATCTTTTGTTAAGACAAGATGGTGGATTGATTTTCAAAATATTTTTGTAAATGTCTTGTATGATTATACTAAAATATTTTTGAAAAAGAGTACAATAGAAGAGGGTGTGGGATTGATTTTGAAAAATAATGTAAGTTTTTGAAATTGATCGAATATGGTAAGGTAGGATTGATAAGAAAGATTAGTTGGATAGGAAGGATAAGGTAGACATGCATGACATGACCACTTTTTCCTTAATGTACTTTTTCGGACAATCTTGACCTTGCATGATAAGACTGATTTTTATGCTAGAATTAGGTGAGACGCCTGGAATGACCATGCTTTTACGCGAATGCAGACGGACTGAACATAGGATTAACCACCACCACGACTAAATCGATGAAAAGCATGCGATGCACAGACTATGTGCTTGGCAGCATTGCTGCGCGGCACACATTTATGCTTTAGTGTGGGAGTGGTGCGCCAGACGTAACTTAGTGCGCTTGGTGCACTACTCTCCTAAAATGTATTTCGGGGATTTAAGCGACGTTTTGGCCCATTGATGATATTTTTGTTTGTTGTTAGACACGATTTTTAGGTACGATGCACAATAATGACAATTTGACAAGATAATAATAGGCAAAATTGTAATCATAAGCAAATGTCATGTAACATGAATGCAGAAGTTCCAACCTAAAGTCTAGTTCTACGTTTGAAGCTATGGTCATGTTCAGGTTAAGTCTGAAAGGGTCTATGACTAAGAGATTGTTCCCACGGGACCAATTGCACTTCGAAGCTTCGCAACCCTTTGACCATGTTCTTGACTAGATGTAGGTATTTCTGCATTACCGGTTCTCTGGCCTCATACGTCCCTTCTATTTGGCTCGAGATTAATTGTGAGTCCGTTATCATGATGACGTTTTTTGCTCCAGCCACAATGCTCAGACTTAGTCCGGCCAGGGCTGCTTCGTACTCAGCTTCATTGTTGGAGGCCTTAATCCCGAAACGAATGGCATGTTCAAAGATTTCCCCTTCTGGGGACGTCAGGACCACTCCGGATCCGGCTCCACTCTGGGCTGCTGACCCATCTACCTCGATTTTCCACCTGCCGGTGGATTCTGTTGCTTCAGAATAGGTTGTCTCCACTATGAAGTCTGCTAAAGCCCGGGCTTTGATCGCGGTACGCGGCCGGTATTCTATGTCAAACTCCAATAGCTCAATTGCCCACTTCAATAGTCTGCCTGTGGTGTCTAGTTTGTGGAGAGCTTTTTCCAAAGGCTGATTGGTGAGGACTTGGACAGTGTGGGAGTCAAAGTATGGTCTCAGCTTTCTTACTGCAATCAAGACGGCATAGGCCATTTTTTCCAACAGTTCATATCTCTGCTCCGCACCGGCAAGTACATGGCTGACAAAGTATATGGGGCTTTGCTACCCCTGCCGGTTTACTAATAATACCGCTGCGACCTCTTCTCGGTTACTGACACGTACAACTGCAGCTTCTCCCCCAACTCCGGCCGGGTTATGGTGGGCAATTGTAGGAAGTGTTCTTTTACCTTCTCGAAGGCTTGCTTCTGCTCTTCTCCCCACTCAAACTTCTTGTTTCCCTTGAGTATTTTAAAGAATGGTAAGGCCTTTTCCGCCGATTTGGAAACGAATCTTGTTAGGGCCTCCATCCGCCCGGTCAGCTTTTGAATGTCCCGGATGCTCTTTGACTCCGGGAGATCACTGATGGCTTTGATTTTATCGGGGTTGGCATCGATCCCCCTTTCACTCACCATGAAGCCCAGGAACTTGCCGGATCGAACCCCAAACACGCATTTCTTCGGATTTAACTTCATCTGATGCTGCCGGAGTGTTTCGAACGTTTCCTCTAGGTCAACTATGTGGTCTTCTTCTGTTAAGCTCTTGACTATGCTGTCATCCACATATACCTCTACGTTTCTGCCTTTTTGATGCTCGAATATCTTGTCTACTAGCTTTTGATAGGTAGCACCGGGATTCTTGAGTCCAAACGGCATGGCCTTGTAGGCATAAACTCCTGCATCTGAAGGCCGCCTTGTTTCTGTCGGATTCTAACAAACTTATCTAGTGATACCCTGAAAAAGCATCCATGAAGCTCAACAGTGCGTGGCCGCTAGTTGAGTCTACCAGCTGGTCAATTCTTGGCAAGGGGTAGCAGTCCTTTGGACAGGCTTTGTTAAGGTCGGTAAAGTCTACACACATACGCCATGTCCCATTGGATTTTTTCACCATCACCACATTCGCCAACCACTCTGGGTAATCGCAAGGTTCAATAAAGTCTGCCGCTAGCAACTTGTCCATATCCTCCTTTATGGCCGCGTTCTTTTCGGCAGAGAAGTTTCGCTTCTTCAGCTTTACCAGCCTTACATCCTCGTTTACATTTAAGCGGTGCACCATGAAATCTGGGTCAATGCCCGGCATTTCGTCTGCCGAGAAAGCGAAAATGTCGGCATGACCTCATAGCAAGGAAATTAGGTTAACCTTTACTTCTTCACCCAAATCGGACCCAATTTTTACTGTTCTTTCGGGTCTGTCTTCTTCTAGACTGATTTCTTCAGTTTCCCCCGCAGGACAAGGTCTCGGCTGATCTGCCGGCTTGCCTCGAAATTCTCCATGGACAGATCCTTCTTGGCTTTATTTTCCAGCCTTCTCCGCTTTCTTTCTGAAGGTGGTGTGTCGGCTGGCCGTTTATGGTCAGAGTGTTTCAGCGCGGTAAGGTAGCATGCCCTTGCCGACTCTTGATTTGCTCTGATTTTCTCGGGGTTGCCGTCATTGGAGGTGTATATCATGGTAGGGTGATACGTTGACACAACAGCCTGGGCGTCATGAATTAGCGGCCTTCCAATGATGGCGTTATACGCCGCTGGGACGTCTACAACCAGAAACTCCACCATGAGGTCTATGGACCGGGACACCTCTCCTATTTTGACCGCCAGATTTACCGTCCCTTCTGGGACAACAGATGCTCCTCTGAAGCCGGTAACCGGGTAAGAGACCGGTTTCAAACATGTTTCGTCAAAGCCCATTTTTTCAAACGTCTCTTTATAGAGAATATTGGCGGAGCTTCCTCCATCGACCAGAACGCGATGGACCATTGCATTGGATATTTGCAGAGACACTAACTGACAGGCTAAAGTCGTATCACCTAATCAAAAATAACCTAAGGTCCACTAACTAGTAGTCAGGGAAGTCAGGATCGAATCCACAGGGAGAAGTTATACTATTGTATCTGAACTCTAATATTATACTAACAAAATCAGATCAAAGGTTGTGTTACTAAGCTAAACAGGTAACAAAATTAAATATGAAGGTGTAAATATATCAATAAAGTACTAGAATCATGGATCACTATGCATACAATTCGGGAAATCAAGGATAAACGATAACCACCTAGTAAGTCAATTGTCTAGGGCACATGTAATTTCTCTCGAACATTACCTCCCTCAAAGATCACCCAGCCGCTCTCGCATAGTCAAGGGTCACTTTGCCTAATAATTGAAAGCCTATACGGTATCTCTCCTCTCGAAGTAGATTCAGTATTGCAAGAATAGAAATATAAATCAGGCCTAACTTATAATCCTAGCATGAAGAATCAATCAAAGGAAACAATTGAAATACCAGATAATCAAACTAATCTATCAATCCCTTATTATATACATAGATCTCCACAATTCTAGATATAGAACTACTCACTCATAATCATGAAATCAATAACAAGAATCATATAAAAACTCATACTTGGAAACATGGCAAATAACTAAGAAAACAATATAGTTAACAATGGAAGAAATAACAAAGAATTAAAGAAGAAAGATTATTGAATTATATTGACTATGAATAAGCAAAAGGTTTGATCTTGAATTGAAATCACAAAGCAATAAATTAAGGTTCTTGAAACACACTATGGAGAAAACTAATAATAAAAACTAGATCCCAGTTAATAATTCTGATTTTTCTATTTATACAAGCCCTAAAACCATAGAAGAAAATCTCGAAAGAAGGGCCGGAAATCATTAAAAGTCTGCATCTCGTCAGACGCCCGATCGGGCCTAGGTCGCCCGATGACATCGGGCTCCAAAGCAGATGATTAAGGCCAAAATCGCCAGACGCCCGATGCAATCGGGCTGACCCGCCCAATGACATCGGGCGGTCTTATGAAATGGGAGGCAGAGTGCTGGAATGGCGCCCGACGTCGGGCCAACTCGCCCGATCGGGCGAAAGGTCGAATTACGACAGGGCATCAAACGCCCGATCGGGCCCGCAGCAGAAACATGAGAACTGGTATCTCGCCCGATCGGGCTGGGCCGCCCGATCCTATCGGGCCGGTCTAGCTAATCTTCGTTTCTTGTTCTTCCTTTGCTCAAAGTCCCGGAAATCATCCTCGGGATCTAGAAACTCGGCATCTAACCCCTCTAATCCACTGTGCAATCATGTAAAGTAGGTGATAGCTTCCAAGACCTACAATTCAATACAAAATAGCAAACCACAACTAGATGGAGAAAGTTAGTACCAAATGGCTCCTAAGAGCACCATAATCACAACTTTTAGCACATAATTAGGGGAGAAAACTCTATATAAAACCATAACATCAAACTCCCCCAAGCTAAACCTTTGCTTGTCCCTAAGCAAAGCACAACATGAATATGAATAGAATTCGCTTCACCCCTCAAAGTATGAAACTCAAACATTTTGACCTCAAAAACCTTCAAGCAAGCAAAGTTCAAGTTCAGTTGATCAGATCACTTTTGACTACCAATCACTTAAGCAGATTTTCCGAAATAGCAACCATACATAACTTGCACATCTTGAAAAGGGGCTCACCAGGATGTCACTCCTCTCAATTTTTGTGGCGAGCATAAAGTGTGCCCGAACGCTCACCAACCCAACCATTATATCCCTTCCCTCACACTCTCATGTGTTTAGAAAAGGTAAAATATCGCTCATTCTACTCAAGTCGACTCGAATAACAAACTTAAACTTCGACTTTGGCAATTGACTCTGTATCATTCCAATAAACATTCAAACAAGTGCTCAAAAGGTCTTTCTGAGGGTTGTAATGGGGCTCGGGTAAAGGTATGGGAATTATTTGGGGAATGTGGTGGAAAAGCCCAAAAAAGGGAGCAATCACACTAGTAGAACTAGGTGTGGTAAAACAGCTTCCATGGTCTCAATCACATACCCAAAATAATGACCAACTTTAGATTTTTCGAACCAACCAACAATTGTCTCTTTGATAGTTTTCAGCAAAATGTATTGTTCTGGTTTATACTCTTTTTTCATGATTCGTGACTTCTTGATTCTTTTCATGTGTTATTTTCTATTTTTTTTTCTTTGTTTTCTTTTCTCTTATTCACTTCACCTCATGTCATCATAAACATATTATTTCCAATCAACCCGAAAATCAACCACACTAGTTCTATCCTAACAAATGCTCCCCCAAGTTAGGCTTGGGACAATAAACATTGAAAAGGCTCAAGGCGTGTAATGTGGCTTGATATAGATCCAAAAAAAAACTCATTAGGCTCAGCGGGGCTAGGAGGAAAATGATTCTTTTGTAGAAAATTCTGAGGCCAAAAATCAAAACAATTGAACGCCTCTATCACAGCACAATGTTCAAAGTCATCAGAAATCAACGAGTACAATGCCAAAGTCAAGATAAGAATGATATGAGGAACTAACACACAAGGATAATTCGGACATAAATATGCATCCGAAGGCTCGAATGAATCCTTACAATGTAACCAGTCCAAGCATGCAGTTAAAGTAGGTGTTTTATCATCAAAATCTACTCAAGACCAAGGCAATCAAAGATCACATCACAACATCCCAATCACGAATGCCCGATTATCCAGTATAATGAGTTAAATCATTTTTAAAGGCAAAGTATAGGGCACAGGGAAGCAATTAGACTATTCATGTTCAACTCGTATTTTTGGTATTTTTTTCAGCAATATTTCATTTTTTTTTTTTTTGGGTTTTTCTACGTTATACCCTTGTATTTTTTCAATTTCTACGTTGTACCCCAAGCTTTTCAAAATTCCACACAGTACCCTTAAACTTACCTTTTTCAACGAACAATGTCCCTACCATTGATTATACATCATTAATTTCGTCTATTTTTTATATTCAGGTAGAACGAATCTAATTAGTGAATAACGTTCTAAAGGTTAAACTATGTATAAGTTAAATTAGTTCCAATAAATTTAAAAAAATAAATGAAATTAATGACATATAATCAGCAGTTTGGGCATCGTGCATTAAAAAAGGTTAGCTTGAGGGTACCATGTAGAATTTTTAAAAAGTTGGGGTAAAACGTAGAAATTGAAGAAACACAAGGGTATAATGTAGAAAATCCCTTTTTTTTTTTTTTTTGTTTTGGTTTTATGAAAAGAAAAAGTTAACTAATTAACTAGCTTAACTAACCTAAGAACACAACACTAACCTACCTAAAAAGCAATAATAGTGAGAGGGGTACTTACAGAAAGCCTCCCCCAAGCTGAACGAGGCAATGACCTCATTGCAACAAGAGGAAGGGGAGACATGGATATCAGTCATCCATGTGCACGTCCTCACTAGCATCATCTCCATCCACCTCATTGCCGGGCTGACTGTAGCTCGGGTTCCACGTATACCACGAAGGATGTGCATCATGCTCAACAATGCGATGCAAGCGGCAGTTCTCGTCATACATCGAGTACAAAGCCAGGTGTTGATCGTTGGCTAGTGTATCGACCCGCTGACTAAGATTTTGTAGAAGAACACTATTGGCATCAACCTGCTGGCTGATACCTTGGATAGCCGCTGTATTGGTTGTAATGCCATTATCCATGCGATGAAGCAGGGTCATCATTTCCTGAAAATCAAAGGAAGGAGGAGCAGTAGAATATGGGGGAGGGGGAGCATCAGAAGATGAGGGAATATCCTCAACATGGGGACGACGATAATACGTACGCTCAGGGATCTCGGGGCGGGGGGTGGGAAAGTCAGATGCTTCAATGGGAAGGTGATAGTGAGGTTGGCCAGGTTTGATTTTGGCCAAAGGGTTGGGCAGGTCAATGGAACGCATTCCGTTAATTTGCCACTTGTATGTGTCCCCACCCCGTCTAACCAATGCAGGCGAGTGAGATAGGCATAGTCCAATAGGGTAGGGCCTAAGGCTGGCTGATATCGGTCTCGTCAAAGTCTGGAATGGCCCTAGCAAAAAGAGTGACTAGCCCCCCGTTCACGATGGGCCGAGAGGAGAACGTCCCGTCAGCGCGCCTCTTAGGGTATGTGGTGGCAATACGCTCCATTTGGAGTGCAACATGGTGAGGGATGTTGTAGTGGAAACGGCGGGGAGTGCCCCGATACATGTAGCTGCCTATGAGATAAAGCTCATCCCGCGAATGAGCTGCCCTCAACCCTCCCAAACAAGGTCTTAGACATGAAACGAACCCAAATTTTGAAGATGGGTTGGTGTATATACTTAGCATGACAGTGTTGCAAGGTAAAATCTGTTTCATCCCCGTTATAGCATAGTAGACATCCCTGTGATGATAGTCAGGTGGATGCCCAATCTCCCCCGGTTGAGGACACGGAGTATGCGAGCAAACTCCGGCAGGGTGAGGGTGAAGTCCCTATTTAAAAGCCTATAGGGAAACATGTGAGATTGGTCCGGAACGAGGGTGAGTCACATTCAAGCTACTATAAAATTCATACACAAGCACGGGATAGGTATTGACATGAACAGTATAAAGAGGTTCCATACCAATGATTTTCATGAATTCCTTAAATTCATTATGAATGCCCAATTTATCCAAGAATTCAATATCAAGGAATGTGGTAGGACTTACCTCGCGCCCCTTGAGGCGCTGAAATCGTTCCCTCTGTTCTTCCGTGGAGAAGATGACTTCCGGGAAAGTCTCATCTCTGGGAATTTCCGGTGGTGGTGGTGGTGGTGGTGGTTGTGACCCCGTTGTAGATCTTCGTCGCCTTGTGAACATTATGCTAAGATGTGCAAAAATATCAACCCTTCAACTCACTCTCTAATGGGGAAAAGATGGGGGAAAAAAACTTGAAGCACTCAAATCCTCACTTTAATGGTGGAGAAAAATGAAGAAGAAGATGAAGGGGAGAGATAGAGTGGGAGAAAAGTGAAGAAAATAGGGTGAGAGATGAGTAGAAAGTGATAAGAGAGAGAAATTGGTAAGAATTTGAAGATTTGAAGGAGGGTCTTCAATGGTGGAAAGGGGGTTTGGAGAAGAAGATGGGAGAATTTGGGGGTTAGGGTTTGGAAGAGAGAGAAAATGTGAGAGGAAGTGAGTGAAAAGAAGGGGAAAATCCCCTTTAAAATCGTCAGCCAGACCCCGAGCCCGATCGGGCGTTCTTTTTTTTTTCTGAAATTTTCCCAATTCGGTTGCGGGCCCGATCGGGTGACTTCGCCCGACGCCATCGGGCGTCTGCCAATTTTTCCCCAAAAAAGAATTTCGTTGTGGGCCCGATCGGGTGTCCATGCCCGATCGGGCGTTTTTCCTGCTTTCCTAATTTCAGTTGCGGGCCCGATCGGGCGACGTTGTCCGATAATATCGGGCGTCTTCCAGTTTGTCGCAAAAATTAGTTGACGGACTTCGCCCGATGGGCGACGCACTCTTTTTCTGTTTTTCGATTTTCGTTGCGCGCCCGATCGGGCAGCCTCGCCCGATGGCTTCGGGCGATGCCCAGTAAGCTCTGTCTCGTATTTTTTTTTTCCTTTTGGTAAGCACTCCTGCACACATGTAACCTGAAGAGGGATATCAGTACCCTCTCACTCTCTCACCAAACTACAAAAATGAACAAAGTAAAGTAAAAAAAATAAAAAAGAATAAAAATCTAGAACTACGAAATAAAGAAGGAAATCGGGTTGCCTCCCGATTAGCGCTGGTTTATAAAGGTCCCGCACGACCATAATGCTTCATCCCTCAAACAGAAGGGGAGGGGGTTGAAGGTATAACTCCTCCACAGATCCAACAGGGATTCCGGTATAGTACAACTTCAGACGTTGTCCATTAACTTTGAATTTCTCACCTGTTGCATTCATCACCTCAATAGAACCAAACTTGTTAGTGTTAGTGACAGAAAAAGGACCAGACCACCTAGATTACTTACCAGGAAAAAGCTTTAGTCTAGAGTTGTACAATAAAACCTTGTCACCAATATTGAACTCCCTACTCAGAATTTTCTTATCATGCCATCTCTTAGTGCGCTCTTTGTAGACGCGAACTATCATAAGCATTTAATCTAAGTTCATCAAGCTCATTGATCTGCATAAACGCTTTTCTCCTGCTAATTTAGCATCAAGGTTCAACTCTTTAACCGCCCAAAAAGCCTTATACTCTAGTTCGACAGGTAGGTGGCATGCTTTTCCATAGACTAGTCGATAAGGGGTGGTACCAATAGGGGTCTTAAAAGCAGTTCTATAAGCCCATAAGGTGTCATCTAACTTATCACTCCAATCTTTTCTCGATTTAGCTACCACTTTCTCCAAAATAGACTTTATTTCCCGGTTAGACACTTCTACTTGCCCACTTGTCTGAGGGTGGTATGCTAGGCCAGTCCTATGGTAGACACCATACTTTTTGAGTAGGGCTTCAAAGGTTCTTTTGTGAAAGTGGGACCCCCATCACTAATGACAACTCTTGGTACCCCAAACCGTGGAAAGATAATCTTTTTGAACATTTTCATGACAACCTTAGAGTCATTGGTCGGTGATGCAATAGCTTCTACCCACTTAGAGACATAGTCAACAGCAACAAGTATGAAATTGTTGCCTGAGGAAGAGGGAAAAGGACCCATAAAATCAATACCCCACACATCAAATAGTTCAACTTCTAGGATGGGTGTTTGGGGCATCTCATGTCTACGGGAAATATTTCCTGTTCGTTGGCATGCATCACAAGACTTAACAAAAGTACTAGCATCATGAAAAAGTGTTGGCCAATAAAAACCAGATTGAAGTACCTTTGCTACTGTTTTGGAGGCCCAGCATGGCCTCCACATGGAAGGGAGTGAGAGTGCTTCAGAATGTCATGCACCTCCCACTCTGGGATACATCGCCTTAGATGGTGTCAGCACAGAGCTTGTAAAGCAAAGGGTCATCCCAAAGAATTGTTTGGCATCATGGAGAAATTTCTTTCTCTGCTGGTAGCTCAGCTCTGGAGGGGTTTGTCCACTCACACAAAAGTTGGCGAAGTCCGCATACCACGGGGTAACAGAAGTGACTGCCAGGAGCTTATCATCAGGAAAGGAGTCGTCAATGGGAGACCTTCTTCCATATCTTCATACTGCAATCGGGACAAATGGTCAGCCACTACATTTTCTGCACCCTTTTTATCTCTGATCTCCAAGTCGAATTCTTGGAGCAGCAAAATCCACCGAATGAGTCGAGGCTTGGCCTCCTTTTTGGCGAGGAGGTACTTCAATGCAGCATGATCAGTGTAGACAATGACTTTAGACCCAAGCAGATAGGTCCTGAACTTGTCCAAGCATAGACCACAGCTAGCAGCTCTTTCTCTGTAGTGGCATAATTGACTTGAGCTTCATCGAGTGTCTTGCTAGCATAGTAGATGGCATGGAGGATGTTGTCTTTTCTCTGACCAAGGACAGCTCCCACAGCATAATCACTGGCATCACACATAATCTCAAATGGGAGGGTCCAATCTGGAGATGATGATAGGAGCAGTAATCGAGAGCTTGCTTGATCCTGTTAAAAGACACTAGACACTCATCAGTAAACAGGAACGGGGCATCCTTGAGGAGCAACTGAGTAAGTGGTTTAGCAATTTTAGAGAAGTCCTTGATAAAGCGGCGATAAAATCCCGCATGACCAAGAAAACCTCTAACACCCTTAACATTCACAGGAGGGGGTAATTGCTCAATCACTTGAATTTTTGCTTTGTCCACCTGGATGCCTCGTTCAGAAATAATATGACCAAGTACCACTCCTTCAGTAACCATGAAGTGGCACTTCTCCCAGTTCAAGACAAGGTGGACATCCTCACATCTTTTCAGTACTTTAGTCAAATTCAGCAAACATGCATCAAAATCAATGCCATACACACTAAAGTCATCCATAAATACTTCCATGATGGACTCAATAAATTCAGAAAATATGGCCATCATACAACGTTGGAAAGTAGCAGGGGCATTACATAGGCCAAAGGGCATCCTTCTATATGCAAAGGTACCATAAGGACATGTAAAGGTGGTCTTCTCCTGGTCATCTGGGTGGATAGGGATTTGGAAGAAACCAGAATAGCCATCTAGATAACAGAAATGAGAATGACAAGCTAGACGTTCCAACATCTGATCAATGAAGGGAAGGGGAAAATGGTCTTTCTTAGTGGCAACATTTAATTTCCTATAATCAATGCACATACGCCACCCAGTAACTACTCTTGTAGCAATTAATTCATTTTTCTCATTTTTAACTACAGTAGTACCGCCCTTTTTAGGAACCACTTGAACTGGACTCACCCACTTAGAATCAGAAATAGGATAGATAATCCCAGCATCAAGCAATTTCATAACCTCTTTTTTACAACTTCCTGCATTTCGGGTTCAAACGACGCTGACCTTGTATACTAGGACGATGATCATCCTCAAGATGAATTTTATGCATGCAAAAGTCAGGGCTTATGCCTTTCAAATCATCAATGTTATATCCAATGGCCTTTTTATGTTGTCGCAAAACAGACAAAAGTTGAGACATTTGACCATCATTTAATGCAGCACTAACAATCACAGGGCAATTTTCAGAATCATCCAGAAAAGCATACGCAGAGAAGGGGGAAGGGGTTTCAGTTCAGGTTTCTTTACCTCTACCGGTGGAGTAGCACATACTAACCGTTCATCCTCATGAGTGGTAGTACCATCAAGCTCGACACAGGTAAAAGCTGCTTCCCAAGCATCCACTTCAGTAGTCCGGATAATATCATCACCTGTGGAAGAGGTAAAACAAAGCAAAGCCTCCAGTGGATCCCGCATAAGGGATTGAGGCATGTCATCATTAACCAGCACATCAATGACATCTATTCTGTAACAGGCTTCCTCTAGCATGGGACTTTTCAAAGCATTGGTCAAACTAAAAGTTACCTTATCATCCCCCACAGTCAAAGTTAATTTCCCATTTTTTACATCTATGACAGCTCCAGCAGTATGAAGGAATGGTCTCCCTAAAATGATTGGGATTTGAGTATCCTCTTCCATGTCAAGCACAACAAAATCCACAGGAATGTAAAATTTACCTACCCTCACAGGAACGTCCTCTAAGATACCTAGGGGTATTTAACAGAACGGTCAGCCATTTGAAGAGTAATGTTGGTACATTTTAAATCTCCCATGTCAAGCTTTTTACAAACAGTCAAGGGCATGACACTAACACTAGCACCTAGATCACATAAGGCTTTGTCAATAAATATGGTGCCAATATTACAAGGGATGGAGAAACTCCCCGGATCTTTCAATTTAGGGGGGGATTGATTTTGCAAAAGAGCACTACATTCTTCAGTAAAGGCAACAGTTTCTACTGCATTAAAGCTCTTTTCCTGCTCAAAATTTCCTTCAAAAATTTAGCATATGCAGGTACTTGAGTAATGAGTTCGTAAATGGAAAGTTACCTGAAGATTTTTCATACCTCCATAAACTTACCAAGTTGGTGATCCAGCTTATTCCTTGATAGACGAGTGGGAAATGGAACCTTGATCGCAGGAGTGGTGAAGGGACTGTTTTCAGGTACTGTCTGCTTCTCTGCATTTGTGTTGGTGGTAGCCTCAGAAGCTGACGAAGTTTCAGTTATGTCTGCATTTTTTTCTGGCTCAACCGGACCATCCTTAGGCATTGGGGGACCATCATAATGTGTGCCACTCCTAAGAGTGATGGCGTTGGCAGTGTCCCTTGGTTGCATTGATTGTGAAGGTAAGGCCCCAGGTGGCCTACTAGCAGAAGAACTAGCCAACGACGCCAAAATTTGACAGGCTAAAGTCGTATCACCTAATCAAAAATAACCTAAGGTCCACTAACTAGTAGTCAGGGAAGTCAGGATCGAATCCACAGGGAGAAGTTATACTATTGTATCTGAACTCTAATATTATACTAACAAAATCAGATGAATGGTTGTGTTACTAAGCTAAACAGGTAACAGAATTAAATATGAAGGTGTAAATATATCAATAAAGTACTAGAATCATGGATCACTATGCATACAATTCGGGAAATCAAGGATAAACGATAACCACCTAGTAAGTCAATTGTCTAGGGCACATGTAATTTCTCTCGAACATTACCTCCCTCAAAGATCACCCAGCCGCTCTCGCATAGTCAAGGGTCACTTTGCCTAATAATTGAAAGCCTATACGGTATCTCTCCTCTCGAAGTAGATTCAGTATTGCAAGAGTAGAAATATAAATCAGGCCTAACTTATAATCCTAGCATGAAGAATCAATCAAAGGAAACAATTGAAATACCAGATAATCAAACTAATCTATCAATCCCTTATTGTATACATAGATCTCCACAATTCTAGATATAGAACTACTCACTCATAATCATGAAATCAATAACAAGAATCATATAAAAACTCATACTTGGAAACATGGCAAATAACTAAGAAAACAATATAGTTAACAATGGAAGAAATAACAAAGAAGTAAAGAAGAAAGATTACCGAATTATATTGAACTATGAATAAGCAAAAGGTTTGATCTTGAATTGAAATCACAAAGCAATAAATTAAGGTTCTTGAAACATCTATGGAGAAAACTAATAATAAAAACTAGATAGTTAATAATTCTGATTTTTCTATTTATACAAGCCCTAAAACAATAGAAGAAAATCTCGAAAGAAGGGCCCGAATCATTAAAATCTGCGTCTCGTCAGCGCCCGATCGGGCCTAAGTCGCCCGATGACATCGGGCTCCAAAGGATGATTAAGGCCAAAATCGCCAGAGCCCGATGCAATCGGGCTGACCCGCCCGATGACATCGGGCGGTCTTATGAAATGGGAGGCAGAGTGCTGGAATGGCGCCGACGTCGGGCCAACTCGCCGATCGGGCGAAAGACCGAATTACGACAGGGCATCAACCGCCCGATCGGGCCCGCAGCAGAAACTGAGAACTGGTATCTCGCCCGATCGGGCTGGGCCGCCCGATCCTATCGGGCCGGTCTAGCTAATCTTCGTTTCTTGTTCTTCTTTGCTCAAAGTCTCGGAAATCATCCTCGGGATCTAGAAAATCGGCTTCTAACCCTCTAATCCACTGTGCAATCATGTAAAGTAGGTGATAGCTTCCAAAACCTACAATTCAATACAAAATAGCAAACCACAACTAGATGGAGAAAGTTAGTACCAAATGGCTCCTAAGAGCACCATAATCACAACTTTTAGCACATAATTAGGGGAGAAAACTCTATATAAAACCATAACATCACTACCAAAGGGTCGTCATGAGGATAAAAGATCCGTCTAGCGTCCTTTGAAGTAAAAGCCACAGACGACATGGATGGAGGTGCCGGCCATTTTCTGGCATTGTTATAGTTCACCTGGTGGCGGACCACTTTAAGACTAGCTTTCGCCCCGTGAATACTACCACCCCTTGTTGGTCCTCCGCTTATTATGTGGATCCCAGTGATCCTATCTTTTACCGGTCTTTTGTTGCTATTTTCATCCTCCCTTGGAGGAGTTTTGCGATCAGTCCTTGCTTGGTACTGGGTGAAATAACCCCGCCCGATGAGGCATTCGATCCCGTCCATAAGGTCCTTCCAATCATCCGTCTTGTGACCGTAATCGTCATGAAATTCACACCACTTGGACTTATCCTTACCCTTGTAGTACATCTTTCGCGGCCTTTGCCATTTCTCATCTTTACTATGCAGTTCAAAAATCCGGGCCCGGGATATTGTCAGCGGAGTATAATTGTGGTATTTGTCCGGCCTTCCTTCAAACCCTTTTTTCACAGAGTTGTTCTCCTCTCTTCTGCTGGTGGTCTCGGACTTTTTGTCCTTCCGGTACTTATTATCCCGGCGATCCTTATCTTTATCCTTCTCTTTATCTTTTTCTATAGCCGCTGGCCTTTTCGCGTTAGCCGCTTTGTCAAATTCTTCTCCCCTGATAAAGTCATTAGCCTTTCCCAGGACCTCTGTTAGGCATATCATCTTTTTTCTGCCGAGATAACTGCGAAATGGGGTACCTTCCGTCAACCCCGTCATCAGGGCCAGTACCGCTACTTCCTGCTGCAGTGTTGGGATGGTGACGGCTTCGGCATTGAAACACCCGACATAATCCCTCAAGCTTTCCGTCTCTCCTTGTTTAATGGACATTAACTCGCCGGTTGTTCGTTCACGCGGCTTATTACTGACGAAGTGTGTTACGAACATGGATGTGAGTTGTCGGAAGTCAAACACAGTTGCCGGCGGAATGCTTTTAAACCAGGTCTGCCCTAGTCCAATCAAGGTAGATGGGAACACCTTACACCACACCGAGTCAGTATCGGTGTACAACATCATATGACCCTCATAGGCCGATAAATGATCCTCTGGGTCAGTTTTACCGTCATACTTGCATGTCGGCATTTTCAGCTTTTCCATGGGCTCCTGTAGAATCGCAGTGGAAAAAGGCGAGTTCCGCAGCGACACCTGTGCTCTACGCCGGTATTCACTTCCCTTTCTTGGATGGGAGGAATGCTGCTGGACCTCAGTGTCCTGCGCCTCCTCCTCTTCTTCCTCTTCATCCCCTACCTACTCTGTGGGGGTCTTCGAGTTTGCCACCTGATCCTGGTCATGCCGGTCTTGCTCGCCCTGGCGGCCCGTCCACGGTGTATGAAGCTTTCTCACCGGGCTATGGGCTCTGCTCAGGGGTAGCTTTGCCAGGGGACCGGTCGGTGGGGTACCGCTTGCCATTGCCTGAAACACCTCTGCCGCACTTCTGAGTTGTTCTGGGGTGAACATATTCTGCAGGGTATGGAAGATGTCTTCCTGGGGAGTCTCAAGGGTTTTTCTAGTTGTGTCAACAGGTGGCCAATTGTGCCTAGCGGCCGGCAGCGGAGTTGTGTACCCCAGGGGGGCTTGGTCAATGGGGACATTGTTCTCATCGGTTTTCGGCATCCCTAATTGCTCCTTAGGATCCATAAGGGTTTTTGTTTGCAAGAGATGGCTTAGACTACAAGATATTGTTCGCCCCTCCTTCTAGCGCCAATTATTCCGGTATGGGACAAATTACAGGGTCTTGAACCGTGAAGTCCTTATGTTGAAGCCGGTTTGGATCCCTGCAAAAGAGAGTAAGTAAACTAGCCTCGGGGGTTGATCCGAGGAACGCCCCTCCGATGCCTAAGTCAGTATTAGGTTAAAAGCCGGTAGCTCCAAGTATAATATATTGGGGATTCGTGACGTACCTTATGACTCAGATCAACGGAGTATATTAGGGACTCGATTAAGCCGCATATCTTTATTGGGCCCGGTATTTACGGGAGAGATCCCCAAGAATATTCCCTTAGGACATATTCTTATCTTTTACTGAAAGTATATCTTTTAGGCCCGTAGGCGCTGGAAATATAGATTGGATTTAAGCCCAGGCTCGTAAGCCCAGAAGCTATTAAACCGGTATTGATTAAACCGGTATGGGACTTAGTAAGCCCCCATACACCTGCGATATCGAGGAACCTTTGAACTGAAAGAGGGATGATGATCAATCCATTCCTAGAAAAGCCTTGGGCTACCACCATGTACTCCAACCCTTAGTGTCCAACTCTAGACGTGCACCAGTCTAAAGTCTATAACTTATTCTCGTTGCACTTTACGTTAAATATATTTTATTACTTGTGTTGACACAACAAACAAGCAACACATAACTAATACTCAAACAATCATAACAGAATCTATTTTCATCTTTGGATTTACAAGTGATCACAACTCATCAACCAAGACTCTTTAACCTCCTTTTTAACCTTTAGCAACTTACTTGTTGAACCTAGCCAACAATAAACTTTACCTTTATATAGGTATAACTTGTATTTTACCAAATAAGGTCCACGGTCCATATAAGATAATAAATAAAACTCAAAGAATACATGTAATACATGATTCATTTTAACTTATATTAATTCACTCACGAATTAATAAATAAACTAACTTAACATGCTTGCATCAAACATTCCATACAAATATTTATAATCTGATAACATAATCACTTCTAAATCACATGTTGCACATAGGCACATAACATGTAAAATAGATTCTAGCATTCACATATATGAACAGACAAGTTCCTATACATGATACTAATATTAAAATACTCTTAGAGCATACTTCTAAATCACATAGCACGTAGATAATGTATGTACCTTGTATACACTAGCCTGTAGGCCACGTTTAAGTCGTTAAAAGTCTCATACAACGTTATCTCCGCCTAGAAAATAAAGTAATGAAAATTAATAACTTGAACTAAAAATTCCAGCAGCTTTAAAACGATTAAAACCCCATGAAACACGTTTTAAAAATCGTTTTTAAGTACTTGAAGGGCTGCGCTGGACTAGCGCAGCCCTACATGCCATTTTCAGCGCAGCCCTACTTCTTTTTTCCACTAGTGACTTACGTTATTTTTAATTCCCAGTATAGTATTACTATTCTAGCAATTAAAAATCCATAAAAACACCATAAATCATTCTTTTCTGAAATTACAGCACTTATAAAATTTAATAACCATCCTCAAAACATATAAAACGTATTTAAAATTACGTACTAAATAAATCTCATACTTTATAATATATAACTTTAGTTTTTAGAAATTAAAAACCCTAAAATCTTATTTCTATGATTAAAACTAAAAATAAACTCAACATAAAATCTGAAATTTATTATATAATAATCATGATAGCCGAAATTATTTTCATAAATAAAACAGTAATTTAATTCGCAAACATGATAAATAATAATATAATATCATAAAAACTAGTCTTTTAATGGAATCTTAGGAAGGAAGAAAGAAAACAACCAACAATAAGGAAGGAAGGAGGCACCGGACAACAGCATCCACAGCAGGGGATCGGCGCTTGGCGGTTCTTGGCTCTTGAAAAAAATTTGTGACGTTTCTTGTTGAACAAGAAACATTACTTAAAGAAGAAGAAGAAACGAATTTTTGAGAGAAAAATCAAGAAAGACGCACGAATAAGGAGGAGAGAGAAAAGTCGAGTAGAGGGAGAGAGAATGACGTGAGAATTGAGAAAAATAATGTGTAGGGTGAAATAATTTGGGTTTTTAGGATATCTATAAATACGCTTCACTTTATGGGCTTAGGAAAAGAGATTATAATCAATGAACCTTGATGACTAATAAGATGGGCTATTTAAGACTTTAATCATCAAATGACTCTTTCCCTTTTTATCCCTTTTTGGATTTTCGATTCCATTAAACTTCCTTTTCAATACTTTTAATATTTAAAACTTTTATTAAAACATGCTTAATTAAAATCTTTCTACTTTTATTAAGCTATGAAAAATAATTTCATTGACTTTTAAAATAGTCAATCCTTTTTAAAAGTCAAATCATTTTCCAAACTCATTTGGATTTAAATATAACTACATAAATACTTTAATATATTTATGAAAATTCTTTAAAATTGTGGGGGATAACATTTATAGAGTGTAATAATGTTGGATGCAAATTTTAAATTTTTTTTGTTTGGTGTTTCTTCTCCTCCTATTCTCCAAAAAAGACCATAAATGACCCTCCCATCTCTTCATATTCACCAAAAAAATTTAATTTTTATAATTTATTTTGGCACAGGGGCCCTAATTTTATGAGACGACCCTGATTTTGATCCCTATTGATAATTCCTGCTTATTCTACTCTTGATCATAATAATTAATCTCCACATTTATCATGTTATTGATCTTGTAGTACTTATTCCCCTAAAGTTCAGGCCATAATTATTTTTTTTCTTTATGTTGTTGAGTTGGTTTGAATTATTAGTGTAACACTCCATGTTTTTACTCTTGGTTTCGCGATTAATTATACTAAGTTCCTTGACCACATCCTTGACCATCCAACCACCACCACCAAACCATCACAACCTAACCCAATCATTACCACCACTAACCGGCCACCACCCAACCGCCACCACCCAACCACTTCCTTGACTACCCACCCGCAGGCAACCCTGACACGACCACCGGAACCCTAAACCAACCACCACCATCTGACCACCCAACCACCGCACAATGCATTGTCTCATCCATGCTAACCAGACGGTGATGTAGGTGATGGCGACAAGAAGGGGAGGGGGAGCGAGAGGATGCGACGCAAGCAAGGGGAGGGGGAGCGAGAGGACGCGACGCAGGGGAGGGGGAGTGAGAGGGTGGCGATTAGTTTTGTTATTTATATAGGGATTTAGGATGCGGTTTTGTCGCGTAGCATTTTTCTAACGTTATAGGACCGACTTGAGTAACGATTTGGACCTCACGTGTGGTGTGGGTGTGTTGGCTGAAATTAAGCAAGTATGGAGTGGAGAGTGAAGAGTTTTAGTGCATGTTAAGTAAACCTTTGAAGCTTTGTAACCCCCCATTAATTTCCCATTAAACCTTCCTTTAACCTTTCATTTTTATTTGCCAAAAATTTGATTTTTATATCAGAAGATTTCAACACCTCTCCTTTATTGTCGAATGCCATTTTCGATCAAGTATGAGTAATATTTCTCTCTTTCTTCAATCTTTCGCTTTTTGTCATCCTAAAACCTTCTACTAATCTATGTTTTGTTGCTTTAGGAGATAATTTGGAGGACAAACACCTTACTCACGTGGGGTACGCCTAGTTTCTTGTTGCTACATCATTTCCCGACGTTTCAGGTGATTAGTAGTTATCTTAGAACACTGGAATTCATTGTAGTTTTAAAGAAAAAATTTTGATTGTTAGGATTATGTTTAGGCTTGTTGATTCAGTTTTTTATTAGAATTTGAGGGTTATATTTTGTAAGTGTGTGCCGTTTTTTTCATGTATCGTGGAGTGTTGTTTATTGTTCTTACTTGCTTATTTGTTAGTAGAAATGATTAATCTTGTTGTTAGAAGGACTGCTACTAATCTATTATGATTAGTTTATGTTAAAATGTTAGTTCTTATGGTTTTATTATTTTTCTTATGAATGATTTTCTAGTGAATTACGTTTTATGACTTTGTTCATCATTACTAGTATAGTGTTGTTGAAATTGTTTGGTATTGAATTTATAAACTCGTTGTTACTGAAGTATTGTTGAAATGTTGTTTAGTGTTCATTTCATGAAATAGTCGTTTTTTTAGAACTTTCGATTTAATTTGGGATTTTTCGTCCAAATGCGCCGGACGCACCGAAATGCATCAGATGTGGCGCATGTGCGTTAGACGCACAAGAGCTGCACCGAGCGCACGCGTTGTCGAGGTAGACTTGCCGGTTTGTTTGCTTGCTGCATGAATTTTCATGTAATTTTCTCAAGTTTTCAAGTGTTTTCATGTCGTTTATATTGGACCAATTATTGGTCGACAACATTGCTTTGAAATTATTGAGTTTGTGATGTTATTTGTTGTTGTTAAAAGATTATTCTTTATGTTCGAATATATTAGTATTGTTGTGAGATTGTTGATTTCATACTTTGGTATGTTGTGAGCATGATTGTTGGTTTTGAGAACTATTGAGTTTGTATTATTGTTTTTGATGAGAAGATGGATATGAGATGATTTTTAGAATTTGAATTACTCGGGGTTGCGATTCTAGATTTTCTATCGAATTTTGGGTAGAAGACCACTAGTATTGATATTTATTTGATGATGCAAAGATTGGAGATGGAATTGTTGTGGTATTTTGTTTACTTTTGAGCTATAAGAAGAACTTGCCAACCACATGGGTTGTGATCTAGGGGTATACTCGGGTTTATTGTTGTTGTCCGAGAGGTTAGGGAGTGCTGCGTGTACTACCCTACATCAAGAGTTTGGCCATTCTTAGACACAGGGAGTAGGGAACGTAAGCCCATAAGTTGTCTAGAGGTTGCGATCTGACAAACCTTAGAAAGTGGGTTGCCATCACTGGCATTCTGCTCTTTTTCTTATAAATTTTTCTCTATATTTTACTTTAGAATTCTATGTGGTGATTTATGATTTTATTGGTTGGACAATGTTCGTACTTTAATTATTGATTTCATGAGAGAATTTATGTTTTCGATCATGTAAGTTGGTAGTAGGAGTATTTTATGACAATTAAATGTTAAGTGAAGCTTGTTGTAATGATTCTATATGGTTAATGATTATCTTCTAATGCTATTTTGATACTAGTTATTCAGGAAAAATTGCTAGTTATTCTCCACTAATTGTATGTATTTGTTTTTTTTAATGCAGATGATTTCAAAGACTAGACTTATTATAAAGTGAACACGAGAAGTTTGTTTTGGAGATTTTACTAAGCATCTAGTTTTTATGATTGTAGCTAATATTTCTGACGACTTTCACTCTTATAGGTGTGAAGTAGTTGGATTTAGGTGGTTCTTTGCCACATGAGTTTTATGGATATTTTTTGATGTACTTTGGGATTTATAGTGGTTTGATATGAAAACTTGGACTTATGTTGATGTTATTTACTATGTTCATTTGTTACTTTCTTTATAATAATAATAATAAGTTGTAAATTGGAGTGAAACTTTCCATCTTGGCGACATTTTCGATATCGTTCACTTCATTGATATTTGATTGTTTTGTCTTTAGTATTTTGTTGTAAAAGGACAGAGTGTTACAGTTGGTATTAGAGCAAATGTTCTAAAAACTACATCTAAGTTGCCACATGTTCCATGAAAAATATGTAGTCTTGTAACTAGGATTACTTGTGTCTTAGGTTTCGATAAAAGCTCACAGCAAGAGTTACTTGGGTAAGAAGAAAGCCCCGAGAACCATTTTTATTAAATAATGTACAATTATGCACTAATAATTACCTACCTCCCCGACGTATGTTGCTCCAACTTTAGAAAATGCGTCAGGCTTTAGAAAATGCAACCATAGCCATGGTTAACCTTTATGCTCCTCCTCTGGAGAGCAATGTTATAGTTCTATATAGAGTTTTTCCCCCTAATTATACGTGAAAGTGTGTGTCAATGGTTCTCTTAGGAGCCATTTTATGCTAACTTCCTCTATCTAGTTGTGGTTTTCTGGTTTGTGATGATTTTTAGGTTATACGGAACTGTTTCCGTATTTTTTGCTATTCAATGACTGCTACAGTGGACTGGAGAGTTTTGAAGGCACATATGCTTAGTTTCGAGGTCCTGAGGACACTCTCCTAGGCCCTTAGACAAAAGAAGATTTGAACACTTGGCACCTGAAGCCAAGGAGCGAAAAAAGGAGGCTAAGCACGATCGCACCGAGCATCCACAAGTGCCAGCAAAAGGTTTTGTTGTGTGCCCGATCGGGCGTTATTCACCCAGTCGTGGTTCGTTGTTGAGGCCCGATCTGTCGGTTGAGCCTGATTCCATTGAGCGCTTGTTTTAATATTGCACTTTGATTTCTGAGACAAGCTGCTGAGCCCGATTTCATCAGGTGGGTTAGGCCCGATCGGGTGGTGCCCCAATTTTACTAATTTTTATATTTTTCGGACTAGTTTTGTATTACTTTTCTATCTGTTTTAGGTTTAGTATTTTTCTCTAGAGATTCACAACCCTATTTATTGCTTTTCTCTTCGGATTCAAGATTGCACCTTTGGATTATTTACATATTTCAATATAGTTCTTCAATTTGGTAACCTTCTTTATTGGTTTCTCTATTATTCTTAGATAAGTTCCAAAGTTATTTGCAATTATTCCAAGTATGAATTTTTATATTGATATTGTTATTGCTTTCATGAATATGAGTATGTAGTCCTCTTTCTAGGGACTAGGGATCTGTGTATGCATATGAAGGACTGATTGAATGATTATTTATTTCAATGATTTGTTTGATTCTTGATATTGAGTTATTTAAGTTAATTTGTAAGTTTGGCCAACTATGTTGATTATTGTTGCAATACAAAATTATAAATCGAGAGGTAAATTTTTTAATAGGCTCTCAGTAGTAAGCTTAGCGATCTATGACCATGCGAGAGCAGTTTAGTGAGCTTCGAGGGATGTAATGTTCAAGAGAAATTACATGTGCCTTAGTTAGATTATTTCATTGAGTTCTTCAATCATTTTTGATATCCTGAATTGCATATATGGTGAATTGTTCCCTAGTATTTTCCTTAATTGATTTTTGTGATTTAATTATTTGCTTAGTTCAATAAACCAACCATTTTCATTTGATGTAGTTAGTATAATATTAGAGTTAAGATATAATAATATAGCTATCTCCATGAACATTCGATCATGAATTTCCTTACTATTAGTTAGTGGACCTTAGCTTATTTTTCATCAATACGACTTTATCCTGTCAGAGGGCAGTTATTATTTGAAAGACTTGACTGTCTTAGGCTGCCGACCTGATGGGACTGCTAATCCAGCAATTCTTGAGAGCTGACTTCATGAGATGGAAAAGCTATTTGCTGCTACTGGTTATCTTGCTGAGATGGCCTGGTGCCAATTGGTACCTATTACCTTATGCTCAAAGTTGATAACTGGTGCAGTACTATGAAGGTTAGTTGCATGGCTACTACTGCTTTTGGTTGGGCTGAGTTTGCTGCCAAGTCACAAGAAAGATTCTATCTTGATGAGCTGCATTGGCAAAAGCAAGAAGAGTTCATAGCTCTATCACAGGGTACTCGGAGTGTTCAAGAGTATTCATATAGATTCATTGTCTAGGTATTCTACTGCAGTTGTACCTATCAAAGTTGACCATGTGAAGAAAGACATCAAAAAAATGGATCCGAGAGTGAAGACCCATGTTTTGAGTTCTCTGGTGTTTCTACTTTTAAGGGTGCTTATGAGATTGCCTTAAGTGTTCATGCCTCTATCAAGGAGGAGGAGTCTGTTAAGGTAGTTGTTGCTGCAAAGAAACCTGCTACAGCTTATGTTCAAAGTCCGGCTAAGAAGCTGAGGTATGATTCCAGTAGACGAGGTGGCTATCAACAGGATTCTAGTTCAAGGTTCAGGCAAAGCTATGATCCAACAAAGTGTCGAAGATGTAAGAAAGTTGTTCATCCGGGCAAGAATTACGATGCTACTATTGTTACTTGTTTCTTATGCATGTAATTGGGTCCTAAGTCTTACTAGTGTCCTAAGAACCGGAGTCCTACATTACTACTACAACAAAGCCTAAAGAAACCCCCTAAAATCTCATTTAGAGACCACATGAGAGGTGGTCTTCAGCTCACAGGTCTCTCAGGATAAATAACCACTTATTGCGGGTGGTTTCTTAATTTGACAAAAGAGACCACTTCCTTAAAATAAGTGGTTATTTAGGAATTTAAATAGGAAAAAAATAAAAAGGATAAGACGCCACATTTTAAAGATAGGTGGTCTTTTTTATCTTACAAAGAAATCATTTTTAATATGTAGGTGGTCTTTTTAGTCATTCCTTAAAACACCACCTAAAAGAAAAAGGTGGTCTCTTTAACCTGTTTTTTTTTTTATAAAAAAAACTACAATAAAAATATTTTAATATTATTATACGCGCTCTTCTCTAATTTGTTTCACTTGCTCCTAATTTACATATATATAGAACATTTAGGCATCACTTGTATTGAAATAATTCAAATGACTTTAAAATTGGATTACTTTTTCATTCATTTAATATCATTCACTACAAAATCACATATGTGCACAAAAATAGAAGCACCTCCCTAATCCCGCTCAAAAAGAAAATACACACATCCTAATTAAAATGGTCATTATCTTCCAATTCTTCTTCATCCACTTGTTTATATTCATCCACATATTTGATCCACAAGTCTATGAGCTCATCAAGCTTCTTTTGAGAAAATTCAGTTGTAACTTCGCCAAAATACTGCAAAATATAAAACATTAAAAAGATAAACATACAAGCTGAATATGCTATAACAAAACAATTTATCGACACATAACAAATACATTCATAAATATAATATCAGTGTTCTTAAGAATGATACCTTATCAGGAATTGTTTGTGGCCTTTAGATCAGGCGTCCCATAATTGATGGGGAAAATTAAAAACCTGCACATGCCTGATGTTGTCTACAACTGATATCATATATGGGAAATGTGCAGGTTTTTAATAATGATATCAGTTGTATGGAAAATTTACAACATCAGCATATGCAGTTTTTCATGATCCAGTTGTATGGAAAATTTACATGATATCATATAAATTTACAATAATCATATCAGTTGTATGGAAAATTTACAACTCGTTGAAAAGTGCAAATTGATGATAAGAATGGAACCAGCATATTAATTCCATACAACTGATATCATATAAAAAAATAACCGCCAGATTAACTATGAATTTGATGTAAAAATCATATAGTTAAACTATCAAAGTGGTTGGTTTGCGAAAACCAACACAAAGTCCAAGATACATATTGTTAATTTTAAATTTCATAGATGTATTATGCAGCTCAATCGAACAAACTAAAAAGAACAAAAAAAAAAAATCAATCGGGTGACAATGTCCATTGAAACTCATAATTGAATTAAGGGAAGCAAACAAATGAAGCGCACAAACCCAAAAGGAAATTTACAAATATTCAAATTAAGAGGAAACCCATAATTGAGAACAACAACAAACCTGAATTAAAACGAAAAGTCAAGCTTCAATCTTCGACAACAGTGGTCAGATTTCTCTCGTCAAATCGAGCAACTCCAAGCAGCAGTCGCAAGTTATTCTAGCAATCAATTCAAAAGAAACCTTGTGGGAACCAACATAATATAAGATGAAAATATATTATTTGAAACTGTCAAAATTCGTATGAGCAAAATTCAGTATGAGCAGTAGAAAACCTTGCCTTGATCCCTTGAACCGCTTGAAGTATGTTTAGCGAGAGTGTGGGAGAGTAGTGGAAGATCAGTTTCAGTTGCTTTGTTTTGATAACGCTATTTTATAGAAGTAGTTATTATATACTTTTTTTTTTTGAAAGAGTTAGTTATTATATACCTGAAAATACGTACATGAATATATGAAAACAAAAAAATTTCAAAATATAAAATCAAAATCACCACTTAATAGGAATAAGTGGTTCCTTTAATATTAAAAACTTTTGATAAGGTTCAAAAAGACCACTTTTTTAAAGGAGAGGTCTCATTTATCATGTTATAACAAACCACCTGTTGAACAAATTAGGTTTTTTTTGCTAAATAATCACTCATGTCATTAAGGAGGTCTCTCATAAGTGATACTTTTGCACATATTTGTAGTAGTGCATCTTCTTATACAGGTCCTGCAAAGCCAGCTAGCGCATTTGTTCCGCCCAAAAAGCGAATTTATTTGATGATTCAAGCCAAGGAAGATGTTCATCCCAATGTGATCACTGATACTTTTCTTGTTAATAATGTGTCTGCGTATGTTTTATTTGATACTGGTGCCATTGCCTCCTTTGTTGTTGCTTCATTCGTTAAGAAGGCCGATTTCTCTAACTGTTCGCCAATGAGGAGTCTTATTTCCCTGCTTTTGAGGAAGAATTACCCATGTTTCTCGGAATTTAAGAATACTCTTGTAGTATTTTGTGCTTCGATCTTCTAGCAGATCTTAAAGAGTTCGATTTGTCTAAGTTTCATGTTTTTTTTGGTGTGCACACTATCTATGTATCATACTAGCATCCATTGTCGTGACCAGAAAGTTCCTCTCCGTGGTTCGAAGGGTAATTGAATTTCTTATTCGGGCCCTGCGGTGAAGAAGATAGTGAAGATTGTGTCTGCCCTGAAGATGAGGAGAATGCGTCAAAAGGGGGATGAGGTATTTATGTGCATGGTAAAAGATTAATCTTTTGAGGAGCAGCTTGAGAATATTTCCATTGTCCGTGATTATCCGAATGTTTTCTCCGAAGTGTTGGTAGGTACTCCTCCATAAAGGGATATTGAGTTTGGCATCAATATAGTCATGTGAACTAATCCTATATCAAAGGCTGCATACAGAATGACGTCTCCTGAGTTGCAAAATTGAGGACTCTATTGCAAGAGTTGAGTGATAAATGTTTCATAAGCTAAGTGTTTAGCATTGGGGTGCTCCTGTATTGTTTATCGAGAAGAAAGATGGCATTATGCGATTATGCATTGACTACCGCGAGCTGAATAAAGTGACGATCAGGAACAAGTATTTGTTGCCTCGAGTTGAAGATCTCTTTAATCAGTTAAAAGGGTGTTGGGGTTTTTTCAAGATTGACTTGAAGTATGGATATCATTAAATTCCTCTGAAGAAGGAGGATATTCCTAAGACTGCTTTTCATACGAGGTTTAGGCACTATAAGTTTGAAGTAATGCCTTTTGGTCTCACGAATGCTCCTGCGGTGTTTAAGGATCATATGAGTCGTTCATTCCATGAGTACTTGGATACTCGTGCTGTCATTTTCATCGATGATATTCTAATGTATTTTAAGGATGAGCATGAGCATGAAAAGTATTTGAGGCTAGTTCTGGATGTCATGAGGAAGCAGAAGTGGTCCCCTAAGCTGTCTAAGTGGGAATTCTGGTTAAAAGACGTTGCCTTTCTGTTTCATGTGATTAGTAAGGAAGGGGTTAAAGTTGATCCTTCCAAGATCAAGATTGTTGTTGAATGGGTGAGCCCGAAAAATGTTTCTGAGGTTTGGGGTTTCCTAGGCTTTGCTAGTTATTATCGCCAATGTGAAAGATTTCTCCAAGATTGTGCAGCCGTTGACCAAGCTAATAAGGAAGGAATGCAAGTTTCTATGGTCTGATGAATGTGAAAAAGCTTTCCAGTTTTGAAGGAGAGTCTCACTACTGCTCTAGTCTGAATTTCCCATCTAAAAGGGTGGAGTACGAGGTGTATAATGATGCTTCCAAGAATGGGTTGGGTTGTGTTCTGATGCAGCAAGGTAAGGTGGTTGCTTATGCTTCAAGGCAGTTGAAAGTTCACGGTGGGAACTATTTGACTCATGATCTTGAGTTAGTAGCGGTGGTATTTGCGCTTAAGATTTGGCGACAATATTTGTATAGTGTTCCATGTAAGGTGTATACCGACCATAAGTGTTTGAAGTACATCTTAATCAGCAAGGACTGAATTTCAGGCAGTGAAGATGGTTGGAGCTTACTAAGGATTATGAGTTGACTCTGGAATATCATGTGGATACGGCTAATAAAGTGGTCGATGATTTAAGTGGAAAGTTAGCTCACTCTTTGAATTATGCGATGATTTTGCCTAGAGATTTGTGTGATGAATTTCGGAAGCTTGATATTGAGGTGGTATCTCAAGGTTTTGTAGCTGCTTTATTGGGTTCTATGAGCATTGCGCATAAGTTCTTCCATGAGTTAAGAAGCAAGCAGAAAGTTGAACTGAAGCCCGAGAAGATCCACAAAGTAAAGTTGCAAGGTCGAGTTGAGAATTTTGATATCTGTGCTGATGGTAGTCTGAGATTTATGGGCGATGGTGTGTGCCTAATGACGTTGAGCTTATGAGAAAGGTTCTTGAAGAGGCTCACAAAATACCTTATTCTGTTCATCCTAGTGGTGATAAGCTTCATAAGGATCTAAGGGTGAATTTCTAGGAAGCCTTTCAAGTACCGATCTTGGTCCAAATAACCAAAGTTCGTCGAGGCGACAACAACCGCTATAATTATATGAGGACTTACGAGATCTTTCTCTCCCTCGTTGAGCACCTAAATCAACTTGCTTTGAAGATTCATCACAAAATCTACCTAACAAGGTAAGGGAGGTTTCAAGTTTTAGGCCCAACTTATGCAATTCCAATAATTTCATGTTCTTTTTAATCGATTATTTGAGGGAGTATTCCCGATCAGATAAGGCTTCAATAAAGAAGCTAAGTAAATCAATCCGGAAATTAGAAACAAGCTTGTACACCAAAATGCGCAATTGAACAGATTAAGCAAGATCGAATTGTACTATCCTGCATCGGGAGTATGACCATTCTTAGACATAGATCAGACAGTTGGGAATATAAGCTCATAGGCTATTTTAGAGGTAGCGATCTGACATATCTATTGGAAGTGGGTTGGATCCACTAGCATTATGTTTTTTCTCGAACTATAAAAGTATATATTATTTTTAAAAAGATCGTTGTCCTTTAATGTGAATGATTTTGAGATTGTATATTTTTACTATTAAATAGTTTCACTCATTTAGTTTCCTAGTTGTGTGAATTTAGCATGATATCACCTTGTCATTGTATTGTGTTCGTTTATTGATTGTTATGGTTGTTATGATCCCTGTTTTGAGTTTTGAATGATGACAAACCATATTGAACTATTATATTGCATGCATGTTTCTGTTTACATGTGTAGGTGCCAAAGTACAAGTTCAATGCATAGAAAGACGAAGCTAGTGAAGCCAAGTCATGAAGAATTGCATGAAGACGAAGATCAAGTTATAGCATTTAGGTCTTGGATGCAATGTAAGTGGTATAAAGGTGTGAATGCACTATCAGGGTTTGAAACTAGAGAGATGAGCTAGTTGTGGATGACAAGAAATCTCGGTTACTTGTCATACACAACTACAAGTAAAACTTGGTTGATTGAAACAGTCTGGAAACAGATCTGAACCAGTCCTCAAGGTTTTACTTCATGCATTCGCATTTTAGGAAAGTTTTCTTTCCGCGTAAAATTGATTTTCAAAATACACGGATGCATGGTTTGTTGTGTGACCAAGATTTTTTAATTATGGTAAGTGTGTTATATGATATTATACAGAGTATATTTTCCTTGGAACAATTTCCATATTTTCTAGGAAAATATACTCTCATAATATCATGTAAACATTTACTTACCAAAGGCTTATTTAAGGAGTTTTGCTAACACACAAACCTCAAGCTTTTGCATGCATATTTTCAGAATACTCCAAGCAAAAACACTTCATCTCTTGAACTCTCAAATCTAAGCAAAAACCCGAATACCACATAGATCTTAAATTACTCTCATTTTAAGCGTGTAAGGCTGTTTGTTTTTGAGAGAAAAACTGATTGTATTTGAGCATTCTGTGAGTTCAGTTTGCTGGGGAAGTTGATCAGGGATCAACTTCATTTGAACCATCATAGTTGGTGGTTGAGTCGAACTTTCATAGGTGGAAGTTGGAAAATCATCTTGTGCATAGGTGCATAAGTGATTGAGTGTAATTCTTCTGTTATTCTGAGTTGATTAATAAAAGAGTAAGTGAGTGGAGGACGTAGACTTATTAGAAGTCGAACCTCGTTAAATCCTGGTGTTGTTTATTCATTGCTTTTATTTCCGCTGCTAGAGAACTATTCTTTGACTATTCTTACTATAATCGAAAAAGTTACAACATTCAGACAAACACTTAATTCACCCCCCCCTCTTGAGTGTCTCTTGCACTTACAATTGGTATCAGAGCCTAACTTCTTGAAAGGGTAACACCTAGAGAAGGAGGACATAATGACTACTCAAGAAATGACCAGTGGACCCGGAGGATCAAGGCTACCAAAGTTCAATGGAACCAACCATCCTTGGTGGAAGAATTGCATGAGAAATCTGATCATTGACACAAACTATGAGTGCTGGATGATCATCAGGAATGGATCAAGGAAGGTGGCTAACAATTCAGATGGAACAGAGAAGAAGGAGAGTGAGTACACTACTACAGATCTGAAGACCTTCGAAAAGAATGCAAAGGCCATGTCACTGCTTCAACAAGATATTGCTGATAATGAGGTAAGCCGTATCTTAGCATGTTCTACTGCTAAGGAAATATGAGAAACCTTAGAATTAGCCTATGAAGGCACTAGTGAAGTCAGGAGATCTAAAGTTGATATGCTTATGTCTAAATATGAAACTTTTGATATGAATCGAGATGAAAATATAAGAGATATGTTTACTCGTTTCATGACAATTATAAATGAACTTAAATCTCTTGGAAAGGACTTTACTAATGAAGATTTGGTGAGAAAGATCTTGAGAAGTTTGACAGGTAAATGGCTGCCCAAGGTGACTGCTATTCTGGAGGCTAAGGATCTAATGACCTTGTCCATGGAACAACTTATTGGGTCATTAATGACTCATGAGATGTTGGTGGATTCAAAGGAGGAAAGTACAACCAAAAGTCGTGTATTAGCTTTGAAAGGTGAGGAAGATGATGAATATCTCGATGAGATTGGGCTCATGGCTAAGAGGTTTGAGAGGAGTCTTAGAACGCAGTTCAAGGGGAAGTCTTGGAAGAACAAAGGCAACTCGAAGAAGACCAGTTTCAGCACTGGTTGCTTCAAATGTGGAGAAACTGGACACATAATAAAGGAGGACAGAGAGAGAAGAAAATGACTAAGAGGGTTATGCTAGCCGCCTGGGGTGATTCTGATTCAGTTGGAGAAAGCGAGGAAGATGAACCCCTAATGTGTGTGACTGCTCTGATTGGAGACATAGACCAGAAGCAGACCAGTTTAGGAAAGAAAGGAAAAATGTGCCTCATGGCAGGAAGCAGCTCTTCCGACGAAGAACATGTAACTATCTCTAATATGCAAGAACAAATAAGATATTGTGATAGAGATGAGTTACTAGGTTTTATTGATTCTGCTATTAAAAAAAATGTTAAAGGAAATGCTGCTTATAAAGCTAACAAAAAGAAGTTGAGAGAGGTAACTCGAAACTTAGACCTAAGTGAAAGCCGTTCTGCTGGACTTGAACTTATTTGTACATAACTGAAAGAAAAAATTTCAGAGCTTGAAATAAGTTTGGATCAGAAGAACATTGAGCTTGAGATGCTAAAAGCTCAATCAGATTTTTCAAAAACTGATTTTTATCAAAATAATGATAGAGGATTTAGTAAACTCAAGGAGGCTGAAGTGGAAGGTATAAATTTCGAGTTACTCAAACAGAAAAGCTTTGCTTTATAACATTCTGATTTAATTTTGGCCCATAACTATCTAATTGATGATGTGGAAGAATTGTTCAATGAGTATGTGGATTTGAAAGCTTCTTTTGCTGGCACAAGTGGTCCTAGTATTGATGTCGAATACTTATGTTTGGAATATGAGGGTAAGATCTGTGATCGTCAATCCAAATTATATGAACTAAGACAAGGTAAGAACATTGTGACCACTTCTGAACCAGATCCAGAATTGGTCTCAAAACTTAAGGATGAGCTTCATAAGGCAAAGTTGGATCTTGCCATTGCTGCATAATTAAATGAAGCTCAACTTAAGAAACTTGAAACCAAGGAATAGGATTTGAGTGACTGCTTGAGACAGATGAACAGGTTGCTCGATGCTCAGAGTACTTTAAACATTCTGACTCCATAACCTGGTAATCCTCAGAGGTTTGGATCAGGGTATTCTAGAACTAGTTCCCAACAGCCACCAAAGTTGGGAAGAGATGACACTAGTAGAAAAAAGCCTACTTGCTGCGGTTAAAAAGTGCCCTATTGCTGCGGAATAGGGCGCGCAGCAATTGAGGGCGCAGCAATAGGTATTAATAATATTGCTGCGGTTTTGAACCGCAGCAATATTACGTAATATTGCTGCGGTTATATCTACCAAACCGCAGCAATATTAGGAATTGTGGTGATATAAGTTAGCCCAAAACCGCAGCGATATGAATTTTTAATATAAAAAAATTCGAACATATTGCTGCGGTTTTTTACCAAAAACCGCAGCAATATGTATCACAGTTCAAAAAATTTTTTTTTTTTTTTTTTTTTTTTGATATTTATATACGAAATTAAAGTGAAAAAAAAAACTTAACTAAACATACAAACGAGATCTGCTGCATCAATACACTAACTTTCCCAAAAATATGAAACACTAACTTTAAAAAGTTAGATTACCAGATCTGCATCTATAATACAAACCTACAACAATGAACTTTGATATGCTGAAATGAAAAAAACAGGAAAAAAAAAAATTCATTCACCAAAAAAGAAATAAAAAGTAAATTTGATATGCTGAAATGAAAAAAGCAGAATTTTTTTTTTTGCTAAACTAAAACAATGAACATTACAAACCGATCTACAACAAACGAAAAAAAAAAGGATAAAAAAATAGAAAATATAAAAAACTGCTGAAATTAAATAAAAAAACGAAAATTTACAAACGAATGAATCTACAACAAACGAATGAACCTACAACAAACGAATGAATCTGGATGAGTAAACCCACGAACGAACGAATCTGGCGGATGAATAAACCCACGAACGAACGAATCTGGCGGATGAAAACCCACGAACGAACCTGGCGGACGTCGACGGTAGTGTATGGTTGAAGACGAACGGTCGACGGTAATGTGGTGGTTGAAGACGAACGATCGACGGTAGTGTGTGGTTGAAGACGAATGGTCGACGGTTGTGCGTGGTTGAAGACGGATAGTCGTGCGTGAAGTCGAACAGTCGACGGCCAGTCGACGACCGTGGTTGAAGACCGACGAACTCGAGAGGATGAGAGAGAGACGAACTCGAGAGGATGAGAGAGAGACGAACTCGAGAGGATGAGAGAGGGACGAACGCGAGAGGGTTCGAGGAGGAGAGAGAGGGGTAAGAGAGGAGGAGAGAGAGAGAGGGGAAGAGAGGTGCGTGAGAGGGAAATAGAGGCGTGAGTGTGAGGAGCGCTTAAAAACCCTAGTTAAATTATTTTTTTATTATTTTTAAAAACTATTGCTGCGGTTTTTTTAGCAACCGCAGCAATACATACAAAAATTAATTTTTATATTATTTTAATATATTGCTGCGGTTTCTTGTCAGAAACCGCAGCAATATATTTGGTCAAATAGTCAACAATTTTCAAAAAAAATCGTCCAAACCATATTGCTGCGGTTTTGGGTCAAAACCGCAACAATATGGTTATTTTATATTTTTTTTTTTATTTTACATTATATATTGCTGCGTATGGGTAAAACCGCAGCAATATCAGCGCAGCAAATAGCATTTATTCTACTAGTGTGAGACTTGGATTTCTGAATTCAAGAGAGGTAAGTACGTGTTTGCAAAGGACATGCACGTATGTACCTACTGTGGTAAGAATGGTCATGTTATTAATACTTGTTGGACTAAGCAAAAACATGATAAAAGAAATCAGTCTCATGTTCACAATGCCCTTTATCAGAAGGGTCACACACACAATTGGTCTAACAATGGAAAACATGATAAAACTAAGAAGACCAATGTAAAACAAATCTGGGTTAGAAAGGACAGAGTCAAACCAGTTTCCAAGGACAAGGAACCCAAGAAAGTCTGGGTTCCTAAAACTAAACCTTGATTTGTTTGTGCAGGTTAGAGTGAGAGCAAAACCATACTGGTATTTGGACAGTGGTTGCTCGAGACACATGTCAGGAGATAAAATCAATTTCTCTCACTCGTAGCCTATGAAGGAGGAAGTGTCACCTTTGGAGACAATAGCAAAGGTTTGATTAAAGGTATAGGTAAAGTTGGTAAGAACACTTTCTCAAGCGATTAATGATGTTTACTATGTAGAAGGTTTGAAACATAACCTCTTGAGCATTTCTCAACTATGTGACAAAGGAAACCATGTTGAATTTGAAACCAATCTTTGTCATATAGTCAACACTGAAACAAGGGAACTGGTCTGCAAGGGATTTCGACATAACAATTTTACATAACATTTTTAAGTCAGATTCCAAAGACCAGTGCCACTTGTCTTAGTGTTATAAAGGATGATCATTGGCTGTGGCATAAGAGACTTGGACATGTAAGTTTTTCTTTACTAAATAAACTGAGATCTCAAGACTTGGTGACAGGTTTACCTAACATCAAGTTTGCTGCAGATCATATTTGTCATGAATGTGCTAAATGTAAACATGTCAAGTCCTCTTTTCAGCCAAAGAAGTTTGTAAGCACAACTAGACCTTTCGAACTTGTACACATGGACTTGTTGGGCCCATGCGCGTGCAAAGTCGAAATGGTCATAGTTATGTGTTTGTGTTAGTTGATGATTATTCTGTTTCACTTGGACAATCTTTTGAAGTTTAAAAATGAAACTTTTGAAGAATTTGAATTTGGTAAACAAGTCCAAAACAAGATTATCATCAACTGGTCTCTATCCGGTCTGATCATGGTTCTGAATTTGACAATGTCAGCTTCGTAACCTACTGTAATGATCATGGTGTATCTCACAATTTTTAGCTCCAGAACTCCACAACAAAATGGAGTGGTTGAAAGGAAAAATCGCACTCTAGAAGAAATGGCAAAACAATGCTTCTAGAGAGTGGTCTTCCTCGAAACTTCTGGGCTGAGGCTGTGAGTACTGCGTGTTATATTTTGAACAAGTAATGTTGAGACCTTTACTAAGAAAACACCTTATGAGCTCCTTAGGGGAAGAAAACCAAACATATTCACATTTAGTATTTTTGGGTGCAAATGTTTTTACACAACAATGGTAAATCAAGTTTGGACAAGTTTGATCCTAGAGTGATGAGGCTTTTTCGTTGGATACTCTTCACACAGCAAGGCATACAAAGTTTTCAATAAAGAACCTTGTGTGTTGAAGAAAGTATCCATTGATTGATGAGACTAACATGTTCAGCAAGCATGTGCAGGTTGAAGATGCTGATGAGTTCGAAATTGGTATGCTGAACTTTACAGGGCTAAGGATGAAGAAGGTGCTGAACCAGGCTCACCACACAACTCTTATAGGAGGAAGAGTCTGGTCCAGCACAGATCAGGTAGCTCAAGAGGTAAGGGAAGGAGATAGTGACTCAGATGCTCATCCACATGAAGATGATGCAGATGAGACCACTATGGAAACTGGTTCACCTGCTCAAAACAACAATGAGAAGGGGGAACCAGTATAGGAACATGTTGAACATTAGAAGGCACAAATGCAAACTTTGATATGAACAAATCTTTTAAGTATAAGTCTTCTCACCCCACCGAAATAATCATTAGTGATATTAACAAGGGGGTGCAGACAAGGAATCTCTTGCAAAACTTTTGTGCATTCTATTCCTTCTTATCAAATGTTGAACCTCTGACTATAAGGTTGCTTTAAGGATCCAGATTGGGTTCTAGCCATGCAAGATGAACTCAATCAGTTTGAGAGAAATCAAGTATGGCATCTTGAACCCAGAACGGAGAACATGTTGTTATTGGAACTAAATGGGTGTTCAGGAACAAATTGGACGATTCAGGAATTATAGTCAGAAAAAAGCTAGGCTAGTGGTTCAAAGGTTTAATCAACAAGAAGAAATTGATTATGATGAAACCTTTGCTCCAGTAGTCAGGCTTGAAGCTATCAGGATATTAAGTGCATTTGCTGCTCAAATGAACTTTAAAGTCTTTCAAATGGAGTTAAGACAGCCTTTCTTAATGGTTATTTGAAAGAAGATGTTTATGTAAAGCAACCCCCTGGTTTTGAGGATAGTGACTTGCCAAATCATGTTTTTAAACTGACAAAGCTCTTTATGGTCTCAAACAAGCTCCTAGAGCTTGGTATGAGAGACTTTCCAGTTTTCTTTTAGAAAATGGCTATAAGAGAGGATCAGTTGACAAGACACTATTCTTGAAAGAAAGGGGAACTGATCTGCTAGTGGTCCAAATATATGTTGATGATATTTTGTTTGGAGCTACTAATCCTGATTTGTGTAATGAGTTTGCAGATTTGATGAAGAGCGAATTTGAGATGAGTATGATGGGAGAACTTGGATTCTTCCTTGGCTTCAAATCAAGCAAACCAAAGATGGAATCATGATCCATCAAAGAAATACCTCAAGGAGCTGTGAAGAGGTATGGTCTGCAAGATAGCAAGTCCTATGAAACACCTATTCCAACTTCTACAAAATTGAGCCTTGATGAGAAGGGAAAGGATGTTGAGGGCACGCTATACAGAGGTATGATTGGCTACTTGCTTTACTTAACAGCCAGTAGGCCAGATATAGTGTTTTCAGTAGGGTTGTGTGCGAGATTTCAAAGCAACCCTAAAGAATCTCACCTAAAGGCTGTTAAAAGGATTCTTAGATATCTCAATGGTACTGATGATTTGTGTTTGTGGTATCCAAAGGGCAGCAGCATGAGCCTCATTGGATACCAATGCTGACTTTGCTGGTTTTATTGTGGACAGGAAGAGTACTTCTGGAATGGCCCACTTCTTAGGTTCTTGTCTCATTTATGGGGATCTAAGAAACAAAATTTGTACTCTATCCACAGCTGAGTCTGAGTCATTGTTGCTGCTTTGTGCTGTGCTCACACTTTGTGGATAAAGTCACACTAAAGGATTTTGGGGTCTGTTTCGGAAGTGTTCCTATTTTATGTGATAACACAAGTGCAATCAATATTTCGAAAAACCTGTCCAGCATTCTAAACCAAAGCATATTGAGATTAGGCATCATTTTCTAAGGGACAATGTTGAAAAAGGTAATTTGAGTTGGAGTTTTGCAGGTCAGAAGATCAACTAGCTGACATATTTACAAAACCTTTGAGCAGAGAAGTGTTCATCAAGCTTCGTACCTTGTTGGGTATGATTAAGATTAGACAATGAGCTCTTAGGTCTTGACTTGTCCCTTTGGCTAGTCAAATGATGTCAATTTGTGTATATATTCTTTTTTCTTTGTACATTTTTTTTGCTTTTTAGGGTTACAAAGTTCTTATGCGATGCTGAACTGATCATCTTAGTACTTGGGTACTTAAGCATAAGTATTTAAAAGGTAAGTTGGCACAGACCAGTTGCAGACCACTTGGGAACCAGATTCTTGAGGCGGTTATTCTCTGAATATTTGTTTATTTTTCAAATTTCAAATTAGGAAAATAAATGAAGTGACGGTTGTAATTAAGGCAACTGTAGTTTGCGAAGAACGGATATATCCGTTTGATTTTTTTCTTACCATCTTATATATATTCTTGCATGTGATCATACTTTCCTTATTTTTCTCTTATTCTCTTTGATCACATATTTTCCTGATTTTTTTTTGCTCTATTTCTCTCGATCAAACCCTAATTTCTTCTTTACTCCTTTCTTTCTCGAATTCTTGAAACACAAATTGTTCAAGTTTTTTTTTTCTTATTCTAAGTGCTCAAAACAGAGAATTCAGTCTCATCATGTCAAAAAGAAGAAGTACTAGGTTGGTCGAAAAGGAGGTTGAAGAATTCCCGAAATTGAACTAAGAAAGTAAAGGAAGTGGCTGAACCAGTGGAGGATCCGATGGTGAAGGAAGAGGTTGAAGAAGAGTTAGAAGAACCTTTAATACGAAGGAATTCCTAGAAGCCAATAACCATAAAATCCACCACTACAAAAATAACTGCACCCAAATCCGCCATAAAATCTACCACCACAAAAGCGGTTATTCCAAAATCAACCGCCAAAATCACCAAAACCGCCACTCCCAAAGTTACAAAAACCACCACTCCAAAAAAGCCTGTCACACTAAAATAAAAGGCACCCTCACCAAAACCGGTTGAGGAGTCTAAGCCAGAGGAGTCGGAGAAGATGGAGGAGTCAGAATCTGAAAAGGAGTCGGAGCATGTGGGTGGGTCTGAACCGGAAAATCAGGAGATGGAGGAAGAAGAAATTGAGAAGGAGGATGTTGTTGTTGAAAAGGCAAAGAAGGTTACCGCCAAGAAACTGCCATCAAAAGCGGTTAAGTCTGTTGAGAAGACAGTTACCAAACCCATTCCCACAAAACAGCCAGTCAAAACCACCAAGCCCAAAATCTCTACCCCTACAATCACACCCAAACCAGTGGAGAAATGAAAGAACAAGGAAGGTGCTGATGTTGAGGGGGAAGTTCCTAAGAAGGTGGGTGTTAAGGCTAGTGCAAGCAAGGACACAAGGATAAAGACGGTTGCTAGGAAGGGTGCTGCATCTTCCAGAGGCAAGGAGATTGTGCAGGAACCAGAACCAGAACTGCTCCCTACCGACAAAAAGAGGAAGTTGACTGCTATTGTTGCTGCAAAGGGTTCTTAACCCAAGAAAAGTAAGTCTATCACTCCCGAGCCCTTGTATGATTTGAGGGATAGGTCTATTCTGGTTGGTTTTTCTATTGCAAAGAGATGGGTTGGTCAGAACTTCTTGCATGAGGTTAAGGAAGCTTTAGACTTTCAGAAATGGTCTGTGTTATTTGCCAAAGAACTTGATGTGTTTATGCCCTTGGTTGAGGAATTTTATGAACACCTGCATACTAAGGACGATGGGTCCTACTTTGCTTTTGTTAAGGGCACTCCCATCAATTTAACTGAGAAGATTTTCGCTGAAATTCTCAAAGTCCCAAACAAGGGACTTGATGAGTACTCAAAGTAGCACTGGCCCACAGTTAAAGGCCTCACAACAGAACAGATCCAGACCAGGTTGTTCACTGGTCCACCTGACCCTAAGCAGGAGTACACCATTGGTCACTTAAGGGAGCCCATCATGAGGATCTTTCATACCATAACCTCAAATATTGTGTTTCCCAGAGCACAAGGCCGCATGAGTGTCCGGTTGATAGATAGTATTCTCTTGTCTTATGGAACATATTCCAGTCAACCTCCCTACTATGATATTGGGTCACATGATCTGATGTGTGAAGAAGGCTAAGCATGCACTGCCCTATGGAGGATGGGAGACTATGGCACCATGTCTTACCTTACGAATCAGATTATAGGTCAGAAGGGCATGTCATATGCAGGTGGTGTTCTAAAAATGAAAAGTGAAGCAAAGGGTGATGGTGTTGGTGAAGGGACCAGTACGGAATCAGTTCAGGCTACTTATTCCTTGGTGAAACAGTTGAGTGACCAGAACCAGATGATGCAGAATATGCTGAATAGTGTTACTCAACTTTGCACTGCTCTTCAAGAATCCTACAGGAGAGTTGAGGTTCACTTTGACAAAGTTGGTATTAAGGGTCGAGAGGATTCAAAGGCAAACGCAGAGTCATCCCATGCTGCTGGTGATGAAGATGATAATGAACTGGTTTTCGAGGAGAAAGAAGAAGAGGAGGAGAAAGAGCAATAAGAAGAGGAGGAGGAAAAAAACGAAGAAGCTGTTTCAGAGGAGGAAGAAGATGATGGGACTGAAAATGACTCTGGAGCTGATTGATTTATTCTTTTCTTCTTCTATTTTGCTGCTAACCCCTCTCTTTTATTAAATTTTATCTCTTGTTGCCCCCCTTTCCCAAATTACAAAAACATTTCATCGTATGTAATTTGGTCTATACTGGTCTGTACTAACTCTTATTTAGGACAAGTAGCTTTTGTTACTCTGCAGGAACTTTGGTAGCATCAGCATCCCTAGAATGCTGTTGGAGCTGCCTATTTAGCGTGACTTAATGGTTATCTACTGCTTATGTTTTGTTCCTTTGATAGTACCCTTGATTTATTTTTGATGATGCCAAAAGGGGGAAGCAGGTGTAAAGTTCTGTGATCTTTTCCGCCTACTTTTAGGGGGAAGCAGGTCTGGTGTTACAACTTGTGTGTATTACAGCAACTAGAACAAGGCTGAGTGCCTTGTTAGTGGTGACATACCAGAAGTGGTTTGGAACTGAGTGTATTCAAAGCACTTTACTTCTTTTCACCCTAATGACTTAGAAATAAGTCTGAACACTACTGATGTTCTTCTTGCGAATACACGTTTAAATCTAAGAGCTCCGAGTCTAATAAGTATTTGCCTATGGTACTTAGAAACTCTTTCTTAAACTGCTGTCAGTTAGTTGTGAACTGGTGTACTTGTAAATGATGCTTAATCTACAGGAACAGTACGAGACCAGTGCTTTGAGTTCTTATCTTTAGAATTCAAGTTGTTTGAAAAAGTTCCCAAAACTAATGATATTATTTGCAGGGGGGACTTCAGGGTTTGTCATCATCAAAAGGGGGGAATTTGTTATGATCCTTGTTTTGACTTCTGAATGATGACAAACCACATTGAACTATTATATTGCATGCATGTTTCTGTTTACATGTGTAGGTGCCAAAGTACGAGTTCAATGGATAGAAAGACGAAGCTAGTGAAGCCAAGTCTTGAAGAATTGCATGAAAACCAAGATCAAGTTGTAGCATTTAGGTCATAGATGCAATGTAAGTGGTATAAAGGTTTGAATGCACTATAAGGGTTTGAGACTAGAGAGATGAGCTAGTTGTGGATGACAAGAAATCTCGGTTACTTGTCATACACAACTACAAGTATAACTTGGCTGATTGAAACAGTCTGGGAACAGATCTGAACCAGTCCTCAAGGTTTTACTTCATGCATTCGCATTTTAGGAAAGTTTTCTTTCCGCGTAAAATTGATTTTCAAAATACACGGATGCATGGTTTGTTGTGTGAGCATGATTTCTTAATTATGGTAAGTGTGTTATATGATATTATACTGAGTATATTTTGCTTGGAACAATTTCCATATTCTCTAGGAACATATACTCTCATAATATCATGTAAACATTTACTTACCAAAGGCTTATTTAAGGAGTTTTGCTAACACACAAACCTCAAGGTTTTGCACGCATATTTTCAAAATACTCTAAGCAAAAGCACTTCATCTCTTGAACTCTCAAATATAAGGAAAAACCCGAATACCACATAGATCTTAAATTACTCTCATTCTAAGCGTATAAGGCTGTTTGTTTTTGAGAGAAAAACTGATTGTATTTGAGCATTATGTGAGTTTAGTTTGATGGGGAAGTTGATCAGTGATCAACTTCATTTGAACCATCATAGTTGGTGGTTGAGTCCAACTTTCAATGGTGGAAGTTGGGAAATCATCTTGTGCATAGGTGCATAAGTGATTGAGTGTAATTCTTTTGTTATTCTGAGTTGATTAATAAAAGAGTGAGTGAGTGGAGGACGTAGACTTATTAGAAGTCGAACCTCGTTAAATCCTGGTGTTGTTTATTCATTGTTTTTATTTCCGCTGCTAGAGAACTGTTCTTTGACAGTTCTAACTATAATCGAAAAAGTTACAACATTCGGACAAACACTCAATTCATCCCCCCCCCCCCTCTTGAGTGTTGCACTTACAATGGCTTACTTAATTCTTCTGTGAATCCTGATTAGGCTGGCAGAATTGTTTTACTCCCCAACGACTGTAGATTATTGGTTTCTTTCTATATATTTTTGCACATAAAGTTGGAGGCTAGGTTGATCACGATTTGGACGTGGGAAGTGAGGATAGGGAATTTTTCTAAGCTCCTTGTTTTGATCCTTGTATATGATGCAGATGATGGATTAAGGAGGTCTTTTAGTATCATAGGTGTTCCCGAGTTTTTGTTAGGTTTTGTGGTTTTTCTGTCACGTGGAGTTTTTTATAATACTTTTTTATGTTTGAGACTTTAGAGGTCGTCTCTTTTCCTCTTAATTGACTATTTTCATTTGGAGATGTTCCTTTTATCTTATAACAATGTTCTTCTTAAACCCTTTAGAGTGACATGTATGTTTTGGTAATATTTTCGCTACCGTCTATTTATTAATGTTGTCTTTTTTGTTATTTCTTTTATGTTTAAGGAGGGAGTATTACTTTGCTCCTCCTGCGGATCATTATACAAGTACCAGGCAATAAAGGTATCATTCCTTAGAGTAAATCCCAACTTATTTCTTATTATATTAACAATTTACTCTTCATGATGTAGATGCTCAAAGGATTATATTTTTTGTATATTCTACATCTATAATGTCTTCTTTTCTTTTTTATATTTCTATATCATTTTCATATCCATGCCTATGTGCTTATCGCTTTGATCGCCTTCACATGTTTATTTTTGCTAATCAAGACGTAAAGAAATGCTCTATAAAAAATTTACATAATTTGGACAACATGTTCGGTTCATTGCAAAAATAACATCACCAAAAAAGTAGTCTTTTGTGTTAATGAACCAACCTAGACTATGTTTTTGATTGGATGTACATATGACGTGGTTGTTTAATTGCATAAAATTTGAACATGAATTGTATTAAGTAGAGGCCAACAACAAGTGAATGGGATTCCTGATTATATTCGTACTTTACAACTATAATGGGTGAATATATACCAAAACATCCAATTACGTTTTTGTAGGATAAGCGGTTAACAAGCAACAAACTAAGAAAATAATACAACATAACTACTTCAAAACACCTCCAATAAGTTTTGTGTTATAAACCAACATTTTGATTCCATATGATGTAGGTTATGCACATACTTAATTCAAAGGAAAAGGCAAATACTGTTTGGGCCCAATCTTGCCTGGTGGGCCACTGCATGATCCAAGGCTCAAAGTCCTCCTGCCAGCATGGAAGTCCCCCAGTGGGACCCACTTGCCTTAAATTTCGTGCCAACATGGTAGGGATAATCTTCACACATTTCACCGCCTATAAATACTGGGCAGATCCTCATATATTGGGGTAAGGAATTCTAGACTTGATCGTCGGAGGGGCGATCCCGGATCCACCCCCGAGGTAGTCTAACTCTCGTCTTGTGCAGGTCTCCCAGCCGTCTCCGAGCATCCGGCCATCTGTAATCCTAATCTCGATCCACCCCACCTAATACAAGTTTTTACCCGAAATAGGTTGGCGCCGTCTGTGGGAACATCGAACTAAAGGCCATGGCCGTCACCCGGAGAGACCGAAGGAGACAAAGGGCTCCTGTCCCCTCTAATCACTCGAGAGCGCCATCTCCCGAGGTGGCCGACGAGACAGCGGGTAACCCCCGACAGGCTCCTAGTTTCTCGGCCCACAACCAGCACATCCTCAAGGAGATCAACCCTCGACAGGTTGTAAGTGCAGTTAACATTGGAGTGCCTCGAGTTAGGACAGCTCCAACTCCAGCAGGTCCTCCGTGACTGGAGCAGACCAGTCTCAACCCGGTCACCCAGTAGGACCTTCAGCAGCTGGCCAACCGCCTCAGCGACAAATTCGAGCGTGGCCTCCGAGCATTGATACTGAATTTCCAAGTAGGGGGAGAAGGTACCTCGAACAGGCCTCCTCCGCCTCCTATGCCTCGACTTGTGCTTGACCGTAATCGAGCGGAGAACCTCGTACAACCCCAGGTCATAAGATCCCCCGAACTCACCACGGGTGTCTCGGCGCCCCACTCAGGCCTCCCCCAGCAAAGGGGACGCGCGACATGTGATCAATGAACGTTACTTGAGGAACGGTCACTGTGACGCCCGATAAGTCCTGAACAAAAAACGAGCGCAGTCAAGAGCGAGAAGTACTCCTCCCAACCCTAACCGGTAACAGAGGGATCCTCGAGAGAGGGGACCTCGGGAAAGGAAACCCCGGGAAAGGGAACCTCGAGAGAAGGAGTCCCAAGATCAGAGGGAGCCTCAAAAGAAGAAAGAGCCTCGACATCAATGGGGTCATAGACAACGGGCTTCAAGCTCGGAGTCGAGTCAAGAGTCAGAAGTACAAATGGGGAACCTATGGTTCTCCACGCCCTTCGACGAAAACATCATGAGGGCTCTCACCCCTCGAAAGGTTAAAGTCTCCCCTATCGATCATTACGATGGGACCACTGACCCTATCGATCATCTGGCCGCCTTCAAAGCGCAAATGTGCGTTCAGACCAGCAGTGAGGCAACATGGTGCAAGTTCTTCCGACCACTCTAAAGGGCTTGGCCTTAACCTGGTTCACCGAGCTTCCTTCCGGGAGCATATCGAGTTTCACTGCTCTTGAGACAGCTTTGAAACAGAACTTCATTGCAGGAAGAAGACATCGGAAGACCAATATCCACCTCATGTCGATCAGACAACAGAGGGAAAAAGACCTAACTGACTATATCAAGAGATTCAATGAAGAGTCACTCAAAGTTTCCGATCTGCAGGACAGCGTCGCGTTCACCGCGCTCATGTCTGGGTTATATCCCTCGAGTAGGTTCAAGTTAAAGCTCGCGGAGAGTGAGGCCTCGTCATTCTCAGAAGCCATGAACCTAGCTCAGAAGTTCATTCAGGCCTCCGATATCTGTAAAACGCACGAGGAGCCTAGCTCCGGAAAGAGAAAGCACGAGTACACCCCTCGACCAGACAACCCCCAGTGATGTCCCTCGGAAAGAGAAAGACAACAAGCCTCGATTAGAAAACCACTGGAATGACCCCCGGTAGAACCTGAATCAAAGAGATATCTACTTGGATATCAAAGGGAAGTATCCCCTGCCGGAACCCAAGCCCATTCGAAAACCAGCTAGTAAGCGAGATAAGAGGCTCTGGTGCGAGTTCCATCACGATTGGGGTCACACAACGTGTGAATGTTGAGAATTAAAGAGAGCACTAGACAAGCTGGCCAACGAATGGAAATTGAATCGATATCTGAAGGATCCAAAAGAAAACAAAGTCGAACCCCGCCGGGAAAAGCAGACTCGAAGTGACGAGACTGCAGGGTACATCAACGTCATTGCAGGAGGGTTCGCCTCATGCGCCATAACCAGTCGTTCTCGCAAGAAGCACCTATACACTATGACCTTCTAAGACAGCCACCGACCTATACAAACCTCGCACGACGACCCTCTTGTTGTCGAAATGAAGATAGCCAATCTGCGGGTTGGTCATCACTATGGACTGATTAAGAAATCTAAAGTACGAAGAAAAAGATCTCGCCCCTATCGACCAGCCGCTAGTAGGATTTGGGGGGCAATCAGTTCATCCCCTCGGCTCACTCAATCTGCCTACACGGATGGGAGAGAAGGGGGCAGGACGGAATGTCATCATCGATTACCTAGTGGTCGACACCAGCCGTCCTTATAACGTAATCATAGGGCGTCCCACACTCAACAAGGTAAAAGCCGTCATCTGGACGTATCAACTGCTCCTCCAGTTCGAGGGGGACGACGGAAAGGTCGCTAGGTTGTTCGGCAACCAGAAGTCCGCCCGAGAATGTTACGTCAACAGTTTAAAAAGCTAGAACGAGGAAGTCTCCCGCAAGAGAAAGTGTCCCGAGCCAGAGGAGCCCCTCCCTGTGATGGGGCTCTACATGGCCGATAACCCGAAGCGGTATGAAAGGCCTCGACCAGCGGACCGAGACGAAGAGGTGTGTATTGATAGCAAGCGTAATCGCACGGTTCGAATAGGCAAATCGGAGCCTGGAGGATGTGCGTCGATTTCACAGACATGAACAAGGCCTATCCTAAGGATGATTTCCCCCTACCAAAAATCGACAGGTTGGTTGACTCGACAGCCGGCCATGCATTATTCAGCTTCATGGACGCAAACGCAGGCTATCATCAGATCTGGATGGCCGGTGAGGACCAGGTCCATACCGCCTTAATCACAAGTGTAGGGGTATATTGCTATAAGGTGATGCCTTTCCGCCTCAAGAATGCCGAGGCCACCTACCAGCGCTTTGTAAACAAGATGTTTAAAAAACAGATCGGACGGAATCTCGAGGTTTACGTCGACGACATGATCGTCAAAAGCAGGAAAGAAGAAGATCATTTCCTTGACTTGAGAGAGACACTTTCCACCCTACGCACCTACAACATGAAGTTGAACCTGAAGAAGTGTGTCTTCGGTGTAAAAGGGGGGAAGTGCCTAGGCTTCCTTGTCAACGAGAGAGGGATCGAGGCTAACCCCGACAAGATACATGCCATTATCGAGATGAGAAGTCCTCGAACTGTCAAAGAAGTCCAACGCATAATCGGCTGCATGGCGGCCTTAGGATGTTTTCTCTCTCGCTCGGCTGACAAAAGCCTCTATTTCTTTCAAGCTCTAAAACAATCAATGTTCGAATGGGATTCCTCAGTAGAAGAAGCGTTCCAACAACTCAAAAACCACCTAGCAAGTCTTCCCAAGTTGGTTTCATCTTTACCAGGAAAAACACTCTTCGTGTACCTCGCCGTATCTGAGAACGCCATCCGTGCGGTCCTCGTGGGCGAGCGTGAGAAGAGTTAGCACCTAGTATATTTCGTGAGCCACGCCTTCCGAGGCGCAGAGTCCAAGTACCCCCTAATCGAGAAGATGATTTTTGCCTTAGTTCTGGCAACCCGGAAGCTTAAGCCTTACTTCCAGGCTCACCCTATCAAAGTTCTCACAAGCCAGCCTATACGAAATGTGATATAGGGGAAAAATCAGTCAAGCAGGGTCGGACTTCGGTATAGAGTTCGAGCCCCGGTGTGCCATAAAAGCTCAAGCCCTCGCTGATTTCATAGCAGAGTGCACCTCCTGGCCTGAGGCCATCGAAAAAGGACCCTGGAGCCTCTTCGTTGATGGATCATCGTCGAAAGTAGGATGTGGCGCTGGGCTCCTGATCCTCGATCCGCAATCCAACAAACTGAGTATGTAGTCAAGTTCGACTTCGCCGCCACAAATAATGAGGCCAAATATAAGGCGCTGCTCTTAGGCATTCAACTTTGCAAGGCAGTCGGCGCTCGAGAACTCAAAGGCCACTCAGACTCTCAGTTGATCGTGGGGCAAGTAACAGGGGAGTTCGAGGCCAAGGAGGATAGTATGCTGATGTATCTAAGGAAGGTGAAAGAAGAAATCACCAGCTTATCCCTCTTCTCCATAACTCACATCCCCCGATCAGAGAATCAGCAAGCAGACGCCTTGTCAAGGCTGGCGAGTTCGGCAGAAGATCTCTCGCCTTGACCCATAATGTGGAAAGTCCTGAAGGCGTCCAACATTAATAGGGGAGTAACCACTCTCGACAGAAGTCCTACTTGGATGGACAAAATCATAGCCTTCGTTTGAGAAGGTGTCCTCCCTGAACATGAGCTCGAGGCAGAGCGAGGTCAAAGGCGAGCACAATTGTATAAAAAATCATTCACTCACCCCCTCCTTCGTTGCCTCACTTCCCAGGAGGGAGACTATGTCCTTCGAGAAACTCACCGAGATTCATGTGGAAGCCACCAAGGGGCACAAACCATTGCCGCCAAGGCACTTCGAGCAGGGTATTACTGGCCCACCATGAGGGAAGATGCCTCGGCTATGGTTCGAAAATGTAAAGAATGCCAAATGCATGCCAACTTACCCCATCAAGCTGCAAGCACCTTAACCACTATCCAAGCTAGGGATGGCAAATGGGCGGGGCGGATGCAGATACCCCTAAATCCACACCCACCTCCACCTAAATTTTTCATACCCACCACCTACCCGCCAACCATGGCGGGTACAAGTTTCCATATCCACCTCCGCCCGCGGGTATAAGGTTATACCCACATCCGCTCCACCACCCAAGTGGATATCCATTACCCACCTATACCCGCCCATCACCTAGGTGGATTTTCCACCCGCCCACTGATTATTTTCTATATATAACCTATTATATAAATTAATTAAGAAACACCCATTTCAATGAAAAAAAAGTACACATTCTTAGTATTCATATTTCTTAATTATTTTTTTACAATTTTTTAGATTTATGAACATAATTCTTTATTTTATAGAGGGTAAATTAGTAAATATTATACGGGGGGGCGGATATTGGGCGGGGCGGGAGGATTTGGGGCGGGGCGGGTGGATTTGGGGCGGATGTGACCTCATATCCACCACCTACCCACCACCTACCCACCACCCATGGTGGATTTGACTTTTCGTATCCATACCCACCCACTACCCACCAAAGTCATATCCATACCCGCCCTAACTGGGGCGGATGCGGTGTGAAACCCGTCAAATTATACCCACCTGCCATCCCTAATCCAAGCCCCCCTACCTTTCGACATGTGGGGAATGGACCTCCTGGACCCTTTCCCCCCCACCATCAGGGCAGCGGAGGTTCCTATTGGTTGTTGTCGACTACTTCACCAAGTGGGTCGAGGTGGCGCCTCTGGCCTCCATCACTGATTGGCAAGTTCAACAATTCATCTGGCAACACTTGATCACCTGGTTTAGGATCCCTCGAGTACTCATATCAGACAACGGCAGACAGTTCAATAGTTGCCCTACTCGCGACTACTGTTCGAGGTTTAGGATTGAGACCAGGTTTTCTGCTGTTAGTCGACCTCAGACCAACGGGCAGGCTGAAGCAGCCAACAAAGTGGTCTTGAAAGGGCTCAAAACAATGCTCGAGGGAGCAAAAGGCTCGTGGATCGATGACTTACCAGGAATTTTTTGGTCCACCAGGACGACTGTTCGAGAAGCAACAGGTCATTCCCCTTTCAACTTAGTATACGGGAGCGAAGCAGTCCTACCTGTCGAGCTAGGCATTCCATCGCCCCGGATCACGTTTTATGATCAAGACATCAACGACGAAGACAAGAAGATTGACCTCGACCTCCTTCCTGAAACTCGAGGAACGACCCTCCTCAAGGCCATTTCCTATAAGCTGAAAATCATCCGGTTGTTCAAGCATCGAGTCAAGCAGCAATCTTTTCAGGTCAACGACTGGGTGCTCCGGAAGTTCGAGTCCTTGACAGCCGCCCTATGCCTTTTGCTAGCAGAGTCCCTCTATTTGAGGGCATCGTCGAGGGCCTGCTCCAACACCACCTTCTTCTCCTCGAATGCCTTAAGAAACCTGGCCATCGAGTCCTCGATCTCCGAGAACTGCATCTCGACTAGGCGCAGGCGGTTGACGAGGGTCTGCCTCTCATCCCAGGACATCTACCCCGAAGCGTCCCGGCAACTATCCGAGGAGCAGACCTTCGAGCCAGGGCTAGTACCCTGATCGACAGGTGATAAACGAAGACGTTATCAAACAGAGCATCGAAAGCTAAAAATGAGTAAGTATAAACCAGGAAAGTCACCATACCTCGGTCATAGTCGCCTTAACGGATTCGACCTCCTGGCCATCGGGCGACAGGCACGCCCTTTCGTCCAGCTCCGTCACCAAGTGCTCCGAGGCCTTGTCGAAGCGTGCGGCCATTTCGGCCCTCGAAAGCGCAAAGAAGGGTAGTCTCATGGCCTCTTCAGGCCAGGGTTTCTTCTTCGAGGCTGTCGCGACTGCGACTATGCTCGAGGTAGCAGGTGATGAAGGGGCAGGAGGGTCCTCGATCTTGACTGAGGCCGGTTTCTCGGCCTTAACCTCCTTCGGCTCCGGCTTAGGAGCCAAGAAGGAAGGAAGCTGCTTCCCCCCTTCGACAGGGGGATCATCCTCGAGTTTCATCACGGGGGATCCCGTGGCTGCCCCCGAGGACGAGGATGAGCCCAGGCCAGCCTTTGCCAGCCTTCGACGTTTGGCCGCTCGAAGGGCCTCGGCGATGATCAATGGCGTAGACATCGTTGGTCGAATTTCACATAGAGGGGGAGATCACGTTGAGACAGAGAATTGTCTGTACTTATAAGCAGTACTGACTACAATTTCCCAAAAAGGCAATAATTGCTCCCCTCTAATGGGCTCCCACGTGACAAGGTCCAGAAGGAGGCCTCACGCACCCCGCACGCGCACTAATTGTTGGTCTCCTGGTCCTAACCATGAGGGCCCTCAAACATCGAATGGCATATAAACATCGAATGGCATACAACATCGAATGACATAAAAGTAAGAGGCAAAAGATGAGCGAAAAATGAATCTTTATTTTCATCAAGAACGAAGTACATCCTAAAGGCCACTTATGGCTTGGCTAAAAATGAATCTTCATTTCTACCAAAAAGAAACAACCTAAATGCCTCGCAGGGCACAACTAAGTACAAAGAGCAAAAAGCTGTCAAAAGCCTAAATACAAGAAGCTAAGCAGAACTGCTCGAGGAGTCACTCTCTGAGGTCTTAGATACCGCCTCGACGTCCTCACTGTCCGAGGAGATGTCACTCAAGGCCACCCGATCATTCGAGCTCTCCTCATAGACCGCCTCCTCTTGAGCAATGGGCGCCCAGAAGTTTGGGGGTTCTCGGCCTGTTGGGGCTCCCCCCCCCCAAAGATGTCGCCGATATCGATGACGTCATCCACCTCGAGCGTGGGGTCGGTCCCACCCCCCTCGTGGAGAGCTGCCTCAACGGGAATATTATACTCCGCCTCGACTAGAGACCAGGTCGCTTGGGGGTACACCTTCCGAAAGGCATCATGGAGCCTCTCCACAGCCTCTCGAACGGCCACCTCGGACGCTTTCCATTCCTCGATGATCTCGTCCCGATTTCGCAGGACACCGTCCCTTTGTCTTGTTAGATCTTTGATCCTTTGCTGAAAGATGGCCTTGACCTTGTCCCAAAGCGTCCTCTCCTCCTCGAAACCTTTGTTCAGCCTCGATCTCTCTAGCTTGCTCCTCGGCCAGCTCAGTTTTCTCCTTCAGACCCACTCGGAGTTTGCGAAAGCTGTCAGTGTGTCGATGGCTCATCACCGCCATGCGAATCGAGTGCTGCAAGAAAGAAGTGTTAGTAATGTGCCTCGACGTAGCTAACAACCATACATAACTAATGGTCAGAGTAACTTACATCGATCCACGAGGAGTGGAGCTGCTCGACTTCCTCTTCCTCAGTAAGGCCCCGAATCAGCCTCCAGTCGGGCCTCCAGATGATTCTATTGACCACTGAATCGAAGAGGTCGGCCTTCTCGAGAGTGGTCTTTTGCGTAAAGTCTTGAGTATCAGTCTCGGGCTCTAACGCCTTCCTCTTCTTCGAGTTAGGGGGCTCCTCCACTCGGGTCAAGGAAGTGCCCTCTACCTGTGTTTTTGCGACCAACTTCCCCTTAGATTTTGAGGTGTCCCTTGTCAGTCGAGAAGCGTCCCTGTTATGGCTGAATTTTTTGACAGGATGACATTGACGCGACGACATAATGACGCAATGACATGATGCCATCTGACATGGCGACATAGTGACTATGACTCGAGGACACAGTAGAGAACGCAGGTTGGAACTAAGCATTAAGCAGTAACGGTTTTGCTAAATAAGGAAGTAGCATAATGAGGCATAAAATCAGCCGTTGAGGAGCGTGGATTGAGACGTTGGAGCATAAATGAGAAAGATATCCCAAGATTGAAGGACCAAAGTTAATGTAATAATTAGGGAATTTATTATGTATTCGTTGAGAAAAAGCCAGGAGGGAAAAAAGGCATACAAAAGAGTGAGGAACATTAGTCAAGGACCACGTAATATTGTTGTAAGCAAACTAAAGAGAAAAATACTTCTGTAACGACTGTGGCAAACTAAGAAAGGAAGTGACCCATAGTAGATTGGTGGATCTCCATCCACCCGCGGTTTTTACCATCTTCATTGGGGTTTTCCACGTCACCATTTTTGTGTGTTCATCCCCTTTGATCCTCATTGCATTCGTTTATTGCTTTGTCTTAAACATAATCTGGTTAAATCGTCCCAAACTTTAATTTCGTCTTAAGGGATAAATTTTAGCATAAACAATTTGGTGCCCACCGTGGGGCATAACCAGACCATCTACTGTTCAAAATCCATCAAATAGGAGAAACACCTAACCTCGAGGAAATGCAAAGACAATATGAACAAATGAGAGCAGAAATGCTCGAAATGAAGCAAGCCAATGAGCGGCTAGCTACCGACTTCACGACATCGCAGGTGAGGATCTAGAAATTAAAAGAAGAGTTAGCATCGTCCAAGCTTCGAAGGTCCGACGTCGCATCTAATCTGAACGACATCCCTTTCACGGGGAACCTTTCTGAGTTAGACAGTGAGGAGCCTGAAAATGACGAAGAGCCCGAGGATGAAGAGCACTTAAACAATGAAGAGAACGACCAAGGTGAAGGAGAAGCGAATCTTATGGCAAAGTGCATGGTCCAGATCGAGAAGCAGAATAAGCGCTTAATGAAGCTCATCTCCCAGCTCCCCGGGGCTCCAACGCCAAGCATCGTGGAGCATCCAGACGGTTATGCAGAGTCACCATTCGTCGAAAGGATCGCGAGGGCTGTGCTTCCCAATAGGCTCAATCTTCCTACCCTCTGTAATTATGATGGTTCAACCGATCCAGGCGAGCATGTCGCCCAATACAAGCAGCGGATGTGGCAAGCGTCAATTCCTTGGCATTTGGTAGAGGCCTGCATGTGCAAGTCTTTTGGAGCCACACTCACCGATCCTGCTCTCAAATGGCTCGGATCCCTCAAGCCAGGGAGCATCGACAATTTTTCCACCCTAGTCAATAAGTTCTATGAGAAGTTTGAAGGCAGTCGTAGCCTGGAAAAGCAGATGAGCGACCTATATGGCGTCGTTCAAGGGCCTAAAGAATCGTTTCGCGATTATTATAATCGCTTTAATAAAGAAATGATTAGCATTAAAGATCTTGATACTAAGACTGCTATTGAATGTTTCAGGAAAGCATTAATCTTGCGATCAAAGCTATACAACCGTCTGACAAAGTATCCGTGCCAAACGTTCGAGGAAGTCAAGTCGCGAGCACTGCAGATGAGACTGGAGGAGGATGATGCCATCCTTAACACCATATCAACCCGACGTGCACCATAGACGACCCCTGCTGACCGGAAGGCTTTCGTCCCCAAGAAGAATAATTGGCGAAGCCACCCATATGGTCGCTCAAATTAGGTAAACAATGTTACTGACGTTGTCGAAAATGCAGGTAACGACGCAAGAACGGAGTCGTCGACCTTCCCAGATCTAGATTCTTACGGATTTTCCGTCGATGTCGGAGGCGTCGTAAATGCCTTATCCAAAATCGGAGCACCCGTCCGTTGGCCAAAAAAGAGCGACCGACCGGAAGCGCAAAAAGATTAAACAAGGTGGTGTCCGTTCCATCATGACCATAGCCATAAGACGGAAGAATGCATTGTGTTGCGACGAGAGGTCACGTTCATGCTTAATAAGGGGCACCTTAAAGACCTCTTGAGCGACAAAGGTAAAGCGTCCTTCGGGAGGAATACCGCGCAGTCCGATCCTCCTGCGTCGCCCACGCACGTAAAGGTAATCAATGTTATTTCTTGTGGGTCTGATGTATGTGGACTAACGTATTCTGCTGCCAAAAGGCTAGCAAAAGAGGGTACTCCCTCGTCCGCCATTTTTAAATCTTGCAGGTCAGCGGAAGAACGCAAGCTCGAAGCAATGGAAATAACCTTCGATGACGACGACGTCTGCGACGTAGAACATCACGATGGATTATTCGATCATATCACGAGTGTCAGTAATTGTTTGTTGAAGCGGGTGTTAGTCGATGGCAGCAGCTCAGCCAACTTTATATTCAAAAGCGCCCTCGAAGGTATGGGTTTGTGTGATAATGATATTACTAAAAAAATACTATTTTGATAGGATTAAGTGGAGAGGCCCAACATACTGTCGGAGAAGTCACATTGCCAACGTTAGCCAAAGGCGTCAACCTGCCGACCAAATTTAACGTTGTGGATTGCCCGTCCGCGTATAACATCATTCTCGGCACTCCATGGATACACAAGATGAAGGTCGTCCCCTCAACTTATCATCAGTCGCTGAAGTTTCCAACTAAGTGGGGCGTCCAAGAAATAAAGGGCGAGCAGAAATCTGCAAGAGAATGCTATAGTTCGTCGCTCAAACCCCCAAAAGCGTCCATCTAGCAATTAAAGGATGGGTCAGCGCCCGACGCATCCAGTGAGCAGGATGTGGATGAAGTTATGCTCGATCCATCCATCCCCGATCGTGTTATTCGAATCGGAGCGACGTTGTCGCAAGAAATACGAGGTCAGTTAGTCGATTTTTTGAAAGCTAACCAAGATTGTTTTGCTTGGTCCCATGAGGATATGATAGGAATCAGTCCTGACGTCATCACACATAAGCTCAACGTCGACCCCCGTCACAAGCCCGTAAAGCAAAAAAGATGCAAATTCGCACCTGAAAGGAATCAAGTCATCAATGACGAGGTTCAAAAGCTGATCGACACCGGAAAGATCCGTGAGGTAAAGTATCGAGATTGGCCAGCCAATGTCATGGTGGTCAGCAAAAAGAATGGAAAGTGTAGAGTCTGCATCGACTTCACAGACTTGAATAAAGCATGTCCCAAGGATCCGTTCCCTCTCCCTCATATAGATGCAATGGTCGACGCGACAGCAGGCCACACGCTTTTAACGTTCATGGACGCATAACCAGGTACAACCAAATATTGATGCATCCGGACGACCAGAAAAAGACCGTGTTCGTCGCTAATAAAGGTATATATTGTTATAAGGTTATGTCTTTTAGTTTGAAAAATGCAGGTGCCATCAATCAACGATTGGTCAACCAAATGTTTAAAGACCAACTGGGCGATACCATGGAAGTATATATAGATGATATGCTCGTCAAATCCAAGCAAGCAGGCGATCATATCCAGCATTTGTCGGAGGCTTTCGATGTCCTGCAAAGGTATGGCATGAAATTAAATCCCACTAAATGCACATTTGGAGTGTCTGCAGGGAAGTTCTTAGGATATGTCATTACGCAACGGGGAATTGAAGCTAGCCCGGATCAAATAAAAGCTATTATCAATATCCAATCTCCATGGAGCGTCAAGAAGGTACAAAAGTTGACCGGTCGTGTAGCCGCGCTGAATCGCTTCATATCCCGGTCGTCTGAAAAATGCCACCTATTTATGACGTCCTAAGGAAGAATAAGGGCTTTGACTGGTCGCAACAACATGAAGACGCGCTGCAGAAGCTCAAAAGCTACTTAGCGTCGTCACTGTCGCTGTCGAAGCCAAGCATCGGAGAGACGTTGCAGCTTTATCTCGCGGTAAGCAACGTGTCCGTCAGTGTTGTCCTGACGCGGGAAGCAGGAAGCCAGCAGCTACCAATCTACTATGTCAGTAAGTCTCTGCTAGACGCGGAGACCATGTATTCTTCATTAGAGAAACTCATTTTAGCCATAGTCGTAGCTGTTAAGAAGCTTAGGCACTATTTTGAAGCACATATTGTTATCGTTATGACTAACTATCCTATCAAGTCTGTTTTGCGACACCCCGAATTAACAGGACGCATGAGCAAGTGGGCAATAACGCTCAGTGCATACGACATCCAGTTTCGTCCAAGAACAACTATCAAGTCACAAGCTTTGGCGGATTTTCTTGCAGACTTTAGCCCAGAGTTAGAAAAGCTTGCAGGTGATGAAGTCGCGAAGATTAATCAAGTAAACGATGATTCTTGGATATTATTTGTTGATGGATCTTCTAATTTCCGTGGTGCAGCTCTTGGCATTGTGCTAAAGTCGCCACAAGGGGCAAGATAGTACAAGCCGTTTGCTGTGAATTTAAAGCGACGAATAACGAAGCCGAATATGAGGCACTCGTAGCAGGAATGACTTTAGTAGTAGACATGGGAGCAAAAGCATTGAAAGTCTTCAGCGATTTATTGCTGATAGTCAGCCAAGTCAAGGGCGAATTCGCGGCAAAAGACTCTAATATGGCCATGTACTTAGAAATAGCTCAGCATAAAAGTAAAGTGTTCGATTCGTTTGACATTTTGTAGATACCAAGGGACCAGAATACACAGGCGGATGCATTGGCCAATCTCGGATCTTCTTTAAGGGACATTTCGTTTACGTCCGTCCCTATAGTTCTTCTGGCGAATCCTATTATTTCTAGGAATGTTGGGGATGCTGTCGCAATGACGGCCGAACGGCTTCAAGACGACCATGAGGTCGTTAGTAACATCGATAACCTCGCAACTGCGACAGACCCTGACGACGAGGAGGTAAGTGTCAGTTGGACAAAACCATTTTACGATTTTCTTGCTAACGATGTACTTCCAACAGATAAGGCATAGGCGCGCAGAACTCGGTTTAAAGCGTTGTGGTACATACACATTCAAGGAGTACTGTTCAAAAAATCTGCCGCAGGCCCCTACCTGCGTTGTTTGGAAAAGGATCAGTGGAGCATAACGTTGTTAACGTCAACACCAAGATATCCGCAAGCCAATGGATAGGCTGAGTCCAGTAATAAGACGATCATTGACTCCTTGAAGAAATGACTCACAGCGAAGAAGGGTAAATGGGCGGAGGCATTGCCTTCAATCTTATCGGCTAATCGCACGACACCGCGCACTGCGACTGGACAAACACCGTTTTCACTAGTATATGGTTACGAGGCTGTCCTGCCTTCAGAAGTGAACGTCCCGACTGCAAGATGTAGTCTAGCGACAAAGCGACAGAACTACGATGAACTTGTGAACGACCTAGATACCGTTGAAGAGTTGCGCGACACAGCATTGGTACGCATGGCAGCTCAGCAGCAAATAGTTGAAAGGTGTTTCAATAAAAACGTCCAAGCCAAGTCCTTCATCGAAGGTGATTGGGTCCTAAGAAAAGTATTTCAGAACACACAAGAGGCTAACGCTGGTAAGCTAGGACAGAAATGGGAAGGACCATACCAAATTAGTAAGGTGGTAGGCAACGGAGCCTACCAATTGGTCCGACGTGACGGAAGCTCCGTGCCACGTAGCTGGAGCGCTACACACCTCAAACGATACTTCTTTTAAGCTAAGTAATGCGTCTTGTTTTCCCTTCATATGTAAGAAGTAGACGATAGTACTATTGTATCTGTGTCACTAGTTGCTAGTGACCATATTGTTCTCTCACTGGGTGTTGTTAAATTTTAGGGAAGTCGCTCCCATCCATCTTCATAACGTTGCGACGATTTTTGAGACAACAGCCAGACTTGCATCTTACAACCATATAAAGTCTTTTGGTCCTCTATTACCGCAGATGACGCTACAACAGGGGCACAATCATTTTAAAGCCATAACTTCTTACAACATTTCATCTATCTCTCTGACAAACACACGTAAGTATCTATGCATTTCCTATGTGTATTCTACAGTCATTTAATCCAAACATTACGTCTGAACGACCAAAGATGGATTTTACTAAGTCCAAACGTTACGTTTGAACGACCAAAGATGGCTTACTAAGCGCCTGACCATCCTCTAGAAACGTCAGAATAACGATTGAGACACATGCATATGACCCAAAAGTAAGGACATAAGCTTAACTTTGTTAAAATTCAAAAGCATCAAAGTAATGGTCACCCCCATAGGTGACCCAAAAGTTCAAACGATAAAAGTTATGGTCACCCCTGTAGGTGACCCAAAAGTACAATACAAAGAGTCACTGCCTTGAGTGACCTAGAGTAAAGTTTGGTTAAAAGTTCAAGTGAAAGGGGCATAATATAAAATGATTAAAAGTTAAACGTCAGGGGCCTCCTCAGCTTCCTTCTCCTCTGATGCTACGGCTGGCAAGGCAGAGGCTGGAAATTCCTTTTCAGTTTCAGGGTCAGGTGGCACATCTGACGCTATGAACCCGGCACAGGACGGGCGTTTTCATCAACTTTTGATGAATCCACCGTCGCAGCCAAGTCTTCTTCGTTCATCATATCCTTCATTGACCCCATGTACTGGAGGAACAAGTCAATGTCCTTTTGTGGCGTCCACGACGCCGTCTTTTTCATTACGAACTGGTACATTAGCTTAGCCCTAACCCTGGTCGTCACTTCAGCCTCAAGAAGATCCAGCTCATTCTTCTGTGCATCAACGCTCGCCTGGAGAGTCGCGATCTCCTGACGTGAAGATTCTGTTATGATCCCTGTTTTGAGTTTTGAATGATGACAACCACATTGAACTATTATATTGCATGCATGTTTCTGTTTACATGTGTAGGTGCCAAAGTACGAGTTCAATGGATAGAAAGACGAAGCTAGTGAAGCTAAGTCTTGAAGAATTACATGAAGACCAAGATCAAGTTGTAGCATTTAGGTCTTAGATGCAATGTAAGTGGTATAAAGGTTTGAATGCACTATAAGGGTTTGAAACTAGAGAGATGAGCTAGTTGTGGATGACACGAAATCTCGGTTACTTGTTATACACAACTACAAGTAAAACTTGGTTGATTGAAACAGTCTGGGAACAGACCTGAACCAGTCCTCAAGGTTTTACTTCATGCATTCGCATTTTAGGAAAGTTTTCTTTCCGCGTAAAATTGATTTTCAAAATACACGGATGCATGGTTTGTTGTGTGAGCAAGATTTCTTAATTATGGTAAGTGTGTTATATGATATTATACTGAGTATATTTTCCTTGGAACAATTTCCATATTTTCTAGGAACATATACTCTCATAATATCATGTAAACATTTACTTACCAAAGGCTTATTTAAGGAGTTTTGCTAACACACTAACCTTAAGCTTTTGCACACATATTTTTAGAATACTCTAAGCAAAAGCACTTCATCTCTTGAACTCTCAAATCTAAGCAAAAACCCGAATACCACATAGATCTTAAATTACTCACATTCTAAGCGTGTAAGGCTGTTTGTTTTTGAGAGAAAAACTGATTGTATTTGAGTATTCTGTGAGTTTAGTTTGCTGGGAAGTGGATCAGGGATCAACTTCATTTGAACCATCATAGTTGGTGGTTGAGTCGAACTTTCATAGGTGGAAGTTGGGAAATCATCTTGTGCATAGGTGCATAAGTGATTGAGTGTAATTCTTTTGTTATTCTGAGTTGATTAATAAAAGAGTGAGTGAGTGGAGGACATAGACTTATTAGAAGTCGAACCTCGTTAAATCCTAGTGTTGTTTATTCATTGCTTTTATTTCCGCTGCTAGAGAACTATTCTTACTATAATCGAAAAAGTTACAACATTCGGACAAACACTCAATTCACCCCCCCCCCCTCTTGAGTGTCTCTTGCACTTACAATTGGTATCAAAGCCTAACTTCTTGAAAGGGTAACACCTAGAGAAGGAGGACATATTGACTACTCAATAAATGACCAGTGGACCCGGAGGATCAAGGCTACCAAAGTTCAATGGAACCAACTATCCTTGGTGGAAGAATTGCATGAGAAATCTGATCATTGGCACAGACTATGAGTGCTGGATGATCATTAGGAATGGACCAAGGAAGGTGGCTAACAATTCAGATGGAACAGAGAAGGAGAGTGAGTACACTACTACAGATCTGAAGACCTTCGAAAAGAATGCAAAGGCCATGTCACTGCTTCAACAAGGTATTGCTGATAATGAGGTAAGTATCTTAGCTTGTTCTACTGCTAAGGAAATATGGGAAACCTTAGAATTAGCCTATGAAGGCACTAGTGAAGTCAGGAGATCTAAAGTTGATATGTTTATGTCTAAATATGAAACTTTTGATATGAATCGAGATGAAAATATAAGAGATATGTTTACTCGTTTCATGACAATTATAAATGAACTTAAATCTCTTGGAAAGGACTTTACTAATGAAGATTTGATGAGAAAGATCTTGAGAAGTTTGACAGGTAAATGGCTGCCCAAGGTGACTGCTATTCAGGAGGCTAAGGATCTAACGACCTTGTCCATGGAACAACTTATTGGGTCATTAATGACACATGAGATGTTGGTGGATTCAAAGGAGGAAAGTACAACCAAAAGTCGTGGATTAGCTTTGAAAGATGAGGAAAATGATGAAGATCTCGATGAGATTGGTTTCATGGCTAAGAGGTTTGAGAGGAGTCTTAGAACGCAGTTCAAGGGGAAGTCTTGGAAGAACAAGGGCAACTTGAAGAAGACCAGTTTCAGCACTGGTTGCTTCAAATGTGGAGAAACTGGACACATGATCAAAGATTGTCCAACATGGAAGAATGATAAAGGAGGACAGAGAGAGAAGAAAATGACTAAGAGGGTTATGCTAGCCGCCTAGGGTGATTCTGATTCAGGTGGTGAAAGCGAGGAAGATGAAGCCCTAATGTGTGTGACTGCTCTGATTGGAGACATAGACCAAAAGCAGACCAATTTAGGAAAGAAAGGACACATGTGCCTCATGGCAGGAAGCAGCTCTTCCGACGAAGAACAGTTAACTATCTCTAATATGCAAGAACAGATGAGATATTGTGATAGAGATGAGTTACTATGTTTTATTGATTCTGCTATTGAACAAAATGTTAAAGGAAATGCTGCTTATAAAGCTAACAAAAAAGAAGTTCAGAGAGGTAACTCGAAACTTAGACCTAAGTGAAAGCCGTTTTGCAGAACTTGAACTTATTTGTACAGAACTGAAAGAAAAAATTTCAGAGCTTGAAATAAGTTTGGATCAGAAGAACATTGAGCTTGAGATGCTAAGACCTCAATCAGATTTTTCAAAAACTAATTTTTATCAAAATAATGATAGAGGATTTAGTAAACTCAAGGAGGCTGAAGTTGAAGGTATAAATTTCGAGTTACTCAAACAGAAAAGCTTTGCTTTAGAACATTCTGATTTAATTTTGGCCCATAACTATCTAATTGGTGATGTGGAAGAATTGTGCAATGAGTATTTGGATTTGACAGCTTCTTTTGTTGGCACAAGTGGTCCTAGTGTTAATGTCGAAGACTTATGTTTGGAATATAAGGGTAAGATCTATGATCTTCAATCCGAATTATATGAACTAAGAAAAGGCAAGAACATTTTGACCACTTCTGAACCAGATCCAGAACTGGTCTCAAAACTTAAGGTTGAGCTTCATAAGGCAAAGTTGGATCTTGCCATTGCTGCAGAATTTAATGAAGCTCAACTTAAGAAACTTGAAACCAAGGAACATGATTTGAGTGACTGCTTGAGACAGATTAACAGGTTGCTCAATGCTCAGAGTACTTTAAACATTCTGACTTCACAACCTGGTAATCCTCAGAGGTTTGGATTAGGGTATTCTGGAACCAGTTCCCAACAGCCACCAAAGCTGGGAAGAGATGAGACTTAGATTTCTGAATTCAAGAGAGGTAAGTACTTGTTTGCAAAGGACATGCACGTATGTACCTATTGTGGTAAGAATGGTCATGTTATTAATACTTGTTGGACTAAGCAAAAACATGATAAAAGAAATCAGTCTCATGTTCACAATGCCCTTTATCAAAAGGGTCACACTCACAATTGGTCTAACAATGGAAAACATGATAAAACTTAGAAGACCAATGTAAAACAAATTTGGGTTAGAAAGGACAGAGTCAAACCAGTTTCCAAGGACAAGGAACCCAAGAAAGTCTGGGTTCCTAAAACTAAACCTTGATTTGTTTGTGGAGGTTAGAGTGAGAGCAAAACCATACTGGTATTTGGATAGTGGTTGCTTGAGACACATGTCAGGAGATAAAAGTCAATTTCTCTCACTCGTAGCCTATGAAGGAGGAAGTGTCACCTTTGGAGACAATAGCAAAGGTTTGATTAAACATAACCTCTTGGATATTTCTCAATTATGTGACAAAGGAAACCATGTTTAATTTGAAACCAATCTTTGTCATATAGTCAACACTGTAACAAGGGAACTGGTCTGCAAGGGATTTCGACATAACAATGTTTACATAACATTTTTAAGTCAGATTCCAAAGACCAGTGCCACTTGTCTTAGTGTTATAAAGGATAATCATTGGCTGTGGCATAAGAGACTTGGACATGTAAGTTTTTCTTTACCAAATAAACTGAGATCTCAAGGCTTCGTGACAGGTTTACCTAACATCAAGTTTGCTGCAGATCATATTTGTCATGAATGTGCTAAATGTAAACATGTCAAGTCGTCTTTTCAGCCAAAGAAGTTTGTAAGCACAACAGACCTTTCGAACTTGTACACATGGACTTGTGTGGGCCCATGCGCGTGCAAAGTCGAAATGGTCATAGTTATGTGTTTGTGTTAGTTGATGATTATTCTCGTTTCACTTGGACAATCTTTTTGAAGTTTAAAAATGAAACTTTTGAAGAATTTGAGATTCTGGTAAAACAAGTCCAAAACAAGATTAGTCATCAACTTGTCTCTATCCGGTCTGATCATGGTTCTGAATTTGACAATGTCAGCTTCGTAACCTACTGTAATGATCATGGTGTATCTCACAATTTTTCAGCTCCAGAACTCCACAACAAAATGGAGTGGTTGAAAGGAAAAATCGCACTCTAGAAGAAATGGCAAGAACAATGCTTCTAGAGAGTGGTCTTCCTCGAAACTTCTGGGCTGATGATGTGAGTACTGCGTGTTATATTTTGAACAGGGTAATGTTGAGACCTTTACTGAAGAAAACACCTTATGAGCTCCTTAGGGGAAGAAAACCAAATATTAATTACACATTTACGTATTTTTGGGTGCAAATGTTTTGTACACAACAATGGTAAATCAAGTTTGGACAAGTTTGATCCTAGGAGTGATGAGGCTGTTTTCGTTGGATACTCTTCACACAGCAAGGCATACAAAGTTTTCAATAAAAGAACCTTGTGTGTTGAAGAAAGTATCCATGTCTTGTTTGATGAGACTAACATGTTCAGCAAGCATGTGCAGGTTGAAGATGCTGATGAGTTCGAAATTGGTATGCTGAACTTTACAGGGGCTAAGGATGAAGAAGGTGCTGAACCAGGCTCACCACACAACTCTCATAGAGAGGAAGAGTCTGGTCCAGCACAGAATCAGGTAGCTCAAGAGGTAAGGGAAGGAGATAGTGACTCAGATGCTCATCCACATGAAGATGATGCAGATGAGACCACTATGGAAACTGGTTCACCTGCTCAAAACACAATGAGACAGGGGGAACCATACAAGAACAGGTTCAACATTAGAAGGCACAAATGCAAACTTTGATATGAACAAATCTTTTAAGTACAAGTCCTCTCACCCCACTGATTAATCATAGTGATATTAACAAGGGGTGCAGACAAGGAACTCTACTTTGCAAAACTTTTGTGCATTCTATTCCTTCTTATCAAATGTTGAACCTACTGACTATAAGGTTGCTTTAACAGGATCCAGATTGGGTTCTAGCCATGCAAGATGAACTCAATCATTTGAGAGAAATCAAGTATGGCATCTTGAACCCAGGAGGAGAACATGTTGTTATTGGAACTAAATGGGTGTTCAGGAAAAAATTGGACGATTCAGGAATTATAGTCAGAAACAAAGCTAGGCTAGTGGTTCAAGGGTTTAATCAACAAGAAGGAATTGATTATGATGAAACCTTTGCTCCAGTAGCCAGGCTTGAAGCTATCAGGATATTAATTGCATTGCTGCTCAAATGAACTTTAAACTCTTTCAAATGGACGTTAAGACAGCCTTTCTTAATGGTTATTTGAAAGAAGATGTTTATGTAAAGCAACCCCCTGGTTTTGAGGATAGTGACTTGCCAAATCATGTTTTTAAACTCGACAAAGCTCTTTATGGCTCAAACAAGCTCCTAGAGCTTGGTATGAGAGACTTTCCAGTTTTCTTTTAGAAAATGGCTATAAAGAGGATCAGTTGACAAGACACTATTCTTGAAAGAAAGGGAACTGATTGCTATGGGTCCAAATATATGTTGATGATATTTTGTTTGGAGCTACTAATCCTGATTTGTGTAATGAGTTTGCAGATTTGATGAAGAGCAATTTGAGATGAGTATGATGGGAGAACTTGGATTCTTCCTTGGCCTTCAAATCAAGCAAACCAAAGATGGAATCATGATCCATCAACAGAAATACCTCAAGGAGCTGTTGAAGAGGTATGGTCTGCAGATAGCAAGTCCTATGAAACACCTATTCCAACTTCTACAAAATTGAGCCTTGATGAGAAGGGAAAGGATGTTGAGGGCACGCTATACAGAGGTATGATTGGCTCATTGCTTTACTTAACAGCCAGTAGGCCAGATATAGTGTTTTCAGTAGGGTTGTGTGCGAGATTTCAAAGCAACCCTAAAGAATCTCACCTAAAGGCTGTTAAAAGGATTCTTAGATATCTCAATGGTACTGATGATTGTGTTTGTGGTATCCAAAGGGCAGCAGCATGAGCCTCATTGGATACACAGATGCTGACTTTGCTGGTTTTATTGTGGACAGGAAGAGTACTTCTGGAATGGCCCACTTCTTAGGTTCTGTCTCATTTCATGGGGATCTAAGAAACAAAATTCTGTAGCATTATCCACAGCTGAGTCTGAGTACATTGCTGCTGCTTTGTGCTGTGCTCAACTCTTGTGGATAAAGTCACAACTAAAGGATTTTGGGGTCTGTTTCGGAAGTGTTCCTATTTTATGTGATAACACAAGTGCAATCAATATTTCGAAAAATCCTGTCCAGCATTCTAAAACCAAGCACATTGAGATTAGGCATCATTTTCTAAGGGACAATGTTGAAAAAGGTAATGTTGAGTTGGAGTTTTGCAGGTCAGAAGATCAACTAGCTGACATATTTACAAAACCTTTGAGCAGAGAAGTGTTCATCAAGCTTCGTACCTTGTTGGGTATGATTAAGATTAGACAATGAGCTCTTAGGTCTTGACTTGTCCCTTTGGCTAGTCAAATGATGTCAATTTGTGTATATATCTCTTTTTCTGTTGTACATTTTCTTTTTGCTTTTTAGGGCTTACAAAGTTCTTATGCGATGCTGAACTGATCATCTTAGTACTTGGGTACTTAAGCATAAGTCTTAAAAAGGTAAGTTGGCACAGACCAGTTGCAGACCACTTGGGAACCAGATTCTTGAGGCGTTATTCTCTGAAATTTTGTTATTTTCAAATTTCAAATTAGGAAAATAAATGAAGTGACGGTTGTAATTAAGGCAACTGCAGTTTGCGAAGAACGGATATATCCGTTTGATTTTTTTTCTTACCATCTTATATATATTCTTGCATGTGATCATACTTTCCTTATTTTCTCTTATTCACTTTGATCACATATTTTCCTGATTTTTTTAATTGCCTATTTCTCTCGATCAAACCCTAATTTCTTCTTCTACTCTTTTCTTTCTCGAATTCTTGAAACACAAATTGTTCAAGTTTTTCTTCTCTTATTCTCAAGTGCTCAAAACAGAGGGAATTCAGTCTCATCATGTCAAAAAGAAGAAGTACTAGGTTGGTCGAAAAGGAGGTTGAAGAAAGCAAAGGAAGTGGCTGAACTAGTGGAGGATCCGATGGTGAAGGAAGAGGTTGAAGAAGAGAGGAAGAACCTTTAATACGAAGGAATTCCTAGAAGCCAGCAACCATAAAATCCACCACTACAAAAATAACTGCACCCAAATCCACCACAAAATCTACCACCACAAAAGCGGTTATTCCAAAATCAACCGCCAAAATCACCAAAACCGCCACTCCCAAAGTTACAAAAACCACCACTCCCAAAAAGCCTGTCACACCAAAATCAAAGGCTCCCTCACCAAAACCGGTTGAGGAGTCTAAGCCAGAGGAGTCGGAGAAGATGGAGGAGTCAGAATCTAAAAGGAGTCGGAGCCGGTGGGTGAGTCTGAACCGGAAAATCAGGAGATGGAGGAAGAAAAATTGAGAAGGAGGATGTTGTGTTGAAAAGGCAAAGAAGGTTCGCCAAGAAACCGCCATCAAAAGCGGTTAAGTCTGTTGAGAAGAAAGTTACCAAACCCATTCCCACAAAACAGCCAGTCAAAACCACCAAGCCCAAAATCTCTACCCCTACAATCACACCCAAACCAGTGGAGAAATTAAAGAAAAGGAAGGTGCTGATGTTGAGGGGGAAGTTCTAAGAAGGGGTGTTAAGGCTGTGCAGCAAGGCACAAGGATAAAGACGGTTGCTAGGAAGGGTGCTGCATCTTCCAAAGGCAAGGAGATTGTGCAGGAACCAGAACCAGAACTGTTCCCTCGACAAAAAGAGGAAGTTGCTGCTATTGTTGCTGCAGAGGGTTCTAAACCCAAGAAAAGTAAGTCTATCACTCCCGAGCCTTTGTATGATTTGAGGGATAGGTCTATTCTGGTTGGTTTTTCGTTGCAAAGATTGGGTTGGTCAGAATTCTTGCATGAGGTTAAGAAAGCTTTAGACTTTCAGAAATGGTCTGTGTTATTTGCCAAGGAACTTGATGTGTTTATGCCCTTGGTTGAGGAATTTTATGAACACCTGCATACTAAGGACGATGGGTCCTACTTTGCTTTTCTTAAGGGCACTCTCATCAATTTAACTGAGAAGATTTTGGCTGAAATTCGCAAAGTCCCAAACAAGGGACTTGATGAGTACTCAAGGGAGAACTGGCCCACAGTTAAAGGCCTCACAGCAGAACAGATCCAGACCAGGTTGTTCACTGGTCCACCTGACCCTAAGCAGGGGTACACCATTGGCCACTTAAGGGACCATCATGAGGATCTTTCATACCATAGCCTCAAAGATTGTGTTTCCCAGAGCACAAGGCGCATGAGTGTCGGTTGATGGATAGTGTTCTATATTACTGTCTCATGGAACATATTCCAGTCAACTCCCTGCTATGATATTGGGTCACATGATCTGCTGTGTGGAGAAGGCTAAGCATGCATGCCCTATGGAGGATGGCTGACCTTGTATTCACTCATTGGAAAATTCGTATGGTGGGAGACTATGGCACCATGTCTCACCTTACGAATCAGATTATAGGTCAGAAGGGCATGTCATATGCAGGTGGTGTTCTAAAATGAAAAGTAAGCAAAGGGTGCTGCTGTTGGTGAAGGGACCAGTACGGAATCAGTTCATGCTACTTATGCCTTGGTTAAATAGTTGAGTGACCAGAACCAGATGATGCAGAATATGCTGAATAGTGTTACTCAACTTTGCACTGCTCTTCAAGAATCCTACAAGAGAGTTGAGGTTCGCCTTGACAAAGTTGGTATTCAGGGTCGAAAGGATTTAGAGGCAAAGGCGGAGTCATCCCATGCTGCTGGTGATGAAGATGATGATGAACTGGTTTCCGAGGAGAAAGAAGAAGAGGAGGAGGAAGACCAAGAAGAAGAGGAGAAGGAAGAAGATGATGGGACTGAAAATGACTCTGGAACTGATTGATTTCTTCTTTTCTTCTTCTATTTTGCTGCTAACCCCTCTCTTTTATTGAACTTTATCTCTGGTTGCCCCCCTTTCCCAAATTACAAAAACATTTGATTGTATGTAATTTGGTCTACTACTGGTCTGTAATAACTCTTATTAAGGACAAGTAGCTTTTGGTACTCTGCAGGAACTTTAATAGCATCAGCATCCCTATAATGTTGTTGGAGCTGCCTATTTAGATTGACTTAATGGTTATCTACTGCTTATGTTTTATTCCTTTGATAGTACCCTTGATTTATTTTTTGATGATGCCAAAATGGGGAAGCAGGTGTAAACTTCTGTGATCTTTTCTGCCTACTCTTAGCGGGAAGCAGGTCTGGTGTTACAACTTGTGTGTGTTGCAGCAACTAGAACAAGACTGGGTGCCTTGTTAGTGGTGACAGACCAAATGGTTTGGATTGAGTGTATTCAAAGCACTTTACTTCTTTTCACCCTAATGACTTAGAAATAAGTATGGACACTACTGATGTTCTTCTTGCGAATACACGTTTAAGTCTAAGAGCTCTGAGTCTAATCAGTATTTGCCTATGGTACTTAGAAACTCTTTCCTAAACTACTGTCAACTAGTTGTGAACTGGTATACTTGTAAATGATGCTTAATCTGCAGGAACAGTATGTGACCAGTGCTTTGAGTTCTTATCTTAAGAAATCAAGTTGTTTGAAAAAGTTCCCAAAACTAATGATATTATTTGCAGGGGGAACTTCAGGGTTTGTACATCAAAAAGGGGGAATTTGTTATGATTCCCTATTTTGAGTTTTGAATGATGACAAACCACATTGAACTATTATATTGCATGCATGTTTCTGTTTACATGTGTAGGTGCCAAAGTACAGTTCAATGGATAGAAAGACGAAGCTAGTGAAGCCAAGTCTTGAAGAATTGCATGAAGACCAAGATCAAGTTGTAGCATTTAGGTCTTAGATGCAATGTAAGTGGTATAAAGGTTTGAATGCACTATAAGGGTTGTAAACTAGAGAGATGAGCTAGTTGTGGATGATAAGAAATCTCGGTTACTTGTCATACGCAACTACAAGTAAAACATGGTTGATTGAAACAGTCTGGGAACAGATCTGAACCAGTCCTCAAGGTTTTACTTCATGCATTCGCATTTTAGGAAAGTTTTCTTCCGCGTAAAATTGATTTTCAAAATACACGGATGCATGGTTTGTTGTGTGAGCAAGATTTCTTAATTATGGTAAGTGTGTTATTGATATTATACTGAGTATATTTTCCTTGGAATAATTTCCATATTTTCTTGGAAAATAAACTCTCATAATATCATGTAAACATTTACTTACCAAAGGCTTATTTAAGAAGTTTTGCTAACACACAAACCTTAAGCTTTTGCACGCATATTTTCAGAATACTCTAAGCAAAAGCACTTCATCTCTTGAACTCTCAAATCGAAGCAAAATCCCGAATACCACATAGATCTTAAATTACTCTCATTCTAAGCGTGTAAGGTTGTTTGTTTTTGAGAGAAAAACTGATTGTATTTGAGCATTCTGTGAGTTCAGTTTGCTGGGGAAGTTTATCAGGGACCAACTTCATTTGAACCATCATAGTTGGTGGTTGAGTCGAACTTTATAGGTGGAAGTTGGAAATCATCTTGTGCATAGGTGCATAAGTGATTGAGTGTAATTCATTTGTTATTCTGAGTTGATTAATAAAATAGTGAGTGAGTGGAGGACGTAGACTTATTAGAAGTCGAACCTTGTTAAATCCTGGTGTTGTTTATTCATTGCTTTTATTTCCGCTGCTAGAGAACTGTTCTTACTATAATCGAAAAAGTTACAACATTCGGACAAACACTCAATTCCCCCCCCCCCTTGAGTGTCTCTTGCACTTACAGATTCTTCCAGCTTAGTCGCCTTTTGCCTAATCTCTTCCAGCTCCTCTCCATTCTCCTTCAGGGTTTTTCCCATATCCTCCATAGCCTTCTTGCAAGACTCCACTTTAGCGCCTTTGGACTTCGCGTCCAATTCAGCCTTATCCATTCTTTGCTTGATGGTCAGATGACCCTTCAGCAGAGATGAGATTTCCCTCTTAGCCATTAGGAGATGTTGAGAAGACTGCATAGAAAAGACATGATGCGTGTCAATTCAAAAGTCATAAGTCATCGTCATAATAGCATAGTGTCTCAAAAGTAAAACGAGTGTCTATACCTGGAATAGAAGCTCTAGTCCATCCGACATCACGCGAAGAAGAGTATGGTCCTTGATCCTTTCCATAGCGCTTGGAAAAAGGAACCTATCAGCCTCAGGCCATATGGACCTCTCTACCGACATAAATTCGTTAGGGACGATCACAGTGTAAGAAGGCCCGCTCTTGTCCGGAGGGGCCAGGAAGTCAGTTCTACGCGTCTTAGACGCGATGTCATGCTCGTCGTCCAAATGGACGACGACCGCATTATCCTTCTTTGTCGACGCTGTCGACAAGGACGCGGCGTCAGCAGTAGCCTCCCTCTTGCGTTTGCGTAGCATCTCAGCTAATGCTTGCCCGTCCAGATTCCCCCTAGGGCGCCAGTAGTATTTGAGTCATTAGTGTGAAACCCTTCCTGGTAAAATCCTACCCAAAAGTTAAAAAAAAAAAATCAGAGAGAATAGATAGACTAACTAGAGGCTATAAATGAACAACTGTTCTGAGAAGCAAATAGAATTCTTCTGAACTGCCTGTCTTCTTCTGGTACTTTCAAAAATTTGTCGCAAAGACTCTGAGACTCGTCGCGATGCAAAAGTAGTTTAGGGTTAATACCTGCAGTAGAAACGATGTAAGAGTAGTGTTAACGACATGGCGTGAACATAAAAAGATTGAAAACAAACACACCTTCGGTATTCCAGCCACTTACCAAAGACGCCCCACCTTCCCCTAGCGACGACCTCTTCACAAATACAAATCTGTTTTTCCAACCTCTGTCATTCGACTGGATTCCCCCGACCAGAGGTTCTAACCTCGCCTTTGCATGTAGGGCTATTCTATTTTTTGCCTTGACCCTAAATTCATAATGTAACAGTAGGTCGTGGAGGGTGAAGGCTTCTTCCCATGACGCCGTCACCCTGTCAATGACGCTCGGAACCCGCCAGACTTGGGGCATAATTTTCCCAGGGCTGATCTGGTAAATTTGCATCAGGTCCCTTGCTAGGGGGGTGAAGGGAAGTCTCAGGCCTATTTTGAAAGGGTACTCGTAGAGCACCACCCATTTCGGGGGACATGACTCCGGTAGTTCTTCAGACTTAGCATTCCTAATGACAGTACTTTCGGGCAAATTCCCTATATCTAAAAACCTAAACATGTCCTCCTCTGACATAGTAGACAATTCATCTTCATTTTCACTCCTCTGTTCCACAACCTTCTCTTTCCCTCTCGATTTTTCTTAATTTTTTACAAAATTCCTAATGCTACGTTTGCTAGGCGCCATGAGAGCAGTAGGAGAAGAAAGGAAAATAGCACGAATTAAAGGAAATGACGAATGGAAAGTGCGAAATTACCTGGTGTCAGTGATCGATTTTCCGACAGAGAGAATAATGGAAGTTAAGGAAACTATCTTACTTAAGGAGAGAGAAAGATTTGATGAAGTTGGAGTAAAAGTTAGAATCCTTAACTGCCCAAGTTATTTATGTCATCAAGAGCAATCATGACATTGTGCCAACGGTTAGAATTAAAACGGCTATTTAAAAAAGAAAACAACCTTTTATGCTCTGAGACCATTGGGCTACCTATTATAACCGCCTAAAAGGATTTTCCTTCCTTCCTTGTGTTTCTTTGGAGAATTTTTTCTATAATTGACAAAAGCGAGATTCTTATTGTAATTTTTGATATCTTGGTAACTTAGAAGGAATTTCATTTGATTTATTGATTTCTTTTAACAATTGTTTCATGGATTTTGTGTCACCCCGATTCAACAATTAGGGGCAAACTATTATGGCTGAATTTTTTGACAGGATGACATTGACGCAATGACATAGTGACGCAATGACATGATGCCATCTGACATGGTGACGTAGTGACTATGACTCGAAGACGCAGTAGAGAACGCAAGGTTGGAACTAAGCATTAAGCAGTAACGGTTTTGCTAAATAAGGAAGGAGCATAATGAGGCAGAAAATCAGCCGTTGAGGAGCGTGGATTGAGACGTTGGAGCATAAATGAGAAAGATCTCCCAAGATTGAAGGACCAAAGTGAAGTAATTTAGGGAATTTATTATGTATTCGTTGAGAAAAATCCAGGAGGGAAAAAAGGCATACAAAAGAGTGAGGAGGATCATTAGTCAAGGACCACGTAATATTATAGTAAGCAAACTAAAGAGAAATATTTCTGTAACAACTGTCGCACACTAAGAAAGGCAGTGATCCATAGTAGATTGGTGGATCTCCATCCACCCGCGGTTTTTATCCATCTTCATTGGGGTTTTCCGCGTTACCATTTTTGTGTGTTCATCCCCTTTGATCCCCATTGCATTCGTTTATTGCTTTGTCTTAAACATAATCTGGTTAAATCGTCCCAAACTTTAATTTCATCGTAAGCGATAAATTTTAGCATAAACTGTCCCCCGTTCCCACGGTCCTCATGTCGACCTCCCCCTGAGGGGTGACGATGGCAGATTTGGTTGGGGTCGGATATTCGGCCTCTTCGAAGGGTCCTGCCAAAAGAAGAAATCGAGTTAGAAAGAAACAAGCATAAAAAGCACAACCACTCGTAGGCGAGAGTTACCTTTGGCGCTCGAGGAATCAGGGTGTCACCCTTCGACAGCTTCATCTTGAGCTACTCCTGGACCCTCTGGTTGGCGGTCAGCCGCTTCTGCATCTCCTCGTTCAGTTCTTGGCGAGCTATAACTGCAAAAATAACGAGACAGTTAGTTAGGAAAGCCTTGAAAGAAAGGATGGTGGTCGAGTGCCTTAAACATGCAAAAATCCCTACCCTGGGGATAGGCTGGGCTCAATCCCATCGCCGAGGGGAAGTGCTCATTGTTCAGGTCGTCCGCGGCGGGATTCCAGAACTGAGGGACCTGCTTCTTGTCACCCCTCTCGAGGACGGTGAGACATTGACAATAAATGGCTACCCTAGCCTCGTCCTCTGCCATTCGAGGCACAGATCTGTTCAACCATAAATTAGGACCCTCGAGCAGAGGGACCACGAGGAAATCCCACGGTTCGGCTCGATACACGTATATAAATTCAGTATGGAAGAATTGTTGGTTCATAGGCATAGCACCCACGACCTTGTAAGGGTATCGAACCTGGAAGGTCCACCAACCTTCTCCATTCGGGGTTGCAGACATGACGACTAGCTTCATCATGTTCCTCCAAAGAATCAAGGATGGTCGGACGTCCATCATCTTGCAGATTGCCAGGAACCCAACCATCAAGCCCACACTGTTGGGTATAAGTTGGCATAGAGCCAGACCATAAGAGGATAGTACCTCGACTATAAAAGGGTGCAAGGGAAATCTCAGTCCTAGGTCGAGGTGCGCCTTATACAACGCTTTACAACCCGTCGGTGGGGTGCAGACAATCTCAGTAAGCTCTGGTATATAGAGGGCATAAGGGTGGTTGATGAAGTAAGAGCTCTTGAGGAACCGGAGATTTCCCGATATAAAGTCCATGAATGACCCTCGTAGGTGGAAGTGGGCTATCCCTCGAGGCAGATCTGTTATGTACTGTAAAACTGGTAAATAAATACAAATCCCAACTTCAGGTTCTTAATTTGGAGACTTGTGCAACAATGATTGGGCTCGGATCCCGGTACAAAACTCTGATCAGCAACCTGCAAAAAAGGGACCACCCAGGAGGTTTGGGTGGTATTTCCCCCTCCGATGCTTAAGTCAGATATCAGGGATATGAATGAACTTTTAGAGAGAAAAATTAGATAGAGAGAGAGAGAATTTATGGCAGAATAACAATACTATGCCCTAAAAAACATACCTTTCCCCTGATTTCAAGGACTATTTATACTGTTTGAAATGACTGTTGTACCTTGATGTCACCCTAATTTGAGAGCATCTGATTGGCTAAGCAATTATATCATGACACGTGGCAAGTGCTGATTGGTGAATACAATTTACCCTATTGCTGAATCAGGCTTTATTGGCATTGGCCTAAGTACAATTCTAGGGCCGCAAGGGAGTTTTTCAGTACACCTTTTCCTTAGAAAAGTGTACTTTAGCCCAAATGACCTGCAGACTTATGTACTTTCTTTTCATAAGCGAATGCCACATGTAGGGTTGGGATGGTGCCACGTGTCATCATCGTAGCCACTAATTTTCAGGCTACAACATTTGCCCCTTAAAAGAGGAAGTTACCATTTAGGCGCCAAGACGGTTGGTTTCCTCTTTTAACCGACCTGAACTGCCATCCACCTTTTCAAAAAAGAGGCGCCATTTTGCCGGTCATACCAAGTCAACCTTCAGAGACCATTTGGAGGCAACGGTTACTTTTTACCAGATGAGGGGGTCACTTTTACCTCCCTATAAATATGAACCTTTATCGCTTCTGGAATCATTTTAACATCCTTGAGAGATTTTCTAGAGAGACAGACTCTGCAATTTTTACTGAGCTTTTAGAAAGAGAAGTGACTCTTGTCCAAGCTCTTGCATTCTGCTACTCCGTTCATCCGAAGTTTCATTCGTCTTTGACATTCGTCCGAACTTTCTCTACAGGTGTTTCCTTATTCATTTCTTTTGTATTTTCAAGCATATTTTAAGAAAATGGATTCGTCTTCTTAGGTGAAAATTTAGGGAAAAAAAACATAAAGGTGGGAGTTTCTAAATAAGTGAAAACTTAAGGTGGTTTTCTGCAAATTTTCCTATGATAAATTAAAATATTGCAATACGCCAAATGCAAACCAGATATTCTAATTTACTAATCAACACTAAGTACATACTAATTTCAACAAACTTTAAACATTGTTCCATATGTACATGAAAGCTGCAACCTAAAGTACATGAAAGCGCAGTTAGAAAAACCACTTGAAAAGTAGAAATTGAGAAATTGAGATACCTTGCAAGAAGAGGGATCAAGACACGACTCCTAAATTTCGATCAAGACGTCACCAAAAAAAAAGTATCAGAAACTGAAAACTGAAAATGTATCGAAACTGGGCCATTCTTTCAATTCGAATAGTGTTAAGTCTTTGAAAAGGTAAAAGGGCGAAAATCTTAACGGAAAAATCAAAAACTCATATGAAATTAGGGTTTCATATGAGAAACAAGCAATAGAAAATGCAAAACAACAAACGTCAAAAACAACAGATTTATCAGCAGGGAAAAAAGAAGTAAGATCCGATTCCAAACTCGCCAATTTCAGAGTGAAAAAAAACATTAAAAATTCAATCAATACCTCAACAGTCGATATGGAGATGAAGAAATTGAGAGGATCAGACGGTCGGTCGTTGTTGATCTCCCAAATTACATAGTTCTCTGCAAAAAAAAATCCAAAACCAAAACCCTTATTTGACAGATCAACCGTAAAAGTCCACAATTTCAGATCAACGTCACCCAAAAATCATCAAAGACATCAATATGATAGTAAGGGAAAGAATTACCAGTAAAAATTTTGGGGGGAATTGACGCATTGATGAAGAGAGACGTGAAGAAGAGGAGAGAGAATAAGAGAGCTTGAGGCTCGTAATCACGTGAAGGACGCGTGAAGGCTTGAAGCTTGGCCCATCACGTGAGGTGCACGTGTACCGGAAATGAACAGTGGATTTCATGGTTTTGTGACTCAGAACACTATTGAAAGGAATAGTGTATGATTTCCAACTTTTAAAGGGTCTAAGAATTGAGATTGGGTCATTTGATTCATATACTATGATGTATTGGCCCAACATGCAATATTTGTAATATTGGTTGCTCATTTTATTAAAAAGAGTTGTGGAATTATTCATGAAAATTATCCATAAACATCTCCATGTTTTTTTATTAATTGAGTGATGCAATAATTATTTACAAAGAAACTATTACTACAATAATATGTACAAAATCTATGATCTATACAAATATTCAATCTTGATCTTCATCATGATGCTCCTTGATCTTCATTTCCTTGAATGGGCTTTGGAATTCATGTTTATTTGTAAATTTGTGAAAGTTAAAGATTAATTAACTTCTTTGATTTCGATTTTTTTTTAGTGACAATTTTTTTTGATTTTTATTTCCATGATTAAACGAGTCATTTTTAAGATAAACATAATGAATTCATAGTTTTTTATTCACATTTTTGTATGAAAAGAAAACATTTTTTATGAAAGTTGAGGTAATCACTTTATTTCATTTTCTAGACTGCCTTTTTGTTCTTGTACTGACTTACAAAAACTATAACTTTGTGTACAAAGTGTTAAAATTAACATATGATACATCTATGGATATATCATTGAGTTCATTATGTTGTATCAAAATTTGACAAGTTTTTAGTGACTACTTGAATGATAGTGAATTTTATACTCAAACTAGTCAAAACAGGATCTTTATTCAACTTGTTCTTTGAGATCCAACTTATTGAACTTATTTTAAAGTAAAATTTGTTATTAACATTCAAGACACTTCGAGGAAATAGACGGAAAAGTTTCACTTTAATTGGACACTTTTAAGACGATTTTTATTATTTTCTTAACTGAAAGAGAAATCAGTTTTCTGGAATTTAGTGATTTACATAAACGTTTTTGTAAAAATGTTGTAAAATTGTATAAAATTCATATGAACATGATTTTTATGTTTTTGAAAAGCTAACGGATGTTTTCTTCGAACATGATGTTTTTAATTTTATCTAAATTATTTTAGTTTCAACTTTACCAACAGAAAAAACTTAAGTGGTACTGAACAAAATCAGTTTTGCACAACAAAATTGTATGATTTTTAATTATTTACAAAAAATTTGTTTTTTAGAAATTCCATAGCCTAGTTGCTGGAAACATCTTGAAATTAATAGGAAAAAAATTAAATCCTACAAACTATTCTGATAATAAAGCGAAAAATGGAATGAAATACGAAATTAAAAAACTGATTATAATTATATTATATAGCATCACATTTTCATTTTTTATGGAGATGTTTATGCACAACTATCTTGAATTTTTTTATGAAATCATTTTTTGTGATGAAAAACAACTTGATTAAGGAAAATCACATAATCACATTGTTTCCTAAGAGTCATCTTATTAGAGATGACTATTCTAGGTGGGGTGATTTAAGGTTGGGAATCTATTAGGACTTCCACATGGCCAAATGACACCAAGATTAAAAAATGATCGATAAGAAGAAAACAAGAAAAGAGTTAGTATATGATTAAGAAGATAATCAAAATAACAAGAACTTCAACTTTACCTTGCTAGCTCAATGATGCACTTCCCTTTTTGCAAATTTTTCTATCTTTTTTTTTGTGATTTTTCTGAATTTCTAAGTGAGTTTCTAAATCTTTTTAATTGCTAACTTAAACATCTTTTTATGTTTTTTCCTTTTGATGGACTTCTTTACTTACTAATTAAGACTTTTACTTAGAGGGAAAGATTAAGGAGGAGAAGAGTAGTGGTTTTGAATTGAATTTTGGAGGGTATTTATAGAGAAATGAGGGAGCTGAACTAGGGTTTCAAAGAGAGGGAAAATCAGATTTTTCATCCAAAAGGGAGCTGAACTAGGGTTTCAAAGAGAGGGAAAATCAGATTTTTCATCCAAAAAATCTGATTTTCTTCATCCTTAATCACTTTAATGGCATCATTCTATGCGGGAATAGGTAATGGTTGTAGCAAACCACCTAGTCTTTGATGCTCGATCTTGACCCTTTGACACACCAAACATCTAGCCACAAATTCGACCACTTCCCTCTTCATACAAGGCCACCAGAAATTAGCCTTGAGATCCTTGTAAAGCTTATCACCCCCAGGATGAACAGAATAGGGAGTACAATGAACTTCTTTTCGAGAATCTTCTTCTTAAGCTCTAAGTCATTAGGCACACACCAACGACCCATAAATTTCAGACCTCCCTCGGAATCAACTTCGAAATTTTCGGCTCCACCCTGAACCTTAGCTTCACAGATCTTCTCCAACTTAGGATCATTTTTCTGCTCCTCTCGCAATTCTTGGAACAAGACAGGCTCGACACTCATAGCACAAAGAGTTTCCACCGAACCCTGAGGTACAACCTCGATTTCAAGCTTCCGAAATTCATCACATAAGTCCCTAAGCGGAATTCTAACCGCATTAAGAGAATGCTTCGACTTACGACTGAGAGCATCCGCAACCACATTAGCTTTACCCTCATGGTAATCAAGCCGTATATCGTAATCCTTGATCAGCTCCAACCATCTTCTCTGCCTCAAATCCAAATCTCGTTGAGTGAAGATGTACTTAAGGCTTTTGTGGTCGGTAAACACCCTACATGAAACCCCATACAAATAGTGTCGCCAGATTTTAAGAGCAGACACCACATCAGCCAATTCTAGATCATGAGTAGGGTAATTCTTTTCATGCACCTTCAACTGTCTAGAGGCATACGCCACCACCTTTCCTTATTGCATAAGGACACAACCTAACCCGAGCTTCGATGCGTCACTATATACTTCAAACCCAACCCCTTTGGTAGGCAAGGTCAGAACAGGAGCAGTAGTGAGGCACTTCTTCAATTCTTGGAATGCTTTTTCACACTCTTCGGACCACAAGAACTTGCTCTTCTTTCTCATCAATTTGGTTAACAGCTGGGCTATCTTTGAGAAATCCATAACAAACCTCCGATAGTAACCAGTAAGACCTAGGAAACTCCGGATCTCGGAAACATTTTTAGGACTTTCCCAATCCACCACAGCTCTAACCTTGGAAGGATCCACCATAACTCCATCCTTGCTGATGACGTGGCCTAGAAACGACACCTCCTTAAGCCAGAACTCACACTTGGAGAACTTCGCAAACCATTTATGTTGCCTCAAAATACCCAAGATCAACCTCAGATGCCTCTCATGCTCTTCTTCATTCTTTGAGTACACCAGGATATCGTTGATGAAAACAACCACACACGTATCCAGGAACTCATGCAAAGAGCGGTTCATCTGGTCCATGAATACAGCAGGGGCATTTGCAAGACCAAAGGACATGACAACAAACTCATAATTCCCATATCTTGTTCGAAAGGCGGTCTTAGGAATATCCTCCTTCTTCACCGGAATCTGGTGATATCCTGACCTCAAATCTATCTTTGAGAACGCTCCAGCACCCTTTAGCTGGTCAAACAGATCCTCAATGCGGGGCAAGGGATATCTATTCTTGATAGTCACCTTGTTCAATTCACGATAGTCGATGCAAAGTCGCATACTCCCATCCTTCTTCTTGACAAGCAGAACAGGAGCACTCCACGACGAGACACTCGGCCTAATAAATCCCTTGTCAATCAGTTCTTGCAACTGAGTCTTCAACTCTTGCAACTCAGCAGGCGCCATCCTATATGGGGCCTTTGATAGAGAAGCAGTACCAGGAGTTAAGTCAATGCTGAACTCGACCTCTCTTTCAGGAGGGATATCCGGTAACTCATCAGGAAAAACTTACGGATACTCACGAACCATGGGAAAGTCCTCTAACTTCAGCTCTTAGGTCAAATCTTTAACCATGCAAAGGAACACTTGCTCCCCTTTCTGACGAAGCTTTTGCATTTTGAGAGCGGACACGACTTTTACCCCTTTCTTCAACACCACTCTACTATAGGAGATACGCTTGCCACACGGACTACGAAGAGTTACTATTTGATCGCGGCAATGAACCTGAGCACGATACTTAAACAACCAATCCATACCCAATATAACATCAAACTCAACCATGGAGAATGCCTTGAGATTGGTAGGAAGGTCAATACCCAACATGGAGATAGGCACTCCATAATACTCGGCAAAACAAGGGTAGTTCTCACCAGAGGGTAAAGATATAAGAGTTCGAATAGGAGAACTCGAAGACAGGTTAGCTTTCTTGGCGAAAGAGTTAGACACACATCACACTGAAGCACCATAATCAAACAACACAGAAGCAGCGACAGAATTAACAAGAAAGGTACCAGAGATGACGTCGGGATGAACATCAGCGTCGGAATGAGTCATGTTGTAAACTCGATTCTTCGGCGGAGCAGAAAGACTAGGAGGAACAGGAGGCTTAGCTGTAGCCCTCGGATTCTTAGGACACTCATAACTCTTGTGACCCGCTTCCCTACAATAGAAGCAAACAATAGCAGCTCTATCACAATCCTTCCCCGGATGCACAGGCTTCTCACACCTCCGACACTTGGACGGATCAAAACTCTGCTTAGAACTGGAACCTTGATACCCACCTCGGAAACTCGGTTCAAACTTCGGCTTCTTAGCCGGACCAGGAGCAACAGACGGAAAAGGCTTCCTCACAGATGCAGCCTCAACAGCTTCTTCCACTCTGACTGATGCATGGACACTCAGGGCTATCTCATAAGCAACTTGAAAAGTGGTAACTCCCGAACACAGCACAAGAATCCTTACCCTAGGATTCATCTTCTTTATATATCTCTTAACCCTCTCAGCTTCAGTGGGAATGACAGTACCAACAAACTTAGAAAGCTCTGTGAAGCGGTCGGTGTACTTCTGAATATCCATACTCCCTTGAGATAGAGATAGAAACTTTTCCTGCTTTTGCTAGCGCAACTCGTCAAGATAGAACCTCTCCTTCATCTTGGCGGAGAACTGAGTCCACCCTAAACCAGCCATAACCATACATGCAGCCTTCACCGTACCCCACCAATTATCAGCCTCTCTCTTCAAATAGTACGTCCCAATAGGTACCATTTCGGCAGCAGGGGAGTTTGTTGCCGTGAAGAGCTTCTCCATTTCCCTTAACCAATTTTCCAGAGCCACAGGGTCAGCAGCACCATCATAAGTAGGGGGCCTACGACGGTCAAATCTTTCGAAAGCAGATTGCCCACCACCAGAAGAAACAGCTCTATTAGCCAAGGATATAAAAGTATTTTCCAGGCTTACGCGACGACGACGCACGGCTTCCTTCCTAGCAACTAATTGTTGTCGTGGAGGCATACTATAAAACAGAAGCTTTCACATTAGTTTACCAAATTCACACAAGAAAGCATTAAATCGATAAATACGGTAAACAAAAATGATTTCCCCAGGTTTACTTTCCTACCCAGGTAACTCTCATACACACTAGACTTGAAGCCTAAGACACTAGTAATCCTAGTCACAAGTCTACTCATTCTCTGGGAAAATCATAGCAACTTAAAGAGAGCATCTGGAACGTTTTGCTCTGATACCAACTGTAACATCCCGTCCAATTCCAAAGGAGAGCGGAGATTTAAAGCAAGGAAAATGATACAAATAATGGCAGCGGAAATACTAATAACATGGCGATGCTACTCTAAGGAGTAAAAATATGAAACTATAATTAGGTAAAGCTTTCGAAGACAATAATCAAAATCCAAAGTCGTATGTATAACAAAAGGGAAAATGAGGTCCCATACCCTCATTCCAACAAGTCTCAAAACATAACATGGTTTCCAAAAGAACCCTCCATCATAGAGAAAATCTAAACCAAAAGACAACTAAAACCGTAGTTCAAAATACATAACAAATAAAGAGGTAGCTACTTAAAACCGATTAAGTAACTAGTCCTAATTCCGGCTTCGAAGTGCTCATCCACTATAACAAGCACCACTTCCTTATTCACATGGTTATAACGCACAACCCCGGTCCAAACCGTGACAATTCTAAACAGTATCACCATCTGCACAATATTTCAACAACTTCCACAATCAGTGGGGAGTAACTAGCAGTTCTCCCACCTCAGTAGAAACAGATAAAGAACTTAAATAATTACAAACAACAACAGAGAATACAATATAAAGATACCATACTCACTACGAGGTACAATCGTTCATAATAACAAATAAGACACCCCACTATTTCAACAAATCCCCGTCAACCATGCAACAAATGCGGTCAACAAGCTGAAACACAACAGACCATGCCGCCTGTGAGTAGACTTATTGGACCATGCCGCCCAAGGCCTACGTTGCTTATTCAAGGAACCATACCGCCCTTTTCGAATAGCCTGCATATTCGAGGAACCATACCGCCCTTTTCGAATAGCTAAATTCTACGGATCATACCACCCGTAGTGAACCAATGGACCATACCGCCCAAGGTTAGTAACCAAATTCCTTGGACCATGCCGCCCTTAGGATGATCAAATACAAATTCCTAGGACCATGCCGCCCTTAGGACAATCAACTCAAGTTCCTAGAACCATACCGTTCTTAGGATCACCAAATAGAGACCTCTAGAACCATGCCGTTCCTAGAATCACACTATTCAACAACGTACAAGTATACACGTCAAGGTATACGCCAACTAATCCAAATCCAACTTTCAATGTATATATAACAAGTTATAAGAGCAAATCAAAACAATCTAACCCATCAAGGTTCCATCATGAGCCTACATAGCCAAACTCAAGCAACCGACTCATTTCAAGGCAAATAACCAAAAGCTACCCAACACAATTGGGCACATACCCTTAATGTAACACTTACACTAACCAAAGTTTACTCAAACATCCTTGTTATACATACCTAAGACCAACCAAGAAAACATAGATAAGCTGCAAACTAAAAAGGAATTTAAAACACAGCAGCACGACCCAGGGGACAAACCCCTCATCGCGAGGCGCGACGAGCGTCACGGGTCGCGACATCCAGCCATCGCGAGTAACGATGAGGCTCGCGAGTCGCGAGCAGCTACTGCCATGGCCTGCGAGCTTCGCTCATACGCCCACCGAAAATCCCATGAAACTTGCACTAACCTCCTACGTCCACTCCAACTCAACCCACGCCAACACACAACACCAAACACCTTCACATGTGTCAAAACTTCACCAATAACAACAAAAACTCCAATCCAAGGCAAAATCCAAGAGAACCAATCAAGTAAATTCAACCACACAACCAAAAAGAAAACAACTAATTGGCAAGTCCTATCAATAAGATCATAGTAGCAATCCAAAACATGAAAACAACACCAACAACCATAGAATCCACATGAAATTTTAATCATACAATCCTCTAAGTTGCACCTAGCATGCTATGTTCTCTAACGTAATTCTAACAACCTAAGTTCAAAATCTATACTCTACCGAACTAGAATAACGCTAGTTACCTTTTTCTTGAGGACAAACGTAGTAGAAAGCTTCAAATGTACCCTAAACACCTTGTGGAATATCACCACCTTCGTCTCCTATGAACACAAATGCAACGATCTCAACACGTGCTTGAAAACCGGTGCAAAAATAGCTTGAAACCAAGAAATATGGACTGATTTTTGTGTGAGAAAATGTGAAGGAAGAACAAACTTTTCCTCTCCCCTTTTCCCTTGTGTTAGGCGTGCAACAATGAAGGTGATATGGGGTAAGTTTTCTGATTTTATTTTCAGAAAATGAAAGTGAAGAGTTTGTATTTCTAAGAGGTGTATTAAGGAGGTAAATGAAGAGATAACTCTTGATTAACTTTAACGTAACAAGAGCTTAAAAAGGATTGTCCACAACCGTTCGTATACCACAAATAAAATCAGAAATTTCGGACCTCCTGATACACATAATACAATGTACGAAAGAAACACTAGTATAATGTGCATTTCAGGCACCAAGTAAAATCGTTCAAAAATAATATGTATAAGTAAGTATTTTCCAAAATTAAAAATTATAATTAGTAACGTAATACAAATACACACGCACTGTACTATCACATTTTATATTCGGCACGGACACGAGCACTACATTGTCCGTTTCGTATAAATAACGCAGATACAACATTATACGACTAACAACAATGCCACACGAAGTAAACACATTATAAACACATTGAACAATACCGATTAAAATAATGTAGATGTAAAAATATATATATTTATACTTTCTGAAAATATATTAGTGAAATATAATTTAACACTCCAATAATAATAATTAACGCGCGAAAATTTCAGAGAAATTTTGGGGTGTTACACCCGCCACCTTTCAAAGGTGTATGGTAAGCATTTTCTCCGACTTTGTAGGGCAGTTTCAAGAGGTTTTCATGGATGATTTCACCGTTCAAGGTGACTCTTTTGATCAATGCTTGTACCATTTGTCCCTTGTCTTGAAGTGTTGTATTGAGTCTCATCTTGTGTTAAATTCTGAAAAATGCCATTTCATGGTTGAGCAAGGCATAGTGTTGGGTCATGTTGTTTCATCTAGGGGGATAGAGGTGGATAAAGCAAAGAAAGATGTGATTCAATCCCTTCCCTATCCCACTAGTGCCTGTGAAATCAGGTCTTTCCTTGGTCATGCCGGTTTTTACCAGAGGTTTGTAAAATATTTTTCTAAGGTGTCCTCTCCCTTGTCCAAGTTGTTGCAAAAGGATGTTCTTTTTGTGTTTGATGATGCTTGTAAGAAGGCCTTTGACTCTTTAAAAGAGAAGCATACTTCGGCCCCTGTCATTCAAGCACCCATTTGGTCTCTCCCTTTTGAGATCATGTGTGATGCAAGTGATTATGTCGTGGGGGTTGTTTTGGGTCAAAAGAGTGGTAGAGCGTCTTATGTAATACATTATGCATCTATGACATTGAATGGGGCTCAAAGAAACTATACCACCACTGAAAAAGAAATGTTAGTTGTTGTTTTTGCATTTGAAAAGTTTCGGTCCTACTTGCTTGGGACCAAGGTCATTGTGTACACTGACAACGCAGCTATTAGATACTTGATGGCAAAGAAGGAAGCCAAACCCCGCCTCATTCGGTGGGTTTTTCTTCTTAGTGAGTTTGAGGTGGAGATTAAAGAGAAGAAAGGAGTTGAAAATCTTGTGGTTGATCATTTGAGTCGTCTTGTCCATGATGAGGACAAACCCCACTCTCAATAGGCTATTCTTGGAGAGTTCCCGGATGGGACCTTGTTTTCTATCTGTGATGTCCGCCCTTGATTTGCTAACATTGTGAATTTTCTTGTGTCTCATGAGTTTCCCCCCATGTTTACTAAGGTGCAAAAGGATAAGCTACGAAGTGTTGCAAGATACTATGTTTGGGATGATCCATACCTTTGGAGACATTGTACCGATCAAATTGTCCGGAGATGCATTCCGGAAAGTGAGGTAGCTTATATTCTTGAATTTTGTCATTCTCATGCATGTGGTGGGCACTTTTGGAGCCAAGAGAACGACACGAAAGGTACTTGATTGTGGATTCTTTTGGCCAAGTCTTTTTCGTGATGCCTATGCTTTTTGTAAAGTTTTGTGACAAGTGCCAAAGAATTGGGAATATCTCCCAACGGAATGAAATGCCCCAAAATTCTCTTCTTTATTGTGAAATCTTCGATGTGTGGGGCATTGATTTCATGGGACCATTTCCCAACTCCAGTGGAAATATTTACATTCTCCTTGCGGTGGACTACGTTTCCAAGTGGGTGTAAGCAAAGGCCACCAAGACTAACGATGCTAAAGTTGTGGCAGGTTTTGTGAAGTCGCAATTTTCTCTCGCTTTGGTGTACCCCGTGCTATGATTAGTGATCAAGGAACTCATTTTTGCAACCGGACCATTGAGGCTTTGATGAGGAAGTATGGCGTTACTCACAAGGTTTCCACACCCTACCATCCTCAAACAAATGGTCAACCAGAGGTGTTTAATAGGGAAGTTAAATCTATTTTGGAAAAGACTGTGAACCCCAGCCGCAAGGATTGCAGTTCCCGTCTTGAGGATACATTGTGGGCTTATTGGACTGCCTACAAGACCCCTATTGGCATGTCTCCATATCGGTTGGTTTTCGGTAAGGCGTGTCATTTGCCTGTGGAGTTAGAGCATAGAGCTTATTGGGCAATTAAGCAGCTGAATATGCGCTTTGATGGAGCCGGAGACCATAGAAAGCTTCAGTTGCAAGAGTTGGAGGAAATCCGCCGGGAGTCATATGAGAATGCAACCATATACAAGGAGAAGAGAAAAGCTTGGCATGACAAAATGATTATGCGGAAAGAGTTCAAGGTGGGTGACAAGGTACTTCTCTACCAATCCCGCTTGAGATTATTTCCGGGTAAGCTTCGATCCCATTGGGATGGTCCTTTTTTAGTTGTTAAAGTCTACCCTCATGGTGTAGTTGATATCCGAAGTTTGAGTACGGATAGTGTTTTCAAAGTGAATGGCCAAAGGCTTAAGCCTTATTTTTAGTTTGAGAAAGTGGAGGATGTAGAGTTCGTGGAACTCTATGCTCCTAGCTATAAGTAAGACTTTTGTGATTGGATGATGTCGAGCTTCCGACTTTAAACTAAGCGCTTCTCGGGAGGCAACCCGTGATTTGTATATATTTTATTTTTAGAAAATTTGTTAAGTTTTATTTTTGTGTGTTTTTGGTGCTTGTGTTTTTTTTTTTCTTTCTTTTTGTAGGTGTACATTTGGGTACTAAGAAGAGAGAAGGAATGAGTGAATTTCATCACCACTCCTTTTGAAAATTATAAAAAAAAAACGAAAGAAAAAAAAAGAGAGATTTGAAGTTTTTGCCTAGAGCAACTCCGCGGGGGAGCCACGACCGCGACAGCCTTCCGCGGGCGCGACCCAAGGATCCGCGAGCGCGGCCCAAAAACAACAAAAAAGGGCCGAGAGCAGTTCCGCGACCCGCCCGCGATCGCGGAACTCTTACGCAGGCGCGGACCCGCATATTTCCGCCAGGTACGTTCTTTTTCGCCCTTTTCTCTTCCTTCCTTCTTCCATCATTTTCGACCCTCTCTCTCTCTATTCTCACAAATACTCATCCCCCTTTTTATCTCCCTTCAATTCCTTCACTCAAATTCCTCTCTCTCACTCATTAAATCTTTTTTTTCTCACTCTCTCATATCACTTACCCACTCAATCATCATCAAAAATCTCAACTTTTTTTTTTACAAAATCCATTGAAATCCCTAAAAGTTGGGGGTTTTTAATTCTTGGAGTTCTTGGGCAATTTAAGGAGCACGGAGCATTCTTGGGGTGTTGCTCTCACTTGGGTACTTGGTCAACCACTCTTTTCATTCTTCCATAAGGTAAAACTTCAATTCTTCACTCTCTTTTTGGAAGTTGCCTTAATTTTTAGTTGTGGTTGATTGATTGTTGAGATTGTGGTGGATTGTTGTGTTTTGGACTTCTTTATGGTTGTGAAGACATTGTTGAGGATTGAATTTGTGAGTTTGGAGTGACTTGTTGGGAGTTTACTTTGAGCGTTGAGGGTGGAATTGTTTTTGCCTTACTTGAGTTGTCCTTGTGAGATTTTGATTGTTATAACAATGGTGAGGAAGCGTGGCCGTGCACAAAGTTCCAATGAGCCTGAAGCTCACGAGGAACTCGTTGCTAGTGAAGTGATAATTGACACCATGGGTTTGAATGGACTGAACCGGGAGCAAAAGGTTACTTGGAGAAATCTTAGTAAATCAAAACGAGTTGTCCGGTGTACTAAGTTTATTGATACTAATTTCTTGGCTTAGTTGGGATTGTTAGATAGATTTCGGGAGATGATAGGTAGAGCCGGACTGTTGGGCTTGCTTGATTATGCACCTCGCACTTATAAGAGATGTGTTTATGAATTTCTGTCCACTCTCACCTTGGTGAAGATAGGGGAGACGCCCGTGTTCGTTTTAGGATGCATGATCGGGTTCGTGATATTTCTTTGAGCCAAGTTCGAGAGGCTTTCGGTTGGGTTGCTCCATCAAGCGACAAACCTTTTGTCCCCATGGGTGTTCCATCTGAGGATGTTGGTACCTTTTGGTGTCGCATTTTTTGTTACCCCTTAGCAGTGGTGGTGAGAAGATTAGTAGTATCCGTCACCCTGCCCTACGCATGGTTGCGTATTTCCTTGGCATGACTATCTTTTGCAAGGGTGAGATGGGGAAGTTGAACCAAGTAGAGATGTGTTATCTCGTGCCTTGCTTCCGGGTAGTCTGGGTATTCCGGATTGGGCTGACCTATGGCTTAAGTCTTGCATTGATGTGCGCACCAAGTTGGGTGGTCACCTTAGCTTGGGAGGTATGATTACACATTTGATTACACGTTTGGGTTATGCTCCTAATAATGCTTGTGATCAGGTGTCCGACAAATTTCTATTGTTTAATGCCCGAACCTTGCTTAAGATGAACATGTTGAAGAGTTCTGATGGTCCTCCTTTCCAGATAAGTTGTGGTGATGGTTTCATTTTCCTTCCTTGGGAGCATTTTCCTTTTGGCCCCACTGTGGCCGATTTCTTTATTAGGCCCGAGGTTGGCAGTGGTATTTTGGATGAGATAGATGAGGATGATGAAGGTGATGGAGATTTTGATATGGAGTTGGAGCATGGAGAAGAAAGTAGACTTTCATCTATCGATGAGCAATTGAGTGCTCTTGTGCTCCAGGGTAATGCTACTATGGGTTACCTGAGACGTTTGGATGCTTTCTTTCAGCAGCAATATGGTGGTAGCTATGTTCCGTATGGTGAATTTCCTGGTGGAGCATCCAGCTCCGGTGCCTCCGGTAGCGGTGAGGCACGTTGTGGTGATCCCTAGAGGTTTGCTTCTCCCTCTTGCTTGTTCTTTCGATTTTCTTACACATTGGGGACAATGTGTCCTTTAAGCATGGGGGAGAGGATTTATTGATGCTGTATTTATATTGTAAATATTTTTCTTTTATTTTGTTTTAATCATAAAAAAAAAAAGGAAAAAAAAAACAAAGAGAAACAAAAGAAGAAAAAAAAAAAACGAAACAAAAAGCAAAAACAAGAAAAGAAAAACAAAATGAGTGGCTAGGTGAAAATCTGAAAAGGCACCTAGGCAAAAGGAGAGGATCTTTGATGCAATTGTTCTTCTGGAGTGTTGTCATAAGAAGGGAGTGGAAGCGTCGTTTTGGGTAGGTCACACATTTCGTGTTATAAGGAGGTTGGTGTTATAGTTTGGAGGTAGGTTAGAAATCCTCTTTCTTTATCTTGGAGTTATAAGGGGCGTTGGTATTTCTAAAGAGGTAAGCTCTTGGTTTGATGGTGTTATTCCGAACCAAGGCTTTGTTTTGAGGGAGTAGTGTGTGAGTTGAGCTTGGGGGATTTAGGACATGTTAGCTCCCTTTGCTCTTTGGTTTTTTGTGCAGTTAGCTTGGCTGTGTTGAGAACGTTTCCGCACCAAGTTAACTCATTGTGGATTGTGGAGTGATAATATGGCTAGAGTTTTGGTGCGTTGAGATTACTTCCGCCCCACCTTTAGCTAGTTGCGATTCATCATTCATTTGTTTTTGATTGGAGTAGTGGTGTTAGGTTTGGATTTTCTGTGAATTTCTCCATGCTTTTCTTGATAGACCTTGGAGCTAGAATGGGGTTAGGATATTACTCGAGGACGAGTAAAGGCCTAAGCATGGGGGAATTTGATATGCCATGTTTATATGGCATTCTTGACACTTTTTCACTACTTACTAATGGGATTTGACACAAGTTTTGTACTGTAATGATATTGATCTTTTTCTCTACTATGTAATAATTCGCTCTTTTGAATCATTTGATCTCATTTATGTTGGAGAAAGTTCAAGTTGGAAAGTTAGCAAGTCGAAGAAACTCTTTGAAGAGTTATCATAGTGAAGCAAGGAAGTGAGATTCATGCTTGTTGAGTATTTTCGGGTATGATCAAGTCATTTTCAAGAAGGGAGATGTGAAGCTGTACGGGCAGCCCTCCGCGGTCGCGAATGATTTCACAATGGGCGCGACGAATTATTAGAGAAAAACGCCGAGAGCTTCTCCGTGACCTCACTGTGGGCGCGAACCCCCTCCACGGGTGCGGTGCCTTCCTCCGCGGTCGCGGACCCCTGTTACGAGGAATCGACTTTTCGTCTTCCCTTGTTTTGCTGATTAAAAGAACATTTTCGTCTTTTGTTTAAGGTATCGTTTTTCATCTGTTTTTAGGAGAGAACAATTCAAATAAAATTGTAATCTTTTAGTTAGATTATGAAGAACTAATTTCCCAACTTGGTTAATCAATTGGAGCAACCTCTTCATCCACTTTGTGAGTCCAATCTTTACCTTTTGTTTGCTTGAATGTTTGATGATTCTTCATAGTCTTCATGCTAGATTGTTTTGTGCTTTGAGTTAATCTAATCATTTAACTTGTGGCTTTTTACAATCGTTGCTATGTAGATAATTGTCTGCTTTGAGATTATCTAGAATTTGTAGTTTTATGCCCAATTATCACATGCTTTTGGATAGTTGTGCATAAAAGGAATCATCATATAAACTTGTGTTTGACCGCTTGTGTGAATGCTAGTTTATCCTATTGACTTCTCCTTAGTTGTTATCTAATTGTTTAGTTGAACCTAGAACGCTTGGACTAGGTTGTTAAACCATTAAGGATTGGATTAGAGCGCTTGCTTAATCTTACCACTAAGTTAGGGGAGATTGAATCTTTTGATTCGCAATAGGACATTCACGTAGCTATAGGAATTGAGTTGTTCTATGATCTAAGTTTGAATTGGCTGTTAAGATTGATTGCCAAGTACTTGTCTATTATTTGATTACCGTTTGCTTAGTCTTTCTTTGTTATACTTTTGAGTGAAACCCCCCCCCCCCATTGTTACCACAACACACGTTTAACCATACCAAACCCTACTTCTCTGTGGATCGAACCTTGCTACCTTATACTACGTTTGTGTAGGACAGCATTGATTTAATTTGCGCGAAAGCTGATACGACTTAGGCATCGTCAACAATGATTGGACTTAAATGAACAATAATTATTGAAGGATGAAACAAATAACTATTTCTAATCTCTGGCTGATTTTCAACCTCATATATCGTTGATTTCATCAAGTATGAGATTAACACTTCAATTAGAAAAAAGCAAATTATTATCATAAAAATTAAAAATCTACGATTTTACAAAATAAATATGTATTTCATTAGGGTTGGGGATTGTGAAACTTACCTTTCTTTTTCATAATTCTCCATTGTTGCTTGCTCAAAATATATTTTTTCAAGAGAGATATGCAAGAAAATGACTTTGGAAGAAAGTGTGACAACTTTGGTGGACTTGGATCTAGCAATAAAACGGTTTCGCGTTTCCCCTCAAAAAAAAAATGGAGGAGTTTGGAAGAGAGATGAAGTAGAGAGAAGTTGGAAAGTTTTGATGGAAGAGAAAGTAAATAGAAGTTGGAGAGTTTGGAAGAGAGATAGATATTTTTGTGTAAATATACTATATAATTGAAGGAGTGTAGTGTAATCAATGTATTTCTAAAAAAATAGTTGTCAAATCAGTTTTTGAATTTGAATCTAGTTTATTGTTCATTATGTGTCCTTTAAATTTAAATTTGTGTGTGTTAATTGGATTTGTTTTTTTTTTTTTTTTTGACGGGAAATTGTTAGTAGCTTATATAAAATCAATTTTCGCCAAAGCTAAAATGATTTGGGGAAAAGAATCAAAGCATACATAATCAGAGTCAAAAGCAATGTCCCATCTAGCTACTAAGTGAGCAACAATCTTTCTCGTTCTCTTAACATGATTTATGGAGAAAGAGTGAAAACAAACACGAGCCTTCTTCACAGCATCATAAAACAAGAAGATCGGAGCATAGCCAGCAACATCACTATTGATACATCTCACCACTTGTTCAGTATCACTCTCCAAAATTATATCTATGGACCCCAGTCTCCCAGCTACCAACACATTAAATCTTACGGCTGCAGCTTCCGCCATTGACGCGTCCCATCTCACGCTACACCTACACACTGCCATTCCCACCACTTGACCGACTGAGTTTTGAGCCACAACCCTAAGGCCCACTTCCCCCTCTGCCATTACATGTGCATCCACTTTCAGTTTTATACACCCTACCTCCGGTGGGATCCATGGAAAAAAATCGACGGCATATGGGGCCAAAAACACGCCTCGCATAAACCCCATTATCAGCTACCATCTTTGTCATACCAATAGAAATATCTAAAGGACGCAAAAACGTCGACTCAAACACAACTAGATAGCGAGCATACCAAGCAGTCCAACACAAGGTAGAGAAAATCAAAAACTCAGTTTTACTAACCTTTGAGCTCATCCAAACAAGAATCTCGGCAAACGAGAGTGGGGGTACTTGGTTGATTAACTCCTTTAGGGTGCTGCCGTTCCATATAGGTTGTGCATGAGTACAATAGATATTGACGTAGGAGATGGAGTCCCCAGCAGCTCTACAGATTGAGCACGCGGCATCGAGGATAATGTGCCTGGACTGCAATCTTTCTTTCACCGCTAAGCTTCCTTTACTAGCTCGCCACAAGAAGTGTTTCAGTTTAGGTGGACCGTCAACACTCCACACCTTCCTCCACTGCTCTATTTCAATCTCATCGTGCTGAAGTTCGCCAATCCGTGTTTATAGTATATCATACTCCATCAATCTCAGTAAGCAACCCATCCTTGCAACTCAATAAGCCGACTTAGCAGTATAACATCCGTGTTTATCAGGCCACCAATACATCTCATCACAACCCCATTGTTGCGACAAAGGAATATCCAAGACAGCTCGCCAATCCTCCTTTACAAAAAAAAGATTTGAGCTTTTCAACATCCCACCTTCCATCAGGGCGGTCTTAAACATTTTGGAGGCCCTGTCCTAATTTTAGGATTGGGCCCCTAGTGTCATTTTTTTTGCAACTTAAATGATAAAAAAAATCTTATATAATGTTACAATTATATATTTTTATCTTACAAATCGAAAAACTAAAACTTCAAAGTACTCATTTGAAATTGTATGTAACAACTCAATTTAAAATCAAATTATTAGTGATGTTCTATTTACAAAGATAACAATAATAATTTATCTATCTCACTCTAGAAAGGTACAATAAAAAATAAGATTTATGTGATGAGGTAGCTGAACCTGTAAACTAGTAAATTTGTGGTCACAAATTATTCAATTTTTATTAGGTAAATATACACTTCCCAAAAAGATACCCTAAAAATTTGAAAAGAAAAAAAGTAAGGAAAATAGTGGAAAAGTAATTATGGAGTGGTGGGGAGATGAGTCAAATGCTCAAATTCCAAGGAAATACCACAAGACTTGCAAAAAATAGGTATGATATGTTGAGGAAGAGATTCGAACTCAGCATGTTGTGTTAGGAATATTGAGCTCAAAGACCAACTTAGCTAAGATATGTAGTTGAATATTTTAGCACCAATTCTGTATATGCTTGTTTCCAAATTTTGGGGCCCCAAAAAGTTCGGGGCCCTGTGCTATTGGGCTGTTTGCACAGCCTAATAGCGGCCCTGCCTTCCATCATTAAAAAGAATCAGATCCGACACCCTCAAGCCCATATCTGAGTCCGCACTCGGAGTTGGAACCAAATGAGACCCCACTCCCGGAAGCCACGCATCCTCCCAAACACGAATACTAGAGCCGTTCCCAACTCTCCATTTTAAGCCCTCAAAAAGCAAACTCTCCGACCCACAAATACTTCAGCAGGAATAGCTAGGATCAAAACTCATCCTGGCTTGAATAAAGGAAGTGTTCTTAGAATACCGAGCTTGCAATATCTCGTGCAACAACGAACCCGAATTATTAATAAGACACCATCCTTGCTTACCTAGAAGGGCCAAATTAAAAAAATTTAAATCCTGAAAACCCATACCTGTTTATGCCAAATTCTGATCATGCAGATTTTAGCTGAGGATCTACAGCTAATGCAAATGCAGCTAGAAACAATAAAGGAGACTAGCTACGAAAGTAAATAAATGCAAAGAAAAGACAGGACACCAAGAAATGGTGACGCGGAAAACCCCAAGAAAAAGGGTAAAAACCGCGGGTAGCAATGAGGCTACCAATCCACTATGTATGAAGATTACAGCTTATAGCTAGCAGCTTGTAGCTTGCACTAAGTACACTTGTAAATATTATCAAAGTAAAGAGGAGTGTTTGAATTTAATTGATGTAAATGAACTGCCCTTCCCCAAGTACTTCTACTACTATTTATACCCATACATTTATTGGAACGTTGCTCTACATGTTTTCGTTGCACAACTAACTCCTAATATGGTGCCATGATCTCCTAATATCAAGGAGTATCTCCACTTCTGCTCAATGACTGCGTCAACCCTATTTTTTAAGCACAACGGCATTATTTGACTAGGTTTTGATTATCCCTTGCTCTGAATCTATCTTTGGATTTTACAAGAACTTACTGCAGCTGCTAACTGGTGCTTTCTAGCTGAACTCCAGGTGGTCACACTAGCCAACGAACCTGCACATTTTTACTTAGGAAAATATAGGACATAACAATTGCCCCTAACTTGTGATGCCAACCTAGGCGCAACTAAGTCAAAAGCACAAGTTACCAAACACTTGTTAGCACAAAAGATCAGTTCGTTGTTAAGATAAACTCATGTTTAGAATTTTTATCTTTTCACCTGAAAAATAAAATCTCCTCAAGATAATTCTTTGCAAAAAAGATAATTCTACCTTCCGCTAAAAAGATAACTTTTCTTGGGAAAAGATAAACTTACCCACCGTTTGATTGCTTGCTAACAGCTAAAAGATAACTTTTGCATAATTTTAAATTTTTATCCGTTGAGCGAAAATATCGTTGAGCTCCTAGACCATTTACCTCTCCCTGAGACCCTTCTTCATCATAAGCCTTTGCGAATTCTCTCTCTTCAGGTAAATTCTCTCTTCTTCCTTTTGTTCGTTTTCTTAGAGCTTTTTAGATCTTTCTATCTCTCTGATGGGTAAGGCAATAGATGATGTGTCTTCGTCTGTTACTGAGCGAGACATAGACGTTCTGAAGGCGCTGGGGAACTTCCCTGAAAGTGCTCAGATTATCCTTCCTACCCCCACATGCAGACCAGAATCTTGCCTGAAGACTATATCTGCTACTACGAACATCCCTTTTACTTAGGCTACAGCTACGAATTTTCCCCCCTCTCTAGGTCCTTTATGGAAGTCCTTCATCTATCCCCTGGCCAGCTGATGCCAGTCTTTTGGAAAACTTGCTTGACTTTAGAAACCCTAACCATGACCTGGCATCACCCATTTTCTCTAAACGAACTTCTAACAGCCTATAGTGTTAGGAAATCAGGCAAGCGTTTTATAACTTTTAGGGCTAAAGCCCCCTTCCCCCCACTAATAGAGGGTACAATTGCATCTGACTCCATATGGAAGACCAGATTTTTTTTTGTGTTGAAAGACTCGCTAGGCGAGGCTGGGAGCTCTCTGGTTGGGGGTTGGTCTAACAAAGGTAACAATTCATCCAATTTGTCTTTTATACCTAAAAATGAATTAACTAGGTTCTTACCTTGCTTTCTCTGCAGGACTTGGCCCTATAATCTCCCAGATTCCTGAACAAGTTGAGAGACTACCAGGCCTGCTTAATTTACCTGCTGAGGAGCGCACATACGTAGCCCCCGCTGAGATTGTTCCGTTAGATTCGAAGGTTTCTTCTCGCACAAATTCAATGTCTATAAGTAACCCTGGATTACAAAGGTTCTCTTTAATTCCTGACTTTAAACTCTAGGCTAATTGGTTTTCTTAACGCATGCAGCTCAAGCTAGATCTAGCAATCTTTCTGAAGAAGACGCCATGGACAGGCTGAAAAACAGCAAGAGATCAGCTGCCTCTTCCGGACACTCCTAGGTTGAGAAGCTCCCTCGCAAGCATCTGCGCTCGTCTACCATCCCAACTACAATTGACATTACAAATGACTCTCCTAAAGATGTGTTTCTCGTGTGCTTACCTACCGACTTCCTAGCTGAGGAAGGCTTAGAGGGGGGCATCTGGCCTACAGCCGAAAAACTTTTCTTCCCAGCAGCACAAAAAAGGCTTAAGGGGCAGGACCCAGAGGTGATCCTAAACCATGCTGTCCAGCTATCACTGCAGGTTAGAAATGCTTTATGAATTGATTTATACAATAAACATTAACGTTCCTACTCATACTTATGCTTTTCCTTTGTGCGCCAGCTTTCCCAGAACTGCTTAGCTGCTAGGGACAGCTTGCGGACTGTAGCCTCCCTTCAAGACAAGGTGGCTCATCTGCAAAAAGACAATCTGAGCCACCAAGCCAAGCTAGAGAGGGAGAGACAAGCCAGGTTGGATGCTGACAACAAATTGGAGGCTGAGAAAAAATTAATCGAGAAGGAGAGGCTGGAAAAAGATGAAAAGGTAGCTGAAGCTGAGAAAGAAATTGCACGCCTAACCACAGCTGTCAAGGACGCTGAGGAGAGAGCTCAAGACGTTCAAGCTGAAGCCAAAATTATTGAGACTGTCAAATTGGCCTACCTGGTTCGCTTCAAGAAACTGGATGACAAAGGCGTTAATGCCTACATTGACAGGTTTCTCAAGCTGGACTCCATGGCTGCATTGGAGGCTCTGGCTACAGGCGGCAAGGCGAATGACTCGGAGCAATCCACAGCTGAATCTCCAACTATGCTTGTCCAGCCAGAAGATACTGCACCAAAAGTGACAAGGACAAGGTTGTTGGTGATGATGCTAGTGTGGCTTCCTAATTTCTTCAGCTATTTATCAATTCCTATTTCAGAATAATTTAACTTTAGTTGACTTTAATATTTTTACCATTGCCTATGGGGGCAATGTGTTTATGTAGGAACATATTTTGGCTTTTGGTATTTAAGTATTTGAACTTATGCTTTGTCTTTTGATCTCTTCTTTTGAATTTCCGATAAGTACTTATGTTGCATGCATGCTTTTGTTCGTTGATTTCAAACAACATGTTTACCTGGTGTATTTGCTGTTTCTCTTTGGTTGGGCCCATTTTCTTGGTGCTACGACCATCCAGCTAGGTTCTGGTGTTTCTACCTTTAGCTGCTGAACCGGTGCTACGACCATGTAGCTGAGCTTTGCGGCTCCAGCTATTTACCTGGGTGCTGCGACCCCTTGCGTTTGCCTGCGCGTAGGTAAAACTTAAGTGGGCTGCTGCTACGAGCAATAATCTTAAAAAACTTAAGTTAGCACAAAAATAAAGATTTTGCTTACCTGGTGGACCAATACCTTGTGCAAAACAATGGTTGCCTTATTTTAAGATTATGGCGTCTATGGTCTGGTAGCAACCTGGCTGATGCCCCAGGTTAGAAATGATACAGCTTGAGATGAGCAGCGTTCCAACTTCTAGGTACTGCCTTTCCATCCTTGGTAATTAGGCGATAAGCTCCTTTTCCAACTATTTGATTAATCAGGTAAGGGTCTTCCCAGCCTATCCCTAGCTTACCTGCGTTAAGCTCTTGAGTATTTTGGAACACTTTCCTGAGAACCCAATCTCCCACCTTGAACACTTTAGCTTTGACATTCTTGTTGAAGCTACGAGCCACTATCTGCTATTGCGCAGCCATCCGTATTAATGCATTATCTCTTAACTCCTCAATGGAATCCCGATCGTAGCTGAGCTCTTCATCATTGACTTCAGGAGTCAGCAACCCATATCTAGCTGTAGGGATAGCTACTTCAGCAGGTAGCACTGCCTCGCATCCATACACAAACGAAAAGGGAGTTCTTCCTGTAGCGCCTCTTGGTGTTGTTCTATTTGCCCATAGCACCTTAGGCAACTCTTCTTCTCATTTTCCTTTCTTAGCTTTTAGGCGTCTTTTGATGCCGTTGAAAATTGCTTTGTTGCTGGACTCAGCTTGTCCATTAGCTTGTGGATATCTGGGGGTTGAGGTCACCATATTGATGTTCCATTCATGACAAAATTGCCTTGTCTTGTCACTGATGAACTGTGATCCATTATCACAAATAATTTCGCTAGGTACCCCGAACCTGCAGATGATGTTAGTATGCAAAAAGGATATCACTTCTTTGTCTCTCACCTGCTGGAATGCCCCAGCTTCGATCCACTTGGAGAAGTAATCCGTAAGTGCTAGCATGAAAATTTTTTGCCCTGGGGCTACAGGTAGTTTCCCCACAATGTCCATGCCCCACCTCATGAAAGGCCAGGGTGTCAAGGTGGGATGCAATATCTCGGCTGGCTGGTGAGACATACCTGCATGCTTCTGGCAACTTTCGCATTTTTGCACATACCTCTTTGCATCAGCACGCATGGTTGGCCAATAATATCCATATGCTAGGATCTTGTTTGATAGGCTTCTTCCAGCTGTGTGGGATCCGCACTCACCTTCGTGGAATTCTTTGAGTGTGGGCTCCCACTGATCTTTCTCCAAGCATCTTTGCAATAGGTCATAGCTAGCGCAGGCTCTCTTGAATAGAGTTCCTGAAATGACATGATATCTGGTGGCTTTCATTCGCAGCTTCCTAGCCTCCAGCTTATCTTCTGGCAGAATGCCCCTTTCTAGGAAATCAATTATTGGCTGGGTCCAGCTAGTGCTTTCTGTGTGACCGTTGTCTGGCTGCACCACATTCACCTCCTTGTTGATAGCTGGCTCAGCTAGGTGAGCTATTGGCACTGACTCGAAATCGCATTTCCTGAGTGCTGATCCTAGGTTAGCTAGAGCGTCAGCCTTGGTATTCTGGTCTCTTGGGATTTGCTTTATGCTGAATTCTTCAAACAGCTTAGCTTTGTCTTTGACTAGCTCCAGGTAAGAGGCCATCTTTGAATCTTTTGCTGCGTATTCTCCTTTTACCTGGCTTACTATCAACAGCGAATCACTGAACACATGCAAACTGTTAGCTTTTAAATCATATGCCAGTATCATGCCTACAATTAAGGCTTCATAATCAGCATCATTGTTTGTAGCTTTAAAATCACAACAGATAGCGCGCACTACCATGTCCCCTTGTGGCGACTTTAGTACTACAGCTAGACTAGCTCCTCTGAAGTTCAAGGATCCGTCGACATATAGCTGCCAAGATCCAGACTTACCCACTTTATTGATGTGGCGCACCTTTTCTTCAGCTGCAGCTGCTAGGTCAGGACTAAAGTCAGCCACAAAGTCAGCCAGGGCTTGGGATTTTATAGCTGTCTTGGGCAGATACCTAATGTCATATGCGCTTAGGGATATGGCCCACTTGGTCATTCTCCCTGAGCACTCTGGCTTTCGCAACACTGCTTTTATAGGGTAATTAGTCACAACATGAATAGGGTGAGACTCGAAGTAATGTCTTAAATTACGAGACGTCATATACAAAGCTAATACTAATTTTTCAAGTGATGTGTACCTGGTTTCAGCATCTAGCAAAGACTTGCTTACGTAGTAAACTGGGAGTTGTTGGCTCTCTGCCTCCCTAGATAGTACCGCACTTACCGCTTTGCTGCTGACAGCTAGATACAACTTGAGGGTCTCTCCTGTAGCTGGCTTCGATAGCATGGGAGGTTGAGCTAGATAAGCCTTCAGATCTTGTAATGCATCTTCATGCTCAGCTGTCCAGTTGAATCCTTTGTTCTTTTTCAGCACGTTGTAAAACATGTGGCACTTGTCTAAGGATCTGGATATGAAGCTGTTTAGCGCAGCTACTCTTCCAGTCAGCTTCTGGACTTCCTTCAGATTTCGGGGCGACTGGATATTGATCAACGCTTGCACCTGGCAGGGATTAGCTTCTATACCTCGCTGGGTGACTATATACCCTAGGAATTTTCCTGCAGGGACCCCGAAAGAACATTTGCTGGGGTTGAGCTTCATCTCATATTTCTTCAGAACTTCAAAGGTTCTTGTTAGTGATCTACATGATCCTCAGCTTTCTTTGTTTTGACCAGCATGTCGTCTATATAGACTTCCATCGTGTCTCCGAGCTGTTTTTCAAACATTTTATTCACTAGCCTTTGGTAGGTAGCACCTGCATTTTTCAACCCAAAGGGCATCACCTTATAGCAATAGATGTCTCTCTCCGTCATGAAGGCTGCCTTTTCTTGATCTGTAGGATCCATGAGTATCTGATTGTAACCTGAGTATGCATCTGGGAATGTTAGCCTTTTGTGCCCAGCTGTAGGATCCACCAACGCATCAATATGTGGCAGCGGGAATGGATCTTTAGGCCAGGGCACGCCTTGTTGAGATCAGTAAAATCAATGCACACTCGCCATTTGCCATTCTTCTTTCCTACAACCACCACGTTAGCTAGCCAGTCAGGATATTTGACTTCTCGAATCTTCCCAGCTTTTCCACTTCCTCATTGACTATCATATTTCTTTCTGGAGCAAACTTTCTTCTTTTCAGCTTTACGGGCTTCGAACTAGGGTCAACATTCAGCTTATGGGTAATGATGTCAGGCTCAATGACTACCATATCCTCGTGGCTCCATACAAAGCAGCTTATATTTTTCTTTAGGAACTCGATAATCCGTTGCTTCTCCTCAGCTGGCAGGGATGCCTCGATTTGAACGGTCTGCTCCGGCTTTGTTGGGTCCAGTGCTACTTCGTCTACATCTTGCTCTGCTGGCTTAGCTGGCGCTGGACCTTGCTGTAATTGCTAGATGGACTCTTTCTTTGCTTTCAGAGATATGCTGTAACACTCCCTGGCCAGCTTGCGGTCGCCCCTGATTTCTTGAACTCCCCATTTGGTAGGGAACTTAATGGTCTGATGATAAGTTGAGGGTACAGCTCCTATTTTGTGGATCCATGGTTTCCCCATTATAATATTATATGCTGAGGGACAATCTACCACATTGAACCTGGTTTGGAGGTTAACTCCCTTTGCATAGGTAGGCAACACGATCTCCCCAAGCGTTGTAGCTGGCTCGCCATTGAACCCAAACAGAACAGTTGCTTTCCTGAGGATATCAGCTTCTTGCAACCCCATGCTTTCAAGGGCGCTTTTGAAAATAATATTAGCTGAGCTGCCATTGTCTATTAAGACTCGCTTCATGAGGCAGTTGGTGACGGTGAGAGATACGACGAGGCCGTCATGATTGTCAGCTTCTTCATCCCCATCTTCCTCGTCGAAGTTGATGGTCATACTCCTGAGCTTTTTCTCTTCCGCACTTCTTAGCGGGCTTGGTGCGGTTTCGGAACCTTCTCGGGCAAATCTCTTAGCTGCAGAGTATGTTAGTCCACATATTTCTGAACCACCTGAGATAGAGTTGATTACCTTATCGTGTAGAGGTTCAGGTGGTGGATGGGGTTGCTGCTGGCTGGAGCCAGCTTTATCTTCTCGCTGCCCATTCTTTCCCATCAGATGCTCGAGGTAGCCTTTTTTGAGCAGCCAAGCTACTTCTTTTTAGAGGGCGTTGCAGTCTTCTGTCCGATGGCCATGGTCGCCATGATAGTTGCACCACTTGGTGGTATCCTTCTCGTTGTCTGGTCTGTCGCTCTTGCGTGGCCATCTAGTTGTTGTCCCCAGCTTTTCGAGTGCGTTTACTACGCCTCCTGCATCCACATTAAAGCAATAGGAAGCAATAGATGGGTAATCATTATTAACAGGTTTACCTGTGGACTTGCTGGCTACATTATTGCTTTCGCGCTTTTGGTACGGCTGGTGACGCCAATCGCTTTTCTTCTGATTCTGGGATTTCCGATCATAGCTGGGCTCGCTCCCGTACCTAGACGCCTCGTCCTCTTCGACGCGGATTTCAGCCATAGCCCTGACTCTAACCTCCTCGAATGTGCCACATGGGTACTTGGTTAATTCATAATACAATCTAGATTTATATGTTAGCCCTCTTCTGAATGCTTCGATAGCGGTGGGAACATCCAGGTTCTTGACTGAGATCATCTCCTTGTTGAATCGATCCAGGTACTGCCTACCCGCTTCATTGGTCTTTTGGGTGATGCGATACAGATCGCCTGTATGCTTCTCCAGACCTCTGCTGCTAGCAAACTGCATATAAAACTTGTTAATCAAAGCAGCGAAATTTTAGATGCTACCTGGTTTTAGGCTGATCAGCCACTGCAGGGTGCTCAGGATGGATAGAGTCCACATTTTTTGCTTATATTGCGCTACATGATCGTAGGGATCCGCAGCTCCATCATACAGCTTATGCGGCTGGGTGACATTGATCTTCTTAGGGATCCTTGCCCTCGCAATTTCTTCCACGAAGGGGGATTGAGCATAGCCATCTGGAGATTCCTCAGCTACGAGGGTTGGTGCTCCAGGCAACTTCGACAGCATGCGAAGTATCTTCCTGTTCTGAGATTCCAGGAGCGTCATTTTCTTAGCTGCAGGATCAGCTTCCTCTGCATCTTCGTCAGATCTGGCCTCTTCGTCCTCGCCTTCGCTGGCCTCTGAATCTTCGAGGTTAAGAATCTTGGGAGTCATACCACGGGCACGGGTCTTAGGTGTCTTGCTACTTTTGCCAGACTCCAGCTCCTTCCTGAGGTTGTCGATGGTCTGCTGGGCTTCAGGTTGAGTGCGGTGAAGGTCTTCTTGAGCCTTCAGCAAGGCTGCTGTCATCGCATCGGCAAAATCGTCAGCCATTTTTCAAAGTAGGATTAAGGTATTTCTTTTTTAAGATTTTAATGAGAGTTTAGCTGTATAGCCCCACGGTGGGCGCCAAACTGTTTATGCCAAATTCTGATCAGTTAAAACTTAGTTGAGGATCTACAGCTAATGCAAATGCAGCTAGAAATAATAAAGGAGACTAGCTACAAAAGTAAATAAATGCAAAGAAAAGACAGGACACCAAGAAATGGTGACGCGGAAAACCCCAAGAAAAAGGGTAAAAACCGCGGGTAGCAATGAGGCTACCAATCCACTATGTATGAAGATTATAGCTTATAGCTAGCAGTTTGTAGCTTGCACTAAGTACACTTGTAAATATTATGAAAGTAAAGAGGAGTGTTTGAATGTAATTGATGTAAATGAACTGCCCTTCCCCAAGTACTTCTACTTCTATTTATACCCATACATTTATTGGAACGTTGCTCTACATGTTTACGTTGCATAACTAACTCCTAATATGGTGCCATGATCTCCTAATATCAAGGAGTATCTCCACTTCTGCTCAATGACTGCGTCAACCCTATTTTTTAGGCACAACAGCATTATTTGACTTGGTCTTGATTATGCCTTGCTCTGAATCTATCTTCGGATTTTACAAGTACTTGCTGCAGCTGCTAACTGGTGCTTTCTAGCTGAACTCCAGGTGGTCACACTAGCCAACGAACCTGCACATTTTTACTTAGGAAAATTTAGGATATAACAATACCTCCCATAGACTTTGGAAGACATAAAGATTCTCAACTATGCCAGTGAAGCTTTCGCTCTGAGTCATTTAATCCCCACTAAAAATGAGCAAGAAGAGAGTGATACTCATCAATAAAGCCTTCAGAAATCTTAAAAATACTCATCATATAGGTTGGAATCGCTTGAGCCACCGCCTTGATCATAATCTCTTTTCCCGATTTCGAGAGTAATTTTCTGTAATCCCCCACAATAATAAAGGATTTTATAAATATATTAAGTATTTATATATTTATATTTAGACTCAAATGAGTTGGAAAATGATTTGACTATTTAAAAAGGGTTGACTATTTTAAAAGTCCAACGAAATTATTTTTCATGGCTTAATAAAATTGAAAATATTTTAATTAAGCAAGTTTTAATAAAAGTTTTAAATATTAAAGTATATTGAAAAAGAAGTTTAATGGAATCGAAAATCCTAAAAGGATAAAAAGGAAAAGAGTCATGTTGATGATTAAAGTCCTAAGTTGTTCATCTTATTAGTCATCAAATCTCATTAAACCTTATCTTTTCTCCTAATCCCAAAAAGGGAAGCCTTTATATAAATATCCTAAAACCCAATTATTTTATCCACACAATTATTTTCTCCACAAAAATCACGTCATTCACTTTCCCTCATTCCTTTGACTTTTCTCTCTCCTCTTCGTGCGTCGTTTCTTTCGGCCTTCTCTCTCAAATCTCGTTTCTTCTTCTTCAAGTAACGTTTCTTGTTCAACAAGAAACGTCACAAACCTTCTCAAATCCGAAAAGTTGCTGCTGCCGTGTTGCTGCTGGTGTTGCTTTGTCGGCGCCTTTCCTTCCTCCTTCGTTTGTCGGTTGTTTTCTTTCTTCCTTCCTAAGATTCCATTAAAAGACTAGGTTTTTATGTTATTTTATTATTATTAATCATGTTTATTAATTAAATTACTGTTTTTTTATATATATATTTTTGGTCATCATAGTATATATTATAAGAATTTCAGATTTATTATATTGAGTTTATTTTTAGTTTTTACCATGAAAATAAGAGTTTTTAGGGTTTTTATTTGCTAGAAACTAAAGAAATATATTATGAATGATGAGATTTAGTTAGTACGTGTTTTAAATACATTGTACTTGTTTTAAGAAGGGCTATTAGATTTTAAAAGTGCTGAAATTTCAGAAAAGAGTTATTTATGGAGTTTTTAAGGATTTTTAATTGCTAGAATAGTAGTACTATACTAGAAATTAAAAAATACACTTAAAATCGATTTTAAAACATGTTTTTAAGGGGTTTTAATTTATTTAAAGTTGCTGTAATATTTATTTCGAGTTATTAATTTTCGTTACTTTGTTTTCTAGGCGGAGAATACATTGTAGGAGACTTTTAACGATTTAAAAGTGGTCTCCAGGCTAGTATATACGAGGTACGTACATTATTTACGTGCTATGTGGCTTAGTAACATGTTTAAGGAAGATTTAAATATTAGTATCATGTATAGGAACCTGATTTGTTCGTATATGTGATTTCTGGAATTATTTTACATGATTTATGCCTGTGTGCAACATGTGACATAGAATTGTTTACGGATATTGAATTATATGTTTGTATGGAATATTTGATGCAAGCATGTCAAGTTAGTTTATTTATTAATTCGCATAAGAATTAGTATATGTTAAAGTGAATCATGTAATGCATGTATTCTTGAGAAGTATCATTTTATTATCTTATGAGGGCCGTGGACCTTATTTGGTAAGTTTACAAGTTATACCTATATAAAGGTAAGGTTATTGTTGGCTAGGTTCAACAATTAAAGGAAGTTAAGATTAAGAAGGAATTAAAGTAGTCTTGGATTGTAAGTTGTGATCACTTGTTATATCCAAAGATAAAAGAAGTTCTGTTGTGATTGTCTCATTTTATTTATATGTTAGTGGTATGTGTATGTGTGTCAACACAAGTAATAACATGTAAATAACGTAAAGTGTAACGAGAATAAGTTATAGACTTTAGACTGGTGCACGTCTAGAGTTGGACACTAAGGGTTGGAGTACATGGCTGTAGCCCATGGCTTTTCTATGAATGGATTGATCACCATCCCTCTTTTATTTCAAAGGTTGCTCGATATCGCGGGTCACTCTGAAATGCGAAGTCGCGCCCCCATTTCATATTAGTAGATAAGACAACTCGTCCAATAACTATTCCATTAAAGTAAATAAAAAGATGTTTGAGTTTAGTTCAGTAAAAGTTGCCTGCAGATTATTATATGTTTATTTATTATTTATTCCTACACGTTATTATTTAGTATCATGCTTAGGAATGTTTATGTTTGAGATTTAGTACTCAGCTTTGCTGATTACATGCTTTATTTGTGTGTGTGATCATGGCTTTGCCTATTGATCCTGTGATGATCCTTCTGGTGAGCAGAGTCGATATTGCATTGACATTACAGGTTCGCAGATGTGCATCGCATTGGGAATCTGGAGTGGGGAGACTGTATTTCTAGCGTAGTTTAATTTATGCTTTCGTAGGAACATGTTATTTTAGATGGTTGTTTATTTAAGTTGGTTTGTTAGATCCTCGACATTTGTCATTTATTTAGTGAGTTTTAATAATGTTGGTTTTTAGTATATTGTTTTCCGCTGCAAAATTTTGAATAAGCCGATACGTTATCACACAGGCGATAATGCCCGGGTAATTCTCTAAGTTTTATATTATAAAGGTAATTCTGAAAAGAGAGAATTATTGGGGTGTTACAAAGTGGTATCTGAGAGCTTTAGGTTATTTTAAGACTTATAGGCGCCTAACTAGCTAGCTAGCTTATTAGTTATTTGAAGGAAACTTTAGAATTGCTCCTACTTATTCATTTTGAAAACTTATATAGAGTATGTATTTTTTTTAGGACTCGAAATTTTTTTATATAAACCGAAATTTTTTTCGGAAATCTTGAGGGTGCTTATTTTGTTTTGTTCGAAAATTTTGTTTGTATTCGAAAATCTTTTTTCGAAAATTATACGAGTTCGAAATTTTTTTTTTTTCGCATATTTTGATAAGTCCGAAAATTTTTGTTTCGAGTCGGAATTTTTTTTCGAGTGTTAATAGGTCCGAAATTATTTTTTTTCTACTCGAAATTTTTAGGCACTTAAGTAATATTATTTATAAAAGTGTCAGCATTATATTTTCATACCTTTAAGGTTTATATTATTGCATTGTGAGAATGGGTAGTATAAGAAGGGCATATAGGATAGAAACATTATACGCCTGCGTGCATTCAATAGTTAGTTCAGCATCATTATATTTTTTTTCCCTGCTAATAATGCATTATTATTATTATTATTCCTTCCTGTTGACGATGCATTATATTATACTTCCCTACTAATGATGCATGAATATTTTCTTGTCTGCTAAGATGTTATGTTTTCATGCCTTTTTTTTTGTTTACCCTTAGTGTTTCTTATGGGAACACGTTAGAGAGAGTACTAAAACATTCTGAGTTATTGCATTGTAGTTCCCTGAATATGTCTTCCAATCTAGGAAGCTACTTTAACCCCATCATCCTGAGTGACGATGAAGTTGACGAGTTTCGTGCACCCATCGACAGTAGAGAATATACGGATATACATTGGACTATGCGTTGCATCTTGAGGAAAGATTTGCCTAGTGATGATGAGGTAATACTAGAAATGGACCATGCTAGGGGCACAAGTAGGGAAGACATCTATCACGCCTGTTTCAGGTATGAAACTGAAACTGAACCTGAAGAGGATGAGGACACCATACCGGAATGCTACTTTAACCCCATCATTCTGAGTGACGATGAAGTTGACGAGTTCCGTGCACCCATCGACAGTAGAGAATATACGGATATACATTGGACTATGCGTTGCATCTTGAGGAAAGATTGCCTAGTGATGATGAGGTAATACTAGAAATGGACCATGCTAGGGGCACAACTAGGGAAGACATCTATCACGCCTGTTTCAGGTATGAAACTGAAACGGAACCTGAAGAGGATGAGGACACCATACCCATTAGAAGATTCAAAATACAAAGGAAATTCATTGACTATGATGAGGATGGGGAAGCAGAGGAAATTGATGATGTTACATTCATGCCTGATCAGTATCAGGAAGCTGAGGATAAAGACAACAATGTAGTGCCTTGAAGTTATATTTTTTTTTTTATGTCTCTAAGATATAGCTATACATAGGATATTAGTTTTAAAAATGATGTTGGATGTGTGCCAATAGTGATAGGGAAGTTTTATAGAACTATTGTTTTAGGAAAAAATAATAATAATAATAAAAATAATAATAATAATAAATACTATGTCATTCTTTCTTTTATACCCTTTATGGAAGAATAAAAGTTATTATTAAGTTTATATGAGTGAGTAAGAATTTATTCTGGGCACGTGATGGGAATATTTTTTTTATTTAAATTTTCATTATGTGATCATATTTTTACTTGCTCGATTCTACTTCATGTTGATATGAATATATTTTACATGAATGATTACGTGATTATTAGGAGAACATTTCATATTGGAACCTAATGGAATTGTTTGTTGACGCGATCTTTGATGATCAACTCAAATGTTGCCTATTTAGATGGACATATAAGTCATACTGGAACCTAAGTAGAGTTATATTACTTTCAGGTCCCGGAGTAGAATGGCCAACAATACTGACTTAGCTGCTGCTATACGCCTCTTGGCGGAGAAATTGACTCAGGAAAGAGTTAAGCGTCCTGAGACTGCTGGAAAAATGTTCGAAAGATTGGCCAAAGTTAAACCACCCTACTTAAAGGGACAATCTGACCCGACCTTCTTAGAGAATTGGATTAGGAAATTCGAAAAACTATTTGAGGTAGTGAACTGCCCTGCTGATATGAGAGTAGGACAGGTTGTGTTATATCTCAAGGATGAGGCTGCCCTATGGTGGAGAGAAAATGGTGCTAGACTGAGTGCCGCTGAAGGATTCAATTGGGAAGCATTTGTGGTAGTCTTAAGAGGGAAGTTTTACCCTGCCTTTATGAGGAAACAAAAAGCCCAAGAGTTCATCAACCTGAGTACTATAGCAAATTTATAGCCCTGTCTGGATTTGCACCTGAGGTTGTAGCCACTGAGGAGCTTAAGGCTCAAAGGTTTGAGCAAGGTTTAACTGATGAAATTCAATTGGGATTAGGAAGTGAGACCTTCACATCCTTATATGTGGTGTATGGGAGAGCTTCTCATATTTATGGATTACAAACAAGGAGAGATAAGAAAAATGGGATAGTTTGCGAGAAGAGGAAGGATGTTAATGCTAGGGGAAACCAAGGGAATTTCAAGAAAAACTGAAATGGTAATGGGAATTTCCAAGGGAGGAATAACCAGGATAATCGCAAGGGTAAACCTGAGAGAGTGCATCACTGCAAGTTCTGTGACAAAAACCATCCTGGGAAAGACTGTAAGGGGGAATTAGTAACCTGAAACTACTGCTAGAGGAAGGGCCATAGGGAGTATGAGTGTTTCTCCAAGCATGGTAAAGATCTGAAGAGTCAAGGAAATGGTAACCAAGTTAGGTCAGAGGTCAGCAGAATAACCAAGGGAGCTATAGTAAGCCTGCAAATGAGACCCTAACCAGAATAAGCCTGTAGGAAAGATGTACGTGATGAGTCGTAATGAAGCTGAGAAGTCTGTTGATGTGGTTACTAGTAATTTTTCTATTAATTCAGTCCTTGTTAAAACGCTATTTGATTCGGGGGTGACTTATTCTTTTATATCGTCTTCTGTCCTTAAGAGTCTGGGGTTAGTAGAATTTGAATCAATTGACTTGTCTATTAGTATTCCTACTAACGAAGTCATAAAGTGTACTAAACTGTTTAAGAATCTGCTTTGAAGATAGGAGGGTGTGTCTTCCCGTCTGACTTAATTGAATTCTACTTGGGAGACCTAGATGTGATCCTTGGGATAAACTGGTTGAGTCTTTACAAGGCTAACATTGATTGTGAGATTCAAAAGGTAGTGTTGAGAAATCCTTCGGGAAAATTGACCTCCTATAGACGTTTTGCGAAACCCAAGAAGTTTGGAGTTATCTCTGCTATGCAAGTGAGGAAATTGATGAGAAAGGGGTGTGAGCTATTCTTCTATAGCGTGCAGGATGTGAGTAAGGAAGCTGAGTTAATTAAAACTTTAGGATGTCCCACTAGTGAACGAGTTTATGGATGTATTTCCGAGCGAGATTTCAGGTATGCGACCTGCGAGAGCTGTTGAGTTCACTATAGACTTAGTTCCTGGAACTGCACCTATATCTAAGGAACCCTATAGAATGGCACCTCCTGGGATGAGTGAATTGAAGGTGCAATTGCAAGAGCTCTTAGATAAAGGTTATATTAGGCCTAGTGCATCACCTTGGGGAGCTCCTGTGTTGTTCGTGAAGAAAAAGGATGGAAGTATGAGGTTATGTATTGACTATAGGAGTTGAACAATGTAACCATAAAAAACAAGTACCCTTTGCCTACAATAGATGACCTATTCGACCAATTGAATGGAGCAAGTGTGTTCTCAAAGATCGATTTACGTTCAGGGTATCATCAATTGAGGGTAGCCGATAAGGATGTACCTAAAACTGCCTTTAGAATATGTTATGGTCACTGTGAGTTCACTGTAATGCCATTTGGGTTAACTAATGCTCCTGCTATATTTATGGATTTAATGAATAGGATCTTTCATGAGTTTCTGGACAAGTTTGTAGTGGTTTTCATTGATGACATTCTAGTATACTCGAGGAATAAAGCTGAGCATGATGAGCACTTGAGGATTATTTTGGAGACATTAAGGAAAAAACAACTATATGTCAAATTCTCTAAGTGTGAGTTTCGTTTGGAGAAAGTAGCATTTTTGGGTCACTATGTGTCAAAGGAAGGAGTCTCAGTAGATCCTGTTAAGATTCAAGCTGTGAGTGAGTGGCCAACTACAAAGAGTGTGTTAGACATTAGGAGTTTCTTGGGTCTAGTTGGCTATTATAGGAGATTCGTGCGAGATTTCTCAAAGATAGCAAGACCTATGACCAATTTGATGAAAAAGGAGTCTAAGTTTGAGTGGAATGAAAAGTGTGAGGAAGCTTTTCAGATCTTGAAGGATCGTTTAACCTTTGCACCCGTTTTAACCCTACCTAATGGAAATGAGGGATTTGAGGTGTATAGTGACGCTTCGAAGAATGGTCTAGGATGTGCGCTGCAGCAAAATGGGAAGGTAATAGCATATGCGTCGAGGCAATTGAAACCTTATGAGGCTAATTACCCTACCCATGACCTAGAGTTAGCTGCGATAGCGTTTGCCTTGAAAATTTGGAGACATTATCTATATGGAGCAACTTGTAAGATATTTACAGACCATAAGAGCTTGAAGTACATTTTCACTCAAAAAGGACCTGAACATGAGGCAGAGAAGATGGCTAGAGTTGATCAAGGATTATGACCTAGACATCCAGTATTATGAGGGGAAAGCCAATGTGGTGGTTGACCCCTTGAGTAGGAAATCGAGTCATAGTTTGAGCACTTTGATAGTCCCTGAGGAGTTGTGTCGAGATATGCAAAGGTTGAGCCTAGAAATTTTAAATCTTGGGGAAGTGAGACTAGACTTAGTATTCTTTCTTTGGGTGTGTCAGTTTTCGATGAGATTATTGAGGGTCAAGTCGGTGATGAGTACCTAGACAAGATCAAGGAGAAAATGAAGCAAGGAAAGGAAGCCGACTTTAAGATTCATGATGATGGGAGTCTAAGGTTTAAAGAGAGGTGGTGTGTACCACAGAAGTGTAATGACCTTAAGAGACGCCTTATGGATGAAGGGCATAATACCCCATATTCTGTGCACCCTGGGGTGATAAATTGTATAAAGACCTTAAGGTTATCTATTGGTGGCCAAACATGAAGAGAGAGAGGTAGCTGAATATGTTTCTAAGTGCCTAACTTGTCAGAAGGTAAAGATAGATCATAAGAGACCCATGGGAAAGGATCAATCGTTAGAGGTTTCTGGATGGAAATGGGATTCTATTTCTATGGACTTTGTGACTGCCTTACCTAGGACGAAGAGTGGAAATGACACCATTTGGGTTATTGTGGATAGGTTGACCAAATCTGCCGTGTTTATACCTATTAAGGAGACATGGAAAAAGAAGCAGCTCGCTAAGACTTACATTAAGTATGTGGTGAGACTACATGGAGTTCCAAAGGACATTATTTTTTACCCTGACTCTAGATTTCTATCGAAATTTTGGAAAAAGGTCCAATTAAATCTTGGGACAACACTGAAAATGAGTACAGCCTTTCATCCTGCGACCGATGGTCAGACTGAGAGGACTAATCAGACTATGGTGGACATGTTGAGAGCATGTGCGATCGATTTTCAAGGTAGTTGGGAAGACCAATTAGATTTGATTGAGTTTTCTTACAATAATAGTTATCATGCGAGTATAAAGATGGCACCTTTTGAGGCATTATATGGACGGAAATGTAGAAGTCCCATTTGCTGGAATGACTTTAGTGAAAATATGGTCTTGGGGACTTAATTTATTGAGGAGATCGTCAAGAATGTCAGAATAATTCAGGCTCGAATTCAAGCTGCGCAAGATAGGCAGAAAAGTTATGCGGATTTAAGACGACGCGAAGATGAGTTTGCTGTAGGTGATAAAGTGTATCACTGACTAAAGGCGTTATGAGATTTGGGAAAAAGGGCAAGCTAAGTGCTAAGTATGTAGGCCCATATGAGATTTTGGAGCGTATTGGGAAAGTAGCTTATAGATTGGCGTGCCAATGAGTTTGAGAAGATGCATGATGTATTCCATATTTCTCAACTTAAACGCTATATCCCTGATGAGCGTCATATCCTAGAGCCTGAACGAGTTCAGATAGATAATAGCCTCACATATGAGCAAAGACCTGTCAAGATTCTCGACAGGAAATACACGCAATAAAGATGTCCACATCGTCAAAGTTCTTTGGTCTAACCACGAGTCAGAAGAGGCAACGTGGGAAGCCGAAGATGATATGAGAAAAAGTATCCAGACCTATTCCTTGAGGTGAGTTACGAGGGCGTAACTCGTTTTCTTTAAGGGGGGTAGAATGCGATAAATTTCGCGCTTTTGTCTATTTTTATGAAATTTTCATTCATTTTATGCCTATATCGGGAATTTGCACATGTTATGCAAAAGAAGTAGATTCTCCGCATAAGAAAAGTGTTCATAAGTAACACAAGTGTTTTAAAAATGGGAAAGTGCACAAGAGGCACTACCTTTCTTCAAAACTTTTGAAATAGAGTTCAACTTTTGAAAGTATGGGGGTTTTGTGTCAAGTTTCGGGACAAAACTTCCTTTAAGGGGGGTAGACTGTAATCCCCCTCAATTTTAAAGGATTTTATAAATATATTAAGTATTTATATATTTATATTTAGACTCAAATGAGTTTGAAAATGATTTGACTATTTAAAAAGGGTTGACTATTTTAAAAATCCAATGAAATTATTTTTCATGGCTTAATAAAATTGAAAATATTTTAATTAAGCATTTTTAATAAAAGTTTTAAATATTAAAGTATATTGAAAAAGAAGTTTAATGGAATCGAAAATCCTAAAAGGATAAAAAGGAAAAGAGTCATGTTGATGATTAAGTCCTAAGTTGTTCATCTTATCCAAATCTCATTAAACCTTATCTCTTTTCCTAAGCCCAAAAAGGGAAGCCTTTATATAAATATCCTAAAACCCAATTATTCTATCCACACAATTATTTTCTCCACAAAAATCACGTCATTCACTTTCCCTCATTCCTTCGACTTTTCTCTCTCCTCTTCGCGCATCGTTTCTTTCGGCCTTCTCTCTCAAATCTCGTTTCTTCTTCTTCAAGTAACGTTTCTTGTTCAACAAGAAACGTCATAAACCTTCTCAAATCCGAAAAGTTGCTGCTGCCGTGTTGCTGCTGGCAATGTTATCAGGATCGGGATCCTACTTTGGATCGTAGGTGTAATACCCCGAACCTTAAACTCGTTTTATTAATTACTAATTATGTTTATTAGCATAATTACGTCCGAAAATTTTTCGAAATTATTCTGGAGAAAGTTATTTTATAAAATAAGTATATTTATATTACTTTAATGATATTTAGTATGATAAATGATTTTATTTACAATATAGTTTATGACTTCAATATTATAGATACAAGTCAAAGTAAATAGCAAAGTTTAACTTTTTGACATCCAAAGAAAATGTGAAAGAAAAAGGAATGAAGGGAGCTGTTGTTCAGCTTTCCCCCAAACCCACGGTCAACACCCACCACCTACCTCCTTGTCCCCTACATTAATCTTCCTTAATTGAACCACCATTCATCATCTTTTCACCTCCTTTCTTGTCTGATAAAACTCAACTATAAGAATGCATGCACTAAGCCTTGGAAATCACAAGTTCAACAACACAAAAACCAAAAAATTTCTTCTTCTCTCACTCCTCTTTCTTCACAGCACCAACCCACCAACACCGGTGCACCACCTGCTTGGTGCGTCGCACAACCACCACTAAAGCAGCACCTGAGGCCGCCGGAAACCGCGCTGCACCCCTGCAGCCCCACCGCGACGCAACCCCCCTGCGTTTTTCTCTCACCTCGGTTCGCTACTGTTGTTGCTGTTCTGTTCTATTACTCCTCCGCAGCCCCACCCTGTCTCTCTCTTCGCGATCTGTTTTGCGCCACCCGAGGCGACTGTCAGTTGTCGCCGGCGTCCCTCCTTCTCGCCGGAGCACAGCTCCCCTTCCCTGCCGCCTCTGTTTCGTCCCTGCTCCAAGAGAGCAGAGGTACTACACCCCTTTCTTTCTTTCAATTTCCCTCTAAAATTCTGATTTCAAGTTTATAATGCTAACCCACTTGTTACCCAATTACTAATTAGTGTAGTTAGGCCCAATTGGTTAAACCAACCCAATTCAATTGTTGCATATGTATTATTTGGACTCAAATCAGATTTTTGTAATGTTAATTGTGTTACTTAGTTAATTGTTGGGCTATTAGAGTTTAACTAAGACTTATTTGCCTAATTAAACTATCCACTTTATTTTATTCTTTGACTTGTGGGGCTAATGAAAGACTAAATTGATTAAATTAGTTTTAATGAAGATACTTGGTCTAATTCTTTTAATTGGGTTACTTTATTCTTATGATAAAGTTATGTTATACTATATATTTTTTGTATAGAAAATGGTTATAAATGGTTTATGTTAAATAATTTTCATTAAGCAATGTTGATGGCATTTCTAAAACAAAATGCTTTAAGTATTACAAATCAAAGAGATTTAAATGAATCGACCTATTAATCTCTTACTTAGTTTCGTCTGAATAATTAAATCATAGGTTATTAGGACCTTATGGAGTTATAAAATTGAAGATGGGTTAAGTAAGAATAATTTGGTTGTTTAGTGGATGATTTCTGATTATGGGTCATGCTGTTATAATTTTGAGGGGGATACATGTATGACGATTCTTGGAGGCTAGTTATGGCGATACTTAAGGAGTAAGAAAAGGAATAACGTTCGAGGTAACCTTTCATGTCCAGCAAATATGAGTATGCCCGTATATGTTATATGTGATGTTTTATATGTGCTCTTGCGCATGAATACGAGTATGTGATGATGATTATGTGATCTGATTATGTTTTACAATGTTGATGTGGCATGATGAAATATGATATGATTCAATGATGGATATGTATACTATGAGCAATGATGTTATGATTTATGAAACCTGGTTATCATCATTTATGGGTGTTATTATATATGCAAGTTTGTAAAAGTGGATGGTTCTGCTGGCTTGGCATTATGAACTGAACTGGCAAATGGGCAAGTTACAGGTGAAGGAATTATGTTACGATATACGAATGAACACGGACCAAAAGGGTCATATGAGAATGTTAATGCTATGTCCAAAGCCTGTACTTGCCAATGAACTATGGTCACACAAATGTTCCTTGTCAGCAGACTATTCAACAATGAGGTTTTCTGATTGTATTTCCGAACAATTACCAATATGATGTGATATATATCTGTGTATGAAAATGTTTACGAACTAAAAACTGTTTTTACGGGCTAGAGTGAAATTACTGAGTTTTCAACTCATTTTAGGTTATTTTCTGTGTTTTCTCTTTTCTCTATTTTTATGAAATCATTCAGGTATTATAAAGATAGCTCAGGATCAGTTATGTCAAGGATGCTCCAGGAAGGCTGAGTTGAAGCGACTTTGTATATATTTGGGTTATCTAGAATACTCTGTATTTATGGGTAGTATCTATTGCCTAATATGTTCATTTGCTTGATTAAGAGGCCATTTTAGGCTGTTATTTCTTAGTGGGCCATAACCCACAGGATTAAGTTATGCTTCCGCTGGCAATTAAGGTTATGTAATTTGTCGGGGCGTTACAGTAGGGGCTGGTAGAATCGAATCGGTGGGATCGGATCGTAGAATCGTAAGATCCTACAATTCGGTGAAATAGAGATAATTATTTTAAAATATGGTGAGAACCTCATGTTAAAAATTTACACATATTAATAATTATTTTCTTAGTTAGCAAATGATGATAGTTTTTCAATACAATAACATTGAAGTAACATGCGATCAAAATCTAATAGGAGAAATATAATATGTGAAATTACTTTATGATTTTTATATGGTAGGATCGGATCGTAGAGTCGTAGGATCGTAGAATCGTGTTAAGATCCTACCATGTGATTTTTTGTGGTTGAGCAGGATCGAAAGATCCTACAAAATTAAGATCCTACATAGGATCGGGATCGGTGAGGTCCTCCAGGATCGTAAAATCGTAGAATCGTAAGATTCGGATCGGGATTTTAACAACAATGGCTGCTGGTGTTGCTGTGCCGGCGCCTTTCCTTTCTCCTTCGTTTGTCGGTTGTTTTCTTTCTTCCTTCCTAAGATTCCATTAAAAGACTAGGTTTTTATGCAATTTTATTATTATTAATCATGTTTACTAATTAAATTACTGTTTTTCTAATATATATATTTTCGGCCATCATAGTATATATTATAAGAATTTCAGATTTATTATATTGAGTTTATTTTTAGTTTTAACCATGAAAATAAGAGTTTTTAGGGTTTTTATTTGCTAGAAACTAAAGAAATATATTAAGAATGATGAGATTTACTTAGCACGTGTTTTAAATACGTTGTACATGTTTTAAGAAGGGTTATTAGAATTTAAAAGTGCTGAAATTTCAGAACAGAGTTATTTATGGAGTATTTAAGGATTTTTAATTGCTAGAATAGTAGTACTATACTAGGAATTAAAAATACCTTAAGCTTGACACTTAAAATCGATTTTAAAACATGTTTTTAAGGGGTTTTAATTTATTTAAAGCTGCTGTAATATTTATTTCGAGTTATTAATTTTAGTTACTTTGTTTTCTAGGCGGATAATACATTGTAGGAGACTTTTAACGATTTAAAAGTGGCATCCAGGCTAGTATATACGAGGTACGTACATTATTTACGTGCTATGTGGCTTAGTAACATGTTTAAGGAAGATTTAAATATTAGTATCATGTATAGGAACCTGATTTGTTCGTATATGTGATTTATGGAATTATTTTACATGATTTATGCCTGTGTGCAACATGTGAAATAGAATTGTTTACGGATATTGAATTGGATATTGAATTATATGTTTGTATGGAATATTTGATGCAAGCATGTCAAGTTAGTTTATTTATTAATTCGCATAAGAATTAGTATATGTTAAAGTGAATCATGTAATGCATGTATTCTTGAGAAGTATCATTTTATTATCTTATGAGGGTCGTGGACCTTATTTGGTAAGTTTAAAAGTTATACCTATACAAAGGTAAGGTTATTGTTGGCTAGGTTCAACGATTAAAGGAAGTTAAGGTTAAGAAGGAATTAAAGTAGTCTTGGATTGTAAGTTGTGATCACTTGTTAAATCCAAAGATAAAAGAAGTTCTGTTGTGATTGTCTGATTTTATTTATATGTTATTGGTATGTGTATGTGTATGTGTGTCAACACAAGTAATAACATGTAAATAACGTAAAGTGTAACGAGAATAAGTTATAGACTTTAGACTGGTGCACGTCTAGATTTGGACACTAAGGGTTGGAGTACATGGTGGTAGCCCATGGCTTTTCCAGGAATGGATTGATCACCATCCCTCTTTTATTTCAAAGGTTCCTCGATATCGCAGGTCACTCTGAAATGCGGAGTCGCGCCCCCATTTCATATTAGTAGATAAGACAACTCGTCCAATAACTATTCCATTAAAGTAAATAAAAAGATGTTTGAGTTTAGTTCAGTAAAAGTTGCCTGCAGATTATTATATGTTTATTTATTATTTATTCCTACACGTTATTATTTAGTATCATGCTTAGGAATGTTTATGTTTGAGATGTAATACTCAACTTTGCTGATTACGTGCTTTATTTGTGTGTGTGATCATGGCTTTGCCTATTGATCCTGTGATGATCCTTCTGGTGAGCAGAGTCGATATTGCATTGACATTACAGGTTCGCAGATGTGCATCGCATTGGGAATCTGGAGTGGAGAGACTGTATTTCTAGCGTAGTTTAATTTATGCTTTCGTAGGAACATTTTATTTTAGATGGTTGTTTATTTAAGTTGGTTTGTTAGATCCTCGGCATTTGTCATTTATTTAGCGAGTTTTAATAAAGTTGGTTTTTAGTAAATTGTTTTCCGCTGCAAAATTCTGAATAAGCCGATACGTTATCACGCCGACGATAATGCCTGGGTAATTCTCTAAGTTTTATATTATAAAGGTATGTTTGAAAAGAGAGAATTATCGGGGTGTTACATTTTCCTTCCACCCTTGAACCTTTTTCCATATTCTTTCCTTCAAACACGCAAAGATTGCTTTTTTAGATCGACCTATAATGGTAGGGAGTCCTAAGTACTTCTCATGTCTTGCAATCTCCCGCACCCCCAATGTGTCAACAATCTCCTTCCATTAATCTGCCGAAACATTCTTGCGAAAAGCTACCTCGATTTTGCTTAAATTCATCATTTGACCCGATGCCCTCTCATATTTACCGATGATGTCAGCAACTCTAGAGCACTCTTGCAATGTAGCTTTAGCAAATAGGATGCTGTCGTCTCTGAAGAATAAATGGGAATCCCGCGGAGCACCTCGACAAACCCGAACTCCATGTATGAAGTGACCCACGCTGCAATATCGATGAGCATAGAAAAGTGTCAGCACACAAAAGAAAAAAATACGGAGAAATTGGGTCACCTTGGCATAGCCCCCTTGACGTAATCAAAGAACCTTCAATCCGCCCATTTATCTTGAAAGTAAAGGAGGTACTCTAAAGGCAATCCATGATTCGCTGAATCCAACTTTCACTAAAACCCATTCTCCCCATCACACGCTCCAGAAAAGCCCGCTCCACCCTGCCATATGATATACTCATATCCAATTTCAACGCGATTGACCTCTACGCACTCTCATTTCTCCTGTTCATAGCATGAAACACTTCAAATGCAACCAAAGCATTATCAGTAGTCAATCTTTTAGGAAGAAAAACACTCTATTGCGGGGAAATAATTGATCCTAGAAACAACTTTAGCTTATTAGCCAAAACTTTCGAAATAATTTTGTACAGCACATTGCACAAGCTACTAGCGCAAAAATCACTCATGCATTTCGAATCAGAGCACTTTGGGATCAACACAATTCAAGTATTATTAATCGTAGATAAATCACCATTTCCCCTCCACCAGCACCTAACGAAAGAAATAATATCCGGGCCTATGACATGCCAAATTTTATTAAAAAATAAAGCCTGCATACCATCAGGTCCCGGTGCTTTGTTCGGGTGCATTTGGAAAAGAGCAGAACGAATCTCATCACCAGTGGGTTCCAAATTTAACACCCTATTCATGTCTTCCATAACACATGGTCGCAACCCCTTCATAGCTTCCTCAAACCCAGCCGGGTTACCGCATTTAAAAAGTTTGTCAAAATAGACCCCAATAATGTTAAGGATATTATCCTCCTCGGTTTTGCACCTATTATCCGAATCCATGAGACCCCAAATTATGTTGCTCCGACACCGTTGGCTTGCTTTGTGATGAAAGTACTTAGTGTTCTTGTCTCCATCTCGAATCTCATTGGCTCTAGCGCGAGTATGCCCGTACGATTCCTCTAACTTGTGTTGTTCATCAAGCTCCATAATGAGAGAATTACACCTATCAAACATAGTAGCATCTGCCAAACCACCCTAGCCTCCTTCAGTTTCTTCTTTGCCTCTTTAATTCTCTTCTTTATATTTCCGAAAGTAGCAGCAGACCAGGACGAAAGCTTTTCCGCCACTACTGCGATTTTCAAAGGTATAAAATCACCAACACCTCCGTGCCAAGAGGATGCAACTACATTCTTGCACTCTTCACTAGAGAGCCACAAAGATTCAAATTTGAAAAGACGACTCTGCATACCCCTAGGATCTCTGTTCCCGGCCTTGAGAAGAATCGGTGCATGGTCAGATTTATAGATGGGGAGATGCACAACATGCCACCACGGAAACAAGTCACACCATTTATCACATCCTAAAAATAATCTAGTCATTCACGAATAAACGTAGCTGAAGATTTACCTCTTTTCCAAGTAAAGCACGAACCATGGAAACCCATTTCACAAAGAGCACAATAATCAATAGTCTCACGAAAAGCGTCCATCTGAGTTTCGCTCCGAACTGCACCACCCTCTTTTTCAGATAGGGAAGTAATTTCCTTAAAGTCTCCGAACATGGTCGTAGGAAGACCACCTTTCCGGCATAAATTCTTCATTAGTTGCCATGTCTTAAACTTATTTGCTGCATCAGGCCACCCATATATACCGATTGCCTTCCAAACTGGGGTTCCATCATACTCATAACCAAAGCTTCTATATGGGGATCCGAGAAAGACGAGATTTGCAGGTTGATATCCCGCCACCACAATCCAAGACCCCAGAATTGCCATGACTACTTAAACACATACCATTAGAAAAACCACACTTTTTATGAACCTTAACAAGATCATTTGATTGTAACATCATTTCCATTACAAAAACGATGTTTGTCCTATCTCGCCAACACCACGTACGGAGAGAATTGATTGTCCCAGGGTGGCCAAGCCCTTGACAGTTCCAACTCAAGATATTCATGGCTCTTCGCGGGGTTGGACCACTCCAACCTCCACTATTTTGATAGAAGCAAACTCCTCCGCCTCAATAATTCTCACACGTTTAGGAACATCATTCCCACCCAAACCATGCTCATCATCATTAGCTCACTCTTGTTTGCGTTTGAGAGACGTTGCAAAATCAACATCCATAGGATATTGGACTTTAGAACCCGTTTTATTCACAAAACGAAATTTTTTATGCTTCTTAAGACCCACATTATTATCATTAAACCCAATATGAAACATATGACTAACCTGTGAGACACTAGTATCATTTACTCCACACCCATGCTTTTCTCGATCACCAGTGAGTGGAGTATTGGTGCCCCCTCCACTTATTATATCGATTGAAGCAGGCATGGAATTTGAAGCAAGTTGTCTTTCTGGTTTTGTCATCATATCTTTTTGCCCCCCATCAGAAAAGCCTTTGTTTCCTCCTGCATCTTGAGTCGACCTCGACGCGATGAGGCTCTCAACCATGACCCCCACTGGCATTCCACATCCCCATCCTCCTGTGTACACTTTTCACAATCTTGTTCTATATGTCCCAACAATCCACATACGTAGCAGAATATTGGAAGTCATTCATATTGATCTCCAACGAGCAAATATTACCCCTATAACTACGAACACGTTGGACTCGAGGAAGGGGTTTAAACACATCCATCTTCACCTTCACCCTTGCCGACTTGTCCCACGCCACACCATCGTTATCGATCTCGCCCCAATACTACTCGCAAGGGTTCTCACATGTCTTTCCCACCTACAGTCAAGAGGGAGATTGTATATCCTAACCCGAAAAGGGAAAAGAGTCAGCGTGATATCGGAAGGTTGCACATTTCCCTCGATCTCATCCAATAGAACACGATGTTGATCAAAAGTCCATGGCCTTTCATCAAGAACTTTTGCCCTATCACGAACAGATGCAAATTGAACAATAAATAAACCATTCTTAGTAACCCTAAATAAAGCATTCTTAGAGATAGACCATATTTGATTCATAGTTCGTTTGAATGCCTCAAAGTTATAGGGCTCTTCAACAAAACCCTACCAACAATAGACATAGATATGTTCAAGCCCACTGATACGTCAATACTATCATCAAAAGACACAATCGCTTTTTCATTTGTCGTAATTTTCAGATTCGCACACTTTAGAATAATCTCCTCAGCCATTACGACTGTAACCAGTCCCAACAAGGACCTCAAAGCTCGAAAAGTCAAGTAGAAAACTCAAAGCCTAAAAAGCAATGGGAGAGACTCAAATCCTTAGTTATAAAGTAATTAGAATACGCTCCTTCATTGAGCTAGCAGCTATAGACACTTTTGTCTATAGCAAAAGCTAACATCCATGTGGCAACATATAATTAGCACACATGTCACAATATTGTTTATCGAAAACAAATTACTTTTTGCAATTTTTAAACTTGTATATCTCAAGAAATATATTTTAGAAAAAAATTAAAAATATACCAATATTCATATATTTTTATTCTCTACAAAGGAACATCCATTTTTACGAATAGGGAGAGCGCCACGTGGCACCGTTCCATGTTTAGGAACACCTTTTAATATATTAGTATAGATACTGGTTGCATATAGCACTATAGCAGGTGTCGGGAAGGTGACTCACAACTCACAAGTCCTAATAAATTACACGAGGGAGACTTGGCAAATAGGCAAAGGCACATCAAAACGAAATGTCGACCGTTAAAATAACACCACCAGCATCAGCAGCTGCTTATTCTCTCTCATCAATATCATCAACCTTTAAACGTCCGGTGGTCTTCTGTAATCCCCAATTCCAGCATTGCAATCGCACCAATTTCAGGCACACACCCACAAGAGCTCTCGCTGTTTCCATGTCTTCCCAACCTCTCCAAGTCTGCGTCAAGGAATCTATCACCACTCCGAACAAGCTTGGCGACTGTAAACTTCTCTCTTTTGTCTCTATTTTCATATTATATTGCTGTCTAATTGATTGCTCATATTATCAAACTGCGATTTTTTTTTTTTTTGTAGTTTATATGAAATTTGAGTGTATGGGTATGGAATTAATGAATTGAATTTGTCAGAATTTTGGGTCTTAAATTCTGGGCATTTGAAGTTTTTTTTTCCTAGCCTAAGTAAAACAAAGTGGCTTGTTTTCATTTTTTTTTAAATTAAGGGTGGTTTAGTTTCATTTTCTTAGTTAAGTTCAGTTCTACAATTTCAGTTTAGTTCATGTTAAGACAAATTTAGTTAAGTTGAGTTCAATCTAAAAGAACCTAGCATAAATGCTTGCAACACTTTTTGCCAGCATGCTATCAATGTACTACTTTATTCCTTAATTTCTTTATGTATTTATGTATAAGTAAAGATCATAGAAAGTTGATATTATAAAAGTATGCATTGCCTCGAATCAAGTAAGACCACACTTGTTTTAATTTTTTTCTTATACGTTTGTTTGAGAAAATGGGACAAGGTTGTGGTTGATGTATGTTTAGGCCAAAAATATGGCGAGCCCAATAACATGTGAGACGGAGAAAATACCCTTATCGGGTACTAAGCCTCACATATTAGTCCATAGCCTTGCTAGGCCCATAATCACTGAAGAGACGAGAATACCCCTATTGGCAATACAAGTCACAATACACATCTTAAAGAGATCCCTATAAATAGGGAACATATCCCCATAACTCAGGTATCTGATCTCTATCACTTGAGAACTTCTCACTACATTCTCCCTCTATAGAGTTATTTGCTGACTTGAGCGTTGGAGGGGTGATCCCGAGGCACCCCCGGGGTCGGTTTCCTTATTTTGCAGGATTATAGCTGACCAAACGAGGCTTGCTCGAAATGGACAGGGAAAAGCTCGAGAAGACTCCCCAAAATATCATATCCTAGTTTTTTATCCGAAACAGTTGGCGCCGTCTGTGAGGATCGTCAAGCAAAAGGTTACAACTACTTGAGTATGCTCACATCGTTCATACAAGACCTAAGTCGATCGCTCTATCAATTCAGCACACATGCAAAAATATCGTTCGAAGAGGCCCTCTCATGAAGGCCTTCAAACACTCATGGATGTCCATCATCAATGTCGTTCGTAAGATCCTCTCACATAAGCCCTCGAACACTCATGGATGTCCATCCTCAACGTAGTTCGTTAAGATCCTCTTATACGAACTTCGATCACTCAGGGATGTCCGCCCTCAATATAGTTCTCAAAGGTCCTTTCATCAAGGCCTTCTAACGCTCATGGATGTCCATCCTCAACGTACTTCGTAGAGGTCCTCTCAAACAGCCTTTGAACAATCTCGAGATGGCCTCGCTCAAGTCCAGTAAGGATCTCCAATATGACAGCTCCTCGACCCCCAGGCCATCGACTCATCGCTAAGGTCAAGAACCATGTATTCATCTTATTTCAAGAATATATTCTAAGTACAAAAGCCCTTCCAACAAGCCAATTAGACTCTCCTCGAAATCTTGGGGTTTATTAGCTCCATGTCGTGGTTGAGGAAGTCCATTTAATCATGCAGCTGCTCCAAGGCACCCCTCGAGGTACATGGGGCTCACCAAAGACCTCGAGCGAGGTCAAAAGACATCCTTCGAGGTACACGGGGCTCACTAGACCCTGAACACCCCGAGCGAGGTCGAAGATGCCCCCAGAAAGACCTACATGGGACACGGGACTAACCAGACCCCAGAAAGACCTACACTTAGGCACTTTACCCAGATCGAGTGAAGGATACTCCAAGTACCGCTAACTACTGAAATCGACGCCCGTCAAGTGCTACGACGTTACGACATCCTCGAGATGCATGGGGCTCACTATCCCCTGAGACATCTCGAGCGAGGTCCAAAATGCCCCTCGAGATCATTGGGCTTAGCGAGGCCCAAAATGTCCCTCCAGATACATGAGGCTCACTATCCCATAAGACATCTCCAACGAGTTCCAAAATGCCCCTCGAGATACATGGGGCACATTGGCCCCTGAGACATTTCGAGCGAGGTTCAAAATGCCCCTCGATATACATGGGGCTCATTGGCTATTGAGACATTTCGGGCAAGGTCCAAAATGCCCCTCGAGATACATGAGGCTCACTATCCCTTGAGACATCATTCCTCTCGAGATACATGGGGCTCATTGGCCCCTGAGGCATCTCGAGCGAGGTCCAAAATGCCCCTCGAGATACATGGGGCTTATTTGCCCTTGAGACACCTCGAGCGAGATCCAAGACGCCCCTCGAGGTACATGAGGCTTACCAGCCCCCAATTCATCTCGAGAAGATACCATCCCTCGAGTTTCTCACCAGCCTCCTACTCACCTCAAGGAGGTCCCATGCACCCCCCTTGACGAAGTCATCTCGAGAAGGTTCCATGAACGTCCCTCTAAAAGCCCTTCCATAAAGGCACCTTGCTCGAGTCGAGCAAGGATCACCAACATGGTAGTACTGTAGTCATGTAGTCAACACTTCTGTGGTCAACTATATCAAATCCCACCATTCAATCTTCGAAGTAAAAAGTTGTAATTAATGACATGATAGCGTTGAGGCACCCACACAATACTGCTCTCATTTGATGTCGAAACAACTCATGCGGCTTGGTTATTCATACTGATTAGTGTTCGAACTTCCATTTCCATACTACTCCACGAAGGAACCTGCTTGGAACATTATCACTCCACAAAGCCTTGAATTATATCATGGGACCACTCCACTTAGTGAATCCTCCAAATTCAATCCAAGAAGCAAAGGCTTCGAGCTTTCCTATGTATGCAGTATGAACAAGATCCTATTGTAAACATATATTATATGACCCATTCTTGAATAATACCATCTCTTCCTCACTCGACCAAGACGACGCGTCTCGAAGATGGTCGCGGGTGCCTTTGAATATATTATTTGAACCCTTCGAACATTCATAAATTGCATTCAACCTTCCAAAGCGCCAAGTAACCTGCTCGAGCCACTGAAAATCATGAGTAACCTCCTCGATCGAGACCGTCACTTCTCACTCGAATGTGAAACCAGTCCTCTCTCGAATACTGACATGTTCAAAGAGGTACGGTTATACAAGTTATAAAGGTGTTCGAAGAGGTCGGACAACATCTACTTGGACGAGGACAAATCCTCGAGGAACCTAGAGCGTAAACCGGGTTTGATAAATACAGCCTTCGCTAAAAACAAAAAGAGGAAAAATAAAAAGAAGAAATAGAAAGCTATTCAGGTATACTGCTGGACCATTACCATGCATTCATGCAATGCAAGAAGACAAAGCATCCCCCTCTAGAGCCACATTTTCCTTGCTCGAATAGATAGCCTAGTTCATGGCTAGGTTCATATTCTTTGGCTCTAGTATTGTATGAAGCAGCAGTGCCTCGCCGAACCTTCATCGTTCCAACAACCATGCAAAGCACACTCTCATGGTTGACCTTTCATGGCTCCTAAGACGCGGACAACGTCATTCATCCTCTACAGATGACTCTCATCCTCGCGATGTCGAACATGAATATGATAACATGTATGGGTCTCCTCGAGGAAGATACACCATAGGAAAAGATGGCATTAAATGAGTTTGAAGACTTGTCAATTTACCAAATTGACGCCTAAATGCAAGTTGCTCGACAACATGATGATGAAGTACTAGTACTACGTCCATCGAACTACTTGACATGGACCCTGCTCGAGCGGACGATTTTGGGCTTTTGGCACGGCGACGACACATGTCCCTCAACTCAGTCCGTTGTAAAAGAGTGAGCACTAACTCTATGGCAGCTCTTCGAGTACATTGTGACTAGGTCCTACTCAAGCTCACTTGGTTCTTGCTCGCTGCATCACTCTCATGCTCGACATCACGATCCCCGTTCGGCCGGTAGCTCCTATTCGAGTTCTTTCAAGACCAACCCTTCATCACTCCTCGAGTATCGCAAAGGAGCATCTCCCACTCGAAGTCATGAGCTCACGTTCGAGGTTGAATGAGTTGCCGTCGTATCAACTAGTCTTACCAAAACGCATCTCACGCTCGAAACCATGCATCCCGAATCTCCACTCGAGATCATATTATTCTTACAATTCAATCCTGCTCGACGCCTTCTGCACCTCCCTCAGCGTTTCAGTTCTTGTGATTACACGAGGATACTTATCTTGTTCGAGGAAGGCATCAAGCATGAATATGGTTTCGCGAAGTCCTAGCATGGGAAAAGATTTTTTAAAGGCTTCGACTTGTTTGGAAGTTAGCGCCTAAAAAGAATGTGCTCGACAGCTGTGCAGACTCATGTAAGCTAATAAATGCATGTGCAAGTAAGTCAACTTTATTTGGTACTTGGTTGTTAATAAATCGAATTGGGCACATGGAGTAAAAGTCAACTGGTTATCTTGAAATGCAAAAGGCACTAAGTTAAGTAACATATGCAAATCACAAGCAAATATATTAGCAACTGGCACCTGGCCCACTTGTCTATACATATATATTGTATACTGTTAGAATAAATTACGAAATGAAACAAGACTCACAAGATGAACAATCTTCTAGGCATGGATCACTTTCCCAAAAGTAATGTTCCGACCCTATTCGTAAAGCACGGGTATCACGGAATTCACCTTCGAGATACAAAGAAGAAAACAATAGTGGTCACGCTTACTATGAACACTATCAATTGAGAATGAATTTGTGAGAATTTGTGAAGATGATGAATCTCTTAGATTTATCTTTAGAGTTTGTATGCAAGAGAGAAGAAGTAGTTTTCTCATTATCTTTCATCATATGAGAGGGCTCATATTTATATCAATGCTACACTATTTCAGATGAATCGCCACATTTGACAAACCGTCAAAATCGTGAAACCACGCAAAGAGCAGCAGAAAAAACAGAAGGATATCGCGAGTCGCGATGAAGCACAGTCGCGAGGTGCGACCACCCTCGCGAGTCGCGAGAAGCTTCTGCCCTGCTTCGTCCTTTCCAGCACTGTCGCGAGGTGCGACCTGGCTTGCGAGTCGCGACCAGCCACTGCCTCCTTCGTGTTTTTGCTTGTGCGATAAACTACATTGCGTGAGTGACTTGCGAAGCTTACATCACACACCATTTGCACATCACACAACCACTGCTCATTTCATCAAGCATTGTATAACACATATACTATTTGAGTAAAACACCATTACCAAATACTCAAACAATATACCATGAAACTAACTAGCTTGATACTCTAAATCTCCAACAATCCTCCCCCATTTAGAGTATACAATATAGTTATGCATAAACATCATCATAACAAAACAATCTCATGCATAAATGAAAGTGTACAAAGACTTGAACTTCCACTTAGTACAATACACATTTCAAGCATTCGTATCTAAATGGTGTCGATAAACGATTGAACCATTATCAACACATAATGAAAACTTTAAGATATTATACACACAAGATTAAATATTCATTTTCAATATATACTTGACACTAACTCGCCATGTGTCCATATCAATTCATAAGTGCATCAACGCTATGCCTCACTAGCTCCTTGAAGCGGCCAAACTTCACACTTACATAAGTAGATCTCTTAGAAAACATGCTCCTGTGATAAAGCACAATGTCAAGAGACCTATTAAGATTAAACAACCTCTTAAACATCACAATTTAAAGAACTTACCTTGGATGATTATATAAGTTCTTTCAATCATCAAATAAGAAATTAATCTTATTGAATTCAAGACCCAACGTCTTATTGGGCGTTAAGTTAAGATTTCCTCACTTGTGATTTCCAAAAGGCACCAATCCTAAACCGATTGCCATCCTCTTTACCATATCTCTAGCTAGGCCTTTGTGAAACAATCTGCTAGATTATACGAGTTCTTACATAGTCAACAGTAATGGCACTATCTTTGATAAGTCCTTGGACATAACTATGTCTCACACCAATGTGTCTTGACTTGCCATTATACACTTGACTATAAGCTCTTGCCAATGCTGCATCACTATCACAATGTATAGCAATAGGGGATATTGGTTTTGCAACAAAGGTATCTCAAACATGAGATTCCTTAACCACTCGGCTTCTTTGCTTGCCGATGACAGAGCTATAAACTCAGAAGTCATTGAAGAATCTGCAATGCAAGTTTGTTTCTTGGATGCCCAAGATATTGCACCTCCCCTAAGGAGGAATACCCATCCACTTGTGGAGGAATGATCTTCTCTATTAGAGATCCAACTCGCATCGAATACCCTTCTAAAACGAAGGATATCCACTGTAGGACAAACCATAATCCATGGTTTTCTTAAATACTTTAATACTCGACGAATAGCTTGCCAATGTTCCATACTAGGATTACTAGTATATCTACTTAATTTCCCTACCGCAAATGCGATATCCGGCCTAGTACTCGTCATAGCATACATCAAACATCCTATAACCCTGCATACTCAAGTTGAGACACGGCATTACCATCATTTGGTAACAATTTTTCACTTGGGCCATAGGAGTTGAAACAAGAGAGCAATCACTAACATTAAATTTCTTAGCACTTTCTCAATGTAATGAGATTGTGACAAGGTCAATTTTCCATTGTCTCTCTTAATTCTTATACCTAAGATGACATCCGCCTTCCAAATCTTTCATGGAGAATTGTGAAGATAGAAAGGATTTTGTCCATTCAACTTGTGACAAATCCGTTCCAAAAATCAACATGTCATCTACATATAAGCAAATCATGACACCATTACCGTTGTCATCAAATTTGCTATACACACCTTGTCTGAATTATTCAACTTGAATCCATTAGACAACACAACCTCATCAAACTTTTGATGCCATTGCTTTGGTGCTTGTTTTAGCCCATACAAAGATCTAATTAACTTGCACACTTTGTGCTCTTGACCTTTACAACAAACCCTTCCGGTTGTCGCATGTAAACCTCTTCTTCTGTTCTCCATTCAAGAACGCAGTCTTAACATCCATTTGATGGATCACAAGCTTATGAATAGCTGCAAGAGCTATTAATAACCTTATAGTGGAGATTCTAGCAACTGGTGCATATGTATCAAAATAATCAATGCCCGGTTTTTGTGAAAAACCTTGAGCTACAAGACGGGCCTTGAACTTATCAATAGTCCCATCCACTTTCATTTTCTTTTTGAAAATCCATTTACACCCAATTGGTTTACACTTAGGAGGTAAATCAGCTAGAACCCAAGTGTTATTTCCCATGATGGAATCCATCTCATCATCAATTGCCTCTTTCCAAAAAGCGGCATCTTGAGACCTCATAGCCTCATTAAACGTTAAAGGATCTCCTTCCACATTAAATATATATGGAAACTTAGTCACTATGGAATCCTTGATCCTTCAACCAAGTATACATGAAAATCTGGGCCAAAAGATTTCTCTTTTCTCGCCCTTTTGCTTCTCCTAGGTTGTGATGATGTTGATGCAACATTCTCATCAAGAGCTTGTTCATCAACTTCTTGATCAATGTTGTTTGATCAAGTTCAACTCCTTGATCCATGTTTGATTGATCAACTTCATGAACATTGGTATTAGGAGTAATGTCCTTTGGTCTAGGAATTGATGAATATCTATTTTCATCAAATATTGCATCTCTTGACTCCACAATTGTGTGAATTGACCAAAAGTCATTTTGTTCTATAACATAGAACCTATAGGCTTTGCTATGAAGAGCATACCCTATAAAGATGCACTCAACTCCCCTTTCACCCAACTTTTTACGTTTGGGTTCCGGTACTTTTACAATGGCCCGACATCCCCAAACTTTGAGATAACTCAAGTTTGGTTTTCTTTTATACCAAAGTTCATATGGGGTAACCTCGTTCTTTTTCATTGGAACTCGGTTTAAAATATGACAAGCTGTTAACATAGCTTCACCCCAAAAACCATCACTTAAACCTGAATAGGTAACATCGAATTTACCATTTCTTGCAAAGTTCGATTCTTTCTTTCGGCTATACCATTTTGTTGTGGTGTATACGCCGCTGTGGTTTCATGTATAATGCCAGTTGATTGAAAATAACTTGGGTCATAGAATTCACCACCCCTATCGGTTCTAAATCTTTTAAGTTTGTCACTTAGTTGCAATTCAACTTCGTTTTTATAGATCTTAAACTTATCAAGGGCTTCATCCTTAGTAAACAACAAGTATACATAACAAAATCGAGATAATCATCTATAAAAGTTATCATGTATTTCTTGTTCCCTAAGGAAGGAGTGCTATGGAAATCACATAAATCACTATGCACCAAATCAAGCAAAGAAGTATCCTTTTCCACATTGTTTGGAAAGGATTTTCTAGTTATCTTTGTTAACATGCATGTTCTACACTTCTCTATACTTGGATCAAAAGAGGAATCAAATCATGTTTAGACATTGAACAAACTTCTTATAATTAACATGACCAAGTCTTTGCCATAGAGAAGAATTGTCATTAACAACAAACAAAGTATCTTTCAAAGCATTTGAAATACTAAGTTTAAACATACTATTACAAAGATAACCAAGTCCTACAAATGTTCCACCCTTAGATAATATGAATTTATCAGCTTCAAACACCATTTTAAATCCTAATCGATTCAAGATAGCAGCGGAGACTAAATTTCTCCTAAGTTCCGGAGCATACAATACATCTCTTAAAATAAGAGGCTTTCCGGAACTAAACACTAATTCTACTTGTCCTACACCTAGAACTTTAGCCGTAGAATCATTGCCCATGTAAAGAACTTCTCCATTCTCAACCTCCTTGAAAGTCTTGAATAGAGACCGCTCCTTGCATACATGTCTTGATGCTCCCGAATCGATCCACCATGAACAATCATCCTGTACACAAAAGATTTCAGAAATCATACACACAAAATTCAGATTTGAATTAAGTGAAACTTGTGTACTCATACCTTGCTTGGCATGGGTTTGGCTTGACTCGCCATTCCCACCATTCTTTTTGTTCATCTTTTTCTTCCAAATGGTGCAATCCTTCTTAAAATGACAGGGCTTGCCACATTCCCAACAACCACGTTGAGCACCTCCACCAAACTTAGGCTTCTTCCAATTGTTGCCTTTGGTGAAATTTTAGCCCTCTTCTTAGGATTAGAAGACTCCTTTGACTTACCATCCTCCACCATGTTAACGGTAGAAGGATTAGGATTACATCCTTTTGTCCATCTTGGACCCGAATGCCCTCTTCAATCCGAAGATGAGCACCCAATTGTTCAACATTCATATCATCTTTCTTATGCTTAAGAGAATTTCTAACATCTTTCCAACCGGGTGGTAATTTGTCAATTATTGAGGAAACAACAAAGTCTCATCCATATCAATGTTGTGTTGCTTAAAACTTCCTAAAATTCTTTGAATTTCATGGAATTGCTCCATTACCGGCCTAGTGTCTACCATTTTAAAGGCATTGAAATTACTAACAAGAAACTTCTTACTAGAAGCATCTTCGGCCATGTATTTACTTTCTAGTTCATTCCAAAGACTTTTAGCGGATTCAACAAATTGATAAATATCAAACAAAGCATCGGACATACCTTAAGATGTGGCCACGACATATATAGTCATCATTCTCCCATTTGTTTCTCCTTCGAATTTCTTCCACAGTTTCATCATCTACTTCCTCGGGTTTGGGACTGCTCAAAACATATGCCACACTTAACGAAGTGAGAAGAAAATGCATCTTCTTTTGCCATCTTCTAAATCCAACACCTTCGAACTTATCAAGTTTCTGAAAATTTGCAGACATTTCACGAATTGTATTCATCTTGTAAAAAGTATTACTTTTGGATTGTTAGAATAAATTACGAAATGAAACAAGAATCACAAGATGAACAATCTTCTAGGCGTGGATCACTTTCCCAAAAGTAATATTTCGACCCTATTCGTAAAGCACGGGTATCACGGAATTCACCTTCGAGATACAAAGAAGAAAACAATAGTGGTCACGCTTACTATGAACACTATCAATTAAGAATGAATTTGTGAGAATTTGTGAAGATGATAAATCTCTTAGGATTTATCTTTAGAGTTTGTATGCAAGAGAGAAGAAGTAGTTTTCTCATTATCTTTCATCATATGAGAGGGCTCATATTTATATCAATGCTACACTATTTCAGAAAACTGAATCACCACATTTGACAAACCGTAAAAACCGTGAAACCACGCAAAGAGCAGCAGAAAAAACAGAAGGATATCGTGAGTCGCGATAATCGTCGCGAGTCGCGACGAAGCACAGTCGCGAGGTGCGGCCACCCTCGCGAGTCGCGAGAAGCTTCTGCCCTGCTTCGTCCTTTCCAGCACTGTCGCGAGGTGCGACCAGGCTCGCGAGCAGCCACTGCCTCCTTCGTGCTTTTGCTTGTGCGATAAACTACATTGCATGAGTGACTTGCGAAGCTTACATCACACACCATTTGCGACATCACACAACCACTGCTCATCATTTCATCAAGCATTGTATAACACATATACTATTTGAGTAAAACACCATTACCAAATACTCAAACAATATACCATGAAACTAACTAGCTTGATACTCTAAATCTCCAACATATACTTGGTCCACAAGGTTGAAAACTATTTTCGGATATAATCATAATCTACAGAATTCCGTTATACGTATATATTGTATACTTGGTCCACAAGGTTGAAAACTATTTTCGGATATAATCATAATCTACATAATTCCGCTCAACACACGATCTACAGAGGGTCTTCTATCGCATATTGAGTGTGGGGCTAATGTTTGGGCCCAAAATATGGCGAGCCGAATAACATGTGACAAGGATAAAATACCCTCACCGGAAACTAAGCCTCACATATTAGTCCATAGCCTTGTTAGGCCCATAATCACTGAAGAGACGAGAATACCCCTATTGGCAATACAAGTCAGAATACACATCTTAAACGGCTCCCTATAAATAGGGAACACATCCCCATAACTCAGGTATCCGATCTCTGCCACTTGAGAACTTCTCACTACTTTCTGCCTCTATAGAGTTATTTGCTGACTTGAGCGTCGAAGGGGAGATCCCTGGGCACCTCCCGGGGTAGGTTTCCTTATTTTGTAGGATTATAGTTGACCAAACGAGGCTTGCTCGAAGTGGACAGGGCACAGCTCGAGAAGACTCCCCAAAATATCATATCCTAGTTGTTTACCCAAAACAATGTACAAATGTTGCATGTATTTAGAATGGAGGAGTATGAAATTAGAATGTAGTTGTGTGGATTTAGTGACTTGATTTTGGATTTTAAATTCTGGGTGTTTGAAGTTGGTTTTTTTGTAAGGGTTAACCAACATGAAGCGGCATTAACATAACTTGTACTAGATTATAACGGTGAAATGTGAATAGTAGCATATTACGTGTGTATTCTGTGTAATTTTGGGAAAGTTATGGGTATTCTTATATCTTAGTGATAATTTTGTAGTTTCTCACATTTACATATGTGAACTCGTATCGTCCCCTTTTAGTCGGGCTGAGAATTGCTATTGAGGTCCTAAGTTTTTTTGGGTAATTGAGAATTGTGAATGGGTGAAGTTTTTAGGTGAGATTAGAACCTTAAATTATTGTTTATTCAGATGATAAAGGTTGTCAAGTGCTACTTTGGAAAGAGGAACTTCTCTACAGAATTTGTAGACTTCTAAGTTCTGACATTTCAGCTTAAGAAACTAACTGAACATGAATGTACCACGTAATAGTTCATTTTCTACTAGTGATTCTGCTGTACATACCCTATTTCATGATTTGACTGACTTATGTAGTGTGCAACCTTTCCTCAATTTTTTTTATCATTTAGCTTATGTACCAGTTAGCTCATAGCTCTAAGTATGCCCAGTTGGTAAGATCACCTCTGTTTATTTGGGGTTATGTTCAGGTGCCTCATATATTGCCATGGCTATGTTTCGATTTGTGTTCTTATGGTGAGAATTAAGAATTGCTTATTCTGCTTCAAATAACAGGGACCTTCTGAAATTATGCTTTCAGTAAAAGTACGTCATTTGCATAAATTTAGTGTGACTCGTAAGTTTCCAGGGGAAACACTGCTAAAAGCTCGGTAATTACAGAAAATTGCACCATATAATTTCTTAATTTAAGCTCTGGATGTCCATCTTGAGGGGTTTTTCCTTGTAGCTGTCATTGCCGTCTGGTCATCTTCTTCTGTTAAAACATGATGTTTTTATGTAATAAAGCTTTATGCATTATTTGCACTTTTGGCAATAGTCTATTGTTTTATAGTGACATAGGGGTAAGGATTGAGGAGGTATACCATATACCACATACATCGAAACCTTTCCCAGTTGTATTATGTGATACTAGCAACTTATGCACGCGAACCGTGCCTCACTTTTTTATAACATGATTTATAACTTTTTTTGGGCATAAACAAAGGTAAAATTTGAACATTAGACATGTTTTTTGGGCTAGCTTATTTTGTTGATTAAGCCTTTAGCCTATATCACTTTACCAAACCCGTCTTATTTATTTATTTTATTTATACTTTCTTTAAGATTCTTAAAATTAAAACTAATGAGCGATAAAAGAATGTTAAGCAGATTTATTAAGGATTTCTTATATTTTTATTAACAAAGTATATTGTTTTAATTAAATCATTTCACTTTGTTAATTGATTGTATTTTCGTTTTTGATTTACTACTTGATTGTGTATTGATTGATCAAATATTTGATTGATATAATTTTCTTTGTTAATCTTTTTATGCTATATTTGAGTTTGATTTTTTTTCATCTTTTTTTGGTAGAGTAGTTGATTTACTAAGGGGTAATTAAGTAGACTTATTGGGGGACACCATAGCTCCCCGCTTCCCTTATATAATAGAGATATGCTCAAAGTTGGGCTTGAGATCATATTTTACAAGACCTAGCAAATTCTTTAACCTAAATTGTATGCATATTTTTTTAATGTGAGAAGCACATGTTAAGTCTTTTTAAATCAAGAACATGTTTCATGATATCATGTCCATGCACCTGTGTCCAGTTTTAGGATAGTGTTCCCCGTGTCTGAAGTTTTGAGCTTGGAGGTGTTGAAAACTTGGATACGTATCTTTACATGACAGGCTGACACTCCTGGGTCTAAGTATCATAACGTCTTGGATTTTATCCATGATGGGATCCATTTTGTCTTATTGCTTTTGTTGTCTTACCTGAAATTGTTTTATTGGTTTCGATTCACATTTGCTTGCTTGCCAGAAGTTCAAACTAGCCATGTGCTTTCAGTGACGGGGAGATTTTTGTAGAGAATAGTGTGCAGATTAACAGCATCAACTGTATTGTCTTTTTTCTCTGCCCGTAGTAGGTGTCCCCTCTACACTTTGGGATCCCCAAGTAGCTCGGTGTTTGTTTTACTCAACTAGTAACTTTTTGTTGGGCTAGTCTCTTCTCCTTAGGCTGGCCTTCGCTAAAAGCAATTTTTCAAAATCCATATGACTGAGAGTTGAGACTTCTTTTTTATGATCATTGGAGTATCCATATCTCATAGACAGCCACAAGATTTACAATTCAATTAATTCCTTTTGGCATCCTAACTGCAGGTCCATTCTGCCAAAGGGTGTTGTTGACCTTAGAAGAAAAGCATCTCCCTTATGATATGAAGCTGGTAGATTTGACTAACAAGCCAGACTGGTCAGCTTACTGCACTGATTGTCAAACTAAATTGTTCCTTATCTAGCAACCTAATGGCTACAATGATCTTTAAGTCATTTTGCTGCCAGGTTCACTAAAATGAATCCAGAAGGTAAAGTACCTGTAATGAAATTCGATGAAAAGTGGGTTCCAGATTCAGATGTCATTGCAAAGTCTCTTGAAGAGAGATACCCAGATCCACCTTTGGCGACACTTCCTGAGAAGAGTTCAGTGTATGTTTTCTTGGTCTATTTTTTTTTATGTAGGCTTGACATATACATCTAAACTGGGCTCAAAACCATCCATAGAGTCTTCTCAATAATTGCTCTATATTTCTGACGATGTTTTTAGAGTTTTGCGCTTGTTCATACAATATTGATGTGTTAGAACCATTAAATGGGAAAGTGAAGATATGTCTCTATTAATCATTTGCTTTGTCATCAATGATTTAACTTCCATTCAATGAGAAGCAAGTATCGGTGGGTACCCGGAGGGGGGGGGGGGTCTCGCAGCCATTTGAATCTATGGGTAGGAAAATAATAGTTATAATTTTTGAGGATTAATGTTAATAGGAGAAAAAAAAGGTGACCCAGACAAAACCCTATATGATGACTTCGTCTGTCTTAAGCGTTTATGTGCATGTGTATTTCTATTGTTGGACTACGTTAGCAACATGTGTTTAGCAAAGAAAAAAAAATGAGTATAATATATATGCGAGTTAAGTACACAAAAGTATGGTTCATGACGCATACGTTGTCAAGCCCAAGGCTTCAAGACTGTTGAAATAATAAAAAGCCTGGGTAAGGCCGAGCTTTCACGACCTTTAAACACCATGATCTCGAATCTTAACATAAGAGTCAATTACAATCCATAGAGAGAGAAAGAGAGGAATTTTTTACCAAGTTTCTAACTTGCGAAGAAGCATGTGCATTGACATAATTCTAGGCGCTCAAGGTGAGTATCAGAGGGCCATTATCTTGTTGACGATTATTTTCATTTCTAGATTGCCCCAAATAATATCCACTTAGTAAAAGCTGTCTACCTTTTTTGGCCAAATGTTTCGACATAACCCTTATTTTTTTCTTGGAGAAAGTGATTTGATGTGACTTGCTTTATCTTTAAATTTCAACTCTTATGTGGTCATTTGCATGTTTATTATAACCACTCAATTTAAAGATAATTCAAAGTTATTCTCTCCTTTGCCAAAAGATTAGAAGATGTTCATTACTAAATTCTGCAAAGTTATTAAAAGATTGTCTAATTTAGGATATGAAAGTTTGTCAGTGTCTCAGACTCAGAATGTTCTTTGTGCAGGGGATCAAAGGTCTTTCCTGCTTTTGTTGGTTTTCTTAAAAGCAAAGACCCAAGTGATGGAAAAGAGCAAGAATTACTGAATGAGCTCAGTTCCTTCAACGATAACCTGAAAGAAAATGTGAGATTCTCTTCCCTCAATAGCAACATCAACCCTCGCCCTCCCCCCCCCCCCCAAAAAAAAACTCCCCAAACCCCCGAAAGGAAAAGGGCGGAACGCATATACATGTGAGGATTCTCTAGAATGAGAATAGTAGTTTAATGAGAAATGAAAATTCGACAATATTTGATTCTAAGAAAAGCTTTAGTGTTGATACTAAATCTGTACTTTATATTTATCTCCTCCCCTGCATCTTATCATTTTGCTGGGAATCAAGGTAACTGAGATATACCAGGGAAAGATTAAATGATATTTCACTCAAAATGAGGAAGAAAGATCCCCTGGTGTCAATACAAAACTCACTTTCGAGAGGTGAGAACTCTCCAAAACAGAAAATAAAGCTCAAAATTCTTCTATGCCTGAACTTATTTCCCTTCTCGTATTTATACTACCCTCTTACATCAAGGTATTCTTGCCCTACAGTAGCTTCTAGAGGAAAACATATCCCAACGCTCCACTTTGTACTGCCCAGGAGAATAATCAGAGCGACTCACCCCATGACAGCTAACCTTCCTCTCTTTTGTCTTGTTGTGCTGTGGTCCCCTTTTTACCCCTCCTTGCATATGTTAGTAATTTACCCCTTGTGCCTCCCCTAACATCTTGATTTCCAGCATTACCCGGGGCCCAAAGAGCCACCTTGTCCTCAAGGTGGAAGGAGGGAAACCTTTCTGCCAGCATAGAAAAATCCTCCCAAGTGGCCTCGAAGGTGGGGAGATCCTTCCATTTGATGAGTACTTTTGTAGGATTGGGGTTGTTGGGTTGGCTGGTACGCACATCCAAGACGGCCTCTGGGGTTGTCTCCATAATTAGATCCTCAGTCAACTGGGGTGGGATGGTAGGATGAGCAGGCACTGGCCCAAACCTTGGAAGGTTTGAGCTGGGAGACATGGAACACCGAGTGAATTCTGGCCTCAGCTGGGAGCTGCAGTTGGTAGGCTACGGGAGTCATCCACTTCAAAGGATATGTCCCTGCGCTTGCTATCTTCATAACTCTTCATCTGTTGCTGTGCTCTCAACAGATTAAACTTCAAGTCATCCAACACTGCATCACGCTCTAAGAGCTGCTCTTCCAGGGAGGATACAGCTGTTTGAGTGAGGTGTGGTGGTGGTCTGCCATAAAGAGCTTGGAAAGGGGTGTACAAAGTGGCAGCATGCCAACTGGTGTTATACCAGTACTCTGCCCAATGGAGCCACCGGCACCAAGTCTTGGGTTTCCCGGTGATAAAACACCTCAGATAACTCTCCACACATTTGTTCACTACTTCACTTTGACCGTCTGATTGAGGATGGTAGGTTGTGGTGTGATGTAGGGCAGTTCCTTGGAGCCTAAAGAGTTCCTTCCAAAACAGGCTAAGGAAGATTTTGTCAAGATCCGATACTATGGTGGTGGGTATGCCATGGAGTTTTGTGATCTCCCTTGTGAACACATCAGCCACGCCTTGGGCTGTAAATGGATGTTTTAGGCTTAAAAAGTGCGCATATTTCGTCAGTCTGTCAACCACCACTAGTATGGTATCCTTGCCTTGGGATAGTGGAAGCCCTTCGATAAAGTCCATGCTTATCTCCTCCCAAACTTGTTGGGGAATGGGCAAGGGCTGCAACAACCCACCTGGGGACAGGGAAGATTGTTTGTTTTGTTGGCAAACATGGCACCCCTGGACATACTTAGTGATTGCTTGCCTCATTCCCGGCCAATACCACTGTGCCGCAATCCTCTTGTAAGTTTTCAGATCCCCGGAGTGTCCTCCTTGGGGGTTGTCATGGAACTCCTTCAGAATGTCTTTAATTAGAGGACATTTAGGGGGCAGCAGCAGCCTTCCTTTGTATAGGAGCTGCCCATTTTCCAGACTCAACCCCTTTGGTGACCCCTCTCCTGCTTTGAATTTGCTGGTGAGCTGCAAGATGTAAGGGTCCTGCTGAACCGTAGATGCCCATTGATCCCATAAAAAAACACAAGTGGGGCTCAGGTTACTTAGTTGCACCTCCCCTTCAGTTTGCCTAGACAAGGCATCCGCCACGATATTAGTAGCCCCGGATCGATAACTAATATCAAATGTGAACCCAAGGAGCTTGCTCACCCACCTTTGATACTCCGGACCAATCTCCCGTTGCTCCATCAAATATTTCAAACTTTGTTGGTCCGTCTTTATAGTGAACCTCCTACCCAAAAGATAGTGCCTCCATTTCAACACAGCAAACACAATAGCCATAAGCTCCTTTTCGTATATGGATCTCAATTGAGCTCGTGGCCCTAAAGTTTGGCTAAAAAAGGCTACTGGGTGGCCGTCTTGCGATAGAACCGCGCCCAACCCGTAGCTAGATGCGTCCGTTTCCACTGTAAAGGGCTTAGAAAAATCTGGGAGGATTAATGTAGGGACGGTGGTCATGGCTTGTTTGAGGGAGTTGAAAGATTGGGTTGCTTCTGGGGTCCAAGAGTAATTGTCTTTTTTGAGGAGGTTAGTGAGGGGGGCTGCAATCTTGGCATAATTAGCCACAAACTTCCGATAGTATCCCGTGAGACCCAAGAATCCCCTCAACCCCTTAATAGTTTTGGGTACTGGCCAATCCACCATTGCTCGGATTTTTTCTTGATCCACCGATACCCCAGATGCAGAGATTATATGGCCCAGGTAAGAAACCTCTTCCTTTCCAAACTCACATTTTTCTGGATTGGCATATAATTGATGGGCAGAGAGTTGGTTCAAGGCAAGGTTCAAGTGTTTGATGTGAAGATCGGGGGTGAGGCTATAGATTAATATATCATCAAAGAATACTAGAATAAATTTACGAAGGAAAAGGTTGAAATACCTCATTCATCAAGGATTGGAATGTTGCCGGGGCATTTGTCAGGCCAAAGGGCATGACCCGAAACTCATAGTGGCCTTGATGGGTCCTGAAGGCTGTTTTGTGCTCATCACTCTCCTTCATTCGAATTTGATGATACCCGGACTTGAGGTCTATTTTTGAGAAAATAGTGGCTCCCTTTAATTCATCCAGTAGCTCATCAATTCGGGGAATAGGGTATTTGTCAGGCACGGTAGACTTATTGAGTGCCCTGTAATCCACACAAAAGCGCCAACTTCCATCATTCTTTTTGACTAATAATACCGAGCTTGAAAAGGGGCTTGAGGAGGGTCGAATGAGTCCAGCTTGTAACATATCTTGGATGAGCCTCTCAATCTCGTCCTTGTGTATCTGGAGATAACGATAGGGTCGGACGCTAATGGGGTCGCTCCCCTCCTTGAGCACAATGTGGTGCTCATGACCACGTATGGGGGGTAAGGTTTTTGGGAGTGTGAAGATTTTGTGATGCTGGGCCAAGGTGGGTTGTAAGAAAGAAGGGGCAGTTGGGTTTGTTTTTGGACACAGCTGATACTCACCATTCTCCTCCAGACTGTTAAGTTCCAATAAAATGCCTCCCCCTTCCTTTCTGAGAGTCCGAACCATGGCCTTTAGAGAAATTAAGGACCTACCCAATGAAGGATCTCCCTGTAAGGTGACCTTCTTCTAGCCCGTGCTGAAGTGCAGCGTTTGCGTCTTCCAGTTGTTAGTCATGGTACCCAACTTCTCCAGCCACTGTATCCCAAGTATTATATCGGAGTTTCCCAACTCTAGGGGTAAGAAATCCTCCACCACGTCAATTCCTTGAATGTGAACTAGGAGTCCCTTGCACTCTCCCTGACCTTGTACCGAGGCTCCTGTACCCAAGGTAACCCCAAACCCGCGTGTGGGGGAGACCGGCAGCTTGAGCTTCTCCACTAGAGTGGTGGAGACAAAATTATGGGTTGCCCCGGGGTCGATCATGATGACCACATCCTGGTCGTGAACTTTCCCCCGCAAATTTAGGGTCTTGGGATTGTTAATGCCCAGCACAGAATTCAGAGAAATCTCCGGTTGCTCCACCATCTCCTCCGTTTCACCGTCGTACTCTTCCCCTTCCAACACCGCCATTTCCCCATCTTCAGTTTGACCCTCGTCGGAGCTCATCAGCATGCTGAGTTCACGACGCCGGCAACGGTGGCCGGCGTGCCACTTTTCATCACAACGGAAGCAGAGCCCTTTCTCTCTCTTTTGTTGCATCTCTTGGTCAGTCAACCTCCTTATCTCTCCTGAAGATCTAAAGGAATTGTTACTGGGGTTGGGTTTGTGTGGATAAGTAGAGGTTGTATTTGGGTTGTAGGTGGGCTTGGGCTGATTTACGGACCAGGTAGATCCACTTCTGGACTGGGTATTGGAGGGGGTAGGGTATGTTTTGGATGGGAAAGAGGTTTTAACATAACTGGGGCTGGGTGTTTAATTCGAGCCCACTTCACCTTATCCTCAGCCTTTATAGCCAAGTCCATGGCCATATCCAAGGATCTGGGGCCCAATAGTCGCACCTCGGCCCGAATGTCTTCACTAAGGCCCAAAATAAACTGCACTTTTGCTATCTCTTCTGGAATACCACTCAAGGGGGCCAGAAGTTTGATAAATTTCCGCCTATACTCAGCTACTCCTCCAGTGAGTTGTTTGTGGGCTAACCACTGTTCATGCAAGGTGCCTGCCGCCGTCGGCCTAAACTGCCGGAGCACCAACCCCTTGAACTCCTCCCAACTTCGCACTTCCCTCCTCCCGTTCTCCCATTGAAACCATAGAAGCGCGTCCCCTTCTAGGGCAACCACCGCTGCTTCAACCTTCTCCGTTTCCTCCAATCTGTGAAATTTAAAATACCTCTCAGCTCTAAGGATCCATCCGTCCGGGTTATCCCTGATAGAGTATAGATCTATTCCTGGGGCCTCAACCATCAGGAATAGATCTATACTCTATCAATCCCCATCGAAAAAGGTAAGTCTAATTTCTTGAACCGCCAATTTCCGAGGGGGGGTGTTTGGTGGGGTGGTGTTTGGTGGGGTGGTGTTTGGTGGGGTGGTGGGTAATTTTCGAAGCCGGCTTCTTCGAATCGTCGTGGTTGTTGGACGCTGAAGGTTGCGGACGAATCTTGCTCCTTGCCTCGGAGATTTTGTAACGCCATTTTCATCTCCTCCATAAACTTCCTCTATTCAGCCCTCATCAGATTCATGGCTCCTTCATGGGTCTCCCTGTTTCACTCGATCCTTCCTTCCAATCGCTGGGCGATTTGACCCATCTCAGCTGAAACTTTTTCACCCATCGTCTGCTGGTTCGTCATGATTTCAGTCAGGGTGGTGTGGAGCCCAGCAAAGTCCGTCTCCAGTTGATCGATCCTTTGCTGTTGGTTAGGAGCCATAGTTTTCCTCTTTCACCCTTCCCAGAAAGGTCCTGCTCTGATACCAAGTTGCTGGTAATCAAGGTAACTGAGATATACTAGGGAAAGATTAAATGATATTTCACTCAAAATGAGGAAGAAAGATCCCCTGGTGTCAATACAAAACTCACTTTCGAGAGGTGAGAACTCTCCAAAACAGAAAATAAAGCTCAAAATTCTTCTATGCCTGAACTTATTTCCCTTCTCGTATTTATACTACCCTCTTACATCAAGGTATTCTTGCCCTACAGTAGCTTCTAGAGGAAAACAGATCCCAACGCTCCACTTTGTACTGCCCAGGAGAATAATCAGAGTGACTCACCCCATGACAGCTAACCTTCCTCTCTTTTGTCTTGTTGTGCTGTGGTCCCCTTTTTACCCCTCCTTGCATATGTTAGTAATTTACCCCTTGTGCCTCCCCTAACATCTTGATTTCCAGCACATTTGTAGTTGAATTTGCTTAAGATTGCTAACTGCAGTGCTGTAGTTGAAATGAATGCGCTGGAGACATGGTCCCAGAGCACAATATTAAGCTAACTATATCACAAAGCTACAACCTGCAGATATCAAGAGGAAAAGATAAAAAGGCATCTAATTCCTCCCATGCCTTCCTTCTCTTGTTTATGTGCAGTGAAGGAATCTCTTAATTACCCATTAGTTGCCAACCTGAATTCTTGAGGAAAAGGTTGATAAACGCTTTGCCTCTGGTTAAATTAGGGTATAGTTTTAGCTGATGAATGCCAAATCCCAATGATTTGCCTCTCTTTACTCTAATCTTCCCATCTGACTTCTCCTCTTATCTTTGCAATCTTATCTCGATTCCTCTTTCCAGTTCGAATCTTCTCGTCTTTATTCCAAATTTAATTACCCTGCTGCAGTGCTTCTGGTGTCATGCTTTGGTGCTTGGCTGTGGCCAGGATGTGGTAGAGAGAGTCTGTTTGATGAGAAGATTTTGTTTTAAGATGTTATGGTGTAGTATAGCCTGTTTAATAACCAGTACATATCTAATTGAGTAAGATATTCACAATTTCTTATGAATAATTTCACTCTTTCTAGACTAGCTCTCTGTCTCTACACATCCGCATGTGTGCGCCACATTCACGTAAACATGTCCAAGTGTTAGACGTATACATGTCCAAGCTCTCTTGGACTCTCTATCTTAATAATATTCATTTACATTTTACTTTTGTGAACTAGTTATAAAAAATTATTTACTTAGTTGCCATTTGATTTTTATGTGCTTTTTCCAAAATTCTCAGTTACCTACTTATGCACGCTCATTAATCCAAAATTTCATCGTTCGTTATCCAGTTGTTCATCCTTGTTGTCATTGATGCCCATATTCGCACATAGCTATTTTCCTTTGTTATGTCCTATTGTATTTGGTGTGTATTGGAGATCTCCTGCACTTTGTCTTCTTTGCGCAGGATGGAAAGTCACATGCTTGAGCACATAGCTGAGAGTTAGGCCTAGTAAGTGGCAACAGTGAGAGAAGGGTTTGTATTAACATGATAATACAAACTGTTTCAAGGAAAAAACTCACAGATGCGGGTGCGGATGCAGTCGCGATCGCGGTAATGTTTGCATTGTTGCGGAAGTGGCTTGTAACGGATCGTGGCCGATGCGGCGTGATTTTTTTTTTAATAATGACATTAATATATTCTAACCTCATTTGCGATGTTTTAGTTTATGAAGCATTATTACAACATAATATAATCAAATCTATCAGAATATCATGTTTCATCAGCTATATAATGAATTCACCAAATACTTTTGCCCAATATTTGAAAAGAACGGATGTAACAGGGATAGAAATTTTCTGATATGGCGAGTTTGCGTTACGGAACGGACAGTACGGCAAGAAGTATGTGATTTCTCATTATTGCTTTCCGTAACGGGATTTTGCGGAACGGCAAATCCAAAATAAGTTCCAAAACGGCCGCTTTGTAACGGAACAGGAGAGTTTTAATTCCAATGCACTGTTTACTTCATCAGGATCATTATATGCAGTCGAGCAATTTCTTTTGAGCTAAATCCTTAGTCAGGATTCGGACCAAAAAAAATAAAAACCACTGGATTCACATATGCTATTGGAAGGCACTTAGCGCATTCACAATTTCAGTTCTATGAATTCGGCCCTGCAGCTGAGATGTCGTAAAAATTGATTACACTTGATTTCCAACTTCCAAGCATATGGATTTTTGATATGTTTTAATCTTTTATCATCCAGGGTGAGTTTTTGACTGCACAGTGATGCCTAGACCATAGATTAGCCTATCCATTAAGGGACTTGGGTTGGGGTTAAATAACTTGTTCTTATTGAGGACTGAACCAAACAGTGAAATCATGGGAGCTAAGTTTGTCACTATTGCTTTTTGGTAGTTCAATCGCAGAATTTCTTTCTCTGTGTATTTCCAAATTATGAGTGTGTGACTTGCTATAATCAATCCTATTGATAATACAGAAAATGAGCCTGAAATATTGCTGCTTGGTTTTCTGTAATACACTAATACTATCATGTATTCTAGTTTAGTAAGTTAAATAGTTAAATGGAAGATATAAGGTTGTTTGCTTCTTGTCCATGTTGACAACCATGCTGCACTAAGGCAGGTAGAGTATGTGATTCTCTTACATTTTATCTATTCAACTAGACATCCAGATGCCCTTGGCTTCAGAATTCAGAGTAATTAGCTTGCATTTCCTCTTTGCCAATACCTTAATCCTGCCATCTGTCACTTTATAATAAGTCTCATACTTAGAAGCAGCTACACTGATATTTATGTTGATTTGGTGATTGCTGTAGCATTGTAGTTCACTAATCCAGTTGCAGAATGTTTAAGCTTTTACATACCAATCTTTTTGTATTTGTAGGGACCCTTAATCAATGGGGAAAAGATCTCTGCTGCGGACCTATCACTTGGACCAAAGCTTTACCACATGGAAATTGCACTGGGACATTACAAGAATTGGTCGGTTCCTGACTCACTTCCCTATGTGAAGTCTTACATGAAGGTATCTCTTGCCTGTTGACTCTTTCACCTCCTATGGCTTCAATAATTGTATGCTATCTTTTCAGAAGCAACTGAAACACAATTCTGCTCTTTTATGATTGAATTAAATTTGCTGTGAGAAGCATATTTTTGCCATTTTTCCTTTTTTTCTGTTGGCACAAAGAGAATTACAGAGAGAAAAAATTATATAGTTGAGGACAAAACAGGGCCAACGGCCAACCACATCAAAACTCTTCCAGCTGTTTGACTTGAAGAAGCAAGTTGGAGGCTTGGATCCTCCTTGTGCAATGAACCATGTTCAACCTTTGAAACAGTATACTTGGATAAGCTTTTGAAGATAACTTTGGCAACAATGAGAACTTGAACACTGGGCTATGATGATAAAAGTGCTGACTTCTGAGAGTGAATATAGCTGATGAACTGATAGGAATCCTACTTGATAGAAATTTTCTTTACTTCAAAAAGTTTCATATGCAATGAATGGTAACAACTTAAGGAAGCCATTATACCTATGCGATTAATGAATTCTGCAGAGCTCTTCCTAGATTCTCTTTCAAGGAACTCACTTCATTTAGCTGTTGCTGAGCCTTAGGAATCATACCGTGATTATTGAATTTAGAGCTTGATGCAATTGAGTCTGATGCTGGCCAACCTGAACAGCGTGTATCATCTGTGTCGATGATTTTCTTTCCCTTTCAAGTCCAAAATAACCTATCCACTCTTGCCTTTTCTTTTTGTGGCATGACTAAGCAAATTGCTTACACCCATCCTAGACTGAAGACACTGATTCCCTGCTATACTTTTCACTCTTGCTGTCTCCTGCATGCTCTATATTCAGTTCTCATCTACGGTTTAGGACATGAATCTTCTTTTATATAATAAGAACAGCAATTCTTGAAGTAGAGGAAGCCAAGGAACTAGAGTCTAGATGCCTCAATCCTAGACAAAGAAATCGAAGCAACAGCAAATCTATTTACACACCAAACTCTGCTGTGAATCTATTTTTCCCATTGCTCTTTTTTTAAAAAAACAAATAAAAAAATTTAAAAAATATCAACACTTCCTATTTTAAAAAGTTTTAATCTCCAAGGCTTCTAAACGGCAGAATAGTCTCTAAGCTTTAAGCAAAGATCTCTATAATTCATAGATTGCCAAGTTTATAAAACTAGAAATTACAATTATGGGGCTTTATTTACACCTATTTCACTAGTAGCAGATCGGGGCGATTGCACCCTCTGTCTTGTTGACCATGGTCACTGTATCCATTACTTATCATCTGCATCTCCTATACTCGCCTATATTGATCAGGATCTGAGGCCATTATATTTACCAATGCTGACATATGAGAAAAAATGCCCTCACCTGGCATCTCAAATTTTCTTTAGCTGAAGGCTATATCTCTGATGAATAATGCCTTGTGCAATCCAAAGAAGATCATAGCCGCATATCAACAGGTGTACACAATAAACCAAAAAAAACAAACACACAGCAACATCATTATCATCTCACACGCACATGCATGAAGTGACTACAACATAACTAACAGTCTAACACAACAAAAAGCAAGAGAACAGGAAACCTAGGCTCACTCAAAATTTTCAGTACCTAAGATAGCATTTCATAAATGCAGAGAGCTGCAATGACTAGAATAGCTACCATAGTAACAAGCAAGTACCCAATTTAAGCAATAATAGAGGGAATAGACTCCACTGTAGTAGCTGCCCAATGAAGGGCAAAGGCTGCAATCCTAAACCACAATCACTCCAAAAGAAAACTGAAATCAGAAGAACCAAAAATAATCCCAGTTTGAGGCAACTTCTACAGAACCCTAAACGTCAGAAACCAGAGCTAAAACTTGGAAGAAGGGGGATTTATGGGCACTGACCCTAAGGAGCTTAGTAACAACTATAAATAGCTACTGGCCTACTGAGTGGAGGTGGGATGTGTGGACAGAAACTTCACTTTCAATCCAATTAAATATTCAAATCAAGCTAAACATTGACTTCATCTTTCCCTTTCAATTGTTTCTTTAAATATTGTCGATTGTTTCTCATTAAGAATTATATAGACGTTTGCTAAACATCATTTGGACATCTCATACAGAACTGTGTGGATGCTTTCACCTGTCTCTCATCGTGTGTACATTATGCGTGCAGAATATATTTTCTAGGGATTCATTTCAGAAAACAATTGCATCATATGAGGATGTCGTTGCTGGCTGGGCTAAGCACATGGCCTGAAGCTGACGAAGGATTTGCAGGTAGTCATGTAGTGGGTTCAATGTATATTGAGCTTCTTCGATGTTGATTGTTGGATACTTCCATGTTATTAGTATTCAGTAACGGATGTTTCAACGTAATAAGAAGATACCTATTTTGATCTGATCTATTTTATGTTAGCATTTTCTTAGTGTTCTGATGTATTTGATCTCGGGGATCAAACACTAGTGCGGAATTCGTTCTAAGATAGCCACAACAAACAAGAATCACTCGAACTTATGGAGATAGCACGAGTTGTATGTCGATGGTTCGAACAAGGATGGATAGAACTTAGTTTTGATTTCCTGTAAAGAATTTAATCACCAAGGAATTAAACTAAGGGTTTGAAAGTATAAAGAATTTCACCAATTTTCAGAGATTTGATGAACACACAAAGTATTTGAAAACAAGAGAATACAATCTAATTCAATATATGAAAACTGGAACTACATGTAATGTATTTATACTAGGTTAAATATGCTAACCCTAATAGGTGTAGGACAAATCCCTAAGTCCTAGACTCTCTAGACTTTTAAATCATGTAAAATCCATTGTTTTAAGAACGTAGGCAAAATCATGATTCATAATACAACTACAAAACATTAAAGATATGAAGAGTTCTAATTGAACTCAACTAGCATGCACACCATGCACGTAGTCTACTATTCTTTCCCCATGCATGTGACCATGCACAACAACACCTTAGAAGTAGTAAACCCCACGTATGAGCCAAATAAACAACCCCGTTCAATTAGAGGGACCTTTAAAGCAAGTGCAAGCAATAGAGCATCCTCTAATGGATCATCCTCCCCTTCTTCAGAAACAATTGTCCTCAATTGAGCATCCTCGTCATCATGCAAGTAAGGTGCCAAATCTCCGACATTGAACGTAGCACTCACACCATATTCTCCTGGCAACTCTAATTAGTAGCATTGTTATTAATCTTCTCCACAATCTTGAAAGGACCTTCTGAACGTGGCATTAACTTGTTCTTGCGCATGTTAGGGAATCTCTCTTTCCTCAAGTGTAGCCATACAAGATCACCTACTTTGTACACATGTTGCTTGCGATTTTTATTAGCCAAGACCTTATATCTCTGATTCACCTTCTCAATCCTTGCACGAATTTGAGCGTGTAGCTTCAACATAGCTTCGGCCTTTGCTTTAGCATCCACATGAACATACTCCCTTTTAGGAATAAGAATCAAATCCAAAGGCAGTCTTGGATTTACACCATACACAACTTCGAATGGAGAATGTTTAGTGGCATATGTAGGTGATCGTTTATAAGCGAATTCAGCATGAGCCAATTTAATATCCCAATCGTCTTTAGTACTGTTACTAACCAATCCTCTAAGTAAAGCACCAAGAGTACGATTAGTCACCTCTATTTGTCCATCTATTTGTGGATGGTGAGATGTACTAAAGCACAACTTTGTTCCAAGCAACTTCCACAACATTTTCCAAAAGTAGCTCATAAACTTGGTATCCCTATCACTCACAATAGTCTTTGGAACACCATGAAGCCTCACTATCTCTTGGAAATACAAAGTAACAACCTTAGAAGCATCATCAGTTCTGTGACATGGAAGGAAATGAGACATCTTCGAAAACCTGTCCACAACAACCATGATGGAGTGCTTCCCTTTTTGCGTTCTAGGTAGCCCCACTATGAAGTCCATAGACACATCATCCCATGGAAAATCCGGAACTGGCAGTGGTGTATACAACCCTTGATGGAATGTACTCTTAACCTTTTGACAACTTGCACACCTAGCCAACACCCCTTGAATATCACCTTGCATTTTCGGCCAATGGAAATGCTCTTGTAGAATAGCTAGTGTCTTAGTCACACCAAAATGTCCAGCAATGCCACCCCCATGAGCTTCTCTCACTAGCAGTTCCCTAATAGAGCAACTAGGGATACATAGCTGATTTCCTTTGAAAAGAAATCCATCTTGCAGTACATATGAACCCATAACACCCTTCAAACACCCTTCTATGATTGGTTGAAAGTCTACACCCCCCTTGTAGTACTCCTTGATGAGATCAAACCCAAGTAACCTCAAATTCAATACTCCAAGCAATGTATATCTTCTTGACAAAAAGCATCAGCCACAATGTTTGTTTTACCCTCTTTGTAATTGGAAGAAAATTGGAAAGATTGTAGGAATTCAACCCACATGGCATGGCGTGTATTCAATTTCTGTTGCCCATTGATATGCTTCAATGCTTCATGATCCGAGTGAAGTATAAAGTGACTAGGCCTCAAATAATGACTCCAATGATCCAATGCTCTCATAATGGCGTAGAACTCCTTATCATATATAGAGTAGTTCAACCTAGCTCCTCCCAGCTTTTCACTAAAATAGGCAATTGGTCGTTTACCTTGCACCAACACAACCCCTATTCCCACTCCACTTGTATCTCACTCGACCTCAAATGGTTGAGAGAAGTCTGGTAAGGCCAAAATAGGCGTGACACTCAATAACTTCTTCACCCTCTCGAAAGCTTCTTGTGTAGCCTCATTCCACTCGAACTTTCCCCTCTTAATACACTCGGTCATAGGAGCCAAAATACTACTAAAATGCTTCACAAACCTCCTATAAAACGATGCTAAACCATGGAAAGTCCTCACTTTAGTCACGCTAGTAGGAACTGGCCAAGTTTTGATAGCTTCAACCTTGGATGGATCCACGGACACCCCTTCCTTAGAGACAATGTAACCAAGGAAAGTAACACTAGGCACCAAGAAGGAACACTTCTCTAACTTATAGTTTCTTCTCCCTCAATACGCCAAACACATCCCTCAAGTGGTGTAATTGATCCTCCACACTCCTACTATACACCAAGATATCATCCAGATACACCACCTCAGATTTACCAATGAATGCCTCTCATTCATTAGCCTCATAAAGGTACTTGGTGCATTTGTCAATCCAAATGGCATTACAAGCCACTCATACAACCCCAACTTGGTTTTAAAAGCTTTCTTCCATTCGTCTCCCTCCCTCATTCTAATTTGATGGTATCCACTTCGAAGGTCAACCTTGGAAAACACAACAGAACCATATAGCTCGTCAAGCATGTCATCCAACTTAGGAATTGGAAATCTATATTTGATGGTAATGTTGTTTACAGCCCTCGAATCAGTACACATATGCCAAGTTCCATCTTTATTAGGCACTAATAGAGTAGGAACAACACAAGGGCTCATACTCTCCCTCACAAAGCCCCTCTCCATTAACTCTTCAATTTGGCGTTGCATCTCTTTGGTCTCTTATGGGTTGCACCTATAGGCAGCCTTGTTAGGTTGTGTAGCTCCAGGAACAAGGTCAATTTGATGCTCTAACCCCCTAATAGGCGGCAAGCCAGGTGGTAGATCTTCAGGGAAAACATCCCTAAACTCCTCCAACACTTCCTCTAGCTCCTTAGGAACTGTCGAGGTCCCTCTTTCTTCCTTGGACTCCTTTGAAAGTAGTAGGAAAGCTCTCCCCTCCTTAGTGAACTCCTCTACAATCTGCCTTTCATCTAATAACAAGCTTTGGTTTGGTTTTGTCGCATTAGTGAAGGGTTTTGAAGTTGTTTTCTTCTTCTAAATCGTGGCAATGTACACATTAGCCCTCCCATCAAACTTCACGAACCTGTCAAACTGCCAAGGCCTCCCTAGTATTATGTGACAAGCATCCATACTACACACATCACATAGTACTTCGTCTTGAAATTTACCAATAGAGAACGAGATAAGGGCTTGCTTAGTTTCCTTGATATCACATCCATCACTTAACCAATGCAGCTTATAGGGTTTGGGATGGGGTGTAGTTGGCCACTTCATCTTATCAATTAATGTTGTAGACACAACATTGGCGTAACTCCCAATGTCAATGATAAGTTCACAAAGTCAGTCTTTCACCAAGCATCTTGTTAAGAAACCACTCCCTTTGTGTATCAAGAGGCATCGGTTATGTATGTAAGGCTCTTCTCAGGATAAGTTGCTTCCCCACCATCATAGGCTCTTCTTCTAAGTCGGCCTCATAGTCATTGCCATCACATGCTCCTTCATCCTCCTCCTTTTCTTCCTCCATGGCTTCGGCATATGTTTCTTCAATCTCTTGAACATCCCTTAAGGTCATCACCCTATTGCTTGGGAAATCTTTAATCACATGTCCATAGCCCTTACACTTGAAGCAAATCCTTTTATCCTCCCCCGTGAGAGGGCCACTTGATTTTCGTTCATCCTTCTTGAATTTCTCGAACTTTGGGGTGAATTTGTTGGTATAACTACCCCCTTTATCTTCCACAACCTTGGAGAAAGGCTTAGTATAGGGTTTAGGGTTCGCAACCTTCATTCCCTTTGTATATTTTTCCACTTTCAAGGCCATGTTACACACCTCCTCAAACGTCCAATGTGGTCGGAGATCAACCTTCTTGGCTATGCGTCTTTCGAGGCCAGTGATGAACCTAGCTATCTTGTGCTCGGTCCGCTCCTCTAAGTCACACATAATGTTGAGCCACTCAAACTCATTGATGTACTCATCCACAGACAATGAGTTCTGCTTGAAAGCTTGCAACTTCAAGTACATATCTTGGACATAGTCACTGGGCAAGAAGCGCTTCTTCATGCGTTTCTTGAGTGATTCCCAAGACTCTAGCTTTGGCTTCCTTTCCCTCCGCCTCTTTCCCTTGAGATTTTCATACCACAAACTAGCATAATTTGTGAGTTTAAGGACAACCACCTTAAATCTTTTCCATATCATCAAAGTCCTTGTAGTCAAAGACTCGCTCCATCCTTTGTATCCACTCCAAGAATTTCTCGGGTTTCATGGCTCCATCAAACTCCGGCAAATCCAACCTCAAGCCCCTATCATCATCCCTGCCCCCTTGGTCACACCTACCTCCTTGATCAAGTGGCCTTGGAATCCTCTCTTCTGCCTCCTCTTCATCTCTTAGGCTACTCCTTCGACTCCTAGCAGGACTAAGAGTCCCGTCTCGACCCTGAGTAGTTGCACCACTCGGTCCATCCTTAGGCGTAGGACTTCGATCTCCCTATCCCTCAAGTCATTGGCCTGCTGCAACGTGAGTCCCCTAGGCATCCTCACCCTCTCATCCTCCTCATGGCTTGAATCCTCGTCCCCCATGAGAAGAAACGCGCTAACAACCCCACCAAAATCCTAGCAACACAAACGAACGCAAAAGCGATTCCCGTAGTAGCGGCGAGAGAAATGGGAGCAGCCTAAACCGTGAAAACGAGGTTGGCTCTATCGAAGTTCCTTACGTGTGGTTGATGTTCTTGATGAGATTGGTGGATCTTGCGATCTTTTTCTTTGTTCAATCACTCCTTAAGGGACGTATCTTTGATGGAATTTTACAAAAACTCTAAAATCTTGAAGGAAAGAATCGTTCTTGAACGTTTCTTGAAGGGTTTTCTCCTTCGAACAAAACTGCACCTCTCGATGGATGACGATGGCTGCTTGTTTTGTGTGGTTTTTTGATGAGTTGTGGGTGGATGTTTACGCAAGCTCTGATACCAAGATGATGTATTTGATTTAGGGGATCAAACACCAGTGCATAATTCGTGATAAGATAGCCACAACAAACAAGAATCACTCGAACTTATGGAGATAGCACGAGTTGTATGTCGATGATTCGAACAAGGATGGATAGAACTTAGTTTTGATTTCCTATAAAGAATTTAATCACCAAGGAAATAAACTAAGGGTTTGAAAGTATAAAGAATTTAATCACCAACTTTCAGAGATTTGATGAACACACAAAGTATTCGAAAACAAGAGAAAATAATCTAATTCAATATATGAAAACTCGAACTACATGTAATGTATTTATACTAGGTTAAATATGCTAACCCTAATAGGCTTAGGACAAATCCCTATGTCCTAGACTTTCTAGACTTTTGAATCATGTAAAATCCATCGTTTTAAGAATGTAGGCAAAACCATGATTCCTAATACAACTAGAAAACATTAAAGATATGAAGAGTTTTAATTGAACTCAACTAGCATGCACACCATGCACGTAGTCTACTATTCTTTCCCCATGCATGTGACCATGCACAACAACACCTTAGAACTAGTAAACCCCACGTATGAGCCAAATAAACAACCCCATTCAATTAGAGGGACCTTTAAAGCAAGTGCTAGCAATTGAGCATCCTCTAATGGATCATGTTCCAGATACATAATGTAACAAAGACAATAACAGTAGAACAATTTTCCAAGGTACCGCTGGTAACTTGGCGATCTTTGGCAAATATATCTCTCTCCGTTCATTTTGAAAACTCCAGAAGTCGTACACTCGTACACATTGAGATGGCTAACCAAGTTCACACTAAATTCACACTACATCGTGTATGCCTCATCATATGTGATCCTTTTTCGCTACCTGCTTTGAAAGTTCACCTAATCCTCAAGAAAAGGAACTTGAATTGAGTACGGTAAGAAATAGTTCATTTAATACTTTTTGGATTTAGGGACCACATCAGTTGATTCTTTGAAACGAAAACACTTGAATAATTAAAAGGTAATAAGTAAAGCAAGGACATAAATTTAACGAGGTCTGGCTCAACTCAAAGTCCACGTCTTCCACCATTTAGTCTATTAATCTACTTTGAAAAACAAAAGTAATAGATCTCAAACTAATTCGCCTTACTCTAGACGAACAGCTCACCCCACACCTAACTCTAGATATGCTGATTTTCGCACTGGAACCCACAAACGCTCTCTAACCACTAACCTCTTAGTGGTTTAATTACAACATAAGAATTTTCTCAAGAATGTTTTCACACAAAGCTAAGTAGAAGATATTGAAATCTTATGGTGCGCAGACAAAATAATGGAACGGTTCAACTGTTCTTTGAGGTGCTGATTTTCGCACTGGAATCCACAAAAGCTCTCCAATCACTAACCTCTCAGTCGTTTAATTACAAATACAAGAATTATCTCAATAATGTTTTCACACAAAGCTAAGTAGAATATATTGAAACCCTATGGTGCGCAGACAAAATAAGGGAACGGTTCAACTGTTCTTTGAGGTGCTCTTTGATTATCACTCGATTTTTCTCTAGAAGAGGCAGCAGCGAACAAGGAGGACATAATCAGTATTTATAGGCTTCATGTGAATGATTAAAGATAGCCAAGTATACAAAAAGTATCTTGCATTTTATCTTTTTTCCATAAATGAAACAAGTTAATATCCAAGATTTCCTAACGATTTCTCTCACCCAAAAACTCTGATTATGTTTTCTTGAGTTGCCACATATTTTTACCAAAATTACTTTAGAAAAGCATCTTCAATAATTTAGAAAATCATTTAAAACCACTAACACTAAATCAACTAAGTTGACCTGTTTCCTTGAGCTAGTAGTGTTATGAATACTAACCTAATTGATTCTCCTTATTCATAACACTACTGGTTCCCCATTAAAAATAGTCTAGTAATTTCCTACTTATTATGCACATAATAACGTAAAGATTAACAAGATTTACAATCTTCATTCATTTCATGCACTTCAAGACTTGATGTTTCCCTTGGAGATATCATGATCTTCATCGATTAGGGCTTGATTAAAATCCTACTCTTGGAAATAACTTGTTTGCTGCACAAAGGAACAGTAGATGTAATAGCCCAAGTTATTAAGCATGTGTAATCAACATTAGTTATGTTTAATAGTTTAACTAAGCTTTTATATCAATGAGAAAGTACTTGAGAATTATTATTTAAAGGTACTTATATTACAGGGAGTTTTATGAAATGAGATATTTTTAAGTTTTTGAAAAAAAAAAGAAAAAAACACATATGTATCTCCTCTCTTTCAGGGCTCAATAAGGAGTAGCCACAAATCTGAATTGTAATCAATTTCCCGTGCCTTTTTTGACAAATTAAAACCCAAATCCCTTCTTCACTCAAAACCCATTCACCATTCCTCCAATTATCTCAAGCTCGAAACTACCCATCGGAGTCACCTCTGGTTTTCTCTCTCTTCGAAGCCCTTCTCCTCTACTTTTGTGGTGCTGCTGCCGTTGCTTGTGTTGTCGCCGCCGGCGTTCTGCTGGTGTTGTTGGTGTTTCCGTCTAGTTTCATCTTCTATTCTACGTTGTTGTGCCAAGTGTTCTTTCTCTCTCCTCTGCTTCTGTGTTGCTGCTATCGTGATCTGTTATGCTGCTGTCGGTGCTCCGGCACCGTCGCTGCTGCTTTGCGATGGTGTTGATGTTTGTGTCCTCTTATCCTTCATCCTTTCTACTTCTTAGTGTACGAGTGAAGGTATTTAGTTCTACATCCAATTGTTTATTAGAAAAAATCAGTTGACATAAGGATTTGTTAAATTTAAAGATTGTATATTTACTCATTATTTAATGGATTGGATGAGGTTTATAATCTGTAAGTTAGTTTTTGAAATCGGATTTTAATAAGTCATATTTTTGAATATATTCTCTATAAATTAGAATGGGAAATATGGGAATTGATTGATTCAATTAAGGAAGATGATAACCATAGATATGAAGTTACTACTTATGGAACTAGTTTGGATTGAAACATAGAGTATTTGTTGGTTGGTTTAGGAAAATCAAATTATAAAGAGTTTGTTATGATGAGCTTACATGTCTACCATTGCTATCATAGAAGAGTTGAATTATAATGGACTTGGATATCCTAGGATAAGTTATGTTGGTTTTGAAGAAATAATTGGTTTATGGGTTCTTGATAGTTGGTGGGGAGACTCACTACTAATAATTGTTAATATTGTTATTGAGGTGAAAATTATGGAGCATAAGTTGTGTGGATAATTGAGGAAACTAATTATTGAGGATCAATTACGGTATGAAGGTGATGTTTGAAGATCAGATAAAGGTACACACATGTTCTTTCACCTTCAAACTTGGAAAAGGTCATTCATATGATTGTATGAATATTATGGGTTAAGTTCAACATGCTTTTATATCCTATAAACATAAATTGTTTTACAACGAGATTTTTGATTTATGAACCTAGGAAGTATGAATTCGATATCTTTTATGAACTTGATTTTGATCTAAACTAAGTTTGTATTCGAATTTGGAGCAAACAAACGGATTTTGGTCAAAGTATATATGTTTGACTTAATTAATGTAATGTATAACAAGAGACAAGTGATTTGCGATACAAGTTTTATATAATAATTACAAAGTATATGAATAAATGTGTATCAATGGTACGAGATTTTGATTATATATAGTCAATTAAAGTAAACTATGAATTTGAGTTATGAGAAAATATGGATTTGTGAAATTATTAATTATGATGGGGAAGAAACTGCAGCAGCAATGATGAACACATTATGGTATGTGTGTATTATGAAATGATGGGACATATATCCTGGGAACAAGTCTTGCAAGTAGTACAAGTTGATAGGGGAGACGTCCCCATGAGTTTAGAGTTAGTGATATAGTCCACTCTCTATTCGTATTCTTCCCCGAATATGTTATAACCTTATTAACGAGAGAAATTACAAAGTATTATATGTTTCCTGAAAGTTCATGTGGAAACTCCCGGTTATTTTTGTAAAAGCTTATGTATTCTACGAAGACTAAATGGTTTATGATATGAGTTTCCCAAGGTAATTGTATTTACTAAGGTAATTTTATACTAAGAGATATAATTCCAATGACATTTTCTGAATTATTGTATATGAATATAGATTTGGTGAAATTATATACAGGAAGTATATGTTTTCATACCAGGAAAGTATATTTTCTGTGAACGTATAATAAAGTGAGTTAAAACTATGGCGGGAGAACATTATTAAGTCTATATTTCATTTCAAGGAGGATCAAAGCTTTTATTATTGGGTTTTGATATACATTTCCAAGACCATATTAGGTATGGAAATTCTGAATGATATAAAATTGATTTTCATTTGTAATCATGTCTTATGGATATTTTTAATAAAGTTATCATCTAAAATATTAATAAGTACGAAACTAAGTTTAAGCCACGAAAGTGAATTTTGGTTGGATAGCGTGTGTACTCAGTTTTCCTTATTTAATTTATTCTTGGAACCTGTTCTGATGGGAGCAGAGTTTATTGTTAGTGATCTTACAGGTGTGTTCGAGGCTAAGAATGTATGAAAAGAAAGAGTTGGGTTATGAAACTATAATTAGATTTGTTATTCAGAGGTTATATTTAGGAGTATATATCCTTATTATTTGAGAATAGAATATTAAATTGTTTTGGGAACCGAGTAAGGTATTATGTAATTTGTAATATGTTATTTGGTTTTTAAAGATGATTTGTTCTGGGCCCTAACCCACAGGTCCAGGATCGTGTAAAAAGGTTAAGTTTCCACTACGAGTAAATATTCAATTCAAGGTTTATTAAATGTTGATTATGATTAATGAATCTTAAGTGTGATTATTTAGCAGCTCGAAAGTGCGGATTGTTACAGATGGTATCAGAGCATGTTTGTTTTAAAATTGCCGCGATTTTCATATCATGGCATATGAGTTTAAGAAAGATTTTCTGTATAGTTGGGAATTGAATTGGGTTATTAGTTAGTTGAAATTGAGGAATTGAAATTGAGAAATTGGAGGTTGAGTGTTGTGAAATTTGCAAATGTGAAATTTTTTATTGGCGTTTTAGATTTGAGTGGCTATAAGAAGAAGGTCGAATTATATTGATTGAGATTGTGTAAAGTTTGTAGTTGGAGTTTGTGATTATTGGGTTAGAGATCGAGCAATATTTTTTTTAGATATTAGAGTTCGGCTATGGATTCTTTTGGTATCAATTTTTGTGGAAATGTTTTCTTCGATGTACTTGTTTTGAAATGAATAATTAATGTTTTGTGTTTTCAAATTTTGAGGGCAAAATTTATTTTAAGGGTGGTAGAATGTAATAGCCCAAGTTTTTAAGCATGTTTAATCAAAGTTAGTTATGTTTAATAGTTTAACTAAGCTTTTATATCAATGAGAAAGTTGTTGAGAATTATTATTTAAAGGTACTTATATTACTGGGAGTTTTATGAAATGAGGTATTTTTAAGTTTTTGAAAAAAAAAGAAACAAAAACAAATATGTATCTCCTCTCTTTCGTGGCTTAATAAGGAGTAGCCACAAATCTGAATTATTGTTGTCAATTTCTCGTGCCTTCTTTGACAAATTAAAACCCCAAATCCCTTCTTCACTCAAAACCCATTCACCGTTCTTCCAATTCTCTCAAGCTCAGACCTCCCTGTCGGAGTTGTTACACCCTGATAATTCTCTCTTTTCAAAAATACCTTTTGATATAATTCTTAGAGAATTACCAAAGCATTATCGTCCGTGCGATAACGTATTCGCTTATTCAAAATTTTGCAGCAGAAAACAAATAACCAATCTTTAGCCTTTTATTATAAATTATTGATGCAAAAAATAAAGCATACTACTTTACACATTCTCTCCATTTCAGATTCCCAATGATGCACATCTGCAAACCTGTAATGTCAATGCATTAAAGAATCTGCTCACCAAAATGGGTCATCTCACGATCAATAAGGCAAACTCATGATCAAAATCACAAACAAAGCACATAATCAGCAAAGCTGAGTACTACATACTAAAACACAAGCATTCCTAACATGATACTAAATAAATAACATGCAGAGATAAATAATAATATAATCATATAACATTCTGCAGACAACTTTTACTGAACTAGACTCTAACCATCTTTTAATTACTCAAATAGAATAGTTATTGGACCTGAGTTGTCTTATATACTAATGCCTTCACTAGGAAGACGAAATACGGGAGCTACCACGTATTCCGAAAATGACCTGTGATATTGAGGAACCTTTGCTAAATTGTAATAGGGATGGTGATCAATCCATCTCCCGTCAAAAAGTCGTGGGCTACCACCATGTACCCCAACTCCTAATATCCAACTCTAGACGTGCACCAGTCTAAAGTCTATAACTGCCCTCGTTACACTTTACATTCTTTACAAGTTATTACTTGTTATGACACATATACAAACAACACATAAATACAAAGCAAACATGCACAACTGAACTTCTTCTATCTTAGGATTTAATATGTGATCACAACTTACAACCCAAGACTTACTTTCTTTTAATCTCAAACTTTCTTATTTGTTGAACCTGGCCAACAATCAAACTCACCTTTAAAAAGGCATAACTTATCAACTTACCAAATAAGGCCCACAATCCTCATAAAGAAGTGAATATAATACTTGTAAGGGAACACATGTTATAATAACATGATTTAATCTCTATAACATATATTAATTCCCCCATGTGAATTAATAAATAAAGTTCCCTTCCACATGCTTGCATCAATAATTACATACAAATATGACAATCTTTAACTCATAATAAATCTCAAAATCAACATGCTTGCACACAGGCATATAACATGTAAAAATCAATCAAACTAGAAATCACATATGAACTTATAAAGTTCCTATACATGATACTACAACTTTTTCTCCTTAAATCATGATACTAATCACATAGCACACAGATATGTACTTACCTTGTGTAAACTAGTCAGCAGGCCACTTTTAATTCTTTAAAAGTCTCCTACATAATATTCTCCGCCTAGAAATCAATATAAACTAAAATCAATACTCTTAAATAAAAAATAAGCAACTTTAAAATATTTAAAATCCCCTTTAAATATATTCAAAAGTTGATTTTTCTATCAAAACTTCAATTACTTGTAATTCCTAGCATAGTCTACCATACTAGTAATTAAAATTCTCAAAACTCCATTAATAAAATCCTTTCTAAAATTTTAGCAACTTTTAAAATCATAAAACCCTCTTTAAACATATGTAAACATGATTAAATTCATAATCTAAACCAATCTCATAGTCTACAATATGCTACTATAGTTTCCTAATAATTAACACCCTGAAAATCCATGCTTTAATGATTAAAACTTCAATCTAACAATAATAAACAAATCTGAATTTTTATTCTTATAATATATAATATATATGAATCAAGATTATTTATTAAAACCGTAAATAAAGATCAATAATCATGATTAACATTAAACTAAAGCATACAAACATAGTCTTTAATGGAATCTTGAGGAAGAAGAAAAGATATTAACCAACAAACGAAGAACCAAGAAAAAGGGTAAAGGCACCGAAAATAAGAGACACGCAGCAGCAGCACTCGACGCACCAATTGAGAAGTTGAAGGTTTTGTGACGTTTCTTGTTGAAGAAGAAACGTTACTTTAAGAAGAAGAAAGAAACAAGGAACTTGAAAGAGAGAGAAAAAGAAAACCGTGAAGGAAGAGAGAGAGAATGCCATGAGATTTGAGTGTGAGGAGAGAGAAATAATTCTTGGGTGGGGTAAAATAATTGGGTGTTAGGATATTTATAAGGAGCCTTCCTTTTGGGCTTAGGAAAAGGAGATTGGGCTCAATTAAAATTGATGATGAATAGGATAAATAAATTAGAACTCCTAACATCAATATGACTCCTCTTTCCTAATATACTTAGAATTTAAATTCCTCAAGTCCACTTAGACTTCTTTTCCAAGTCAAATTAGTATTTCAAACCTTTTTCAAAGCATGCCTAAATAAAATATTTTAAACTTTCTTAAATCCTTAAAATAATTTCATTTGACTTTTAAAATACACTAGTGGAAAAATAAGGAAGGACTGCGGTCAAAACAGCCCTAAGGGATGTGTTTTTTGCCAGCAACCCTTTCTGTAGCAGCCCTTTAATTTAAAAGAAGGGCTGCGGTCTTTGACCGCAACCCTTCACAATGAAGGCTTGCGGTTTAGGCTCAAAATCGTAGCCCTTCCAATATGGAAGGGCAGCGGTTTGGGGCTTACAACGCAACCCTTCTTTGTACAAAGGTATGCAGATTTGACCAAAACCGCAGCCCTTTTGACCTAACAAAATTGTATTTTTTTACCTCTAAATATATTAAGAAATTTACAACCTATACTGTAATATTGAAATGCCAAGAACATCACATTGGAATAAACTGCAAATAATATATCAAGAAAACTGTAATATTGAAATGCCAAGAACATCACATTGGAATAAATTGCAAATAATATGTCAAGAAATTAATTACAGTCGAAAAAAGCGCTTAACATATAAATTACAAAAAAAAATGAAAAACGCAAATTATTTGTTGTTGGTGCGCGCGAGTAAATTGCGCAAGGGCCAAAAAATTTTGAAAACAGTGAATTTAAACACGCCCTTCTCTGGATCCAGATTCTGGCAACATCGACGTCGACTTCGGTTGTTTGTGTTGTTCCTCGCCCCCATCAACCACCAAGCAAACGCGATGAATTCAAACACGCAAACCTTAGAATCCTTCACTGCTACTCTCTCTCATCCCTTCCTCATCTTCTCCTTCTTGTCACGCGCAAACCCTAAAACCCTAGAAATTAATTAGTAATGGTGACATTATTAATGATTCATTGATTTGCAAAGTAAAGAGCTCAAAAAGCTCGAGCAAGACATGTGTTAAGGGTTAGGCGTGAATCATCGAATTCACGTGATGATTTCGAGAAGGTGTTTCAAGGAGGGTGAGAGAGAAGAAGGAGAAGGGGGAAAGGAGAAGGGAGAAGGGAAAAGGGTGAGAGGGAAGGGATGAGGCGTGAGAGAGAAAAGGGAGAAGGAGGCATGAGATTGTAGTGTGTTTAGGGTTAGGCCTGATAATGGTGTTTAAAGTTAGGCGTGAGAATTGTGTTATAAGGCCCGCAAAATTCTAATAAAAATCATAAAAAAAGCCCATAAAGGGCTGAGGTTTCCGGCTAACCGCAACCCTTCACTCAAAGGCTTACGGTGTTTGGGCTAAACCGCAGCCCTTCGTATCAAAAGGGCTGCGTTTTCTGGATCACCGTAGGCCTTTGGCTTAAGGGTTGCGTTTTCTAAAAAACGCAGCCCTTAAAGCGCAGCCCTTCCAGTTTTTTCCTCTAGTGATAGTCAACCTTTTTAAATAGTCAAATCAATTCTAAATTATGTTTAAATATAAATACTAAAATATATTTATAAAATCCTTTAAAATTATGGGGGATTACAATCTATCCCCCTGAAAAGAAGTTTCGTCATGAAACTTGACACGAAAACTCACAAACTTTCAAAAGTTTGAACTCAACTTTTCAAAAGTTTAAAAAGAATTGTGCCACTTGTGCACACTTTTTCTAACTTAAAACACTTGTGTTACTTATGAACACATTTTATTATGCGGAGAATCTACTTCTTTTGCACTAACATGTGCAAATTGCCCAACGTAGGCATACATATGCATGAAAATCTCATAAAATAGACAAAAAGCGCGAAATTTATCGCATTCTATCCCCCTTAAAGAAAACGAGTTACGCCCTCGTAACTCTTTGATGAGAAAAGGGTGTGAGTTATTCTTCTGTAGTGTTCAGGATGTGAGTAAGGAAGTCGAAGTAAAGCTTGAGGATGTTCCAATTGTGAATGAGTTTATGGATGTGTTCTCGAGTGAAATTTCAGGTATGCTACTTGTTAGAGCTGTTGAATTCACCATAGATTTAGTTCCTGGAACTCCACCTATATCTAAGGCACCCTATAGAATGGCACCTCCTGAGATGAGTGAGCTGAAAATGCAATTGCAAGAACTACTAGATAAAGGTTATATTAGGCCTAGTGCATCACCTTGGGGAGCTCCTATGTTGTTTGTGAAGAAAAAGGATGGTACGCATGAGGCTATGTATTGATCATAGGGAGTTGAATAATGTAACCATAAAAAACAAATATCCTTTGCCTAGAATAGATGACCTATTCGACCAGTTGAATGGAGCGAGTGTGTTCTCAAAGTCTGACTTACGTTCAGGATATCACCGATTGAGGATAGCTGATAAGGATGTACCTAAGACTGCCTTTAGGTTAACCAATGCTCCTGCTATATTTATAGATTTAATGAATAGGATCTTTCATGAGTTTTTAGATAAGTTTGTGGTGGTTTTCATTGATGACATACTATTATATTCTATGAATAAAGCTGAGCATGATGAGCACTTGAGGATCATTTTGGAGACATTGAGGAAAAACCAATTATATGCTAAGTTCTCTATGTGTGAGTTCTGTTTGGAGAAAGTAGCATTTTTGGTTCACTATGTGTCTAAGGAAGGAGTCTCAGTAGATCCTGCTAAGATTCAAGTTGTGAGTGAGTGGCCAACTCCAAAGAGCGTGTCAGATATCAGAAGTTTCCTAGGTCTAGCTGGCTATTATAGGAGATTTGTGAGAGATTTTTCGAAGATAGCAAGACTTATGACCAACTTGATGAAAAAGGAGTAAAACTTTGAGTGGAGTGAAAAGTGTGAAGAAGCCTTTTAGATTTTGTAAGACCGTTTAACCTCTGCACCTGTTTTGACCCTGCCTGATGGGAATGAGGGATTTGAGGTGTGTAGTGATGCTTCGAAGAATGGTCTAGGATGTGTGTTACAACAGAATGAGAAGGTAATTGCGTATGCGTCGCGTTAATTGAAACCTTATGAGGTTAATTATCCTACCCATGACTTAGAGTTAGCTGCCATAGTGTTTGCATTGAAGATTTGGAGACATTACCTCTATGGAGCGACTTGTAAGATATTCATAGACCATAAGAGCTTGAAGTACATTTTCACCCAAAAAGAACTGAATATGAGGCAAAGAAAATGGCTAGAATTGATTAAGGATTATGACCTAGACATTCAGTATCATGAGGGGAAAGCCAATGTGGTTGCTAATGCCTTGAGTAGAAAATCGAGTCATAGCTTGAGTGCCTTGATAGTCCCTGAGGAGTTGTGTCGAGATATGCAAAGGTTGAGCCTAGAAATCTTAAATCCTAGGGAAAGTGAGGCAAGACTTAGTACTCTATCTTTGGGTTTGTCAGTTTTTGATGAGATCATAAGAGACCCATGGGGAAGGTTCAATCTTTAGAGGTTCCTGGATGAAAGTAGGATTCTATTTCTATGGACTTTATGACTGCCTTACCTAAGACAAGGAGTGGAAATTACACTATTTGGGTTATTGTGGATAGATTTACCAAATATGTTGTGTTCACACCTATTAAGGAGACATGGAAAAAGAAGCAGCTCGCTAAGACTTATATTAGGCATGTGGTGAGACTACATGGAGTTCCAAAGGATATCATTTCTGACCGTGACTCTAGGTGATGCAGGAGCATCTAGCTTAAGCAACCAAGGTCTTCTTCTACATGATCAAAAGGAGAACATGGTGAAAGAGGTTCAATTTCTTAGCCTAACTAGCTCGGTTTATTCTAAAACCTTACTTAACCACCTTGATTAGGCTAATCCTTTGTTAATCTCTACTTAAACAAGATTAACTAATACTAATGACACTTTAATCATCATTATGTATTGGTAATCAAGTTTAGTAAGTGATTAGTAGCCTAATTACATACTTAAGTTATGTTAATCATGCTTTAAGAGCTAAGCTAGTTTAGCTTCATTGTAATCCGGTTCTAAGCAAGCTTAGGAAGGTATTTTTGCTGCTTTTGGTTGCCACCTCCAGCTGAATTGAAGTCTTGGGAAGTGTACTAAGCCATGTGAAGTTCACATGGGTGAAAGAAGCCTTAACAAGTGAAGGGAGGATGCTTCATGCTAAGGAATGCTGCTGCCCAGCTCCAGCGTCCAGATTAGCTTCTTTTGAAGCTTTTGGGCAGCAATGATTTGTGCTGCAAATGGTACAAGCTTTTGAGGAGTTATAGTTTAATATGTTTACTTTAGTATTCCATTGGTAGTTCTTCTGTTTTGTAACTTCCAATAGGGAACTAAGCTAGTTTTTAGAAAGTGTGCTGGAAAGATTGTAATTTCTGTTTCATGTTTTTATTAGCTTAGTTGGCATAGCTAAAGAAGTCCAAATCAGCCGAAATTTGGACACAAGGTAGATATATGTTAGCTTTGCATTCCTTTTGGAATTAAGTCATTTGAATGAAAATTGAAGCTTTTATGCTTGAAACATTAAGCTGTGTGCTTATTGTTTTCCGGTCAGTTTAGACCATTCTCAAATCTTTGCTTAATTCTATCACTTAATCGTTGAATTAGTGATTGAAACTCAAAGTGGATGCAAGTTAGAAGCTTATTGTTATAACTTGATCTTAGATTGGTGGTATTTGGTTAGTGAAAGTGGTGGTTGTTCAATCTAATTGAACCGGTTTGTAACAAACACTTATGTTCTCTTTCTTTGTTCTTGTTTACCTTTGAATGCTCTTGTATCTTAATCAATATGTATCATTTGGTATCAGAGCTGTAGGTTGATTAAGAGCATTCTAATTCATCCCCTAAACACATTAAACACACAAACAAAACCCAAACACAATCCCCCCCAAAACCGAACCTATTCTAAGCCCAAACACACTTCTTTTCTTCTTTCTAGCCTAACTTTCATTGAGGTTGAATCAATCATGAGTGGAGGTGAAGAAAATCAGTTTAAAAGAGGTATGAATTGATGAAGCAAGGTTGGTGGGATGGAGAATCAAAAGCCACTTTGAGTGAAAAATGGCTAATTTGATGACTGTGTAGAGAAGGGTATAGAGGCCTTTAAGGAGGTAATGTGGAGGATGAAGGTGTAGCTTATGATAGTAGTGAGGAGGTTCTTTCTGAATCTTCAAGAACTAGGAGAAAACCACAAAAGAAAGATGATTTTAGAGACATTAAGTTAGAAGTTCCTGAGTTTGATGGAAACCTTAATCCAGATGCTTATTTGGAGTGGGTTTCAAGGTGTGAGAGATCTTTGAACTTAAGGAGTATGATGATGTTAAATCTTTCAAGGTTGCTGTAGCTAAGCTAAAGGGGTATGCATCCCTTTGGTGGGAGAATGTTGTATTAGCTAGGAATAGAAAACAAAAGCCTAAAATCAAGAGTTGGAGTAAGCTTAAAAAGAAAATGAGGGAGAAGTTTTTACCATCTACTTACACCCTTGATTTGTATAACAATTGGCCGAATTACTCAAGACCATAAAGGGGTAGAACATTACATCCATGAGTTTGAAAAGTTGTTAATGAAATTGGATGTACAAGAGAGAGAGAGCAAACAATGTCTAGATTTCTAGGAGGCTTAGAAAAAGACATTAGAGGAAGGTGGAGTTACATCCTTATTCTACCTTAGATGAACTCTTTAAGTTAGCTCTTAAAGTTGAAAAACACATTAAGGAGAAGAAGAAGAAACCTTTTGTGAAGGGAACTACCTATCCTAGGGAGTTTCTAATGTTAACAACACCATACACATCTCCTTACACCCTAAAGTGATGGTTGAAAGGTGTTGATAAAGGGAAGAAAGTAGTGGATGAAACCTCAAAAAAATCTGATGTAAGTGCTTTAAGTGTCATGGTTATGGTCATTATCAAGCTCAATGTCCTAATAAAAGAGTAATGACTTTAATTGACATTAAAAACATTGAAGAATCACTTGAACATGAAGGAGACCATGAAGAGGAAGCTCGAAGAAGAGGCCGAAATGTGAAGATGCTTTGGAGGTTGGAGAGGTGACTCAAGGTGATCATTTAAGCCTTGTTTTAAGAAGAGTTCTTCATGCCAAAGAAGCTGAATTGGTTCCTTCTCAAAGGGATCAAATCTTTCAAACAAAAGCTTGATTGGAGGGAAGATATGTTCGATGATCATTGATGGAGGAGCTGCACTAATGTCGCTCATCTTCTATGGTGGACAAGCTCAATCATGCTACTTTCTCACATCCAAAACCATATAAGCTTCATTGGCTTAATGATGGCAATTGTGTGGAGGTAACAAAACAAGCTTTAATTAGCTTTTCTTTTGGTGATTCTTATAAGATGAAGTTTTATGTGATGTATTACCTATGGATGCATGTCATGTACTCTTAGGTAGACCTTGGCAATCTGATAAAGAAGCCTTACATAATGGTAGGACTAATACATACACTTTCATGCATAATAAGAGAAAAATTGTGCTTAGTCCTAGTCCATGGCCGAATACTTTAAAACCAAAACAACACCACCTAAAACACAAAAAAAAAACCTTAATCCTTTCTAAACCACAACTTGACAAAGCTGTAGAAAAGGGGAAGGTTATGTATTTGTTGTTGTTATTGGATGAAAATGATGAGAATTTTGATGAAGTGCACGAAATGGTAAGCCTTTAGTGAAGGAGTTTGGTGATGTCTTTCCTATTGATCTTCCATGTGGTTTGACAAATGCTCCTAGTACTTTCATGAGACTTATGCACGAGGTACTCAGGCTCTTCATTGGTATCTTTGTTGTTGTTTATTTTGGTGATATTCTTGTGTATAGTCAAAGTGAACAGGAACATCTAGTGTGGTTACATCTAAGGAAGAAAATATTTCATACAAGGAAGAAGAACAAGCTAATGCCACGAAGTGATGGTCCTTTCAAAGTGCTAGAGAAGATCAACAACAATGCATACAAGATAGAATTGCCAGATGAAATGGGAAACATCTCTGCTACATTTAATATTGGTGATTTAGCTCCATATCTTGCAGAAGATTTTGAATTACAAGAAGACCTTTTCGAACCTGAGGAGAATGATGCAGGAGCATCTAGCTTAACATCAAGGTCTTCTTCTACATGATCAAAAGGAGAACATGGTGAAAGAGGTTCAATTTCTTAGCCTAACTAGCTCGGTTTATTCTAAAACCTTACTTAAGCACCTTGATTAGGCTAATCCTTTGTTAATCTCTACTTAAACAAGATTAACTAATACTAATGACACTTTAATCATCATTATGTATTGGTAATCAAGTTTAGTAAGTGATTAGTAGCCTAATTACATACTTAAGTTATGTTAATCATGCTTTAAGAGCTAAGCTAGTTTAGCTTCATTGTAATCCGGTTCTAAGCAAGCTTAGGAAGGTATTTTTGCTGCTTTTGGTTGCCACCTCCAGCTGAATTGAAGTCTTGGGGAAGTGTACTAAGCCATGTGAAGTTCACATGGGTGAAAGAAGCCTTAACAAGTGAAGGGAGATGCTTCATGCTAAGGAATGCTGCTGCCCAGCTCCAGCGTCCAGATTAGCTTCTTTTTGAAGCTTTTGGGCAGCAATGATTTGTGCTGCAAATGGTACAAGCTTTTGAGGAGTTATAGTTTAATATGTTTACTTTAGTATTCCATTGGTAGTTCTTCTGTTTTGTAACTTCCAATAGGGAACTAAGCTAGTTTTTAGAAAGTGTGCTGGAAAGATTGTAATTTCTGTTTCATGTTTTTTATTAGCTTAGTTGGCATAGCTAAGGAAGTCCAAATCAGCCGAAATTTGGACACAAGGTAGATATATGTATTAGCTTTGCATTCCGTTTGGAATTAAGTCATTTGAATGAAAATTGAAGCTTTTATGCTTGAAACATTAAGCTGTGTGCTTATTGTATTTCCGGTCACTTTAGACCATTCTCAAATCTTTGCTTAATTCTATCATTTAATCGTTGAATTAGTGATTGAAACTCAAACTGGATGCAAGTTAGAAGCTTATTGTTATAACTTGATCTTAGATTGGTGGTATTTGGTTAGTGAAAGTGGTGGTTGTTCAATCTAATTGAACCGGTTTGTAACAAACAACTTATGTTCTCTTTCTTTGTTCTTGTTTAATCTTTTGAATGCTCTTGTTATCTTAATCAATATGTATCACTAGGTTTCTTTCGAAATTTTGGGAAAAGGTCCAACTAAATCTTGTGACAACATTGAAGATGAGTACAACCTTTCACCCTGCGACTGATGGTCAGACTGAGAGGACTAACCAGACCATGGAGGATATGTTGAGAGCTTGTTCTATTGACTTTCAAGATAGTTGGGAGGACCAATTAGACCTGATTATGTTTTCTTATAATAATAATTAGCATGCGAGCATTAAGATGGCACCTTTTGAGGCTTTATATTGACGGAAATGTAGAAGTCCCATTTGTTGGAACGACTTTAGTGAAAATATAGTCTTGGGAACAGAGTTTATTGAGGAAACTATCAAGAACGTTAGACTAATTCAGGCTAGAATCCAAGCTGTGCAAGATAGGCAGAAGAGTTATGCTGACTTGAAGCGACACGAGGATGAGTTCGCCATAGGTGATAAGGTGTTCTTGAAAGTATCACCCACTAAGGGCGTCATGAGATTTGGGAAAAAGGGCAAGTTAAGTGCTAAGTATATAGGCCCATATGAGATTTTAGAGCGAATTGGAAAAGTAGCTTATAGATTGGCATTGCCAATGGAGTTTAAGAAGATGCATGACGTGTTCCATGTTTCCCAACTTAAGCGTTATATCCTTGATGAGCCTCATGTCCTAGAGCCTGAACAAATTCAGATCAATAGTAGCCTCACATATGAGGAAAGACCTGTCAAGATTCTCGACAAGAAAGTGCGTAAAACACGCAATAAGGACGTCCACATCGTGAAGGTACTTTGGTCTAACCACGAGTCTGAAGTGGCAATGTGGGAAGACGAAGCTGATATGAGAAAAAAGTATCTAGACTTATTCCTTTCTATAGGAGGTCAATTTTCCCAAAGGGTTTCTCAACACTACCTTTGTAATCTCACATTCGATATTGGCCTTGTAAAGACTTAACAAGTTCATCCCATGAATCACATTTGCGAACCTGTAATGTCAATGCATTAGAGAATCTGCTCACGAAAATGGGTCATCACAGGATCAATAAGGCAAAGCCATGATCACAATCACAAACAAAACACGTAATCAACAAAGCTGAGTACTACATACTAAAACATAAGCATTCCAAACATGATACTAAATAAATAACATGCAGGGATAAATAATAATATAATCATATAACATTCTGCAGACAACTTTTACTGAACTAGACTTTAACCATCTTTTAATTACTTAAATGGAATAGTTATTGGACCTGAAATGTCTTATATACTAATGCCTTCAATAGAAAGACGAAATACGGGAGCTACCACGTATTCCAGAAATGACCTGCGATATCAAGGAACCTTTGCTAACTTGTAATAGGGATGGTGATCAATCCATCTGCCATAAAAAAGCTATGGGCTACCACCATGTACCCCAACTCCTAAGGTCCTACTCTAGATGTGCACCAGACTAAAGTCTATAACTGTCCTCATTACACTTTACATTCTTTACAAGTTATTACTTGTTATGACACACATACAAACAACATAGAAATACAAAGCAAACATGCACAACTGAACTTCTTTTATCTTAGGATTTAATAAGTGATCACAACTTACAACCCAAGACTTACTTTCTTTTAATCTCAAACTTTATTATTTGTTGAACCTAGCCAACAATCAAACTTACCTTTAAACAAAACTTATCAACTTACCAAATAAGGCCCACAGTCCTTATAAAGAATTGAAAATAATACTTGTAAGGGAACACATGAATAACATGATTCAATCACTATAACAAATATTAATTCCCCTATGTGAATTAATAAATAAAGTTCCCTTCCACATGCTTGCATCAATAGTTCCATACAAACATGACAATCTTTAACTCATAATAAATCTCAAATTCAACATGCTTGCACACAGGCATAAAACATGTAAAAATCAGTCAAACTAGAAATCACATATGAACTTATAAATTTCCTATCACTAGTAGAATAATTACTTATTGTTGTGGTAGTATTGCTGCGGTTTTACCCATACGCAGCAATATATCACGTAAAAAGAAAAGAAAAACATAAAATAAACATATTGCTGCGGTTTCGGCTAGAAACCGCAGCAATATATGTCAACGTGAAAATTTTCAAACTTAAGTTGACTTTTTGACCAGCTGTATTGCTGCGGCTTTCAGTCAAAACTGCAACAATATATTAAAATATTAGTTTTTTTTATTAATATTTGAACCTATTGCTGCGGTTCCAACAACAATGGTTCCATATTCATCTAGTTTGTTTCTAAACACCCACTTTAAGCCAATTACTTTTTGTTGTTTAGATGAGGGAACTAGATGCCGTACCTTGTTTCTTTCTAACTCATTTAATTCGGCTTGCATTGCAGTAATCCAATCTGAGTCAGTTAAGGCTTCTTCATGATTTCTAGGTTCCATCATTGATAGGAACGCATGAAATGCACAAAAGTTCCTTAACTGAGATCTAGTTTGCGTACCTTTGGATATGTCCCATATATATCATACAAATGCAGAAGGGAACGGGGTGGGTATAACATTTATTCCATACCCGCTGCACCACCCAATGTGGCTATGATTTTCATCCCCTTCCCCGCCAAACCTAGACCTATCCCACCCAGTTGGGTGGGAATGGGCGAGTCTCATACTTGACCCGCCTCACTGCCATCCCTAATCAATGTCGTAGTCCCCTAGGTAAATACACTTCACGTGAGAATTTTCATTTCTCGCGCAACAACCAACAATTTTTTGCATTTTCCATTAAATAAAATTTCCTTGACTTTTTAATTTCCTTGAATATATATTTCCCGCAGTTAGAACCAAATGACCACTGAGTACAATTCCACTTTGACTGTCTTGAATTACCTGTATTAACACTTTTTTTGGTATTTTTTAGTAAAGGAAGGGAAAAGAAAGGAAAAGAAGGTAGTTGTAGTTTTCAATGTTTGGTATAATTGGTGGATTTAAGAGGAATCACATGTTTGGTTGTCATTAGTAAAGGAAAGGAAAGGAAGAAAATAAAGAAAACTAGTTAAAAATCTTGTTAGCTTCTTTCCTGTCCAATTCCTCCGATTTTGAGAGGAAAGAAAAGTAAGGATTTAAAAGTATTCTTTTCCTTCCACTTCCTATCCTTTCCAATCAAACCTCTCTTATTTTCTTTTACCAAACATGAGAAAGTTTGTTTTTACCTTTCCTTTCATTTCTTTTCCATCCAAATCCTTCCTACCAAACAAAGCCCAAAGGAAAACATTGCACGTGGAATCTTGTTTAATTTGTTTGATTATAAATTTGATAAAGCACTTTCGATAATTTTTACTTGTACATAATTATAGATATTGGTGCTCAAAATTTAGGGTTGTCAAACTTTCCAAGCCCGTGGGGTACAACTAAAGAATAACGGATGAAGTAAATTGTTGTCCATTATGATACAAAAGGGGATTGTATTTTGAGATGATAGGGTTTACTTGTATGTGTTATTTTATTTTTTTTTCTTGGGTGATTACAATTTACAATTTGTCATCATAGCTCACCTCTCTCGCTTATATTTGTTTTTTCATATTGAAGAAGGCATTATGTGGCATCTTATTGTAGAAGTGTTTGGTATCAGGTGGGAATCTTAAGGTTACTTTAAACCAAATTTGGATCAAGGAGTGAACCTTTTGTTATTCCAATGCCACCACCTAATGTTACTGGATCATTGCATATGGGGCATGCAATGTTTGTAACTCTTGAGGTTGGTGAAGTTATGTTTATTATCTTTCAACATCTTAATCATTTGTATGAATATGTTACATGGAGGGCTTAGGAATTTTAGTGGTCATTAGTTACCATATTGGGCTTCTCCACCTTTCCGTTCTATAGGCAAGGACACAGGGAGCTTTTCCTCTTTTCCACTTTCATTTAGAAGCCCGAGGTTCCGAAGTGGGTCAAATTATTTGTGTTCATTAGCTATCATCGAGAAGCTCAATAGTGAGCAGATGTAGTTTTTGAGGCAAAATGAGTCCTCCTATTATAGAAGCCTTGTGATCTGACAACCTTTTTTTGTGGAAATAAGACTATTTAGTACTGTTGACATTTTGCTTTGACCTTTGTATCATTATAATTTCATTATATATGCTTTGGGGAGATGTAAGGAGCGTACTATTTTGTAATGGAGTGACAATTTTAGTTACTCCCTCCGTCCCAAAAGACTCTTGACACTTATCAAGGCACATAGTTTTAGATGATAAGTTGTTGTTTGATTATCAATTATTATTTTATTGAAAAGTAGATGTGATAGGAGTTAGTTTTAAGTAAAAGTAGTATTATTTTATTTTAAGGAGAGTGAATGTGGGCCATGGTTAGAGTTGGTTGGTAATAAGAGTGGTATTATTTTATTTGGAGGAGAGAGAGTGGAGGTCAATAGTTAAAAGATAGAATGATTAAAATAATAATGGGTCATTCCCAAAATAGAAGTGTAAAGAGTATTCTGGACGGATAAACAAGGGAAGTGTAAAGAGTATTCTGGAGGGAATATATGATTTGTTTAGAAAGGAAAAATATAGTATTTTGGGAGCGAATGCCTACTCTAGGTTTCTTATGGAACTGATGGTGCTTTTATCTTTTCTATTGAGCTTGTTGACCATGGTCATTTAGTTTCCCATGCACAATTCAGAATGTAACGTGAGGTTGGAGTTCTTTTCTACTTGGTTTTGGTGGACATTCATTGCCCCTATTATCTCCTTTTTATTTTTTCTAATTGGGGAATTGTTCGCATATACTCCCCAGAAAATAACAACAACAATAATAAAGCATTAGTCCCAAAATGATTTAGGGTGGCTAATATTAATCATCATGGGAAATCTTCATCGTGACCAATGAAACAAGAAACAGTGCGGAGTTAAAAAGAATAAACAAGGAAGAAGGAGAAAGTTGAATAAATAAAAGCAAAACAAGAAGAAAAAAATTAATTAAAAATAACATAAGGGGTAAGAAAAAATACGAAAAATGTAAAAATAAAATAAGTACATTTAAAAATATCATATAGAAGAGAACCAAGAAAGACGAAGAGAGAAGAAAAATCTTTGTAGGAAAATAAATGAAAAGGTTAGAGAAAACCTTAAGAAAGTGAATATGTAAAGAATGTCCAATACAAAAGGTTTGCAAAACAAGAAGTAAATTGAAAGGGATTAAAAGGGCATCATTTGGTCTCCGTCTTACATGTAAAGAATTGAAAGTGAATAAATTGAAAGTGAATATGTAAATAATGTTCAATCACTTTGCCATCCATCCTGCCTCCTAATCGGGGCATCACTTGGTCTTCATCTTACATGTCCAAATCATCTTGAACAATTCTTCATCATCTTAAACTCAATCGGTGTAACCCCTACTTCCTTCCTAATAATTTCAATCCTCAATCGATCCTTTCTCATAAGCCACACATCCCACTTAACATACACATCTCCACCACAATCTTATGCATGTGACAATGTTTCACCGCCGAGTCGCTTCAATCTTTGGGGCAAGCATGGATCCCATAGGAACACTGTGACACTCTTCCACTTCAACTAACCTGCTTTGATTCTATGAGCCACATCGCTATCCAATTCCCCATCCTTTTGGATAATAGATCCTAAATATCGGAAGAATTTGGAACCTTGGAGAGTCTTCCCATCTAAGTTAATCTCCCTTGCCTCTCTATTTCGGATCCCACTAAACTTTCACTCCACATATTCTGTCTTGTTTCTACTCAACCTAAAGCCTCGAGATTCCAAAGTTTGTCTCCATAATTCTAACTTACTTTCTACTACTTCTGTTGTTTCATCAATTAACACAATATCATCTACAAACATCATTCACCAAGGTATATCGTCTCGTCAATTCTTCCATGACTATAGCAAAAAGAAACGGGTCAAGTGCGCAAATGTACTCCAATCGTAATGGGCAACTCCTTAGTCTTTCCAACACTAGTTCACACACTCATGCTTACTCCCTCATACATGTCCTTAATGATATCAATATATTTCAGCAAAATTTATTTCCTACTTTAAGACCACCAAAGGATTTCCCTCGATACCTTATCATACGCCTTCTTCGGATCAATGAAAACCATACGTAAATCCTCCTTATGTCGATATTTCTCCATTAATTGTCTTATAAGATGAATGGCCTCCATGGTCAATCTCTCGGGCATAAATCCAAATTGTTTCTCCGAGATCTTCACACTTCTCCTTAATCTTTGCTGGATAACTCACTTCAAAGTTTGATCCCTCAATAGTTGCCACAATCTTGGACGTCATCCTTGTTCTTGTAGAAGGGGATGATAGTACTTTTCCTCTACTCTAACGGCACCCTCTCTCTCCTCGAAGCATCTCTGGACCTCGATAGGTATGCCATCGGGCCCCACTCCTCTCTTTAGTCCTATCTTTTTTTAATGCTATTTTGACTTCTCCTTTTTGAATTATTCGCATAAACTCACGGTCTACCAATCCTGATGGCGATGAAGTTATAAATCCCGGGACCACCTTACAGTCAACGTAGAAAACTGTCTTGGTGGTAACAGGATATGGTTGTGGTTATATTTCTTTTTAATGGTTGTTCATTAAAGGTACTAATGATCCTGGGTTATGATTTGTTGGCTATATTTTCTTTGTAATAGGTAGGGGTGTTAACAAGCCGAACCGAGACCGAGACTTAGGCGGGCTCGGCTCGATAAGGAGAAAGATCGGGCTCATCGAGCTTGAAAAATATGGGCTCCGGCTCGAGCTCGAAACAAGTGAGCCTTGGCTCGGCTCGAGAAAGGTCGTAGACTATTTGGCTCGAAACGGTAAGTAATAAAAAAGACAAAAATTAAAATTGGAGGAGAGAAAGAATCATTCATCAACGCATCATGAAATTCATGATTCAGCATACATCAAAGCAAGAATTCAAGAAAAAGGAAAGAAAAATCAAAAGAAAAAGAAAAATTAAAAGAAGAAAACGATAACACAATCATCATTCATCTATTAAAGGATGAAAAAAATAAAAAGATAAAAAAAATAAACAAAAGAGGAAGAGAATCGATGGCCATCATTCATTTATATTTAGAGGAAGAAATCAAGAAAAAGAAGAAGGGAAAATGTAAAAGAGTTGCTGTGCGACTTTGAGCCTTTGGTGTGCGCTGTGTGCGAATTAGGATGAGGAGCCTTCTCACCCTTTTTTTTTATTTCTCATTCTGTAAATTGTATTTCTTGAGTGGGTTGGCTTAGGAACTTTCATTCTTTTGTTATTTCTTATTCAGTTGGGCGCTGGGAATTGGGATAGAAGTTGGGACCTTATTTTATCAGTAGAGTCCAAGTAATGTTTAAGTTTGAATTGAAAATCAATATATAAGATAGTAACTTAAAATATATCGAACATGTTTGCGAGATTTGGAGCCGAACTCCGCTAGGTTCAGGCTCGCCTCGGCTTGTTAAGGTCTCGGCCGATCTCAAACTCGAGTCGAGCTTTAAATGGAGCTTTGATCGAGCCAAGCTCCAATAGTTGCGAGCCACCCAGGCTCATTAACATCCCTAGTAATAGGAATGCTTTAAGAAAGTGAAGTTTTGACTTCTCCTTTTTGATCCTGGGATTGATGCCCATTAGTGATCCTGGGATTGATGGCCATTAGTGATCCTGGGATTGGTGGAATGGGATATGAACAACTCATGTTCACTTTCAGATCAAGTACCTCGACTTCCTTATCACAATTATTGTTTTTATTTTTTATTTATTGTTTTGATTTGTACTTTTTTGAAATATAGCAATTTTAATTTGGCAAATATATTTTGTTACGCAATTTTCCACCACTTGGTGGTCCCCACTTTTTTCTCATGACATAATCTTTTTTGTTCACCATGTGACCATTTCGTTGGTTGGTCACAATAAGATCAAACATATTTTGCAAGTTCATGATGGGGATGAATTTTTGTTTTGTTTTAGATCCCATGAACTAATTTCATGTCATGGTGGTGGATGCTCTAATTCTTCCCTCTCTCCTGAATACTAACGTTGTTGCCCCCTCCACTCTCTTTCTATTGTTTCACCCTGTCCCCGTCCCAACCTCTGACTATAATAAATCTCCGTTTCTTTTATACTTTTGCACTCATGGGCTGCTGATTGATTTTTCTAATCTGACTGCTTCTCTTTTTTTCTTGACATGATGCTTTCAATGGTCTCTTGTAGGATATAATGGTTAGATACCATCGCATGAAAGGAAGACCTACACTTTGGATTCCCGGTACTGATCATGCAGGCATTGCTACTCAGGTCTGTTTCTAGGTTAGTTCTTGGTAAGTTATCATTGTATCTAACCCGCAAAGCACTGAAAGCCCTATAAGCCTCAAAACGTTCCGTTTCCTATCTTGACATCAAGATACCTGCTACACCTAACAAGGAAAGACAATTTCATTGGTGTGCACCTGTTAAATATCCAAAGCAGGCTCAATGAGAAGAGACCCACCTTCTAAATGAAAAATTCTTTTCGGGGAAAACGATTTTGCATGTAGGATAGGTAGAGCATGACCTTTTTCATAATAGTGATAGAATATACTTTTTTTTAGATCTAAATGCATAGATTATTGATGAAGTAGGGCAAAAGTCATTGGAACATATTTTACTTCTTTGAATCAACAATTTCCAGCTGCCTCCATTTTCTAGTCTAAAGACACCTGAATCCTTTTCTTGGACAGAACAATGCTTAGGATTCCTTTATTTCTTTCTCTTATCAAAAGGGTTATATATTTTTGTGGGGTCACGTAGCTGCATTTGTTGGAATAGTCGTATTGGACAAAATTACCTGTGCTCATTTTGGGATGGAGGCACAAGCTCTTATCCTTGAAAGAACTCTCATGTTAGCTTTGTAGTGTCGAATATCTTTTTTCTTTCATTGAACAAAATACAAACATAATTGCTTCAATGGCCTCAAAAGGTTACCAATCAGGGCTTTCATCTTCGTCAATATGATGATCATGAGATATCGCTTTGACTGAGGTTACTTTGAGTAATCGGATAGACATTCCTCTTTATTAACGTTTATTTTAATTTGTCTTGGTGTCATCATAAAGTTGAATATTGTGGCTTCCCCTTGGGAGATTAGACAACCTTGTAAGTTTAGGTTTAAGTTCCTGATCTACTTTCTAGTTCAGTGTCATTGGCATTCCAAACTGCAAACATGACTTCTCATTATAATGTTAGCTGAGCAAATAGCATCTTTGTTCTGTCAACATCAAGTATTCTTTTTTAGTGATTGAGTGACCTAGATGTTTGGTAAAAGTAGCATTGTTTGTTTGGGGATCTATTTTTGCAGCATGGAAGCGCTCTCTATCAAAGTTTAAAATTTCTGAGATAAATGGAAGAACGGAGTAAAATGATGGTGGATTTTAATGTTTTCATATAGCAAAGCACACATATAAGTGATACTACGTGCAATTTTAACAAGTTATGTTCCTGGGAGCTGGCAACCTGATTGTAAGCTGCAGTACTCCATGGATCTTGACATGGGTGGCTGGCCAGGGGGGCTTCGTGCATAAATATTTCTATATCCTTGTCATAGTTCCAGATTATAGATTGGGATTGATGTGGTCTTGGAGATCTTAGGCAATTAAACACAATTATTTTAGCATACTAAGTCACTCAAATTGATTCAAGCATGGGGGAATGATATAGGAACAATCACTTAATTTTTGTTAACCTAACTCAAGCCTTAATTTTTCATATCTATCCTTTGCAAAGGCTTAGTTAGATATCAGCAATCTGATTCTCAGTTTGACAAAACTCAAGTTTAATCAAACCTTTTTCAACATTTTCTCTTAAAAAGTGATGTCTATATGTATATGCTTTACTCTAGAATGATGCACTGGATCTTTAGAAATACTATAGCACTTGTATTGTCACAATAAATAGGAACACATTCAAAGTTTATTCCATAGTCACTAAGTTGTTGTTTTATCCAAAGCATTTGAGAGCAACATGCAGCAGCGCTACATATTCTGCTTCAGCAGTGGATAAAGCAACTGTGTTTTGTTTCTTGGTACTCCAAGAAACTAAACTATGACCAAGGAATTGTGCCATACCTGAGGTGCTTTTCCTATTTACAAGATCTCCAGCATAATCTGCATCTGCATATCCTTTTAGTTCGAATGTATCACTTCTTGGATAGTAGAGTCCAAGATCATCTGTTCCTTTAAGATATCTAAGAATTCTCTTACAGCAGTAGGTGAGACTCCTTTGGATTTGCTTGAAATCTAGCACACAAACCAACACTGAAAGCTATGTCTGGACGACTAGCAGTTAGATACAAAAGTGAACCAATCATTCCTCTATATTTTGTTTGATCAACACTTGTTCCTATGGAGTCTTCATCTAATCTAGTTGAAGTTCCCATAGGAGTGTGATTTATTTTTGAATTTTCGAGGCCATATTTCTTTAATAGTTCCTTTATGTATTTTTGTTGGTGAACAATTATTCCTTTTCAGTTTGTTTGATTTGTAGTCCAAGAAAGAAATTTAACTCACCCATCATACTCATTTCAAATTCATTGCTCATGAGACTTGAGAATTCTTTGCACAATGTTTCATTAGTAGCTCCGAATATGATGTCATCAACATATATTTGAACAAGCAAAATATCAGTTCCTTTAGATTTTAGGAACAAGGTTTTATCAACCTTTCCTCTTTTAAATTGTTTTCTAAAAGGAACTTTGATAATCTCTCATACCATGATCTAGGTGCTTGTTTTAACCCATAAAGAGCTTTATCAAGCTTGTAGACATGATTTGGGAGATTATTATTTTCAAACCAGGGGGTTGTTCAACATATACATCTTCGTTTAGATAGCCATTTAAAAATGCACACTTAACATCCATTTGATATATTTAAATCCCATGTAAGCAGCAAATGCAATTAAAATTCTAATGGCTTCTAATCTAGCTACAGGAGCAAAGGTTTCTTCATAATCATTCCTTCTTGTTGTTATAACCTTTTACTACAAGTCTAGCTTTGTTTCTTACAATGGTTCCATATTCATCTAGTTTGTTTCTAAACACCCATTTTAAGCCAATTACTTTTTGTTGTTTAGATGAAGGAACTAGATGCCATACCTTGTTTCTTTCAAACTCATTTAATTCAGCTTGCATTGCAGTAATCCAATCAGAGTCAGTTAAGGCTTCTTCATGATTTCTTGGTTCCATCATTGATAGGAACGCATGAAATGCACAAAAGTTCCTTAACTGAGATCTAGTTTGCGTACCTTTGGATATGTCGCTGATTATGAGTTCACAGGATGTGACTTTTGTTAATCTCCAAGGTTTTGGTTGAAACTCTCTTATAGGAACATGTTGTTCCTCATGAGTTCCTTGAGTAGATGAGGAACTCTGCTCAGTTGTTCCTCGTTAGCCTGGTGGACTCAGTTCCTTCATTTGAGGAAGAAACATCTTCTCCTCCTTGAGGAACAGGAAATCATTGATGTTCATTATTTTCAATTCCTCGTTCCTTTCCTCTTTCACTTCTTCTTCTTCTTGTGAATCTGTTCCTTTACTTGGTTGTCTAACCTATCTCATAGTCATCAACCTGTATGCTTGGATTATATTTGTCAGATTCATCAAAGATTACATGAATGCTTTCTTCAACACACATAGTTCTTTGTTATATACTCTATAAGCTTTACTATGTGAGGAGTATCCTAAAAATGTTGCTTCATCACTTCTTGCATCAAATTTTCCAAGATTATCTTTTCCATTATTATGCACATAACATTTGCGCCCAATGTTCTAAAATAGGTGATATTTGGTTTCTTTCCAAATAAAGTTCATAAGGAGTTTTATTAATGATAGGTCTCATCATGGCACGATTAATTATGTGACAAGCAGTATTAACAGCTTCAGCCCAAAAGTTCCTTGGAAGTTCACTAGCAATTAACATGGTTCTAGACATTTCCTCCAAAGTTCTATTTTTCCTTTCTACAACACCATTTTGTTGTGGTGTTCTAGGGGCAGAAAAATTATGATCTAGGCCATTATCTCTGCTTAAGTCATCAAATTTATAATTTTCGAATTCTTGCCATGATCTGATCTAATGTGCATTATTTTATGCCACTTAGTTTTGAACTCTTTTAGCAAAGACAAGGAACTCATCATAAGTTTCATCTTTACTAGTGAGAAAAATAACCCAAGTTACCTAGAGTAGTCATCTACAATCACAAGTACATACCTCTTTCCACTTCTGCTTTGAATTCTCATGGGTCCACATAAGTCCATATGAATTAATCTAATGGTTTAGTGGTACTTACAATCGTTTTAGATTTGAAAGAGGATCTTACTTGGTTACCTCGTGCACATGCATCACAAACTTGATCAATATGAAATTTTATGGATGGTAATCCTAAAACAAGATCTTTTGATCTAAGTTTCTCAAGTAATGAAAAGCTAGCATGTCCTAGACGCTTGTGCCAAGAAGTGAATCATCTTCAATAACACTAAGACAAGTTAAATTGATTTGAGGAACAAGGTCTAGATCCACAATGTATGTGTTCCCTTTCCTTGTTCCTTCCAAGATAACCTTCTTAGTTTTAATGTTGATGATCAAGCATTTTTCTTTATCAAATTTTACAGTATTTCCTTTGTCACAGAATTGAGAAATGCTTAATAGATTATGTTTTAGACCTTCAACTAAAAATACATTTTCAATGGAGTGTAATGGTGACTTACCAACCTTACCCATAGCAACTATGTTACCTTTCTTATTATCACCAAATGTTACACTCCACCTTCATAGGTTGTGAGTGAGAGAAACTTCGTTTTGTCTCCTGTCATGTGCTTGGAACAACCACTATCGAGATACCATGTGTTGTTCCCCCTCACTCCAACCTGCAAAAATCAACTAGTTGTTAGTTGTAGGAACCCCATCTTTCGTGGGTTCCTGTTCTTGACTAGGATTTGTTTTGACAACCCATTTTTTCTTACTTATTGTCACATTTTTCCCAATCATCTCAGATTTTATTGACATTGATTTATGTAATGACCTACCTTGCCACAATACATACAAACTTATCACTAGGTAGATCAACATATTTCTTTGTCTTGTTCCTTTTCTTGTAGTTTTCAAAACCAAGACCTTCCTTCCTTTTGGTCTGTGGTTTCTCAATCCACTTAGGAACTTTCATGATTTTGCCTCTGTTCCTTGCGACAACCAGTTCCTTTTTAAGATTACAGATCTGTTCCTTTAAAATATTTTTCTCTTTATTCATTTTTCAATCTCAGATCTGTATCCTTTCAAAGGGGTTGATCTTATATCAAAGGAACTCAGAACAGGGACAAATTCCTTCAAGTGTGAAATCTCTAAATTAATTAGATAATTTTCATTTTTCAAACTTTCTAACATTCTTTGATTTTTAAGTTTTTATCAAATAAATCAAAGAATCTGTTTAACATCGTTCTCATTTTCTTAAGCCATTCTATGTGTTCCTTGCAAACTTTAAGGCTTGTTCCTTGTTTTTCAGTTTTTCACGTTCATCTCTACATTCAAGAATTGCATCATAAAGAAGATCATATATTTCAGCCTAGTTTTACCATCTAGTCTGACTCAAGCCATGTTGACTTACCTCAATTTTTCTTCATCTTCTTTTTCGTCAGTGTTTGCCATGAGGCAAAGGTTTGCTGTTTCTTCAGTTGGTTGTTCCTCTTCTTCTTCCGTCTCTGAATCTCCCCAAGCAGCTATCATAGCTTTGCGACATTTGCCTTAGAGAAAGGTGCTTTTGATTCTTTGTTCCTTTCAGCAAAGCGTTCCTTGTTCCTTTCTTTGGTTTTGTCATTTTCCCAAAGAGGACATTCCTTGATGAAGTGATCTGTACTCCACATTTATGACAAGCAGCTTTGTTAGAAAATTTCTTAGTTTTACCTTTGAAGTTTCCATTCTTCATGTTCCTGTACATCTTTCGAAATTTTCGAACCATGAGGGCTGCTTCTTCTTCTTCTGAAGTCCGAATCATCTTCATCATCTGCTTTGAGAGCAATTGATTTTGATTTGGAGCTTTCACCATATTCAGTATCAAGGTGAAGCTCATGAGTCATAAGTGACCCTGCCAGCTGTTCTAAGTTGAACTTAGTGAAGTCTTTTGTTTCTTGAAGAGCGTGACTTTAGCCATCCATCTGTCCTTAGGAAGACTCCTAAGAACCTTTCGAACCTGTTCCTCAGATGAAATAAACTTTCCAAGAGAAGCCAACTCATTATAATGTTAGTAAAACGAGTAAACATGTCTCGGATGCTTTCTTTGATTTCATGCAGAACAGTTCATATTGATTCATAAGTAAATCAATTTTCGATCTTTTAACTTCATTAGTTCCTTCTGGGTTACTTCTAGTAAATCCCATATTTGCTTTGCGGATTTGCATCCCATGATCCTATTATGTTCATGGGGTCCAAGTCCACAATGCAAAGTTTAATAGCCATGGCATTTACTTCCATTTTTTCAAAATCAGATTTGTCATAATCAGAGAGGGGTTTAAGAGTTACCTCATTTTTGTCATTTGTAGTTGTGACTTCGAAATCACCAACTTCAATGACTCTCCATACCTGATAGTTTTCAGCTTTGATGAATATCTCCATGCGGTTCTTCCAATAGTTGTAGTACTTCCCATTGAACATAGGAGGCCTTTGAGTGGAATAACCTTCTTCAAGTTTCTCGGTGGTATTCATTGTTCCTTGGATCTTTTTCTCAATAGGGTTTCCTATCTTACGTGAGTTCTAGCTCTGATACCAATTGTTATTTCCCTAGGAACACTACAAGAGAGGGGGGTGAATTGTAGGTGTAGAAATAAACGTAACTTTTTGCGGAAATTAAAACTTAAACGAATAAACAAGCTAAAGAACACAAGGGATTTTTACGAGGAAAAACTTCTTGGGCCCAACAAGAAGAAACAACCTCGACCACTAGGGATTTTAAACTCAACCTTTCACTAATTAGGCCAAACAACTTGTTACAACCTAATTCTAACTCGAGCCACACCTTGAGTTCCTAAACTCAAGTTCCTGACCACTGTTCCCTTAACAGCAGTTCCTCTCAACTTCACTCGAAGTTTTCTCACCATACAAGCTTCACTCAAAGCCTTCTCTCTTACAGAACTTCACTCAAAGTTCCCTTACCCCAAAAACCAAAATACAATTGATCGAAATAAGCTTAGTGGAATTAGAGTAAGAAGCAAAGAACAAATGGCTATTATGAGAGAATGAAGGCACTGACACTTAATAAGTTAAACTCACTTAATTACTTAGTCAGACACATTTGGAACTTATCTAGACTTCTATTTTATAGTGTAATCACAAAGAACGTGGGAGTTAATCGATACATGTTTAAGTCCATTAACCCATGATGTTCCTTCCCCTAAGGAACACGTTTCATCATGTCCCATGATCCCATGAACTAAATGAACGTGGATATATTTAGCCACATACTCCTTAAGTAGGAGTTCCTTGAGCTTTATCCGAAAATCAGTTTTATTAAAAACTTTTTATTTTAAAACTGAATTTTAATCTTTAAGAAAATAATATCTTTTAAAAATTTCTTAAAACCGGATATTATTTTCTTTTATTTTCCGAAAAAAAATTTTTCAAAACTTTTCTTTTTAAAACTGATTTTATATTTGAAATTAGATAAAACTAATTTCCTATAATTTAGGCATGACTTACTCATTATCATTTTAACCGTTATACTTTGCACGCCTAAGTCTAGTTCCTTTTATAACAGTTCCTTTAACATATTCGTTAGTGCCACTTAGTTTGTTCCTTAAAAGGAACAAACTCTCATTCTCAAATAACTGCCACAGTTCCTTACCATTCTTTCTTTGTTCCTTTACATTGGAACTAGAAAATAAAACGCCTAGCTTCTATTATCTTGATCCAATGCTTGCTCCAGTATCAACATAGAAACTTCTTTACTTAGCCTTTGAAATCCTCTCTTGACTTCTTCTTGACTTCGTATTCTCCCAGTTCCTTGCATTGATACCTAAAACACCATACACTTAAATAATTCATTAGTTCACTACTTAGTTTGTTCCTTTGTTTCTTTGTCATTATCAAAACTAGGGTTCAACATATGTATTGCTACCAATACTAGTGCTAATTTTCCTTAAATAGCATATGAATCTACTTAGAGTCTTTTTTGTCTAAATATTTCGACCTATTTATTGCAATACGAGATGTCTAACGAAATGAGCATCCAAACTTAGCAAAAAGAAAATATGTGAATAGCGCAGGAGATTCAAAATGACATGGAGATTATATAGGTATGTAGTCCTTAAATCGTTTTATAAGCTTTCTATATATTCAATGCATTTGTAAGTGTGTCAATTCTTTTAAAGCCAATAAATAAAGTACAATAACAAACAAAATCAATACAATAACAAACAAAATGTCGTTTTGTAGATATTGTTGTGCACAAATCAATACAATGATGAGAAGGTTGAAATCCAAACAAGGACAAGACAATTCATTGAAACATTGGATAATGAAATGAAGGAAAACAACATACAAAATATTGATGAATTTGATCTATTAAGTCATAATTCGAATTTGTAAACTGAATGTTCTATTTCATATGTTCTATTCTGAATAGCTACATGTTCTATTTTCATGACCTAGATGTTCTATTCTTATGAGAAGAATGTTCTCTTTTTCAATAACTAAATGGACAACTGGACATGTTCAATGATTTATGTTCTATTTTATAAGTTGAATGTTCTATTTTATGTGTTCAATGTTCTATTTTTATGCTTTGAATGTTCTATTACATATGTTCTATTTTCAAGAACACAATGGATAATCAGAAATGTTTTATGATTTATGTTCTAATTCTTAAGCTGAATGTTCTATTTTTCTGCATTGAATGTTCTATTTTTATGTCTTAAATGTATACATATGTTCTATTTTGAAAAATTGAATGGACAACTATACATGTTCTATGATTTATGTTTAATTTCAAAAGGTGAATGTTCTATCTTATTGCCTTGAATGTTCTATTACATATATTCTATTTTAAAGAACTCAATGAGCCATTAGATATGTTCTATTTCATATGTTTTATGTTCTATTTTATTAACTGGAAGTTCTATTCTTATAACTTGAATGTTCTATTTCATGAACTAAATGTTCTATTCTTCTGGTATTACTTTAATTTATAAACCTGAAATTGTATACAGATATTCTTCCCCATATATACTTGCAAGTGAACACTACTATATCTTCTGCATCAACGTGGTCAATCATGAGTGGGTAATAGACATAATTGACAACACAAAGTTGGCCAAGAACATCAAGTTTAAATCAAAGTACAAAGACTATCCAAAAAAGATGGTAAATATTTATTCAAATTGAACTTTAATCAACAATGATACAATGTTATGTATAATTTAACATTTATGTTTCTATTGTATGTAGAAAAATGCATTTCAAGAGTACGTGAAAACAAAGGGATTAACAACTAATGATTTACTTGAGAAAATGAGGTCAAGGCTAATAAAGATGTCATGCAAGGACAACATCAACCACACAAACTGTGGAGTGTTTCTCATGAGACACATGGAAATATACATTGGAGAAGGAGCAGAAGAATGAGATTGCGGACTTGGTGTAGAAAATGTAAGTCCAGAATAGGATTCTTTAATTTTCTCTAATTGTTCTTTTTTTAACTGAATATGTTCTATTTCTGATGCATGGGTGTTCAACATTTGTACAGGAAGAAAGGTTAAAAAAGTTGAGAGTTGAATATTGTGCAGAAATCATTTTGAGTAACAACAACCTCCATCGAGATAAAGAGCAAAAAAAGGCCAAAGCAAAGGCCAAAGAAAAATCCAGAAATTAGCAAATGTTATACTTAAGAACTAAATAATCTTTCTATATTAGCAAATGTTCCATTTCTAAAAATATTATGTCTTATTTGAAATAGGAGTTGTGTATACTATATCTAGCTATAAATGTTCCATTTCCAAAAGTATAATGTTTTATTCTAATAGGAGTTATGTTCTACATATAGCTGTACATATTCCATTTTTAAAAGTACAATGATCTGTCTTAAATAGAAATTCTATTTTACGTCTAGCTATAAATGTTCAATTTCTAACACTACAATGTTCTATATTAAAGAGGAGTTATGTTCTACATCTAGTTATGTCCCATTAATTTCTATCTCTAAAATGTTCTATCTATATACTTAAATGTTCAATTTCTAAAAGTACAATGTTCCATCACAAATAGTACTTCTGTTCTACATCTAGCTATAAATGTTCCATTTCTATCTGTAAAATGTTCTAACGATATAGTTAAATGTTCCATTTCTAACACTACAATGTTCTATGTTAAAGAGGAGTTCTGTTCTACATCTAGTTATGTCTCATTTCTATCTGTAAAATATTCTATCTATATACTTAAATGTTCAATTTCTAAAAGTACAATGTTGTATCACAAATAGTACTTCTGTTCTACATTTAGCTATAAATATTCCATTTTTATCTATAAAATGTTCTATTGATATAGTTAAATGTTCCATTTCTAACACTACAATGTTTTATATTAAAGAGGAGTTCTTTTACATGGAGAAATGTTCTTATTAGATGTGAATGTTCTTTTACTAATAGAATAATGTCTTGTTTCACTATGATATACTTTTTTTAAGAGAATTTAATATGATATACTACTTTCTATTTCATAAAACATGACCTTCATAAAAAATTAAGATAGAAATAATTTATCTACAAATTACACAATATCAAAATAACAAAAAGATTCTAAACATATTGCAAATCATGTAAATAAAATTTTAACTATATTTATAATGTATTTGAAAATTAAAGAACCAATAACATCAAATTATTCAAAACAATACTACAAAAATTCAAGGATGGCAATCTGGTGTCATAGTAATTCCAAAAATATTGAAAAAATTGTAACTAAATTTATAATGTATTTGAAAATTAAAGAACCAATACCATCAAATTCTTCAAAAAAATCCTACAAACATCTTACAAATTAGCCGTTGTTGTAATAGTAACTCCAGAATATTCATCTACACCACATTGATTAAGATGAGATCCAGTTTTAGGATGAACTATATTGGCACCAGCCGGTACACTCATCTGCAAAACGAAATGTTCCAAATCTATATTAACAATGTTCCAAACCAAGATCAACAATGTTCCAACTTATATATTTAATGTTCCAGTATGCAATTAAAAATGTTCTACTTTTGTAATAAAAAGATTCTAAAATCAAACAGGAAATGTTCTAAAATAAATAAAGATGTGTAAAAGGTATTCAAATCATCTGAATAGCAGTTTCAGCATTATTCTTTACTTTTAAGGCATTTGCAGCAGCTTTCTTCCTCCATCCTTTGGCCTGATTGTATTTCTTCTCAATAATGCTCTTTGGTCTGCTATTGCTTTGATACTTTGGTCGTTGATTTGGATTTCCACCTTTTACACCACCAACATTCTCAACATCTTCCACAACCAACACTTCACCAACCTTACCAATAATACTCTCAACTTTCTCCTTAGCGCTAGTAAAAGCAAGATCTAATTCATAACTTGCATTAGGATCAGATTGACTAGCTGTTATCAAACGCACAAAATTCCTTGTGATTTGGGCCCTCCAAACAGAAGAAGACACATAATCAGAATCCCTAGCTTTCCTCTCTTCTACTTTTGAGCACATAATTGATCATGTCCACCTCACCAAAATGTACTGATCATGTCCACCTCACCAAAATGTACTGATCAGGAATTTTAGCAACACAATGCAAGTGATAAACACGAAGAGAGTGGAAACACAAAACCCCAACCTTGCTATAGTAGTTGCAAGTGCACTTAATGTGATGTGTTACTTCATTGTAACCAACTTGATGCATGATCAAATCAACATCAGGACGACCAATATAGTATATAATAATGGGATGTTGACGAAAAAATACCTTCTGACCACACTCAGTTCCTTTAATAAACTCATCTTCAAAAATCTTATACACCTCAGTTGTGTAAATCTGACTAGCATGCTCCAACAACTTCAAATGAGCAAATGCCAAATGTCAGTTACCCTTATTACATTGGAAATCCTGACCATTTTCCTTACTTCTCCATTCACCAATGACATCAAGAAATAAGTTGTAGAAATCACATAAATTGTGTGTCTTACAAAGTCTCCTCTTCACAGATTTATTTGTTGTCTCACTTCTTTGTGAGGAAAGAATACCACCAGAAAAGAACTTTTTAGAATATGCAGAGCACCACTTCTCCCTAAGCTCATACAAATCATTGAGCCACTTTTTTGTAGAACAATTAAATTGAGTCATCATCCTAGAATGAAAAATAACAAATCAGAGATAATGTTCTAATATAACAGCATATGTTCTTTTAATAAAGTAAAATGTTCTAGAGCTAAGCTGTAACATATTCCATTTACAAAACTAAATTGTTCTAAACTCTGAAATGTTCTAGATTATATTGGGGCTTGTTCTACATCAAATTCAATATGTTCTACATGAATACACAATTGTTCTAAATATAAAAACAAAATGTCTACATCAAATTCATTATGTTCTACATGTAATGTTCTTTTTAGAGAGTTACTTGTTCCTTTTCTGAAATAAATATGTTCTAAAGAGAGAAAGTTTTTCAATAATGGTTAAATGTTCCATGTCTAATAGAGGGTGTTCTACATCGAATTCATTATGTTCAACATGAATAAACAGTTGTTCTAAATAGAAAAATGAAATGTTCTACATCAAACGCATGATTGTTCTACATGAATACACATTTATGTTCTACATAAAAAAGCAATGTTCTATGATTTATGTTCTATTTCAAAAGCTGAATGATCTAACTTATTGCCTAGAATGTTCTATTACATATGTTCTATTTTCAAGAACTCAATGAACAATTAGATATGTTCTATTCTTATAACTTGAATGTTCTATTTCATGAACTAAATGTTCTATTTTTCTGGTATTACTTATTTATTTCAGTAATGCTTCAAATCAAGATATGTTAACAGCACAATCTCAATCATTACCATCACAGACATCAACTCAATGAACAATTAGATATGTTCTACCTTGTATATATGTTCTATTTTATCAACTGGATGTTCTATTCTTATAACTTGAATGTGCTATGAGGGTGTTCTACATCGAATTCATTATGTTCTACATGAATAAACAGTTGTTCTAAATAGAAAAATGAAATGTTCTACATCAAACGCATGATTGTTCTACATAAAAAAGCAATGTTCTATGATTTATGTTCTATTTCAAAAGTTGAATGTTCTAACTTATTGCCTTGAATGTTCTATTTTCAAGAACTCAATGAACAATTAAATATGTTCTATTTTATGAACTGGATGTTCTATTCTTATAACTTGAATGTTCTATTTCATGAACTAAATGTTCTATTCATCTGGTATTACTTATTTATTTCAGTAATGCTTCAAATCAAGAGATGTTAACAGCACAATCTCAATCATTACCATCACAGACATCAACTCGATGAACAATTAGATATGTTCTATCTTGTATGTTATATTTTATCAACTGGATGTTCTATTCTTATAACTTGAATGTTCTATGAGGGTGGCGAATTCATTATGTTCCACATGAATAAACAGTTGTTCTAAATAGAAAAATGAAATGTTCTACATCTACCGCATGATTGTTCTACATGAATACACATTTATGTTCTACATAAAAAAGCAATGTTCTATGATTTATGTTCTATTTCAAAAGCTGAATGATCTAACTTATTGCCTTGAATGTTCTATTACATATGTTCTATTTTCAAGAACTCAATGAACAATTAGATATGTTCTATTCTTATAACTTGAATGTTCTATTTCATGAACTAAATGTTCTATTTTTCGATCTGGTATTACTTATTTATTTCAGTAATGCTTCAAATCAAGAGATGTTAATAGCACAATCTCAATCATTACCATCACAGACATCAACTCAATGAACAATTAGATATGTTAATCTTTTATGTTCTATTTTATCAACTGGATGTTCTATTCTTATAACTTGAATGTTCTATTTCATGAACTAAATATTCTATTCTTCTGGTATTACTTATTTATTTCAGTAATGTTCTATGAATACACTTTTGTTCTAAATAGAGAAAGACAATGTTCTACATAAAAAAGCAATGTTCATTTTCTGACACAAATATGTTCAACAGATAAACACATGAAATGAGAAAATAAAATAGCAGAAGAATCAAATTATACCTTTGCCAATAGAATTCAAACTCCGCAATTGTATCACTGTACTTCAAAACAGTATTAAAGACATCAACAAAATCATCTTGTGCCCTAAAGTCTGGAATGTTCTTCTTTGAATTCTGACCAATATGCCAAGTACATAGACGATGGTCCACTGATGGCAAAACAACTTTCAATGCCGCAGCCATTGCTGCACACTGATCAGTCATCATAGTGATTGGTTTTTTCCACCCATTGTTCTCACAAATGAATCAAATAGCCAAACGAATGAATCAGTTTTCTCATCAAGCAAGCTAGAAAGCACATCCGAACATGATATTGTTTGTAATCCCCCATAATTTTAAAGGATTTTATAAATATATTTTAGCATTTATATATTTATATTTAAACGTAATCTAGCTTTAAAATGATTTGACTATTTAAAAAAGGGTTGACTATTTTAAAAGTCAAATACAATTATTTTTCATAGCTTAATAAAATTAGAAACATTTAATTAAGCATGTTTTACTAAAGGTTTTGGATATTAAAGTATATTGAAAAAGAAGTTTAATGGAATCGAAAATCCTAAAAGGATATAAAGGGAAAGAATCATGTTGATGATTAAAGTCTTAAATTGTCCATCTTATTAGTCATCAAGTTTCATTAAACATAATCTCTTTTCCTAAGCCCATAAATGGAAGCCTTTATATAAATATCCTAAAAACCCAATTATTTCACCCTACACATTTAATTTCTCTCAACATCACGTCATTCTCTCTCTCCTCACTCCTTCGACTTTTTCTCTCTCCTCTTCGTGCGCCATTCTTGTTCTCTCTCAAAATTCGTTTCTTATTCTTCAAGTAACGTTTCTTCTTCAACAAGAAACGTCACAAGCCTTCTTAAAGTCCCTGAATTCTCGCCGTTGTGCTGCTGCCGTGAGTTGTCCTTGCCGGCGCCCTTCCTCCTCTTTTGTTTGTTGGTTGTTTTCTTTCTTCCTTCCTAAGATTCCATTAAAAGATTAGGTTTTTATGTTATTTTATTATTATTTATCATGTTTACTAATTAAATTACTGTTTTATTTATGTAAATAATTTCGGCTTTTATAGTTTATAATATAATAAATTTCAGATTTATTATATTGAGTTTATTTTTAGTTTTAATCATGGAAATAAGAGTTTTTAGGGTTTTTATTTGCTAGAAACTAAAGAAATATATTATGAACTATGAGATTTGTTTAGCACGTAATTTTAAATACGTTGTACATATTTTCAGAAGAGTTATTAGATTTTAAAAGTGCTGTAATTTCAGAAAAGAAGTATTTATGGAGTTTTTAAGGATTTTTAATTGCTAGAATAGTAGTACTATACTAGGAATTAAAAATAACTTAAGTTTGACACTTAAAAACGATTTTTAAAACATGTTTTAAGGGGTTTTAATCGTTTTAAAGCTGCTGTAATTTTTGGTTCAAGTTATTAATTTTAATTACTTCATTTTCTAGGCAGAGAATACGTTGTAGGAGACTTTTAACGATTTAAAAGTGGCCTACAGGCTAGTATATACGAGGTACGTACATTATTTACGTGTTATGTGGCTTAGTACCATGTTTCAGAAAGGTTTAAATTTTTTAGTATCATGTATAGGAACCTGATTGTTCATATATGTGATTTCTGAAATTATTTTACATGTTATATGCCTGTGTGCAACATGTGAGCTAGTATTGATTATGTTTATCAAATTATAATGTTTGTATGGAATGATTGATGCAAGCATGTTAAGTTAGTTTATTTATTAATTCATATAAGAATTAGTATATATTAAGTGAATCATGTAATGCATGTATTCAGGAGAAGTATCATTTTATTATCTTATGAGGGCCGTGGACCTTATTTGGTAAGTTACAAGTTATACCTATATAAAGGTAAAGTTTATTGTTGGCTAGGTTCAACAAGTAAGTAAGTAAAGAATAAAAAGGAATTAAGTAGTCTTGGATTGTAAGTTGTGATCTCTTGTTAATCCAGAGATAAAAGAAGCAAGTTCTGTTATGAATGTTTGATTATAAATTATGTGTTACTTGTCTGTAAGTGTCAACACAAGTAATAACATGTAAATAACGTAAAGTGTAACGAGAATAAGTTATTGGCTTTAGACTGGTGCACGTCTAGAGTTGGACACTAAGGGTTGGAGTACATGGTGGTAGCCCATGGTTTTTCTAGGAATGGATTGATCACCATCCCTCTTTTATTTCAAAGGTTCCTCGAATCGCAGGTCACTCTGAAATGCGGAGTCGCGCCCGCATTTCGCATTAGTAGTTAAGTCAACTCGTCCAATAACTATTCCATTAAAGTAATTAAAATGATGTTTTGAGTTTAGATCAGTAAAGGTTGCCTGCAGTTTATTATATGAGTATTTATTATTTATTCCTATACGTTATTGTTTAGTTTCATGTTTAGGAATATTTATTTTTGATATGTAGTACTCAGCTTTGCTGATTACGTGCTTTATTTGTGTGTGTGATCATGGCTTTGCCTATTGATCATGTGATGATCCTTCTGGTGAGCAGAGTCGATATATCATTGACATTACAGGTTCGCAGATGTGCATCACATTGGAAATCTGGAGTGGAGAGACTATATATACCTAGCATAGTTTAAGTTCTGTTTCGTAGGAACATATTTAATTCCAATTGTGGTTTATTTAAGTTGGTGTGTTTAAGTTTCAAACACTTGTCATTTATTTAGTAAGTTTTAATAAAGTTGGTTTCTAGTAAATTATTTTCCGCTGCAAAATTCTGAATAAGCCGATACGTTATCACACGGGCGATAATGCCTGGGTAATTCTCTAAGTTTTATATTATAAAGTTATTTCTGAAAAGAGAGAATTATCGGGGTGTTACATTGTTTGTGTGATGATTCATTCCTACAAACAATGCACATATCAACTCATACTTATTTGTACGATATGTTGTATCATGAATCACAACATCACCAAAAATCAAATAATATTCCTTTTCATGCTCCCATCTCAAAAAAAAAAAAAAAAAAAACTAACCAAATTCCCATAATTATCCAACTGCACATCATAATAAAAATCAGCCTCACGTGCAAAAAACTTTATCAACTGATTTGAGTCTGAAAAATCAATACTTTTCACCTTCTCACCAGCAGGAGCATTATAGGCATCACTAGCAATAAACCTAGGTTAGGAGAACCCCCAACTTCTTTCCCCATAACCCGAATAGCATCCGCTACAGGAATTCCACTTCTTTTCAAGTTCGAAATAAATGCCAACTGCTCAGAACGCACTAATCTATGTGACCTAATATAATGACGCTCATGAAGTGGAACCATTGCATGATTATGTCCCATAACATGTGCAACCAAAGTATAAACACCATCTTCATCAACATGAAATTGCACATAAGCTCTGCAACCAGTTCTATAATCAACCTTTGAATACGATTTATGTCCTACATTATTCACATTCTTGAAACCAGTCCTCCAACAAACCATTTGTCTCATACAAATACTCCCATCTTTGACCCTACACCTTTTTTTACCCTTATTACAAACACCAAAACCAAACTTAAAAGCATACTCATTGTACAATTCAAAAGCTTCTTCATCATTTTTCACTTGCTTCTGTAGCAACTTAGATTCAGAGTCTTCCTCAAACTCAACAACATAGGTCTTCTTCCCTAAAATGACAAAAATAAAATAATAATGACAGTATGTTCTACATGAAATTAGTAGGTGTTCTAAACGAAAATAACAAATGTTCTTCACTAGTGGAAAAATGAAGAAGGGCTGCGCTGAAAAAGGCATGTAGGGCTGCGCTTTTTGACAACAGCCCTTTCAATAGCAGCCCTTTACTTTTTAAGTAGGGTTGCGCTAGACAAGCGCAACCCTTTTGGTAGGAAGGGCTGCGCTTTTACCTAAAAAGCGCAGCCCTTCCTACCAAAAAAAAAAAATTTTTTTCGACATTTTTTTACAGAATGAAACATTTGCATTAAACTTTAAAGAAGAGAATAAATTACAGAAGAAACCATCCAAATCTAGAAGAGAAGAAATTACAGAAGAGAAGAAATTATAGATCTACAATGCAACTAATAACCCAAATATACAGAAGAGAAGAAATTATAGATCTACAATGCAACTAAACCCAAAACAAAAAAAAAAGAACGAAACGAAAAGGAACAAAAACTAATATATACAGAAGAGAAGAAATTATAGATTTGAAAATACAAGAACATTAATCAAAACAAAGATTAATAAATTATAGATCTGAAAATACAAGAACTACCTCCAAACATTAACCTAATAATGTTTAAATACATAAAAAAAACCCTAATACATAATTAAGGAAATAAAAAAATTCGAAAAAACTTAAAATGCCTATTTGACTCGTTGGCCCGTTCCGCTTCCGAAAAGGTATCACAATAGGCAATCGGACTCCGTCGGCATGATTAGTGCAAATTATTTCTGTAACACCCCCAAAATCCACACGCGTCTACCACTGCTACGTCGCGTCGACTTCGGGGGCGTTACCGCCGCGGTGGAACGCAAGGCATAATAAGAGTTAATGGTAACTTAAAACATTGTCTCGAAAACTAAAATGCAGCGGAATTAAAATATAAATACAACTCGGGAATCATCAATGACCCCTTTCATTCAAACCACAAACCATTTATATAAGTCTTAGAAAAACCAATAATACTTTTCAAAATGCTTTAAATGTAAATACCAAGCCTAGTCCCCGTATGCTCGAGATTATGCAGCACACCAGCACACCTAGTCTGCTCCCCATTGTAGCATCAATGGTTCATCGCAGTTCATCAAACACATAATAACACACAATCAGCTATGCTGAGTACGTAATGAACCATTGAATACATGTAAACATAAATGATGCACACATGAACAATCTTAAGCATGATGCTACACTATGTTACATCCTTTAACCTTATATCTTTAATCTTTAATTGGCATCGAACGGGCACCGTCATCTTACTAGAATCATACGGCTACTGAATCCTTAACAGACACTAGGTCTGTTAGATGAAATGCAAATACGGTTTTGTTCCGTCTCACACCCATCACCTTAGTATGCATACCCCCAAGATCGAACGGAACCTTCCGCCTACTTGAGTGTCAAAAATATAAGGACACTACTGTCGTCACAGTAGGCCTGCGTAGGAGCGTAGGACAAGTCCCACACTCCCCCATTGTTCATCACTTGTAGGGAGTCCAACTACAAGATATTGCCATAATTCATTTTAATATTAACCATTCATTTCATAACCACATATAGTCATTTACCTGTTCTCTTAGTTACAATGCTCAAATCGTATCTCTTGTAACACTCTTGTTACACTATGGATACATAGAATCATTTACCTGTTCTCTTCATTAAAATGCTCAAATCGTATCTCTTGTAACACTCTTGTTACATTATGGATACATAGAATCATTTACCTGTCCTCTTAGTTCAAGCTCAAACATATCTCTTGTAACAACCTTGTTACACTATGGATAGATTAAAAATGCTCTGTTATCATACGATAGAATTACGCATTCCAATGCAACATAATCATTTCAATTACAAATATCTAACCAGACAATCTCAATCAATCAAACGTTCCTTATCATGCTTCTAGGTTCCAATAACACAGATTGCAACCTAATCATGATACTAATACTTGGGATTAAACTGGTACGCGTACGTACCTTGTAACGGAGAATTTTCGCTGTCTTAATCGAACGTTCCGCTTATGAAATTGGGACCTAAACCGTTAAATAAAAGCTTTAGTGCTACGTCGTTGGTAATATTAACAACTACTACGTAACTAAGACTATACGGTTTAATAATTCGAAGTAAACGATTAATAAACCCCTTGTTTAAGAATTTTCGTTACTTTTCTTATTATAAAGAGTTTAACGTCTTTTAGGAGTCAAAGCTAGTGAACATACTAATATTAGTTAGTGTCATTAGTCCACTATCTTTACCAAACCAGTTAAATTATAAGTCCAACCATGTTTTATGTCCAAATCTTATGTCCAAAACTCTTAGGTCCAATCCAGTATTATGTCCAAAAGTTATATCCGCAATTATAGTCAAATAATAAAATGAACTTATTAACTTGATATTAATTAACTAATTATAATTTAACATAATTATGAAAACATAAATTATAGTTAAACTTAATATAATATATTCAATATATAAAATGTTTTATACCGTTAAGCTCGCCGGAAATCAAATTCCGGCAACCGATTTCCGGCAACGGCGCAACAACTTCGTCGCACAGCTACGCTCGAACCAGATTCGTCGCACGGCCCCACGACCACGAGCGACCTCGCAGCCTCGGTCTGTCGCCCGCGTCACGCTCGCGAGCCTCGCAGCGTCCTCGCACTCAGGACTCCCTCGCTCGCTCACCGCAAGCCTCGCGCAGCCCACTCAAACTCCGTCGAAGACTGGCGAAGCCTTCGAGCTTCTCGAAAGCGAGCACGCACCTCGCCTTCGCACAACCACCTCACCTTCGCACTACTGCACAGCCTCGATCCACCTTCGTCGCACGCTCGTCTCGATCTCGCGTCTTGCTCGCTCGTCGCTCAGCCCTCGAACCCCGCAGCGCTTCGCACCACAGCGACGCTCTGCCAACCTCGCACTCGCCACGTACCCTCGAACTGTCGAAGGTGAAGCGTGAGGCGACGCGAGAGAGAGAGAGAGACTGAGGGAGGAAGAACAGCAAGAGAAAGGAAGAACAGCGAGAGGAAGGAAGAACAGCGAGATGAGAGAGAGAAGAAAAGGAAGGTGACGGCTGAAGGAGGAAGGGAAGAAATTTAGGGTTTCTGAAGTTTTTCTCCTCTTCTTTTCCTTTTTATAGCCTTCTAAAAGTGGTAACTCTAGATCGGGTGAACTCGGTTTAACCTTTATAAATCCGAAATTAACACAACCGACTCGTATTAATATTATTATATTCTTATTAATCTGTAAATAATATTAAAATACCTTTTTATTAACTTCTTTATATTTTCTTAATTATTACGAATTAATTCCAAAAATACGGAGTATTACAGGGGGGAAAAAGGGAGTAAAAGCCATCCCACATCGGAAGTTGAGGAGAACAAAGCCTTCTTTATATAGAGGTGGATACCTCAACCTAGTAGAGGCCTTTTGGGTGGGCCGTTCCCACTCCAAAGAAAAACCTTGCGGGCTAGGGCCCAAAGAGGACAATATCTACTAGCGGGCTCGTGGTCCCTAGAGGGGTGTTACAGATGGTATCAGAGCCAGGGCCCGATTCGATGTCCTGTCGTGCCTTCGAGGACGCAGACACCCTTTAAGGGGGTGGGGAAAAAGGGAGTAAAAGCCATCCCACATCGGAAGTTGAGGAGAACAAAGCCTTCTTTATATAGAGGTGGATACCTCAACCTAGTAGAGGCCTTTTGGGTGGGCCGTTCTCACTCCAAAGAAAAACCTTGCGGGCTAGGGCCCAAAGAGGATAATATCTACTAGCGGGCTCGTGGTCCCTAGAGGGGTGTTACAATTTCAGGCTTTTTGTCGCAACTTTTGTGGGAGTTTTTGAGAGAGAAGAGAGGATGAGAGAAAGGGAGGAGGGACGTGAGAGAAGGAGGAAAAGGGAGAAGGGACGTGAGAGAGGAGAGAGAATGAGGGATAATATATATGTACTGTTCAAACGTTAGAATATTTGGATGTATATTTCATATGTTCTATTTTGTAAACTAAATGTTCCATTTAATATGTTCTATTCTGAATGGCTACATGTTCTATTCTTATTAGAAGAATGTTCTCTTTTTCAATAACTAAATGGACAACTGGACATGTTCAATGATTTATGTTCTATTTTATAAGTTGAATATTCTATTTTATGTGTTGAATGTTCTATTTTTATGCGTTCTATGATTTATGTTCTAATTCTTAAGCTGAATGTTCTATTTTTATGCCTTGAATGTTCTACTACATATGTTCTATTTTCAAAAATTGAATGGACAACTATACATGTTCTATTTTTAAAAGCTGGATGTTCTATCTTATTTCCTTGAATGTTCTATTATATATGTTCTATTTTCAAGAACTCAATGAACAATTAGATCGATATGTTCTATGTTTTATGTTCTATTTTATGAATTGGATGTTCTATTCTTTAAGCATGTTCTACTTCAATTGGCATATATGTTCTAAATTCAAAAGGTACTTGTTCTAATTCAATGGCCTATAATGTTCTACACTTTTATATTCAATTATCAATTGATTCACAAAATTTAGCAACAACACAAACAAAAATTCATAAAAATTGTAAACACATGATGTTATGAAATTACTTAAGCAATCAAAATCATTCAATTATTCAAAAACTTACCAAGTGATTTTGAATTACTCACAATTGAATTGACAACACAACCTACAGTTCAAAAAATAACATGCAATTCACAAAATAGCAACAACACAATGGAATCAGCAACAACGAACAATAAATTGCAAAATCGAACAGCAATAAACCAACAATAAGCATTTGAAATCATTCAAAACTTACAAATTGGTTTCGAATTAGGCAAAATTGAATCAGCATCTTCTGTCGAACTTCCAACAACAATAGCAGAAGCTAAATTCGACATTTGATCACCTCAATTCACAAAAACCAAAACGCAGTCGTTTTGGTACTGGGAGCACAATGTGCTACGTGATCCTGGGAGCACTATAAAATTTTCATGGTATACATGGCATGCACATGAAAAGTCTGAAAAACTCACTACTTTTGATACTCTTTGATCCAGTTAAACACTTAAACCAGCTCATTATTTCTGTTCTTTCTGCTCAATATTCATTCACAAAAAAATAATATTAAGAATCATTCATAATCTTTTTTTTTAGTTTTTTAACATTAGCGAATTAATTTATCTAAATTCATTTAACTATTAAACTTTTCACATTTAAGTTTAATCATAAATAAAGTACGGATGGAGTATCTGATAAAATAACAAGTTTTGAAATTAATGCACGCATCGCGTGCAAATATTATTTAATACCTTATTATTAATAAATCATTCTTATGAATTTATTAGTATTTAAATAATATTATATTAAATTATTATTACCACTATTAGTCATAATTTAATTCAGTTTAGTTCAGTTCAGGTCAGTTCAGTTCAGTTCAGTTATAATCAGTTCAGTTAAGTTACAATCAGTTTAGTTCAGTTCAATTTAATTGCAATCAGTTCAGTTCAATTAAACAAACTCTTAATTCGAATTCAAAATGACAGAATCTCTATTATATAAGGGAAGGGGGGAGCAATGGTGTCCTCTTTTGAAATGCCTATTTTGCCCCCCCTTCCCATTCTAAATTACAATTTCACTTACAAATCAAAGGGGGATTCAAACAAAAATACGAAAAATATAATTATAACAATCACTCACAAGTCAACTAAAATCATAAGTATAATTTACGTTATGCAAATCACTAAAATGAGAAAACTTTATAAAAACTTAAAAATTCACTTATAAACTACAACCTATGAAAAAATTGACTTGAAATCAAAGTGTCCACTTTCTTTACAATTTATGAAGTACTATACTTAATTCAAAAATCAACTAAAAAATTATAATATTAGAAATCATAAATAGATTCAATAAAATTTATATTTTGCTCATAGAATTTAACTTTGAAAAGTAAAAAAAAAAACATAAAGAATGGTGAGAGACTTAAGTGACAGAAACTAAACCAATCAAATTTCGCAACTAAAAACAACTATACTTTGTATGCCTAATGTTCAAATTTTGACTCTTATGCTGAAGAAAATCGAGTTTCTGTTTCGAAAAATATTCAAGCACGCATCGCGTGCAAAAAATTCTAGTGTTCATAATTGTAACTATTCATATTAATTTTTTTATTAAATTTATGACTGCATACGTAAATTACCTAATAAAGAAAAATTTACCGTTTCTCATTCTCTCAAGTCTCAAGTCTCAAGTCTCAAGTCTCACCCTTTCATTTCGATAGTATTGGCACCACACTCTACAGAGCTCAACAATGGCGTTACTCTCCACCCCTTCTCTCCTCTCTTCTTCCTCCATTCGCAGACTGAACCCTCTTTTTCTCTCTCCTCGTCGCTTCATAATTAAAGTTTCCTCCTTTCATCACTTGTCCTGTTTCCGGCCTCGACTTTTCTCCGGTATTTGTTATTTAGGAGAAAATTCTGCTTAAAAATTGCTTTAATTCTTGTGTTTTCAAGGTAATTTTTACCATTTTTTTTTTCTGTTTTAATGGCAGTTTCAGCTTCAATAAATGGCGTGTTTACATCGCCTGAAGTGGCGAAATCCTTTGATTTTCAGTGGGAGGAGAACATTTACAATTGGTATTTTCTTTCCCTTGAATTGATTATATGAGCAATGATATGATATAATTAACACAAGAATAATCTGTTTGTTATAAAATCACAACAACATTACTGGTAATTTGCTGATATAGTGAAACAATTTTCTTATTTTGGTTATACGACTTTGTTGCACAAGAATAATTTACACGAATAATTTACACAAGAATAATCGACTTGTTACTCATACGAAGCTTAGCGCTTATTTGGTTGACATGAAAAATCATGTGAATTAGAATTCACCGGAAGTAAAAAACTGAGTTGTTTGTTAGACAAAAACATAGGAATTTCCACTGTAAGTCTAATTATAATTAACATGTTTATTAATCTCAATTAAACATGTAATACAGTGGTGGAAGCTTTAAAATGGACAAGGATTACCTCCAGCCCTAATTCTATTGTCTCCTTTTTGTTGCGATCTAGTGTACCCAATCTTAGTTTTTGAATTCAGGTGCCCAACACTGTAACACCCTCCAAATTTAAATATATATATATATATAGTCAAATAAATATAGTTTTCGATAATCATTTGTTCAAACTTGGAGGATATTACCGCCCATTCACTCTCTAAGAGTAAACGAAAGGCTAACAAAAAAAAATTAAATTAACCAACTACTTGAAGTTAAGAATACTATTACAACCAAAAGTTTCGACAAAAAAAACTAAAATATATAATTCCTAGATAGAACAACTAGATAAGGTTATCCAGTGTCTCCTCACACGAGATCCCATCACCAAGTCCAACCTACAAAGTAACAGAAAAGAAGACAACAAGAGAGACAACTCCCAAACATGAAAAAAACTGAGTAATTCGACTCCTTCCCGTAAAAATAATAATTTTAAAATAAGTTTTGAGTTTAGAAGAAAAGGTGAACAAACAATATCAATGTTAATATTTGGGTTTTAAAACGTTTGTATTAATAACTCCAGACATAAGTCACATAATCATATAACATTTAATCACACAATTAACAACAATAATTTTTAATCAAGAGAGGGAATGTGAACGTCAGTGGGCCGGGATTGATCCCTATTATCCGCCTACTTCAACGAGAGGTCGTCACCCCAATATAACCATGGCCAATATCATAAAGTCCCTAGTATGCAAACCCTTTCTAAGGATCACAACAAATAGAAGAAAGACAACAGTTCTGTATCGTATATAATAATCAACCTATAGATAGATATAGTATCATATATGCAACCTGTTCAACACCCTTTCGGGCTTTATTACCCTCGTTAGTTCTATTTAAAAAGTCATAAAGTACACACGTTCTCAATTAGATAACCATACATTCCACAAGTTCTTTTAACATAGAACACATTCTAGTCACAAGTTCTCTACAAGAATATTCACATACTATTATACTAATACTTTAGTAATCCTTGTTCCAAAGTAATCACATGATAATAAAATATTTATACTATTATCAATATTATAATAACATACTCCAGTTTCATAGTATTATGAGAATCATACTCTTATAATAGTAATTACTAACTCATAAATTCATAGCATTAGTCTATAAATTATTTATCACGTACATAGCAACATAATCACACAATCACATAGGAAACCGTTTTACAACGGGAAATAGAGTACGATAGACATCGAAATTACCTCGAGTAGCGCAAATACGAATAATAAAGTCGCCCGTAAAAAGTTCCTTCTACAAAATCTCCATCTACAATAATAGTTCCACGAATGAAATTAGTTATCTACTTCCTCCGTTTCTTTTTACTTGCAACAATTTGACTTTTACACTATTCACCAACTCTACTCAATTTATGTTTGGTGATTTATAGTTAAGGAAAAACATATTCATGTGGGATCTTGTTTGATTCGTCTTAATGTACATTTTCCGAATATATATCTTTTATAATTTTTATTTATCGGTAATTAAATTTATTGATGGTTGAAATTATGCATTGACAGACGTGAAAGTCAAACTGTTGCAAGTAAAAAGAAGCAGAGGAAGTATGTAATATCCGACGTAATTAAAATTGTTAAATTGAGGGTAGTAGGTACTATAAACTTTTACATTAAAACATAAAACCAAGTGTCGAAAGTTGTTTGTTCAAATTTAGAGAATGGAAAGAAAATGATAAAATAAAAAAAAGTAAACATGTTGCAAAAAGTAATAGTTGTAGAACATCTTCCTTGAATAGTATGTACAAAAGGACAAAAGGAAGAGAAGAAAAAAATAAATAAAATAATAAAACAAGTACATAAAGCAAAAGTTAGTAAAGTGAAGTAGAAAAGAAGGAAGGAACAAGAACTGGAAGTCCAGTTCTTTCGAAAATAAAATAGAGGGGTTGCAAATAAGAGAAGGAAGAAGGAAAGAAGAAAGAGAGAAAAGAAGAAGATGGTCGGCCAGCCACCCAACGGAGCCCTTTTTTTTTCTTCTTTTTCTCTCAAATGTCATTTAATAAAATCTCCATCCATATCCCGCCCCACCACCCGTTGCGGGGGAAAATTCCAGACCCAATACCGTCAAATGAGTATGTATTTAAACCCATCCCCGCCCCCATCCCGCATGAGTACTCACATCCGCTTTGTACCCTCGTTGTCCCACTTCATACCCGCAACTATCTTCCTAATAATCCAAAAAATCTGCCACTACTACAGTTGCACAACAAAATTATCTCTATTATATAAGTATATAAGTTGGGTTTTAATAATAACTATTCGAATATATAATATTTTTTTAATAGAGAGTAGGGTATAAGATGAAGGAGAGGCGGGGCAGAAGGGAACGGGGTGGGTATAACATTTATTCCATACCCGCTGCACCACCCAATGTGGCTATGATTTTCATCCCCTTCCCCGCCAAACCTAGACCTATCCCCACCCTAGTTGGGTGGGAATGGGGCGAGTCTCATACTTGACCCGCCTCACTGCCATCCCTAATCAAGTGTCGTAGTCCCCCTAGGTAAATACGACTTCACGTGAGAATTTTCATTTCTCGCGCAACAACCAAACAATTTTTTGCATTTTCCATTAAATAAAATTTCCTTGACTTTTTAATTTCCTTGGAATATATATTTCCCGCAGTTAGAACCAAATGACCACTGAGTACAATTCCACTTTGACTGTCTTGAATTACCTGTATTAACACTTTTTTTGGTATTTTTTTAGTAAAGGAAGGGAAAAGAAAGGAAAAGAAGGTAGTTGTAGTTTTCAATGTTTGGTATAATTGGTGGATTTAAGAGGAATCACATGTTTGGTTGTCATTAGTAAAGGAAAGGAAAGGAAGAAAATAAAGAAAACATAGTTAAAAATCTTGTTAGCTTTCTTTCCTGTCCAATTCCTCCGATTTTGAGAGGAAAGAAAAGCAAGGATTTAAAAGTATTCTTTTCCTTCCACTTCCTATCCTTTCCAATCAAACCTCTCTTATTTTCTTTTACCAAACTTGAGAAAGTTTGTTTTTACCTTTCCTTTCATTTCTTTTCCATCCAAATCCTTCCTACCAAACAAAGCCCAAAGGAAAACATTGCACGTGGAATCTTGTTTAATTTGTTTGATTATAAATTTTGATAAAGCACTTTCGATAATTTTTACTTGTACATAATTATAGATATTGGTGCTCAAAATTTAGGGTTGTCAAACTTTCCAAGCCCGTGGGGTACAACTAAAGAATAACGGATGAAGTAAATTGTTGTCCATTATGATACAAAAGGGGATTGTATTTTGAGATGATAGGGGTTTTACTTGTATGTGTTATTTTATTCTGTTTTTTTTCTTGGGTGATTACAATTTACAATTTGTCATCATAGCTCACCTCTCTCGCTTATATTTGTTTTCTTCATATTGAAGAAGGCATTATGTGGCATCTTATTGTAGAAGTGTTTGGTATCAGGTGGGAATCTCAAGGTTACTTTAAACCAAATTTGGATCAAGGAGGTGAACCTTTTGTTATTCCAATGCCACCACCTAATGTTACTGGATCATTGCATATGGGGCATGCAATGTTTGTAACTCTTGAGGTTGGTGAAGTTATGTTTATTATCTTTCAACATCTTAATCATTTGTATGAATATGTTACATGGAGGGCTTAGGAATTTTAGTGGTCATCAGTTACCATATTGGGCTTCTCCACCTTTCCGTTCTATAGGCAAGGACACAGGGAGCTTTTCCTCTTTTCCACTTTCATTTAGAAGCCCGAGGTTCCGAAGTGGGTCAAATTATTTGTGTTCATTAGCTATCATCGAGAAGCTCAATAGTGAGCAGATGTAATTTTGGAGGCAAAATGAGTCCTCCTATTATAGAAGCCTTGTGATCTGACAACTTTTTTTTGTGGAAATAAGACTATTTAGTACTGTTGACATTTTGCTTTGACCTTTGTATCATTATAATTTCATTATATATGCTTTGGGGAGATGTAAGGAGCGTACTATTTTGTAATGGAGTGACAATTTTAGTTACTCCCTCCGTCCCAAAAGACTCTTGACACTTATCAAGGCACATAGTTTTAGATGATAAGTTGTTGTTTGATTATCAATTATTATTTTATTGAAAAGTAGATGTGATAGGAGTTAGTTTTAAGTAAAAGTAGTATTATTTTATTTTAAGGAGAGTGAATGTGGGCCATGGTTAGAGTTGGTTGGTAATAAGAGTGGTATTATTTTATTTGGAGGAGAGAGAGTGGAGGTCAATAGTTAAAAGATAGAATGATTAAAATAATAATGGGTCATTTCCCAAAATAGAAGTGTAAAGAGTATTCTGGACGGATAAACAAGGGAAGTGTAAAGAGTATTCTGGAGGGAATATATGATTTGTTTAGAAAGGAAAAATATAGTATTTTGGGAGCGAATGCCTACTCTAGGTTTCTTATGGAACTGATGGTGCTTTTATCTTTTCTATTGAGCTTGTTGACCATGGTCATTTAGTTTCCCATGCACAATTCAGAATGTAACGTGAGGTTGGAGTTCTTTTCTACTTGGTTTTGGTGGACATTCATTGCCCCTATTATCTCCTTTTTATTTTTTTCTAATTGGGGAATTGTTCGCATATACTCCCCAGAAAATAACAACAACAATAATAAAGCATTAGTCCCAAAATGATTTAGGGTGGGCTAATATTAATCATCATGGGAAATCTTCATCGTGACCAATGAAACAAGAAAACAGTGCGGAGTTAAAAAGAATAAACAAGGAAGAAGGAGAAAGTTGAATAAATAAAAGCAAAACAAGAAGAAAAAAATTAATTAAAAATAACATAAGGGGTAAGAAAAAATACGAAAAATGTAAAAATAAAAAAGTACATTTAAAAATATCATATAGAAGAGAACCAAGAAAGACGAAGAGAGAAGAAAAATCTTTGTAGGAAAATAAATGAAAAGGTTAGAGAAAACCTTAAGAAAGTGAATATGTAAAGAATGTCCAATGCAAAAGGTTTGCAAAACACAAGAAGTAAATTGAAAGGGATTAAAAGGGGCATCACTTGGTCTCCGTCTTACATGTAAAGAATTGAAAGTGAATAAATTGAAAGTGAATATGTAAATAATGTTCAATCACTTTGCCATCCATCCTGCCTCCTAACCGGGGCATCACTTGGTCTTCATCTTACATGTCCAAATCATCTTGAACAATTCTTCATCATCTTAAACTCAATCGGTGTAACCCCTACTTCCTTCCTAATAATTTCAATCCTCAATCGATCCTTTCTCATAAGCCCACACATCCCACTTAACATACACATCTCCACCACAATCTTATGCATGTGACAATGTTTCACCGCCGAGTCGCTTCAATCTTTGGGGCAAGCATGGATCCCATAGGAACACTGTGACACTCTTCCACTTCAACTAACCTGCTTTGATTCTATGAGCCACATCGCTATCCAATTCCCCATCCTTTTGGATAATAGATCCTAAATATCGGAAGAATTTGGAACCTTGGAGAGTCTTCCCATCTAAGTTAATCTCCCTTGCCTCTCTGTTTCGGATCCCACTAAACTTACACTCCACATATTCCGTCTTGTTTCTACTCAGCCTAAAGCCTCGAGATTCCAAAGTTTGTCTCCATAATTCTAACTTACTTTCTGCTACTTCTTTTGTTTCATCAATTAACACAATATCATCTACAAACATCATTCACCAAGGTATATCGTCTCGTCAATTCTTCCATGACTATAGCAAAAAGAAACGGGTCAAGTGCGCAAATGTACTCCAATCGTAATGGGCAACTCCTTGGTCTTTCCAACACTAGTTCACACACTCATGCTTACTCCCTCATACATGTCCTTAATGATATCAATATATTTCAGCAAAATTTATTTCCTACTTTAAGACCACCAAAGGATTTCCCTCGATACCTTATCATACGCCTTCTTCGGATCAATGAAAACCATACGTAAATCCTCCTTATGTCGATATTTCTCCATTAATTGTCTTATAAGATGAATGGCCTCCATGGTCAATCTCTCGGGCATAAATCCAAATTGTTTCTCCGAGATCTTCACACTTCTCCTTAATCTTTGCTGGATAACTCACTTCAAAGTTTGATCCCTCAATAGTTGCCACAATCTTGGACGTCACCCTTGTTCTTGTAGAAGGGGATGATAGTACTTTTCCTCTACTCTAACGGCACCCCTCTCTCCTCGAAGCATCTCTGGACCTCGATAGGTATGCCATCGGGCCCCACTCCTCTCTTTAGTCCTATCTTTTTTCAATGCTATTTTGACTTTTCCTTTTTGAATTATTCGCATAAACTCACGGTCTACCATATCCTGATGGCGAGTGAAGTTATAAATCCCGGGACCACCTTACAGTCAACGTAGAAAACTGTCTTGGTGGAACGGGATATGGTTGTGGTTATATTTCTTTTTAATGGTTGTTCATAGGTACTAATGATCCTGGGTTATGATTTGTGGCTATATTTCTTTGTAATAGGTAGGGGTGTTAACAAGCCGAACCGAGACCGAACTTAGGCGGGCTCGGCTCGATAAGGAGAAAGATCGGGCTCATCGAGCTTGAAAATATGGGCTCGGCTCGAGCTCGAAACAAGTGAGCCTTGGCTCGGCTCGAGAAAGGTTCGTAGACTATTTGGCTCGAAAACGGTAAGTACCAATAAAAAAGACAAAAATTAAAATTGGAGGAGAGAAAGAATCATTCATCAACGCATCATGAATTCATGATTCAGCATACATCAAAGCAAGAATTCAAGAAAAAGGAAAGAAAAATCAAAAGAAAAAGAAAAATTAAAAGAAGAAACCGATAAACAATCATCATTCATCTATTAAAGGATGAAAAAAATAAAAAGATAAAAAAAATTAAACAAAAGAGGAGAGAGAATCGATGGCCATCATTCATTATATAGTTAGAGGAAGAAATCAAGAAAAAGAAGAAGGGAAAATGTAAAAGAGTTGCTGTGCGACTTTGAGCCTTTGGTGTGCGCTATGTGCGAATTAGGATGAGGAGCCTTCTCACCCTTTTTTTTATTTCTCATTCTGTAAATTGTATTTCTTGAGTGGGTTGGCTTAGGAACTTTCATTCTTTTGTTATTTCTTATTCAGTTGGGCGCTGGGAATTGGGATAGAATTGAAAATCAATATATAAGATAGTAACTTAAAATATATCGAACATGTTTGCGAGATTTGGAGCCGAACTCCGCTAGGTTCAGGCTCGCCTCGGCTTGTTAAGGTCTCGAGCCGATCTCAAAATCGAGTCGAGCTTTAAATGAGCTTTGATCGAGCCAAGCTCCAATAGTTTGCGAGCCACCCAGGCTCATTAACATCCCTAGTAATAGGAATGCTTTAAGAAAGTGAAGTTTTGACTTCTCCTTTTTGATCCTGGGATTGATGGCCATTAGTGATCCTGGGATTGGTGGAATGGGATATGAACAACTCATGTTCACTTTCAGATCAAGTACCTCGACTTCCTTATCACAATTATTGTTTTTATTTTTTATTTTTATTGTTTTGATTTGTACTTTTTTGAAATATAGCAATTTTAATTTGGCAAATATATTTTGTTACGCAATTTTCCACCACTTGGTGGTCCCCACTTTTTCTCATGACATAATCTTTTTTGTTCACCATGTGACCATTTCGTTGGTTGGTCACAATAAGATCAAACATATTTTGCAAGTTCATGATGGGGATGAATTTTTTGTTTTGTTTTTGATCCCATGAACTAATTTCATGTCATGGTGGTGGATGCTCTAATTCTTCCCTCTCTCTTGAATACTAACGTTGTTGCCCCCTCCACTCTCTTTCTATTGTTTCACCCTGTCCCCGTCCCAACCTCTGACTATATAAATCTCCGTTTCTTTTATACTTTTGCACTAATGGGCTGCTGATTGATTTTTCTGATCTGACTGCTTCTCTTTTTTTCTTGACATGATGCTTTCAATGGTCTCTTGTAGGATATAATGGTTAGATACCATCGCATGAAAGGAAGACCTACACTTTGGATTCCCGGTACTGATCATGCAGGCATTGCTACTCAGGTCTGTTTCTAGGTTAGTTCTTGGTAAGTTATCATTGTATCTAACCCATGGAATTAAAACTCTCCCGTTCCGTTACAGAACGGCCGTTCTGTAACGGATTTTGGATTTGCCGTTCCGCGAAATCCCGTTACGGAACGCCATAATAAAATTCACGTACTTCTCGCCGCGTTGTCCGTTCCGTAACGCGAACTCGCCGCGTTAGAACGATTTTATCCCCGTTACATCCGTTCTTTTCAAACATTGGCCAAATTTTTTTTTATGATTTAATTATATAGTTGAGGAAACATGATATTCTATTAGATTTGATTATATTATGTTCTAATAATGCTTCATAAACTAAAAAAATGCAAATAAGGTTAAAACATATTAATGTGAATTTTTTTAAAAAAATTCACGCCGCGTCGGCCGCGAAACGTTCTATTTCGCCGTTACAAGCCGTTCCCGCGACAACGCGACCGTTCCCGCGAACGCGACCGCGAGCGCGTTTTTTTTCCCTGAATTCTAACCCGCAAAGCACTGAAAGCCCTATAAGCCTCAAAA